>NC_087342.1:58902104-59527104 GCF_030014295.1 Loxodonta africana
GGTATGAATCCCACTTGGTCATGGTGAATTATTTTTTTGATATGTTGTTGAATTCTACTGACTAGAATTTTGTTGAGGATTTTTGCATTTAAGTTCATGAGAGATACTGGTCTATAATTTTCTTTTTTTTGTGGTGTCTTAACCTGGTTTTGGTATCAGGGACGTGCTGGCTTCATAGAATGAATTTGGGAGTATTCCATCCTTTTCTATGCTCTGAAATACCTTTAGTAGTAGTGGTATTAACTCTTCCAAGAAAGTTGGGCAGAATTCTCCAGTGAAGCCATCAGGGTCAGGGCTTTTTTGTGTTAGGAGTTTTTCAGTTACCTCTTCAATCTCTTCTCTTGTTATGGGTTTATTTAGTTGTTCTACCTCTCTTTGTGGTAGTTTAGGTAAGTAGTGTGTTTCTAGAAGTTCATCCATTTCTTCTAGGTTTTCAAATTTGTTACATTACAACTTTTTGTAGTAGTCTGATATGATTCTTTTAATTTGAGTTAGGTGTGTTGTGATATCACCTATGTCATTTCTTATCTTGGTTATTTGCTTCCTCTCCTGTTTTTCTTTTGCCAGCTTGGCAAGTGGTTTGTAAATTTTGTTGCTTTTTCAAGGAACCAGATTTTGGTCTTGTTAATTCTTTCAATTGTTTTTCTGTTCTTTATTTTATTTAATTCTGCTGTAATTTTCATTATTTGTTTTCTTTTGGTGCCTGAGGGCTTCTTTTGGTGCTGTCTTTCTTTTTGTTCAAGCTGTAGGGCTAATTCTTTGATTTTGGCCCTTTCTTCTTTTTGGATGTATGCATTTATTGCTATAAATTGACCTCTGAGCACTACTTTATCTGTGCCCCAATGGTTCTGATAGGAAGTGTTTTCATTCTCATTGGATTCTATGAATTTCTTTATCCTGTCCTTAATTTCTTCTATAACCCAATCATTTTTGAGCAAGGTGTTGTTCATTTTCCAAGTGTTTGATTTCTTTTCCCTGCTTTTTCTGTTATTGATTTCTACTTTTATGGCCTTATGGTCAGAGAAGACGCTTTGTAATATTTCGATATTTTGGATTCTCTTAAGGCTTGCTTTGTGACTTACTATGTGGTCTATTTTAGAGAACGTTCCATGTGCATTGGAAAGAAAGTATACTTGACTGCTGTTGGGTGGAGTGCTCTGTATATGTTTATGAGGCCAGGTTGGTTGATTGTTGCATTTAGATCTTCCATGTCTTTACTGAGCTTCTTTCTGGTTGTTCTGTCCTTCACCAAGTCTCCTACTATTATTATGGAGCTGTCTACCTCACTTTTCAATGCTGGTAGAGTTTGTTTTATGTATCTTGAACCCCTGTCATTGGGTTCATAAATATTTAATTTGGTTATATCTTCTTGGTATATTGTCCCTTTAATCATTATATAGTGTCCTTCCTTATCCTTTGTGGTGGATTTAACTTTAAAGTCTATTTTGTCAGAAATTAATATTGCCACTCCTCTTCTTTTTTGACTGTTGTTTGCTTGATATATATTTTTCCATCCTTTGAGTTTTAGTTTGTTTTTGTCTTTAAGTCTAAAGTGTGTCTCTTGTAGGCAGCATATATTGGGATCATGTTTTTTTAATCCATTCTGCCACTGTTTGTCTCTTTATTGGTGCATTTAGTCCATTTACATTCAGCATAATTATGGGTAGGTATGATTTTTTTTTTTTAGTGCTGTCATTTTGATGTCTTTCTTTTGTGTGTTGTTGACAGTTTCTTGATTCACTTAATTTTTTGTGCTGAGTAGTTTTCCTCTGTATATTGTCTTTTCCTCTTTTTCATTGTTGTTGATTTTGTTTTTGCTGAGACTTCATTTTTTTGTGTGTATTTTATTTTGAAGTGTAGGACTGTCAGTCTCCTTTTGTGGTTACCTTAACATTTACCCCCATTTTTCTAAGTTTAAGCCAACCTTTTCTTTATGTTGCCTTGACTTCTTCTCCATATGAAATATGTATGAGTACATTTTTTTAGTCCTTGTTTATTGATTTAATGTTGTCATCTTTTACATTATGACATCGCTGTTTCCCTGTTTTGTGCAATCTTTAATCTTGATTTATTTTTGTGATTTCCCTATCCGGGTTGATATCTGGTTGTTCTGTCCTGTGTTCTAGTCTTGGGTTGATACCTGATGTTATTGATCTTCTAGCCAGAGGACTCTCTTTAGTATTCCTTGTAGTTTTGGATTGGTTTTTGCAAATTCCCTAAACTTCTGTTTATCTTGAAACGTCCTAATTTCACCTTCATATTTGAGGGATAGTTTTGCTGGATATATGATTCTTGGTTGGTAATTTTTTTTCCTTCAGTGCTTTATATATGTCATTCCATTGCCTTCTTGCCTGCATGGGTTCTGCCGAGTAGTCCGAGCTTATTCTTATTGACTCTCCTTTGTAGGTGACTTTTCGTTTATCCTTAGCTGCTCTTAAAATTCTCTATCTTTGGTTTTGGCAAGTTTGATTATAATATGTCTTGGTGACTTTCTTTTGGGATCTACCTTATGAGGAGTTTGATGAGCATCTTGGATAGATATTTTCTCATCTTTCATAATATCGGGGAAGTTCTCTGCCAACAAATCTTCAACAATTCTCCCTATTTTCTGTTCTCCCTTCCTGTTCTGGTACTCCAATCACTCGTAGGTTATTTCTCTTGATACAGTCTCACTTGATTCTTAGGGTTTCTTCATTTTTTTTAATTCTTTTATCTGATTTTTCTTTGAATATATTGGTGCGAAGTGTTTTATCTTCAATCTTACTAATTCTGACTTCTGTTTCCTCATTTCTGCTCATCTTTCTGTTGAGTTGTCTAATTCTGAAATTTTATTGTTAATCTTCTAAATTTGTGATTGCTGTCTCTCTGTGGATTCTTGCGGCCTATTAAATTTTTCATTATGCTCTTGAATAACCTTCTTAATTCCCTCCACTGCTTTATCTGTGTGTTCCTTGGTTTGCTCTGTGTTTTGGCTAATCTCCTTCCTGATGTCTTAAAGAGTTCTGTAAACTAATCTTTTGTAATCTGCCTCTGTTAATTCCAGGAATACCTCTTTGTCTGGAAGGTTTCTTGAGTCTTTGTTTTGAGAGCTTGTTTAAGTGATCATGTTCTACTTCTTTTTGTAATTTGATATTGACTGTTGTCTTCGAGCCATCTACAAGTTATTGTATTAATTTATATATGTATTTCACTGTATCCTACTTTCTTGCTTTGTTTTGTTTTGATATGCCCAAATAGGCTGCTTGGGAGAGCTAGCTTGATTATTTGTGTCTTTGAAGCTCTAACATCCTGTCACCAGATGACTAGAGCTGTTACCAGGTATATAATCCTAGGAGTCCATTCACTTTTCTTGTATAGATTCGGCTTAGGTGTCCAGTTAGTCAGTCGCCAAGTGTGTGTTGGAGGCTATCCCACAGTCTTATAGGGACGGAGTGATCTGTATAGGCCCAGGTATCTGGTTGTAGCAGTAGGTCATGCTCTGAGCAAGGCAGGGAGCTGACAACCATCCCCTGAATGTCTATGAGGAAAGCATGTCCCTGTTCCCTAAAGCACGCAGGTGGGTGGGTTCTGCAGCTGGACCATGGGTTCTTACGACTGGGAGATACCACTTAGCCTTGGACCCCTGTTGTGGGTGCTAGGTGGCATGGGTGGAGCCACCAGTCCTCAGGCCCCTTATGTGGGTAGGTGAGGGCCCTGTTTAATAGGCAGGGCAGTGTCAAACATCAAACTCCCCCCAACCTCTTCACTGCACAGCTGAAACAGTTAAAGTCAGATTGCAGGCACATATGCTGTTGCAGTCTGCCAACAAGGGCCTAAGCTCCTGAAATGGGCTCACACAGGTCCATGCAGTGGCGAAAGGCATTCAAAGTCCGTGGACCATTTGTGCCTGGACAGGAGCTGCTTCTGCCCTGAGTTCTTAACTTAGGGGAGGTGGCAGATTATCTTGTCCCCCAGTTGTTAATTTATTCCTTCTTTAATGCTTGGATAATGGCTCAGGGCGCACAGCTGGACCTATCTCAGGCCCAGGGAAGTCAACCACCACCAAAGATGGCTTGGGGGCTGGTGACACAGTAAATTAGATGCAAGTACTTAGCTTTTGCCTAGATCACTGTTCTCTGATTCCAGAGGCATGAGTAGACTGTGTGACTTGCTGTCACTCCCTGAGGAACTTGTGTCCTGAACACCACCAGCACCGCTACTGTCACGCCAGGCGATTGTGCCTGAGGGGTCCCATTCCTGCCGAGTCAGGTCCAGCAACTCCTTGCCAGTTCTGAACTGTCTCTCCCCGCCCGCCCTCCCACCCCCCCTCCCGCCTTCCCACCCCCCCCCCCGCTCAGTCTGACTTCCTAACTTTACCTTTGATATTCAGGGCTCCTAATGTGTCATATATATAATCACTTCACTTGTTTTTTGGGGGTCTTTATTGTAATAGGGATCACTGGAAATGTCTGACTACTCTGCCATCTTGGCCCTGCCTCCTAAACCTGCCATCCTAAACCCTAAACCTATTGCCATTGAATTGATTCTGACTCATAGCGCCTCCATTGGGCTTCCAAGGCTGTAAATCTCTATGGAGTCAGACTATCACATCTTTCTCCTGTGAAGCTCTGGGTGGTTTAGAACCACTAGCCGTTTGGTTAGCAGTCCAATGCTTTAAACACTGTGCTACCGGGCCTCCCTTTAGCCATCCTAGTGGTAGTAAAATAGTATCTCATTGTGATTTTTATTTGCATCTCTCTGATGGCAAGTGACATTGAACATCTTTCCATGTGTTTGGTGGCTATTTGAATGTCCTCTTCAGTGAAATGTCTATTCAAGTCCTTTGCCTATTTTATGACTTGGTTACTTGGCTTTTTACTGTTGTCAAAGTTTTATATATATTTTGCTTATTAGATCTGCCTCCACATGGTCTTTTTCTCTGTGTATCTCTTTCTGTGTCTCTTTGCCTCGTTTTATAAGGATACCAGTCATATTGGATCAAGACCCACCCTATTCCAATAGGACCTCATATTAACTGATATCATCTTTAAGGGCTCTGTTTCAAAACAGGGACATGTTGACAGGTACAGGGGTTAGAACTTCAACATATATTTTTTTGGAATACAATTCAATCCATAACAACCCATAACCCCAGACAAATTAGATCAGAACATCTAGAATGGAAGCCAGGCATGAGTAGTGTTGAAAGATCCCCAGCTGATTCCAGTGTAAAGAAAACTTTGGGAACCACATTACTAGGCTATATTACCTCTCAAATGAAGGTGACAGAGGCCTGGCCTTGGGCTGGGGTGCACAAGGGGGAGCACTCACCCCCTTCCTACTGTCCCCTGAGGTTCCAGGGCAGAACCCATCTGGGCTGAGAGGATGAATTCCCTGGACTGGAGAGGCAAATCTCCCTTGTAATCACGATTTCTCATCCATGCCTCACAGATTCAGGTGAGGCCAATCTGGAATGATCCAGGAGAAATGATTGCACGGACCTATGATTTATGATTATTGCTATTTTTGTTATCATTATACAATTTAGATCCGAGAGAACAGCTGTGTTCATTTTAATAAGCTAATAAGCACTGTGGGAGAGCCTCCCCCAGTGAGTCACCATGATGTATTGCATTAAATGCTAACTGCTCAGGCCAAAAAGTAAAAAAACAACACCGCCCTCACTTTCCCTGTAATCACACCCGCAGGGAAATTCCTCAGCCTTGAGCTGGATATTTCAGCTGAACATTCAGCCTATAAACTCAGCCTTGGGATTTACAGAGCCTCCTGCAGGAGTGACTGTAAATGACTCTCCTTCTCCATCAGTGTGCACGTGGAGGAATGTGAAGAATAGGGCCTGTCTCGGGTTTGTAGTCCAGCAAGGTCAGGCCATTGATTAAAAAAAAAAAAAAAATTTTTTTTTTTTTTTTTTTTACAGCCCATAAAACGAAGCCGACACCTGGAGGGCTGTGGAAGTCACAAGGCAGTTGGCTGCCTCCATCATATTTCAGGGTCCTGAGTACAGAGCGGCATCGGCGTGAGGATATGAGGTTATAAGCTAGATGATGTGAGGCCTAAAAGCAATGGATAGCTTGCAAAAAACACATGATGCCTGCAATCAGGGGCAAGGTGGGGAATGTAAGGGGGACATTGCCTGTCACAAAGCAGCCTGGTCCCCTCCTGTCCTCACATACTGTGTTTACCTCCTTTTATAATGGGGGATTTGTCATGTTTCTGGACACCGTGGTGACAGATCATGGATCCTTCTCTGGCAAGGTTACGAATGACAGTAGGGGTGAGGGGTAAGAGCGAAGTATATGAGATGTATGTGTAGTAGGCCAAGAGGCAGTGGTGGTTCAGTGATAGAATTCTAACCTTCCGTGTGGGGGACCCGGGTTCAGTTCCCAGCCAACGCACCTCATGCACAGCCACCACCCATCTGTCAGTGGAGGCTTGGACGTTTCTATGATGCCGAACGAGTTTTAGTGGTGCCTCCAGACTAAGATGGACTGGGAAGAAAGGCCTGGTGATCTACTTCTGAAAGTCAGCCAATGAAAACCCTGTGGATCAAAGTGGTCCAATCCCCAACCAGCCATGGGGATGGCGTAGGACCAGGCAGTGTTTCATTCCGGTGTGATGGGGTCACCATGGGGTCACCATGGGGTCACCACGAGTCAGGGGCTGACTCCATGGCAACTAACAACAACAGCAACAACGTAGTAGATCAGACTTACCTTTTAGGGTAAAGTAGGGGAAGTTACCTATTAGCATCTCTGTTAGTTTCTCACAGGAGCCATGGTGACATAGTGGTTAAGCACCTGGCTGCTAACCAAAAGGTTGGCGGTTTGAACCCACCAGCTGCTCCAAGTGGGAAAGATGTTGCAGTCTGATTCCTTAAATACTACAACCTTGGAAACTATGGCACAGTCCTACTTTGTCCTATAGGGTCGCTATGAGTTAGAATTGGCTTGACAGCAAAATGGTTTGGTTTTGGTTATTTTCTCATTGCTGTGTAACAAATCACCCCAAGTTTAGCAGCTTCAGACAATGCTGACTTATTAGTTCATAGTTCTGTAGGTCAGAAGTTTGGGCGTAGCATGGCTGGGTTCTCTGCTCGGAGTTTCACAAGTTGTCTGCCAGACTGTATTTTCATCCGGAGGCTTGACTAAGCTCATTCTGGTTGTTAGCAGAACTCAGTTCCTTGCAGTCATTTAGCCTGAGCTCCTGTTGCCTTGCTAGCTGGCAGTCAGTGGCCTTCTCCATCTTCAAAGGCATCTACAGAGAATGTCTCTCACGTTGAATCCTCCTCTTGATTCAACTCTCTTGCCCGGTGTAGTCCTGTCTCTTTTAAGGTTTCACCCATCAGGATACTCTCCCTTTCTTAAAGCCAACTGATTAGGGACCTTAATTACATCTGTAAACTCCCTTCCCAGTAGCATCTAGATTGGTATTTGATCGAATAACTGGGACCAGATGTATGACGACCAGGGAGGAGTGGACTCTCAGGGGCCATTTCAGAATTCTGCCTGCCACAACATCTTAAGCAGTGTTTCTGAAAACACACTAGTGAGCACGTAGAGTGTATTGATCCAACGGGTCATTTCTGTTTAGATCTGCATTCCCGGAGGCTTCCTCCTCTGCTATCCTTGGTCACAATAATGCCTGGTCTATGGGGATAGTCTCAAAATTGGTAATAAAGTCTTTATACAGTGCATATTTATTTTGTGACTGGCTTACAGAAATGCTAACGTCAACTCATTAAGAAGTCTTGAGGCTGAACTTTCCAGCTAATTTACAATGGGACAAACAGTTATTGAGGGAGTGGGCTGTTAGGGGTAAGAGCTGTTGCATTGGCGAGGTGGGGGGGAAGTACAGGAAAGTTTTAATGAAAATATAGTCGTATTACACTTTCCACTTAGGAATTTCGTATCACACTTTAAAACAACAGGTCTGAAAATATATTTTCAGAGGACATGTTTTTTTATACATCTTTGGCGAAGGTAAAGGACTTGTCAAGTCTTTGTGAGATGAGACAAAGACAGAGCTTACAAGATATGCAGAGTGTGGACTTTGCTGAGGAATGTGGCTTAAGCAATATTAAGAGACTCACAACATACAATTTTATCGGAAAGAGGCATAAAAACAAATAGAGGGTGGTTGGGGGTGAGTAGAAGGAGCCCTGATGGTGCAGTGGTTGAGCACTTGGCTGCTAACCCAAGGGTCAACGGTTTGAACCTGCCAGCTGCTTTGCAGGAGAAAGATGTGGCAGTCTGCTTCAATAAAGATTATAGCCTTGGAAACCCTATGGGGCAGTTCTACTCTGTCCCATAGGGTTGCTATGAGTTGCAATCGACTCAACAGCAATGGTATGGGGTGAGTAGGGGAGAGGAGATGAGGACTGAAGGGGCTCCAACGGCATTGCCCTGCCAACATCTGCAGAATTTCTGAGCACAGAGTGAAGAGCATAATACAAACACATATTTATTCATCCTTGATTCACTCATTTACTAAGTGTTAGACATTTGACTAGATGCTGGGATACAAACACGAATATGATATGCTCCCTACTCTCAAGGAGCTCACATCTAAGTTCCTCATAGTGTGAGATACTACGAGAAGGGCAGATAGTCATAAGTCCAGTGGTGGGTGCCAAGAAAGGTATACACATGGCAGATGGTGAATCCAGGAGCACACACCTAACTCTAACTGGGAGGGTGTGTCCGAGAAACCCAAGCTGAGTCTTAGAGGGTGAGTGGGTATTCTGACATATGCCCACTTTCATAGACAATGAAAATGTCGGAGTGCTAGGCTTGTAGGGGGGGCTCAGTAAATATTAATGTTTATCTTCATTGTCATCTCACAGCGTGGCCTCTCCCCTCTCCTTTATTTGTTATTGTTGTTAGTTGCTGTATATTGGCTCCTACTCATGGTGTCTTTATGTGCAAGAGAACATAACATTGCCTGGTCCTGTGCCATCTTCATATCATTGGTATGCTTGAGTTCATTGTTGTGGCCACTGTGTATTTTAAGTGCCTTCCAACTGGGGGGCCCACCTTCCAGCACTATTACCAGACAACATTCTATTGTGATCAATGGGGTTTTTTCCCATTGGCTAATTTTTAGAAGTAGATTGCCAGGCCTTTCTTCCTAGTCTGTCTTAGTCTGGAAGCTTTGCTGAACCCTGTCCACTCTGAGTGACCCTGCTGGTATTTGAAATACCAGTGGTAAAGCTTCCAGCATCACAACAACATGAAAGCCACCATAGTATGACAAGTTGACAGATGAGTGATGGCTCTTCCATATGTAGTCTTAGTATTTTGGATCTGCAAATGGTTATAGAGATGATTGAGTTATAGCTTCCCAGTGTAGATGTGAAAACTGAGCACTGCAAAGTGAAGTGACCCACAAGGTGAAGTGTCTTGACCACTGGAGGAACAACATGGGCCTCCTGCTCCCACCCAGAGCCCTTCAGCAGTGGCTCTCACACCTGAGTGTTCCAGCTCTCCAGGTGATTCTGATACACACTCAGCATTTCTGATTCAGTAGGTCTGGGGTGGGGGTCTGAGAATTTGCATTTTTAACAAGTTCTCAGGTATGCTGACGCTGCTGGTACTTTGATACTACACCTCTATTGCAACCTGTCATTCGCCTTTGTGGGAGGTGCTTGCAAAGGGTTAATAAAACATCAGGTGGTTGGTGGTGATTTTACAATGGGCAGTGATGAATTTAGTCTCAGTGGCAACTTGTGATAGTGAGGAATGGATACGCAGAAGAAAGGGCTAGAAGTTTTACACCATCTTGGTGAGCGGTGAGGATTTAGGCCAGATGTGATGGAAGAGAAAGCCATTTGCTTGCTTGCTGCCTCCTGTATCAGTATGTTGGTGACAGGGCAAATGATAAAGCAGTCAGCATTACCCAAAGCGACTCAGAAGCCATTAATACCCAGAGCTCCTCAAGCAGAAAAGGTGGGCATGAGAGATGCAATTAAGAAGATAACACCAAAGAGCCGTGCTTTGCGCAAGCTGGGGATGAGGAGCTGATGAACAGGAGAGGTACTGCCTGTCTCTTGCTCTGTGGAGACGCTTACGAGATTGGGAGACGGGGTTCACAATCTGCCAGGCTCATCAGGAGGGAGCAGGAAGGTAATTGGAAAGGTTATTTTCCAATGTGGGTGTTTTTATGTCTCCCTCTCTGAAAGGATGGAAACTCCTGCAGTTCCCCATAACGATGTGGATGAGGTTTTCAATGAGTGGTGGGTGGATAAAGCGATTGTCATTTAGTTTAAATTCAGACTGTGTCTCGCTTGCCTAGTAATTGATAGATGAAAGTAAATGACCCGAAGGCGCCACTCACAGTGAAAGCCTTGTGTGAAATTCTAAGGCAGCACAGGTTACTTACACAGGGCTGGCCCTGCCATGTGGGAGCAGATCATGTCTAGTGCCGCCCCACCTCCCCCTTCTGTTCCTTCCACTCTTCTGGGCTCCTTGACCTCTCTCCAGAGCCAAGGGGAAGCTCAACCCTCCTATGGCCTCTCCTAATAATCCGCATAAAATCCAAAGTTCTTACCATGCCTATAAGGCCCTACCGGATCTGGTCCCTGCACTGCAACATCTCCCCTCACCCCAACTCTGGCCATATTGCTTCTTCCTGCTTCTTGACACCCCTGTTTGATTCCCATCTCACAGGCTGTGCACTTGTTTTCTCCTCGGACTTTCCCAAATCTTTGCACAACCAATTCCCTCACTTCCTTCAGGTCTTTGCTCAAACACTACCTCCACAGAGAGTACTTTCCTGACACCCTGCTTAAAATAGCTCCACTGCCCTCCTGAACTCTATCCCTTTGCCCTGTTTTATTTTTCTTTACAGAATTGTATACATTGGCTTGTCCATGTACTTACCGTCTGTCTGCCCCATAGAATGTAAGCTCTGTGAGGGTAGGAACTTTGTCTCGTTTACTGCTGTATTCCACAGCTAGAATCAGCTAGAATAATGCCAGGCCAATTGTAGACACTCAAATGTATTTGTTGGATAAATGAGCTCTATTTCTTAAGCACCTACTAGTTGCTAGTGGTTTTGTATGCATTGGCTCACTCATTCCTCACCACAACGCTGGGAGGCAGGCATCACTATCATCATTTTACACATGAAGAAATGGAAGCTCAGAGAGGCTCTGTAAATTTTCTAGGATGACATAGTTGCTAAGTGGTGGGATTTGACCACTGGCCCTCCTGAGTTACCTGGAAGATTAATGGATGAGATGTTGTAGCACCAATGAACCTTCCTACACACCTGTAATGATGACATTGATAGTAATAACAGCAAGCACTAATCAAGTGCCTACACCCTCCTAGCACTATTTAGTTGCTCCTTTAGCCTTTCTAGCAACTCTTTGAAGAAGGTATTTATATTGTTGTTGTTAGGTGCCATTGAGCCACTTCTGACTCATAGTGACCCTGTGTACAACAAAACAAAACACTACCTGGTCCTGTGCCATGCTCACAATCGTTGTTATGCTTGAGCACATTGTTGCAGCCACTATGTCAATCCATCTCATTCAGGGTCTTCCTCTTTTTCGCTAACCCTCTGCTTTACTAAGCATGAAGTCCTTCTCCAGGGACTGATCCCTCCTGATAACATGGCCAAAGTATATGAGACAAAGTCTCACCACCCTCGTTTCCAATGAGCATCCCATTTTATAAAAAGAGAAAACAGGAGGCCCAGAAAACTTTAGTGAGTTTCTCAAGGTCTCTTGGCCAGTAAGTAGTGGAGGCAGGATTTGAAACTGGAAGGTTGGATTCCGGAGCCCTCCCATGTAACCACCCCTCTGCCCTGCCTGTAATCACCCTCACACACAGGTGGCCTTCCCTACCACAGGTCTGTGTACACATCATTTCCCTGTTCCTTATTCTCCTTCTTTTCCCCTATGAGCCTGTGACCTTGTCTGTCTTCTTCTTTCCTGTCTCTGCGGCATCCAGAAGAACTAGACACAGAGTGGACAATGATGGACATTAAAGAAATGAAGGAAGCAGTGAAAATTTTAATGTGGGAATTTCATATCATCTAATGGTTTAAAATTTCCTGTTTAAAGGAAATAACAATTGTTGAAGAGGCTTCAAGGAGATTGCACTGCTGGTGGGAATGTAAAATGATACAACCATTTTGGAAAACGATATGGTGCTTCCTTAGAAAGCTAGAAATAGAAATACCATATGATCCAGCAATCCCACTCCTAGGAATATATCCTAGAGAAATAAGACTCATCACATGAACAGACATATGCACACCCATGTTCATTGCAGCATTGTTCACAATAGCAAAAAGATGGAAACAACCTAGATGCCCTTCAACAGATGAACAGATAAACAAACTATGGTACACACACACAATGGAGCATTACACAAAGATAAAGGACAATGATGAATCTGTGAAGCATCCCATGACATGGATGAATCTGGAGGGCATTATGCTGGGTGAAATAAGTCAATCACAAAAAGGACAAATATTGTATGAGACCACTACTGTAAAAACTCATCAAAAGGTTTACACAGAAAAAAAGAAACAATCATTGATGGTTATGAGGGAGGGGAGGGATGGGGATGGAAAAACACTAAATAGACAATAGATAAGTGGTAACTTTGTTGAAGGGTAAGACAGTACACAATACTGGGGAAGCTAGCACAACTTGTACGAGGCAAGGTCATGGAAGCTCCACAGATACATCCGAACTCCCTGAGGGACAGAATTGCTGGACTGAGGGCTGTGGGGACCATAGTTCTAAGGGAACATCTCGCTCAACGGGTATAACATAATTTATAAGGAAAATGTTCTACATTCAACTTTGGTGAGTAGCACCTGGGGTCTTAAAAGCCTGTGAGCAGCCATCTAGGATACTCCACTGGTCTCACTGCTTTGGGAGCAAGGAAGAATGAAGAAAACTAAAGATACAAGGGAAAGATTAGTCTGAAGGACTAATGGACCACATCTACCAGACTGAGTCCAGCACAACTAGATGGTGCCTGTCTACCGCCATTGGCTGTTCTGACAAGGATCACAATACAGGGTCCTAGACAGAGCTGGAGAAAAATGTAGAACAAAGTTCTAACTCAAAAAGAAAGACCAAACTTGCTGGCCTGACAGAAACTGGAGAAACCCTGAGATTATGGCCCCTGGACACGCTTTCAGCTCAGTAATGAAGTCACTCCTGAGGTTCACCCTTCAGCCAAAGATTGGACAGGCCCATGGAACAAAAGAAGACTAAAGGGGCACACCAGCCCAGGGACAGGGACTAGGAGGTGGGAGGGAACAGGAAAGTTGGTAATAGGGAACCCAAAGTCTAGAAGAGTGTTGACATGTTGTGGGGTTTTTAACTAAGGTCGTAGAACAATGTGTGTGCTGACTGTTTAATGAGAAACTGGTTTGTTCTGTAAACCTTCATCTAAAGTAGAATTAAAACAGAAAAAAGATCTTACAAATGTAAAATTTCCTGTTTAAGCCAGTAAGTTCTTAATAAGTGTTAACACCATTAATTACTGATGATAAAAAGAGTTGGGCTGTAAGTTTTTAAATACAGGAGCATCGAACAGCTGCTAATATTTGTAAGAGGGAAAAGATGATGCATCTAGAACACTGTAACTAGTTCTTTCTAATACATCTTAGAATCTGGAAAATGTAAAGCATTAATGAGGGCCAGTGGAGCAGATAGTAGGGCTGGAACGTGCTGAGGAAAGTGTTATGAATATGCATATATGAAGCATATACGTGTGTGTGTATGTGTGTGTGTATATACAAATATCCATGTATGGTGTTTTACGTCTGCACAAAACTACTAGATGTAGTTTCCACCACCAGTCTGTCAGTTTGTTGTACTGTGGTGACTTGCTTGTTGCCGTGATGCTGGAAGCTATGCCACTAGCGTGTCAAATACGAGCAGGGTCACCCACAGTGGACGAGTTTCAGTGGTGTTTCCTAAGACAGACTAGGAAGAAAGGCCTGATGATCCATTTCTAAAAATCAGCCATTGAAAACCCTATGGATCACAATGAATCATGCCTGACTCACTTGCTTTGGACACATCGTTAGGAAGGATCAATTGCTGGAGGAAGAAATTATGTTTGGTGAAGTAGAGGGCCAGAGAGGACAAGGGAGACCCTTGGCGAGATGGACTGATGAAATAGCTGCAAGGATGGACTCAAACGTGCTGGTGATTGGATGATGACAAGGGACTGGACGACGTTTCGTTCTGTTGTACATAATGAAACTATGAGTTGGACTTGACGGCAGCTCTCTTAATCTATCATATCATTCAGGGTCTAGTCAGGAAACAGAATCCACACTAGTTACTTTAACAGAAATAATTTATTATTATAGGGAATTGATTAAATAGCACTTGGAGGATTGAAACAGCAAAATGGGAACACTGACGTAACACAGAATTGACAGAAAGGTAGTGACTGCAGGAAGAAGCTGTGATCTCTAGGGCTGGGAGAACAAAGGGGAGACGTTGGGGTCATCAAAATGTAGAAGCTTGGATGGGGCTCCCACATGGCTGTGACATAGACTTCTGAGGAGATAACACTGCCTAACTGTTGCTGGTACCTCAGGAGCTTGGAGGAGGAGGGCCCTGGAGTTGGAGCTCAGACCCTTAAGGAGGAGATGTCACTCAGAGGGATAGGAGGCACTGTGAGCCAGGTTCTGGGTGTGTGGTGAGAAGCTGGGGCTTGGAACCAACTGCTACTGTAACCAAATTACTGCTGCCAGTATGAGGGGCCATTCCCTGGGTGTTGCTGACAGGGACGGCAGGCCACTAGAAAGTAGCAAGTTCCTGCTTCCTCCTTCTGTCTTCCAGTCTTCTTCTAATGCCTACTATTGGTAGAACCCTGGTGGTGTAGCGATTAAGTGCTACAGCTGCTAACCAAAAGGCCGGCAGTTCAAATCTACCAGCTGCTCCTTGGAAACTCTACGGGTCAGTTCCACTCTGTTCTACAGGGTCGCTATGAGTTAGAATTGACTCAACAGCAACCGGTTTGGTTGGTAGAACCTAGCAGAGAGAGAGCTGGCAAAGGGAAATGGCTGAACAAATTGTCGGGAGGGAGAGTTTAGAGCTGAGAGAAAACAGCTTAATAGCATCCTGACACACAAAGGTTCTTTTCTCATGGTGATTGCCTCTGCATACGCTTTGTAGAAGGAGCCCTGGTGGCACAAAGTTTAAGCACTCAGCTGTTAACCAAAAGGTCAGTGGTTCAAACCCACCAATGGCTCCATGGGAGAAAAGACCTGGTGATCTGCTCCTGTAAAAATTACAGCCAAGAAAACCCTATAGGGCAGTTCTAGTCTGTCACATGGGGACACTAGGAATTGGAATCGAAGGCACGCAACGACCCTTTGTAGGAGAGTTCACATTTATTTGTACACAAAGCTACTTATCACCAACCTCATTTGATGATTCCTTGTCATTGAATAACTTTCCCTACTCTAGTTCTCAAGAAGATATGTCTATCTATACTCTCAGTAACTTTTCTTCAGTTAAATAATAAAATAGCTAATATTTATTGATTACATACTGTGTGCCAGGTACAAAATACTTACAAACATTATCTCATATAGTCCCCATTATAGCCCTACCATATAGGTACTATTTTTATCTTCATTTTATGGATGAGAAACCAAGGCACACAAGAATTAAGAAATTGGCCCAGTTTTATTAGTTTATGAATGGCGAAAGTCCAGGACTCGTGCTCTTTTCCACTTCATTACCTGTAGTCATCTACAGAATAGAACTCTAGACTTGAAGTTGGCTGATTTAGGCACTGGAATAGACTTGTGGTTAGAACAAGGGCTTTAGAACCAGACAAAGCTGGTTTTAAGTCAGAGCTACTGTACTTGCTGGAGTCCTGGGGTGATGTGAATAGTTAAAGCACCCTGCTGCTAAGCGAAAGGTTAGAGGTTCAAGTTCACCTTGGAACAAAGGCCTGGTGATCTATTTCTGAAAAATCAGACATCAAAAACCCCATGGAGCATAGTTCTACTTCTATGGACATACGTGGGGTCACTATGAGTTCAGTCGACTTGAAAACAGCTGGTTTTTACTGTACTTGCAGCCTGAGTATCAAACCAAAACCAAACCCATTGCCTGTGAGTCAATTCCGACTCATAGTGACCTATAGGACAGAGTAGAACTGCCCCATAGAGTTTCTAAGGAGCACCTGGTGGATTCAAACTGCTAACCTTTTGGTTAGCAGCTAAGCTCTTGACCACAGCGCCACCAGGGCTCCGCTAGTTGAGTAGCACTGGATGAACTGATCAATCTCAGTAAGCCTCAGTTTCCTCATCTTGAAAATGGGGGTGAAGATAATATTTATCATAGGGGCTATTTTTAAGGATTAGATGAGATAATTCATCATAAAAATTTAGAGTCATTCATTACACATAATGAGTGTTAATAAAAGGTAACTTCTGAAACTATCATCATTATTTTCCAGTATAAAATTGTGGAATCCTTTGCACTTTTCTTGTAGGACTTGAGAAAGGCGGCGGTTGGTGGTCTACCTCTATGATAGACTGCTAGCCAGTTTTTGGAGGGAACCACTGGGTAGCTCCAGCATGATAAGCCCCCACAGTCCTTGGGGTGCTAGAGGCTGATACACCCTCCAGAGATAAACACATGCCAGGTGGCATCCTGGGCAGCATCTGCTCAAAAGAAGTTGTCTGTGCAAGATCTAGCCAAGACTCAGCAATGATTCCACCAACCTTTGCCTGAAACCTGGAAACTCATTGTCTTTTAAAAAACCTGGAGAAGTTTCACCAAAGTCCCCTTTCTCCTATCCTGCCTCTGGTAGGCTGAATAATGGTGCTCCAAAGATGTCAATCAGAATCCCCAGAACCTGCAAGTATGTGGCCTTACATGGTAAAAGGGACTTTGCAGGTGTGAATTAAGTTTAGGATCTTGAGATGGGAAGATGATCCTGGATTATCCACCAGGGCTTCTATGTGGATGAGTCCAATGTAACCACAAGGGTACTTATAAGAGGGAGGCAGGAGGTCAGAGAAGGAGAAGACAATATGATGATGGAAGCAGAGATTGGAGTGATAGGGCCACAAGCCAAGGCATGTCAGCAGCCTCTTGGAGCTGGAGGCAAAAGAATGGATTTTCCCCTGAAACCCTTATAAGGAACTAGCCCTGCTGTCATCTTGATTTTAGCTCCATTAAAAATCATTTCACACTTCCTACCTCCAGAACTGTAAGAGAATAAATTTGTGTTGTTTTAAGCCTTTAAGATTGTGGTAATTGATACACAGCAATATGAAACTAATACACTGTCCAACAAATCCATTCCCTTTCTTCCTTACTACTTCCTGGTTTTGTACTTTGTTCCTACCTACACTGCTGCACCTATCAGAGCCTATTGTGTTTACTTGTCTACCTATCTGTCTTCCCTACTAGATAGGTTATAAGCTCCTCCAGGGCAGGAGCCCTTTCTTATTCCTCAAAGCCTAGCAAAGGACTTAATACATAGTAAAACCAAAACCTGCTGCCATCGAGTTGATTCTGACTCATGGTGACCCCAAGTGTTGCAGAGTAGAACTGTGCTCCACAGGGTTTTTAATCTTTATGGAAGGAGATTGCCAGGCCTTTCTTCTGTAGCACTGCTGGGTGAGTACTAACAGCCAACCTTTAAGCTGGCAGTCAAGCGCCAGCAGTTTGTGCCACCAAAGGACCTTGGTACATAACAAAACCAAAACTAAACCCATTGCTATCGAGTCAATTCCAACTCATAGTGACCCTGTAGGACAGAGCAGAACTGCCCCATAGGGTTTCCAAGGAGCACCTGGTGGATTCCAACTGTCGACCTTTTGGTTAGCAGACCAACTCTTAACATGATAGGCTTAAGTAATGTGAGTGAACCGAATTAACCTGTGAATAACTAAGAATATTTGATTGTTACTCTCCCAAGCCATCTTAAATCTATAACTGTCTTACCAGGAACTTCCCAAGCTGCCCTCCTTAGCTTAAAAACATCAAAGATGGTCAAGCCTCAAAAACTAGACTCTGAATTTATGCCCACGGAAGCTACAATATTTGACCCCTTTGATATTTCCCTTGCTCTGGTCAACTTAGAATACATTCAAAGCAGTAGTCTTCCACTCATAAGTCAAGACTATGGAGGACAGTAGAAAGGAGAGAGAACATATGAAGCTATTTAGAAGATGAGTGTCGAGACCACCCATAATAGAAACAAGAAGTGATCAGAATATGCAGCAACTGTTATTTTAAGGAAAAGAAATTCATGAGATTCAAATTTCTAGCATGACAGAGGAAAAAAAGGGATTTTTTTTTTTTTTTTTTTATATTCTCCACAAGATGTTCAGTGAGATGAATCTGTCAAGAAATGGGAGAAAAGGTCACACGGAAATCCACAGAAAGTTGGGGATGGAACTCATTCTGCCACCTGGCATCATCTCAATTACAATATTATCAGGAGATTGTCATGTCTTTTCAGAATCTTTTATATACACCATTGACAGGGTCTGTTTATTCAATAGGAGAACCTCTGAAATCTTCCCTATAGGTTTATAGCCTGAGCTGATGAATGTGTGAAGTGGTTTATTGCCTTTATTTTGACAGGAGCTGTCTCAAATGGATGGAAATTTGAGAATAAACAAAGCAGTGAGTCCCCTTGAGATGTCTTGGTTTGTACTTTTCTACTGGGTGGTACCAGATCTGGGGTTGTCCATGCCACACTAGGATAACAGGGGCCTGGAGACCAGATCCAGGTCCCACCTGGGTGAGATGTGTGTCACCTGGGTGAGGTCTCAGTAACAGGCAATGGGCTGGTGGGAGGTACATGGTTTGGGGAATGTGGCACCATGAACCAGGCTCAGGAGCGAGTGATGAGTACAGAGGTGGGCTGGTAAATGTTCCACAAACATCTGGTGAGGGGGAGACCTGACTTATTTGTAAATGGTTGCCGATGTGCCTGGCGTAAATACTCCTCCCAGGGCTAATTTCAATTGACAAGCAAAATTTCTGAAAATTTTACAGTGGGCTCTCATTAGCCAGTGCAAGCCCCCGTGTGGTACAAAAGCTCCTGGCTGCTAACCGGAAGGTGGGTGGTTCAAGTCCACCTCAACGCACCCTAGAAGAAAGGCCTGACAACCTACTTAAAAAAAAAAAAGAGAGAGAGATTGAAAACCCTATGGAGTACAGTTCTATCTCACACACATGGGGTTGCCATAAGTTGGAGTCGACTTGATGGCAACTGGTTTTAGCCGGTACAAACCAGTTCTAGTATATGACTAGATGGCTGGGTGTTGTGAAAGGAAGGCTTCAGGAAAATTACATGTAGGCAGAAATCCAAGTTAAGAAATTTCAGCAATACTCTGCAGGCATGCAGAGAGCTACTGGAAAACTGACAATTTACCAGTCTTGCAGTCACCTTCAGGAATGTGCTGTGGTTGTTACCAGTTCCTTGGATGTGGCAGGCAAGCAGCCATATGGCTAGAATCTCCAGAATTTCTGGGAAACACCAGAAAAGTATATGCTGAGACTGAATAATAATAGTGGTTATTTTTTTTTTGATCATCTACTATGTGTCAAATATCATATTTGCATCCATTACTCTTAATCCTCATTAAAACCTTACAAAACAGGTATTATTTCCATTTCTTAGATGAGGTAGGGGAGACAGACAGGCGTAAAGTGACCTGCCTGATGTTGTACTGCTAGTAGGAAACCAGTGCTGGAACTGGAATCCAGGTGTTTCTGACTCCACACTCATCCCCTTCTACGTGCTTTCTACCCCACCAAATGACCTGGGGATGGTGGGGAGACCTGGAGGGTGGGACAGGAAAGACGTTGGGCAAACTAATAGAGCTGTAGGACTTTCTTCCCTGAGGGGAGATGTCTCAAGCCTGTGTCAAAGATAGACTGGATTCCAGAGGCTGTCACAGTTCTAGGGTTCTAATTCCCTGATTTGGCCTAGGAGCAGCACCCACTCTTGAAGTTAGGGGACATCCAGGCTGAGGTTCCGGACACTGAGCCATTTGCAGCAAAGCCATGAACCCCACAAGTTGGAGTTCATGGAGCTGGAAAAGGCCATAAAGAAGATGGGGTTGGCAAGAATGAGGCAGAGGGTCAGAAGCACAGCTGGGAAGATCAGGTTTCAGGGTAGAGTTCCAGGCCAGGAAGGAACTGGCCTGCAGGAGTGGGTTTTAGGTATGTGAGGGCAGGGAGCCTGACAGATCACAGAGAGGTGCCGTCTCATAAATGGAGATTACACTGTGACCATCCCCATGGGGCTTTGATCACCCAACCCTCTTTCCCAATTTATCTGAGGCTTCTTTTTTTTTTTTTTTTCTTGTAAAGGAGTTGTTATTGAACCAAAAGAACGATCAGAGCAATCCAGATACACATCAGCTCAGAGTCCTGGAGGAGCTGAGCCTATAATTTAATAATGTGATTAGCCTTGGGCACTCTCTGAGCTGAGCAAATCATCATCATGCAATGGTATGGTGCAGCCGGAGTTTCCTGGTGCTCTGATTGGCTCTATGCAGAGCTGAGATAGAATGACATTGCCCTGGCCTACAGCAGGATTCCCAGCCCTCCTGCCTTGGTGCCTAGGGGAGCCTCGGAGGTATTGAAAAGATTTTGGGAATCTGTATGTGTGAATGTGGGTTCTCAGTCAGTGTATATTCAAGGTACAATTTTTTTTTTTTTTTATTTACTTTAGATGAAGGTTTACAGAGCAAACTAGTTCCTCATTAAACAACTAATACCCATATCATTTTGGACATTGGTTGCCAACCCCACGACATGTCAACACTCGCCCCTTCTTGACCTTGGGTTGCTCATCACCTGCTTTCCTGTCCCCTCCTACCTTCTCGTCCTTGTCCCTGGGCTGGTATGCCCATTTAGTCTCATTTTGTTTTATGGACCTGTCTAATCTTTGGCTAAAAGGTGAACCTCAGGAGTGACTTCATTACTGAGCTAAAAGGATGTCTGAGGGCCATACTCTCGGGGTTTCTCCAGTCTCTTTCAGACCAGTAAACCTGGCTTTTTATTTTTTTCTTTTTTGTGAGTTAGAATTTTGTTCTGCATTTTTCTCCAGCTCTGTCCAGGATCCTTTATTGTGATCCCTGTCAGAGCAGCTGGTAGTGGTAGCCAGGTACCATCCAGCTGTGCTGGACTCAGTCTGGTGGAGGCCATGGTAGTTGTGGTCCATTAGTCCTTTGGACTAATCTTTCCCTTGTATCTTTGGTTTTCTTCATCTCCCTTACTTCCAAAGGGGTGAGACCAGTGGAGTATCTTAGATGGCCACTCACAAGCTTTTAATACCCCAGATGCTACTCACCAAAGTAGAATATAGAATGCTTTCTTCATAAACTACGTTATGCCAATTGAGCTAGATGTTTCCCGAGACCATGGTTCCTGCAGCTCTCAACCCAGTACTTTGGTCCCTCAGGGAGTTTGGATGTGTCTGTGCAGCTTCCATGACCTTGCTCAAGGCACAACTGTTGTCCTGTAGGGACCCAGAACATTTTAAGGAATTTTGTACTGATAAAGAGAAGCCCTGGTGGTGCAATGGTTAAGTACTTGGCTGCTAACTGAAAGGTCAGTGGTTCAAAATCACCAGCCTTCGTGGGAGAAAGATGTGGCAGCTTCCGTAAAGATTACAGCCTTGGAAACCCTACTGGGCAGTTCTACTCTGTCCTGTATGGTCACCATGAGTCTGAATCGACTAGATGGCAATGGGTATAGTGATAAAGAGGAGAACCAGAGCAGAGAGAGCAGGAAGACAGCAACTGAGACAATCAAATAATATGAAAGCAAAAAGTTTCCATGAATTGATAGTGGGCAATTTAAAACTTCATCTTCTAAAAACACTGGTATATGTGTATGTACACATGTGTGCACATGCTTGTGCATCCTTGTGTGAAAGAAGAGGATGAAAGAGAGAACAGGTGAGCAAGTGGGAGAGCGTGAGTGTGCGCAAAATAGTGAGAGAGCTTGGCTGTTGGTGTGTGGGGGACGTGAATGGATACTGAAGGAAAGGCCAGAGAGAGCAAGATGAGAAGTTTGGGAAAGAGCAAGATAGGGAGTCAACAACCATGGGCTGAGACGAGCATTTGGTGAGAGGTCTCTGAAGAACTGCCGATTTGCCCTATGTTTCTTGTGTTTCTCAACCAGCTTCTGGATCCAAGAAGGCCCAGCTCCTTGGAGGCCTTAAGGAATCCATGTCAGGCCTTGATGTCCTGAAAAGAGATGTGGATGATGAAGGCTTCTGGGCTTGAATGACTTACTCATAGGCAATGGGGCTGACGGGACACTGGCAAGCTCCTAATCATCTGGAGTGTTTAAGTTCCTTTCTGGTGGAGAAATGTAGGAGCCCCTGGATGGTGTAAACGAGTTAGTGAGCTTGGCTGCTAACCAAAAGGTTGGAGGTTTGAGTCCACCCAGAGGCATCTCAGAAGAAAGACCTGGTGACCTTCTGAAAAATCAGCTAGTGAAAACCCTATAGAGCACAATTCTACTCTGACATACCTGGAGTCATCATGATGAGTCAGAGTTGACTTAAAAGCAACTGGTTTGGTTTTTTTTGGAGAGACATAAGGCTTAGCTCAGTAGCAGGGAGTCTCAGGGGCAGAAAGGAGAGGATAGGGGCCTTCTGCAGCTCTCAACCCCACACCTTCTGGGCTGTCATCCCCAGAGACTGCCAGGCCTACCCCTTGGTGGAGTGCAGGATTAGGACTGGCCAGAGAGCCGACTGCAAAGCTGAATCAATGGGGCTCTTCCAAACAACTATTATTCGTTGCTACACGGCACTCAAGTAAATATTTCATTTGTTCTTCTTGTGAGGCAGGATTATAATAAATATAAAAATTGGGGGATAAATGCTTGGTTAAATATTTTTATTTTATTTATTTTTTACTTTTAAGATTTACATAAGATTTGGTTTTATATGTATTAATGTACATTAGTATTATTAATAAAATTACTAACATTAATACCATTATAATATTAATATAATATGGAGTCCTGGGGTGGTGTAAATAGTAAATGCACTTGGCTACTAACTGAAGGGTTAGTTTCAGTCCACCCAGAGGTGACTTGGAAGAAAGGCCTGGCAATCTACTTTTGAAACATCAGCCATTAGAAAACCCTATGTCAGGCCTTGCTGCCCAGGAAAGAGAAGGGGATAGCCAAGGCTTCTGAGATTGAATAACTCGTAGGTAACACAGCTAAAGGGACGCTGGCAAGCTAGTTCTACGCTGAAACATATGGGGTCTTCATGAGTCAGAATTGACTTAATGGCAAGTTCTAATGTGCTCTCTGATCGGCTCTCTACTCCACCAAGGGGCGGACCTGGCAGTCTCTGGGGATGGCAGCCCAAAGAGTGTGGAGTTCAGTGCTGCAGAAGGACCCTATCACCTTCTTTCTGACCCTGAGACTGCCTGCTGCTGAGCTAAGCCTTACGTCTCTCCAAAGAAAACCAAACCAGTTGCTGTAAATATATGTATACAGTCATGTGTTGTTTACCATCTATGAAACGTTCTGTGAAATAGGACATTATGTGATTTGGAGGTTGTACAAACATGCCTAATTTGAGAACGCCTAATTTGAGAACAATAGCATTTACTAATTTTCCACCTTCGTGTTGTTTAATAGCCTTTTGTTTCACTTCCAAATCAATACTTCTCCTTTGCTTCTTGCTGCTGGTATCCCTAGCTCTGGTTTTGCTGCATTTGGGAGCCATGATACACTTCACAGTAATATTTTCAAAAGAAAATTAAACAGAGCGATAACGCTAAAACACTCAAGAGATACACAATACTGCTGCCTACCAGTCGAAGCATACACTGTTATATGGAAAACTTTTTATTTCTAAGTAGGGAGAGTTCAATTAAACTATGAAAGAAAGTACAGTACAGTAATACATAAGCCAGTAACATAGGCATTTATTATGACTACCAAGACATATGTATTACAAGTTATGTACCTACTGTACCATCATATGCCTGGTGTCGCAATTGCTTTCAGGACAAGAGACATGAGGTACATGTGTTGGGTGCTGGAAGTTGTTGTGTCTGCTAGGTCCAATTATGTCTGCTGCATCCTGTGCTCCAATAGGAATTTCTGAACTCTATTATAACCTTATGGGACCAGTGATATATATGCAGTTGGATGCTGCTGGAACAGATGTTACTTAGGACATGACTGTCTATATATATAGAAACTACAATATAGACTATATTATAATATAATTAATATTAATATACATTGATACACATTACATGTATAATATATTCAACTTAATGTGTGAAAAGGTATATTTTAATTGTGTTTACATAAATGAAGACAAATGAAAGATGAGAAGAGAAATAATATTTCAATTTCATGTTAAAACTGAATATCTTAATTCAGAGGAAAATTTTACGACAATGAAGTCATTCAGCATGGAACTAATCATCTCCTTTAAATTAGAGACATGTAATGCATGCTCACAAAGAAACAGCTTTAGACTAGCCTGCTTCGGAATGCAATCATCTTGTACAATGTCTTGCAAATTGATTAGCAGAAAAGAACTTGGTGGAGAAATTTGCTGTTAGGTCTGGACAAGATGCCCATCAGTGTTCTATTTTTTTCTTTCTCTTAAAATGGTAAGTTTGAAATATCAGATTTTGAATAGGGGTTTTCAAATTCATTAGCAAAGAGTTTTTATAACTTCATTATAACTTGTTATTGATTATAAAAGTAACTCAAACTTATGGTAAACCCAAAAAACCAAACCAAGCCCATTACCGTCAAGTTGATTTCGACTCATAGTGACACTATAGGACAGAGTAGAACTGCCCCATAGAGCTTCCAATGAGCACCTGGTGGATTTGAACTGTGGACCTTTTGGTTAGCAGCTGTAGCACTTAACCACTATGCCACCAGGGTTTCCAGCACTTATGGTAAAGCAATTGCAAAACTTGAAAAATAAAAGAATGAAAAGTGAAATCTAGCATTATCTCCCCAAAAACAGAACTGAGTTAATTACTGTGAAAATTTGGGTACATTACTTTCCAGTTTTTTTTCCATGCTTTTTTTTTTAAAAAAAAGCAAAAACAAGGAGTTAAGATCATAATGTACATTAAATTTTTCTTCTTCATATTAGTTTTTCCTTTAGTTAATTTTTTAATACTTTCCATATTATTAAACAGTTTTTAGAAACATAAATTTCTGAGGGCCATACCATAAATTACTTAGCCTTTCCCCAACTGCTGAACATTTTTGTTTTCAGTATTTTGTTATTATGAAAATACTGTGATGACTATGGAGCTCTGGTGGGGTAGTGGTTAAGAGCTTGGCTGCTAACCAAAAGGTTGGCAGTTCAAATCCACCAGCTGCTCCTTGGAAATTCTGTGGGGCAGCTCTACTCTGTCCTGTAGGGTTGCTATCTATGAGTCAGAGTCGACTCAATGGCACCTAACAACAACAACAACAACATGACAATTATTCTTTTATAAAGACCTTTGGGTGAATCTTGATTATTTTCTTAGGATAAAATTTTAGAAGATTACTGGGTCAAAGGATATGAGCAGATTTAGGACTCCCGCAGCAGTAAATGTCACTCAGATCTCTCTCGCATGTGGGCTCAGGTGAGATCACAATAAGAGACCCCCTTCTTATTAGCTTGACAGCCTTCTTCTTACTTGAGTGACTGCAGTTAGTTAAGTCCCTTTTACAGCTTCATTTTCCTCCCTAGCATGTCAGGAAGTACTTAGAAGGGTCTCACACTGGTCAGAGGTCCCACAGGACATTCTCATGCTTTCACGACAATGTGTGCTTAGGGTACAGCTTAGCTGCTCCTTGATGCTATGGGCTGCCCTGCTCAACTCCCCTCCTCTCTATTCTACATTCTTTGTTGTCGTGTAAGTTCCCACTCCCGGTGACCTTGTGTATAACATAACAAAATATTGCCCGGTCCCATGCCATCTTCATGATCATTAATATGTTTGAGCCCATAATTCCAGAAGGACATCATGCTTGGTAAAGTAGAGGACCAGTGGGAAAAAAAGAAGACCCTCAACAAGATGAACTGACACAGTGGCTGCAACAATGGGCTCAAGCATAACAACGGCTGTGAGGATGGTGCAGGACTGGGCAGTGTTTTGTTCTGTTGTACATAGGGTTGCTATGAGTTGGAACTGACTCGATGGCACCTAACAACAACAACAACATTGTTCTAGCTATTGTTTCAACCCACCTTACTGAGGGTTTCCCTTGTTTTCGCTGACCCTCTATGAAACATGATGTCCTTTCCTGGTGATTATTCTTTCCTGATAATGTATCCACTTCCCTGTTGTGTACTGTCAAGTTGATTCTGACTCATAGCAACCCTATAGGACAGAGTAGAACTGCCCCATAGGGTTTCCAAGGCTGTAAATCTTTACAGGAGCAGACCACCATGTCTTTTCCCCCTCAGAATGGCTGATGGGTTCAAACCACTGACTTTTCAGTTAAAGGTGAGTGCTTTAACCATTGTGTGACCAGGGCTCTCCTCCACTTCCCTAAACCATCAAAAACATTGGATATCATTAGTAAGCAAAAGGTTTTGCCAATTTAGAGGCAAGATAGAATTGTGTCATTTTTATTGGCATTCAGTTAATTATTAGTGAAGTTGAACACGATTTTAAATGTTTACTGTATCTTTGTTTTTCCTCATTTGGGAATTTTCTGTTCTTTTCTTTTGCTTATTTTTTAAAACCTTGAAATAATCATCTTTTTCTCATTAACTTTTATGTTTTAAAAATGTTAATTAACCATCTGTTCACCAGGTGGGATACTTTCTGTTGCGATCAACAGAAAATCCAATTTATTATCCCTCAGTAAAGGGATGAGGGGCAGTGGTGGTTCGGTGGTAGAATTCTAGCCTTCGATTGTGGAGTCCACGGTTTGATTGCTGGCCAAGGTACCTCGTGTGCAGCTACCACCCATGTATCAGCAGAGGCTTGTGTGTTGCTATGAACAGGTTTCTGCAGAACTTTCACCCTAAGACAGTCTAGGAAGAAAGGGCTGTGGATCTATTTCAGATAATCAGTCAATGAAGACCCTATGGATCATTACAACAACCTGATCTGCAATGGTCATGGGGATGGCACAGGACCAGACAGAGATTTGTTCTGTTGTGCATGGGGTTACCATGAGTTGGGGGCAGACTCAACGACAGCTAACAATAAGTAAAAGGATTTACAGTCTCATGAAGCTCTGGAGTTGGTTAATCTGGGGGCTTCATGACATCATCAGGGACGCAGGTTCTTTCTATCTGCCATCCTCAACATACTGGCTTTTATTTCAGCCTCACACCTTCTTGGTCTGGGGATGGTGACTTCTAACTCCAGAAATATCTTCTCATCACAACAACATCCAGAGACAAAAAAAAGACCTTTCTCTTCCATGATTCTCTTTACAAGCTTAGGGAAAACCTTTTCCGGAAGCTCTCAAGCAGACTTCCCTTCCATCTCATTGTCCATAACTGCAATATGCCCTTGATGACAGCAGTCCCTGGCAAAGCAGACTGTTGTGGTTGTCTTTGGTCTGTCACCACTTGATCCCGAGCCACATGGGCAAGGAGTGGATGCCTGGACAACATGGACACTCTCTTAGCAAGGAAGAATGGGAGGATGGCCTTTGGATTTGCTACCGGTAGTATTTGCTACACGATGACTGTCAGAAATGAAATTAAAGTTTTGAAACAAAAAGGTAGCATGTCTCAGGTCTTTCTCAGCACAGAGGTCATGTTAGTCAGGGAAGTCTCTTCATGGCTTGGGCACGATCCTTAGCAGAAGTGCCTGAGCCCCATTGGAGGTCAGACTTCCCTGCTTAACAGTCAGAGGCATTAAAATGAGGGAGTCTGAAAACATTTTCTTTCCTCCTAACTTCTGTTTAGAGGTCCTTAAAGACCCTACATTGCTCTGAAGGGGCATGGTGTATACATCTCATTCTCATCAAGACCAGTTCAGACATCCCGAGTGTTCTCCTACTTGCTTGGCAAGTGTATGAGTTTCCTATTGCTGCTGTAACAAATTACCACAAACTTACTGACTTTAACAGGAATCCTTGAGTGGTGCAAACAGTTAATGTGCTCACCGCTAACCAAGATGTTCATGGTTCAAGTCCACCCATGGCTGTTTTGGAAAAATGGTCTGGTGATCTACTTCTGAGAAATCAGCCATTAAAAATTCTGAGGAGTCAGTTGGCATAACAGAGTTTATAAAGAAACTGTTCTACATTCTACTTTGGTGAGTAGTGTCTGGAGTCTTAAAAGCCTGTGAGCAGCCATCTAGGATGCTCCATTGGTCTCACCCCTTCAGGAGCAAGGAAGAATAAAGAAAACTAAAGACACAAGGGAAATTTTAGTTCAAAGGACTAATGAGTCACATCTATCATGGCCTCCACCAGACTGAGCCCTGTACAACTAGATGGTTGCCAGCTACCACCGCTGACTGCTCTGACAGGGATCAGAATAGAGTGTCCTAGACAGAGCTAGAGAAAAATGTAGAAAAAAAGAAAAATCTAACTCAAAAAGAAAGACTAGACTTGCTGGCTTGAAAGAGATTAGAGAAACCCTGAGACTATGGCCCCCGGACACCCTTTCAGTTCAGTAATGAGGCCACTCCTGAGGTTCACCCTTCAGCCAAAGATCGAACAGGCCAATGGAACAAAACAAGGCTAAAGGGGCACACTAGCCCTGGGGCAGGGAATGGAAGGTAGGAGGGAACAGGAAAGCTGGTGATAGGGAACCCAGGGTTGAGAAGGGAGAGTGTTGACATGTCATGGGGTTGTTAACCAATGTCATACAACAAGGTGTGTACTAACTGTTTGATGAGAAACTAGTTTGTTCTGTAAACCTTCATCTAAAGTTCAATAAAAAAAGAGAAGAAAAAAAAAAAAAGAAAATTCTGAGGAGCATGGTTCTACGCTGACTCACATTGGGTTGTCATGAGTTGGATATGTCTCTATGAAAACTGGTCGGTTAGTAGTTTAAAACAACACAAATTTATAATCTTACAGTTCTGGAGGTTAGAAGTCTGAAATGGTCCCACTGGCTAAAATTAAGGTGTTGGCAGGGCTGCGTGCCTTCTGAAACCTGTAAGGGAGAGTCGTTTCCTTGCCTTTCCAGACTGTAGAGACTGCCTACCTTTCTCAGCTCCTGTGTAGCCCTTTCCTCCATGTTCAAAGGCAGCAACCATGGGACGAATTCTTTTCATATTGCTTCACTCTGGCCTCCTCTTTTGCCTCTCTTCCATTTTTAAGGACCTTTGGGAGTACAACGGACTCACAAAGATAATCCAGAATAATTTCCCCATTTCAAGGTCATCTGATCAGCAATCTTAATTTCACTTTGCCATGTAACATAACATATTCATAGATCCTGGGAATTAGGATGTAGATATTCTTGGGCGGCTATTATTCTGCCTACCATGGCATTTAGGAAAAAATTTTTTTTCCTGCTTCTATAATCTTTATTTAATGTTACCGTGCTATTTGTGATTCTCAGGCTATAGTGGTGAAGACACTTCTGCCCTCAAAATAGTCCTGCTTGGGTTTTCTGGAAGCTGTTTTGTTAATCTTCCCTCTGAGACCATAAGAGCTGTGCCTCTGGCTTTTTATCTGAAGACACAAAATTTGGAACCAAGTCTCAGAGCACCAGTGTATCTTATTCCAGAACAAGCATTCTAAGCCTCTGTGCTCCTAAGCCTCGGTATTTCTAGGTAACCCATTATGGAATCCCCACCCTACCGTATTCCTTCATAGGGTTGCTATGAGTCGGAATTGACAGCGACGGGTTTTTTTTTTTTTTTTTTAATATATGGAGGAGTCCCTGGGTGGCACAAAGGACTAAGTGCTGGGCTGCTAATCAAAAGGTTGGAGGTCTGAGTCCACCCAGAGGTGCCTAGGAAGAAAGGCCTGGTGATCTACTTCCAAAAAAGCAGCCATTGAAAGCCTTATGTAGCATAGTTCTACCCTGATACACGTGGGGTCACCAGGAGTCGGAACTGACTCAATGGCAGCTGGTTTTTTGGTTTGCTCTCTCTGTTTTCAGTCCTCTTTAGCGTGGCTCTCTTGTCAGGATAAACCCATCCTCAGAGCCAAGTGTGTGCTTGCTCCTCTTGGGCTTCCTTCTTCATGAGTCTTTTTTGAGGTCACATCCAAAACGAAATTAGCTTAGCTATTGGCTCTGACTAGTCATACCAGCTGTCCTATGTATTACAAAAAATCTTAGGTTATTTTAGCAGGTAGAAAGTAGTATCATTTCATCCTCTTTTTTTTACATACCTTATTTTTTAGAACAGTTTTAGGTTTACAGAAACACTGCACAGATAGTAGAGTTCCCATATACCCCTTCTCCTTCCTTCACATTGTTTCTGCTATTATTAACATCTTGTATTTGTGCGGTATATTTGTTACAATTGATAAGCCAATATGGATACATTATTAACTAGAGCCCATAGTTTAGGGTTCACTCTTTGTGTTGTGAAGTTCTATGGATTTTGAGAAACTCATAAATAATATCATGTATCCACCATTACCGTGTCATACAGAATAGTTTCACTATCCTAAAAATGCCCTGGGCTTTTTCCCTATTCATCCCCTTACTAACTCCTGTCACAGATATTTTCAATCGACGGCACTGGGTTTTTTTCCTATAGTTTTGCCTTTTCTAGAATTTCATATAGTTAGAATCATACAGCACATAGCTTTTTTAGACTGGTTTCGTTCACTTAGCATATGCATTTGAGGTTCCTCCGTGTCTTTTGCAGCATGATAGCTCATTTCTTTTTATCTCCGAGTAACACTTGACTGCATGGATGTAACACTGTTTATCCATTCGCTTATCTTGGTTGCTTTCCAATTTTGGGGAATTACGAATGAAGCTGCTATAAACACTGGTGTGCAGGTTTTTATGTGGACATACATTTCCTTTCTCTCTTTTTTCTTCTTATCTGATTTGTTACACAATCCGCTCTCTGGTTGTTCTATAATCCTCACTAATCACGGTGGAAAAACCGTGTTCTCACACGAGGAACCTCAGGGCTGCAGGGCTCATAAAGAAGCTGAAAACAGAAGTTGTGGTCATCTGACTCCACATACAGGCTTTACACTTGGCTTTTGTAGACCTAGGAAACACTAAAGATATTTCCCTACTAAAGATATTTGGTATTAGCAATTGGCCCCCAAAACCCTGTTGCTGTCAAGTCGGTTCTGACTCATAGAGACGGTATAAGCCAGAGTAGAGCTGCCCCACAGGGTTTCCAAGGCTGTAATCTTTATGGGAGCCAGGTCTCTCCCATGGAACTGCTGGTGAGTTTGAACTGTCCACCTTTCGGGTAGCTGCTGAGTGCTTAACTACTGCGCCGTGAGGGCTCCTTATTTTCGTCCCAGCAACCTAAAAATGTCCAAACAGAACACCTAATGAACGTGATTTCTTAACTCAGTCTAAAAACTTGGAATTTTTACTATATTGAGCCTAATATAGTTCTCTTTGGCACTTAAGGTGTTAGAAGATGCCCTGTGGGCTTCAGGCCATGTCTGAAACATGACTTGGTATCAAATCGAAAAGGATAAACATGTTTGAATCATATCGGTTTAGTTTTCTTGACAAATCTATATGGAATCCTTGTGGCATGATCTGTCTGGAGTCTCTATAAGCCAGGAATGGTGGGGCTGGAGGGCATCTGAGTATCCTGGTTATGGTGGGATAATCTAGTCACCAATTTCTACGCTCTGGCTATTGGGGACTGATATATCTTCTGAGAAACTGAGTCCAACAAAAGGTTATATATATATATATATATATATATATAAACATCTCTGCTTCTTAAAAGGAAGCCTTGGATGGCGCAAACAGTTAACTACTAGCCGAAAGCTTGGCAGTTCAAACTCACCCAGAGGCACCCAGAAGACAGGCCTCATGAAAGGCTTCCAAAAGGTAACAGCCTTGAAAACTCTACAGAGCAGTTCTACTTTGCATGTCTGGGGTTGCCATGAGTCAGAATCAACTCAACCACGACTAACAACAAAACAACTGCTTCTTAAATGGACCAACCTGGAATTTCCAAGAAACCCTAGGCCTTTAAGGCTCCTTTCCAGCTAAACATTGAATAAGCTGCCTGAGGTTCCTTCTCCAACAGACAGAAAGCCTGAACAAGGGCTCAAAGGGAACCAACTGGAACAGGGCAGGTCCTTCCTCCCTGTTTCTCCCCTTGTCATAAACAGTCGTGTCGTACAACTCTGAGATGTCAGTCAGAGATGTTGCCAGGCTCATTATCATTTATGCTCATCTCTCCCTGTCATTTCATTTCATTTCTTAGAGGCCTGTAATTACCTAGCAGTGTGCATCCAGGCTGTCAACAGGATCTTCTGAGTGAAATATAGCCAAATAAATTTCTGTGATGAGGCTGGGTCCTAATCAAAGGTGGGTCTACATCCGTCTCTTCTACAGTTCTTGCCTGTCTTGCGCTCACCACACTGCTTGCTTATTCATTGCAATGCTAATAAGACTTTGTGCAAACGACTGAGAGACTCTCACCTTGCATTTTAAATCAAGCCCACAATCCCAGGAACCCCCATGTTTATGTAAGATATGGAAACCAGCACTGAGAACATGGAGAAGGCGCTCCTCTTAGGTGATGAGGAGAGGGCTGTTTGCCTGCTTGCCAGCTCCATTCCTCTCTGTTTTAAAAAAAAAAAAATTTTTTTTTAAAGCATTTAAAATTTCATCAGCCCTCTACTAGCTGACTTATGGCATTTTGGGATATCTGTGAAAGCTCAGTCTACTTTAGTGCCTTTGGGGATTCCCTGTGGTAGGCAGAATAATGGCCCCTAACGATGTTCATGTCTTAATCCCTAGAACCTCTGAATACATGGCATATATGGTAAAAGGGATTTCGCAGGTGTGATTTAGGTTAAGGACTTTATGATGGTGAGATAATCCTGGATTACGTGAGTGGGCCCAATATAATCACAAGGGTCCTTGCTGACTCTCCAAGCAGGGGCCGAGTAGCAGGTAGTGGGCAGAGAAGCAGGGTTATGGGAGGAAGGGTGTCATGGAAGGCTAGCAGTAGGGCTGGTGGGGTTCCAAAAGATGGTGGGGCTCAATCCTAAGGGAATCATGCAGCAGGCATTATGGAGTGGACCAAGATGGGTGGACAGCTATGGTAAGAGGGACCTGGTAGTGAGGGTATTAGGGGTTGAATTGTGCCCTCAAAAAGATATGTTAAAGTTCTAACCCCTGTAACTGTGAATGTGACAGTGATTGGAGATGAGGTCTTTTCTTTTGTTATCAGTTACGTTAAACAAGGTCATACTGGAATAGGGTGGGTCCTAAGCCCTTCTGAGAAGCGTCTTAGAAAGGGGGGAATAGACACAAAGCATCATATACACACGGGAAAGACAGCATGTAAAGTTCTGTCTACGAGCCAAGAAACACCAAGAAATACCTGGGGCTACCAGACCAGGGGTTCAAACTGGTTTATTTCATTCAACCTTTTGTTGAGAATTTGCATTTTCACCCCAGATATACTGAATCAGAATCTGTAGTTTAACAAGAGCCCCAGGTGATTCTTACTTGGACAAGATTTTTAACAAGATACTCAGGTGATTCTTATGGAATCTTGTTAACTGTAGATTCTGATTCGGTATATCTGGGGTGGAAAGGCAAATCCCCAGCAGGAGCCAAACTGAAATAAACTGATTTGAAGCCTTGCCAGAAACTGAAGGAGACAAGGATCTTCCCCTAGAGTCAACAGACAGCATAGCCCTGCTGATGCCCTGAATTCAGACTCAGCCTCCAGAATTATAAGAGAATAAATTTCTGTTTGTTAAACTACTCTCTTTTGGGGATTTTGTTACGGCAGACCTAGGAAACTAAGGCAGAGGATTAGGACTCAGAAATGAAATCACTGTCTTCTAAGAGTAGGTAGTAGCACTGGGAAATTTCTAAAGCTTGGATGTGTGGGGACAATGCAGAAACTGGGATGTCGTTAGGGGGCTGGCCTCTGAGGAAAAAGACAAGAAAAACCCAGCCCAGGATCAGAGTGGAATCAACAGCAAGGAGCATTTAGCAATAGACTTCTGAGCTGCCCACCTCAGGCCCTCTTAATCCCTTTTCAAGGTTGGGAGTGGGCAGGGCAGGGAGTTGTACTAATTAGGTCTTAGGTTTGAGTGGCCCCTGCTGTGCCGACAGGACTCTGTAGGATAGGAATCTACACAGGCCCTTACAATCAGGACTCATCTCTGGTGTTAGTTCCCTTCTGTGACCTGAGACCTGGCTTGTGCTACTGTTTCTCACTGTTAGAGTTACAAAAAAAGCAAAAACTCAAACCCATTGCCGTCGAGTTGATTCCTACTCATAGCGAGCTAGCACAGAGTAGAACTGCCCCATAGAGTTTCCAAGGAGCGCCTAGTGGATTCAAGCTACCGACCTTTTGGTTAGCAGCCATAGCACTTAACTACTATGCCACCAGGGTTTCCACATAGCAAGTCTAAATCTTCCATACGACAACCTTCCAAATATTTAAAAACATCTAAAAAAAAAATCATAGTTTAAATCAACTGGATGGCAACAGGTTTTTTTTTTTTTTGGTATCATAGTACCCTGGAGTCCCTGGGTGATATAAACAGTTAATGTGCTCAGCTGCTAACCTAAAGGTTGGAGGTTCAAGTCCACCCAGAAACATCTTGGAAGAAAGGCCTGGTGATCTGCTTCTGAAAAATCAGCCATCGAAAACCCTTTGGAGCACAGTTCACTCTGACACATATGTGGTTGCCATGAGTCAGGCTCCGTAGCAACTTCTTTTTTTTAAATCGTTTTTTTTTTAGTACCCTGGACTGTGATTTTCATGCTTTATTAGCAGAAGGGCTCTCCCCGCCCACTGCCTGCCATTCTTTGATGAGAATCTTATGCTACAAGCCAATATGTAAAGCAGATAAAAGCAGAACTGTCCTTTTGAAGCTGGGTTGGGGCCTGTTGTTCTACCCACTCCCACCCTGCTTCATCTTTTTTTGGTAGCACCCAAGGCATCTCTGTGACATTATAAATGCAGTTTGAAAACCACTTCCCTGAGACTTCTCTTTTTTAGGATAAATATCTCCGGCTCCCTCCATAGCTCCTCAACGCACTTTTAAGCTTTCAGAACCTTCATCCATTGAGCTACCCTTTCCCAGGTGAGCTGTGTTTTGTCAGAGCGAGCTCATTGACTTTAAGACAGCTTTGCCTTGCTCACAGGTGTAGCCCAAGTGCCTGAAACAACGCCTGGCACATAGGAGGTATTTAACAAGTATTTGTTGTTGCTTATATTTTGTTTTTCCTGGGCACTGATCCTTCCTGGTTTGGCCTTTTGTGCCAATGACTAAACCCTACAACTAACATTTTTTGAAGGCACCCCTGGGTATCCTCCTGCAATGTCATTTACATTTCTGATGTTCATGAATTTGTTCCATGACCATTTATCAAGTCCCAACTATGGGGCATTATACTAAGGTCTGTGGTTAAAGAGACAGATGAAAGATTGTCCTTACCCTGAAGTGTGGTTGTGGAAGGTGGGAGAGAGGGAAAGGAAGGTGTGATAGAGGTTTACTTGGTTACACTTTGTTAAGTGCAGTAATAGAAGTGTGTGAAGGTAGAGGGAGGAGCAGTTAATCCTCCTTGAAGGGCTGAGAGGACTTCCTTCCTATGGATTTGCTTAAGTGGCCTCTCATCTAAACTCTAACTCTGTGACCTGGGGGTAAATCACATACCTCTACCCATGACACGCTATTTTCAATTGCCTTATATGCATGGAAAAGCTGGACAATGAATAAGGAAGCCTGAAGAAATGATGCCTTTAAATTATGGTGTTGATGAAAAATACTGAATATATCATGGACTGACAGAAGAACGATGGAAGACATATAGCCAGAATTCTCCTTAGGAGCGAGAATGGTAAGACTTCGTTGGATATGTTGTTAAGAGGAACCAGTCCCTGGAGAAGGACATTATGCTTGGTAAACTAGAGGGTCAGTGAAAAAGAGGAAGACCCTCAACAAGATGGATTGACAGAGTGGCTGTAATGATGGACTCAAGCATAATAAGGATTGTGAGGATGGTGCAGGACCAGGCAGTGTTGTTGTATGTAGGGTCTCTATGACTTGGAACTGACTAGGTGGCACCTAACAACAAAAATAGTCCATGCCCACCTCAGTTTGCGGGAGCTGGACTTGAATATTTCCAAGGTCCCTTTGTGTTCCATCCCAAGTTCTAATCACAGTCTTCCACAGCCCCTTCCACTTGGGATTTGGTATCCCAAACTGGAGCCTGGAATGCATTTTTCTCATATAAACCAATTTGTTCAATAGCGATTAGGGGTGCTTTGTCAGAAAGCACAATAGCATCTTGAAGTCTGATAGTAGCATTTTCCAGAGGAATATTTATGGTTCTTGAGATCAAGATCATGTTGTTCCAGAATTCAGATTAATCTACCAACTCTCCATCCATAGCCTCGGAATACCCCTACCTGGCAGCTCCTGTTGCCTGTTTCGTGTTTGGGATCCTTAAACCTGGCCACTAATTCTGGCACCACCTCTGCTCTTGCATCCTGGATTACCTCTGATGTTCTTTCATTTTCTCTTAAATCCCCATCCCACCCTCGTTTCAGATTTTGCTCTTTTTAAACCTTGACCAACGTGGTGTGTATATAGAATGTATCCACCATTATTAATGTGCCCTTTGTCAAAATGAGTTTGTCCTCAAGGACAATGGACTTCCAAGCTAACTTTTGGGACACAGACCAGTTGAAGACTGAGAAATTTCTATGTGTAACTTTTGCTTATTTTCCTTCTTTTTCAGTTGTAATATATTTATATCCTGGCCAGTTATCCACTGCTCATTTAGATCAAACTTAATGTGAAAAGATTTTTATAACTGAAAATGTATACAGTTTTTTGTTTGTTTTTAGGGAGTTTTTAGGGAAGTTGCTCCCTTCTGTTTACCCAAACTGCATTGCATTTCTTCTTCCTCTTGGTAAGAATGATCCATCTTTCTTTAACACTGTAATTGTAAATTTCCAATTAGTTAAATAATTCTTGGCTTGTTTACTTGAACATCCAGTGTAATGGGTCTTAATTATTGCTCTTTATGTCATGTGGCGCTCATTTCCTCTTCCTGTTCCCTTTGACATGATTTGTATCCCTTCAGAATAACTAGGATTTCTAGAACTTTCTCGAGTGATTTTTGAGAATTTTGGTGATTTGGTATCCCCCTGTCCCCATTAAGGAAATCCTGGTGGCATAGTGGTTAAGCACTACAGCTGCTAATCAAAAGGTTGGCGATTCGAATCTACCAGGTGCTCCTTGGAAACTCTATGGGGCAGTTCTAATCTGTCCTATAGGGTCACTACGATTCAGAATCGACTCAAAGTGAACGGGTTTGGTTTTGGTTTTTTTGGTCCCCATTAAAACCCCCAGTTGGGGTGTCTATGGATTTTTTTCTTTTACATTTATGATATTTTAAACTAAATTTTATTTGTTTTGTTGTTATTATTGAGAATATACACAGCAAAACATACACCAATTCAACATTTTCTATATGTACAATTTAGTGACATTGATTACATTCTTCGAGTTTTTCAACCATTCTCACCCTCCTTTTTTGGAGTTGTTCCTCCTTCATTAAGACAAACTCATGGCCCCCTAGGGTTCCTACCTAATCTTTTGAGTTGCTGTTGTCAATTTCATCCCATAGAGTTCTTAAAAGAGTATAATGCTCAAGGCAGATTTTTTTTTTTTTTTACTAGTTAAGCTAAACTAGGAAACCCTGGCGGCATAGTGGTAGGGCTGCTAGCCAAAAGGTCGGAAGTTCGAATTCACCAGGTGCTCCTTGGAAACCCTGTGGGACAGTTCTACTCTGTCCTTTAAGGTCTCTATGAGTTGAAATTGATGGTAACTTTTTTTTTTTTTTAAGCTAGGCTTGTTTGGTTTTTAAGAAGACTTCAGGGGGATATTTATGGTTTAACGTTTCAAGATTATCTCATGGTGATAGTTTCAGGGGTTCATTCACCCTGCATGGCTTCAAAAAGTCTGGAGTCCATGAAAATTTACAATTCTGTTCTGCATTTTCCTCCTTTTGATCATGATTTTTCTATAGAATCTTTGATCAAAATGTTCAGTAATGGTAGTTGAGCACCTTCTGGTCTAATGACAAATAGGCAGTTGTTCACGGAAGCAGTTAGCCACAACTTCCGTATCCACCTTCTATTCCTGACTTTCCTTCTTCCTTTGTTGCTCCAGATGAATAGAGACTAATTGTTGTGCCTTGGATGGCTGCTTGCAAGCTTTTAAGATCCCAGGCACTATGTATTGAACTAGGAGTTACGACAGAGGAACTAAACACATTATTAGGCCAATTAACTGGGATGTCCCATGAAACCACAACCGTAAACCTTCAAACCAAGGAACCAAATCCCGTGAGGTGCTTGGTTGTTCATAAGCAGCCTCAGTAGCCACCTTTTTTTTTGTCGTTGTTGTAAGTGTATCACACAGCTTTTTCCATTCAACTTTTTACAGGTGTGCAACTTACTGACAGCAATTACAATAATTAGCTGTGCAACCCTACCCTTTAATCAATGTGATTTTTCCATCACTGTTAATCCTCCTTTTCCCCCCTCCCTCCTGCCTCTGGTAACCACTAATAAACTTTGGTCTGTATGCATTTACCTCTTCTTGTTTTATATAAGTATGGTCATACTTTTTTTTTTTTTCTTTTCTTTTCTGATTGGCTTAGTTCACTCAGCGTAATGTCTTCAAGCTCTATCCACATTGTATCATGTATCAAGACTTTCTTTTTCCTATAGGCTGAGTAGTATTTTACTGTATGTGTATACCACATTTTATTTATCCATTCATCTGTTGATGGGTGTTTAGGTTGTTTTCATCTTTTGGCTATTGTGAATAGTGCTGCAATGAACATTGGTGTACAAGTCTTGAACGCTGATGTACAAGTCTCTGTTTGAGTCCCTTCTTTCAAGCCTTCTGCATACATACATAGGAGTGGAATTGCTGAGTTATATGGTAGTTCTATTTTTAGTTTTTTGAAGAAGTGCCATACTGTTTTCCAGAATGGCTGTACCATTTTGCATTCCCACCAGCAATGGATAGGGGTTCCAATTTCTCCAAATCCTCACCAACATTTGTTATTTTCTTTTTTTATCTTAGCCATCCTAATGGGAGTGAAATGGCATCTCATTGTGGTTTTTATTTGAATCTCTCTGACGACTAATGATGCTGAGCATCTTTTCATGCATCTGGTGGCCATTTGTATGTCTTCTTTGGTGAAATGTTTATTCATGTCCTTTGCCCATTTTATGATTGAGTTTTTTGCCTTTCCGTTGTTAAGTTGTTGAGTTTTATATGCATTTTGGTTATCAGATTCTTATCAGATATATGGTTTCTCAAGATATTCTCCCAGTTGGTAGCTTAACTTTTCGCTTTTTTGGTAAAGTCTTTTGATGAACAAAAGTTTTTAATTTTTATGAGGTCCCATTTATTTATTTTGTCTTTTGCTGCTTGTACTTTTGTTATTATATTAGATAATCCATTGTTAAAAGCTAGGACTGACAGTATTGACCCTGCTTTTTCTATTGAGAATTTTATTATTTTACTTTGAACATTTAGGCCCTTAAACCATTTCGAGTTTGTTTTTGTGTATGGTGTGAGGCATGGACCCTGTTTCATTTTCTGTGTATAGAAATTCAATTTTCCTAGCACCATTTATTGAGAAACTCTTCTTTGCCCATCTAATGAACTTAGCACCCCTATCAAAAATCAGATGACCATAGAGGTGTGAGTTTATTTCTGGCCTCTCAATTATACTCAATTGTTCTATGTGTCTATTGTTATACCAGTACCAGGCTGTTTTTTTTTTTTTTTCCATAATTTTTATTGTGCTTTAAGTGAAAGTTTACAAATCAAATCAGTCTCTCACACAAAAACCCATATACATCTAGCTACACACTCCCAATTACTCTCTCCCTAATGAGACAGTCCGCTCCCTCCCTCCACTCTCTCTTTTCATGTCCATTTTGCCAGATTCTAACCCCCCTCCACCCTCTCATCTCCCCTCCAGGCAGGAGATGCCAATGTAGTCTCAAGTGTCCACCTGATCCAAGAAGCTCACTCCTCATCAGCATCCCTCTCCAACTCATTGTCCAGTCCAATCCATGTCTGAAGAGTTGGCTTCGGGAATGGTTCCTGTCCTGGGCCAACAGGAGGTCTGGGGGCCATGATCACCAGGGCCCTTCTAGTCTCAGTCAGACCATTAAGTCTGGTCTTATGAGAATTTGGGGTCTGTATCCCACTGCTCTCCTGCTCCCTCAGGGGTTCTGTGTTGTGTTCCCTGTCAGGGCAGTCATCGGTTGTAGCCGGGCACCGTCTAGTTCTTCTGGTCTCAGGATGATATAGTTGCTGGTTCATGTGGCCCTTTCTGTCTCTTGGGTTCATAATCGCCTTCTGTCCTTGGTGTTCTTCATTCTCCTTTGATCCAGGTGGGTTGAGACCAATTGATGCATTATAGATGGCCGCTTGCTAGCGTTTAAGACCCCAGACGCCACACTTCAAAGTGGGATGCAGAATGCCCTCTTAATAGATTTTATTATGCCAATTGACTTAGATGCCCCCTGAAACCATGGTCCCCAGACCCCTGCCCCTGCTACGCTGGCCTTTGAAGCATTCAGTTTATTCAGAAACTTCTTTGCTTTTGGTTTAGTCCAATTGTGTTGACCTCCCCTGTATTGTGTGCTGTCTTTCACTTCACCTAAAGTAGTTTTTATCTACTATCTAATTAGTGAATGTCACCTCCCACTTTCCCTCTCTCCCCCACCTCATAACCACAAAAGGATGTTTTCTTCTCAGTTTAAACTATTTCTCAAGTTCTTATAATAGAGGACTTATACAATGTTTGTCCTTTTGCAACTGACTAATTTCACTCAGCATAATGCCTTCCAGGTTCCTCCATGTTATGAAATGTTTCACAGATTCCTCACTGTTCTTTATCGATGCATAGTATTCCATTGTGTGAATATACCATAATTTATTCATCCATTCATCCATTGATGGGTACCTTGGTTGCTTCCATCTTTTTGCTATTGTAAACAGTGCTGCAATAAACATGGGTGTGCATATATCTGTTCGTGTAAAGGCTCTTATTTCTCTAGGATATATTCCAAGAAGTGGGATTGCTGGATCGTATGGTAGTTCTATTTCTAGCTTTTTAAGGAAGCGGCAAATCGATTTCCAAAATGGTTGTACCATTTGACATTCCCGCCAGCAGTGTATAAGTGTTCCAAGCTCTCCACAGTCTCTCTAACATTTATTATTTTGTGTTTTTTGGATTAATGCCAGCCTTCTTGGAGTGAGATGAAATCTCATTATAGTTTTGATCTGCATTTCTCTAATGGCTAATGATCATGAACATTTCCTCATATATCTGTTAGCTACCTGAATGTCTTCTTTAGTAAAGTGTCTATTCATATCTTTTGCCCATTTTTTAATTGGGTTATTTGTCTTTTTGCAGTTGAGTTTTTGCAGTATCATGTAGATTTTAGAGATCAGGCGCTGATCAGAAATTTCATAGCTAAAAACTTATTCCCAGTCTGTAGGTAGTCTTTTTACTCTTTTGGTGAAGTCAGTACCAGGCTGTTTTGATTACTGTACCTGCACAAACCAAAACCAAACCTGTTGCCGTTGAGTCGATTCCGACTCATAGCAACCCTATAAAACAGAGTAGAACTGCCCCATAGAGTTTCCAAGGAGTGCCTGGTGGATTCAAACTGCCCACCTTTTGGTTAGCAGCTGTAGCAATTAACCAGTATACCACCAGGGTTTCCTGTAGCTGCATAGTATGTTACATGCTGCATTAAAGAAAAAACAAAAAACCCAAACCCACTGCCGTTGAGTCGATTCCCACTCATGGGAGGACTCACATTTCCTGATCTTAAAACATACCATACAGCATGCTCATCATCATCATGAGCATGTGGCATGGTATGTTTTAAGATCAGGAAATGTGAGTCCTCCTACTTTGTTCTTCTCTTTTATCATTGCTTTAGCTATTTGGGGCCTCTTGCCATTCCATATAAAGTTGAGGATCGGCTTTTCTCTTTCTGTTAAGAAGGCCGTTGGAATTTTTATAGTGATTGCATTGAATCTGTATTTCCTTTTGGGTAGTATTAACATCTTAACAATATTAAGTCTTCTAATCCATGAACATGGAACGTCTTTTCACTTATTTAAGTCTTCTTTGATTTCTTTCAGCAGTGTTTTAGTTTTCATTGTATAAGTCTTTCACGTCCCTGGTTAGATTTATTCCTAGATATTTTATTCTCTTAAATGCTACTGTAAGTGGAATTATTTCCTTAATTTCTCTGTCAGATTTATCATTGCTGGTGTATAGAAATTCAACTGATTTTTGTTTGTTAACCTTGTACCCTGCAATTTTGCCGAATTCCTCTATTAGCTCTAGAAGTTTTTTTTGGGGGGGGGGGACTCTGGGATTTTCTATTTGTAGGATCATATCATCTGTGAATAGAGATAATTTTACTTCTTTTCCAATCTGGATAACTTTTTTTTTCTTTCTTTCTTGTCTTATTGCTCTGGCTAGGACTTCTAATACAATATTGAAGAGAAGCGGTAAGAGCGGGCACCCTTATCTTGTTCCTGATTTCAAGGGGAAACTCTCAGTCTTTCTCCTTTAAGTATAATATTAGCTGTTGTCTTTTCATATATGCCCTGCATATAAGGAAGGGTATGGGATTTTATCAAATACTTTTTCTCCATCCATAGAGATGGACCTGTGGTTCTTTTCCTTTGCTCTGTTAGTGTGGTGTATTACATTGACTGATTTTCTAATTCCTGCATTCCTGGAATAAATCCCACTTGGTCACAGTCTCTGACTCTTTCAATATGCTGTTGGATTCTATTCACTAGTATTTTGTTGAAGATTTTTCATCTATATACATAAGAGATATTGGCCTGTAGTTTTCTTCTCTTGTGTTATCTTTGTCTGGTTTGGGTATCAGGGTTGTATTTATTTCATGGAATGAATAAGGGACTATTCCTTCCTTCTCTATCTTTTGGAAGAGTTAAAACAATATTGGTGTCAATTCTTCTCTAAATGTTTGGTAGAACTCTCCAGTGAAACCATCTGGTCCAGAAATTTTTTGTTGTTGCTCTTGGGAGGTTTTTGATCACCGATTCAATCTCTTCACTTGTTATGGGTGTGTTGAGACTTTCAATTTCCTCTTGAGTCAATTAGGGTAGGTTGTGTGCTTTGAAGAGTTTGTCCATTTCATCTAGATTATACATTTGTTGCTGTATAGTTTTTCATAATATTCTGTCATAATTCTCTTTATTTACATCAGGTCAGTTGTAATTTCCCCTCTTTCACTTCTTATTAGTTATTTGCATCTTTTCTCTTATTTTCTTTGTCAGTCTAGCTAAAGTTTTGTCAATCTTATTGATCTCTTGAAGAACTAATTTCTGGTTTTATCGATTCTCTCTACTGTTTTTGATTTTATTTCTTTTTCTGCTCTTACCTTTGCTATTTCCTTTCTTCTGGTAGATTTAGGCTTGGTTTGCTCTTCTCTTTCTAATTCTTGGAGACATTTATGACTTTTGAAGGGCACACTTTATTGTCTCAGATTTTAGATTTCTCTTTAATAGTAATAGTTTCCAATTTGGGAACTTTAACTTTATTTTCCTGCCCCAATTTCAATCCTGAAACTTCTCCTTTGTGCATTTCCTTTAAAATGCATCACTGTCAAGTCTATTCTGACTCAAAGCACCCTATAGGACAGAGTAGAACTGCCCCACAGGGTTTGCAATCTTTGTAGAAGCAGGCTGACACATTTTTCTCCCGCGGAGCAGCTGGTGGGTTCAAACTGCTGAACTTTTGAATATTAGCTGAGCATTTAACCACTGCACCACCAGGGCTCCTGCATTTCGTTTACATATGGTGAATTGAGGCTTTCAAGAAGAGGCAAAGGGAGAATCAACTCTGCTCTCCAGTTCTCAGAGTGTTCATTTTTGTCTTTGTTTCTTAAGCTTTTTTTTCTTATCCTTCTTAAACGTTATTATGACTATCAGATAACAACTGCAAGTGGAATAAAAGACATCTTTCTCTACTTTCTTTACCCCTTCCTTTGTCTAAACTGTAGCCTGAATATGTTGCTATGCTATCTTGGCTACCATTCTATAAAAACAAACAACAAAAGCAACAGTAACAATAACAATGAAAACCAAGCTGAACCAAGATGGCATGACTGTCCTTGTCTATAGCCAGATATAACACGTATTTCTTTTCTAAAGGAATTAGAAATTCTCCAATGAGGTAGAGTCTGTTCATCTTTCTTGTTTGCTATCCTTTCCCACTAAATATGCTGCTCTATTTTTAATGGCTTCTGTTATGGATTGAGTTGTGTTCCCCCCTAAAAAAATTAGGTTGAACTAAACTCCTAAACCTCTCCCCCCCACCAAAAAAAACAGTCAATTTCAACTCATAGTGACCCAATAAAAAACCCAAACCCTTATACCCTATGGGGCAAAGTAAAACAGCCTCACAAGGTTTCTAAGGCTGTGGTACAACGGTTAAGTGATACGGCTGCTAACTAAAAGCAGTTTGGCAGTTCAAATCCACCAGCTGCTCCTTGGAAACCCTATGGGGCAATTCTACTCTGTCCTCTAGGGTTGTGATTGACTCAACAGCAATGGGTTTTGTTTTGGGTTAATGTTTACAGAAGCAGACTGCCAAGTCTTTCCCCCATGGAGTGGCTGGTGGGTTTGAACCACTGACCTGGTTAGCAGCTGAGTGCTTAACCACTACACCAGCAGGGCTCCTTACTCCATGTACCTGTAAATATGACCCTGTTTGGAAATAGGGATTTTCTTTTGTTACATTAATGAGGCTATACCGGAGTTGGTAGCTTTTAAACTTAACCCCTTCCGAATGGTGTCTTACAGAAGGAGCAGAATAGACATAGACACACACAAAGGAAGATGCCATGTGACAAGAGAGGCAGGTGTGTCTACAAGCCCAGGAATGTCAAGGATTTCTGGTAGCTAATGGAAGTTGAAAGAGACAAAAAAGGACCTTTCCCTAGAGCTGACGCACTGAATTTAGACTTCTAGCCTTATAAATTATGTGAAAATAAACTTTTGTTCTTTAAAGCCATCCATTTGATGTATTTTTTGTTATGGCAGCACTAGTAAAATAAGACAGCTTCCTCTTCTATTTTTAGATAACTTTTTTTTTTCTACACTCTTCTTGCCCTGAGAACTGTGCACATTTGAAAATTGACTTTGAATTCGAGAGAGTGTTGATTTTCCTCTGTGCTGTTCTTCCTAGAGGTACATGAGCCAACGCTACCAGCTAATAAGGGGAGTTACTGTTGCATGAACCAATTTCTAGAAAGCATTCTGACAGTGGTCACTTAAGGGCCTTCACGATATTGTCTGACCTGCCAATCTCCGTGTGCCACCTAGCTCCCTTCATGGTTTCAAAATGTCTACAGTAGGTCCAGGCATCCCATCCTTACATCTGCCAGTATCTAGAGGCAGAAATGGGAACTCTCTCTTCCCTTGTACAAGAGCAAAGAAGCTGTCCTCAGGAATCACACTCCCTACTCATTGCCTGGAATAGGGTCAGATGCCACTTTCTGAGTCCATCGCAAGCAAGGGAAATGGAATTGCCATGTGTTATAGATTGAATTGTGTCCCCCAAAATGTGTGTCAACTTCGCTAGGCCATGATTCTCAGTATTGTGTGATTGTCCACTGTTTTGTCATCTGATGTGATTTTCCTATGTGTTATAAATCCTACCTCTATGATGTTAATGAAGTAGGATTAGAGGCAGTTGTGTTAATGAGGCAAGACTCAATCGACAAGATAAGGAGTGTCTTGAGTCTATCTCTTTTGAGATATAAAAGAGAGAAGTGAACAGAGAAGAGAGGGTCCTCCTACATCAAGAAAGCAGAGCTGGGAACAGAGTGCGCCCGGGGTACCTGTGCTGAGAAGCTGCTAGACCAGGGAAAGATGGATAACAAGGACCTTCCCTCAGAGCCAACAGAGAGAGAAAGGCTTCCCCTGGAGCTGGCACCCTGAATTTGGACTTCTAGCCTCCTAGACTGTGAGAGGATAAGTTTCTCTTTGTTAAGGCCATCCCCCTGTGGTATTTCTGTTATAGCATCAATGGATAGCTAAACCATGCTTGGTTTAAACCAATTAGGATTTACCCCTATGGGGATAAGATGGGGCCAGCCTTCCTGCAGGCACTTGGTTTCGTGGAATGATGTGGATTCTTAAAGGTCATTGAGGTTCTGACGGCAAGGAAGGAGGAATGGTGACTGATAGGCCTCTAGGATACTATCATGCTAAAATCATTTTTAAACTAAAAAGTCAAGCATCTTTGCCTTATATGATTTGTCATTTTTTTTTTTACCCAGTTACATAAAAAGTCTAAACCAGAAAATGAAGACAATTTAATAGTAAACTAGGAAGAAAATGATAATCCTTAATGCTGGTGAGGGTTTATTGAAATACACTTACTCATTATTGACAAAACTATAGTTAAGAATCAGTCTTTTGGAAAGCAATTTGACAATATGTATTAGAATACTAAAATATATGATCTAATAATTCTACTTCTGGGTAACTATTCTAAGGAATAAATCCAAACTAAGAAAAAAACTATCAACAGGAAGATATTAATTCCAGCATTATTCAAAGGAACAAAAATTTGTCAATAACCAGCTGGGAGGCATCATATCAAACCAAACCAAACCAAACCTGTTGCTGTCAAGTCAATTCAGACTCACGGTGACCCTATAGGACAGAGTAGAACGGCCCCATAGGGTTTCCAAGGAGAAACTGGTGGATTCAAACTGCCAACCTTTTGGTTAGCAGTGGAGCTCTTAACCACTGCATCACCAGGCATCATGAAAAAGGCACTTGGAATCAGGAAAATCTGAATACAAACTTGCTCTACCATATACTTGTGGCAGAACACACAACTCTGAATGTCTCTGAACTTGTCACATTGGTCATATACATAACGTAAAGGATCGATGAAACATTCTCATACCTCTTTTGGGTGGTCTGGTTTAGATTTATCTAAGATTGAGCTTAGCTGTCATGATAAACTTCCCTTTTCTGCATCAGCTGGTATATTTTCACATTCTTCTAGGAAAGTTTGCTTCTGCCATTTCTCCCTTCCGCTGTGTTAGCTTTCTTTATGCAGCCTGCTCTCATGTTGTTAGTATCATTTTCTCTCTCCCTGCATTCTTGTCAATATGTTCTGCAGTCCTCTCATTGGTTCTCCATACCTAGTTTGTCTCTTAAATTGCCTTGCATTGATTCTACTTCTCCCTGCCTTCTTCATGTCTTTTTTCCCACAATTGCCCATCAATCTTGTCCATTTTTTAAGGCTAAGAAGGATTTTCTGCTCATCAATTATTTGGCTTACCTTCACTGGTTCTCCTCCTGTATAAAAAAATTACTTAATGCTACATACCCTTAGCAAGAATATTGAGATAAGCTCGCAATTGATGGGGAAAGCTGAAAAACAAGGTCAGAAAGTAAGTAAGAACCAAGGGAAGCTGAGTTGCTTCAAGGTCATGCTGTAGAAACCATCTGGTTAGACACCACCACTGACTTAACATAGCAGCTACTGTCACCATGAAACACTGTGACTAAAAAACTGATATCAAGCTGTCTCTGTTCCTTATGTATTCAGCTGGGAATCAGAGTCTGTGGCTGGAGCATCTGATGGGCTGTGCTTAGGTCAGGTGTCCACACCCTCACTGCCATGGGTGGAGAGAAGGTTTGCCCCCTTTGGCTTCCATGGTGGGACTCCCACCAAGACTCATACAAAAGAGGGATCCTCCATGCACACGTACGGGGAGAAAGTTCAGATTCTGGACAGTAAAAATGAATGAATGCATAGACAAAACCAACGTCCTTTGCAATTTTTAATGGGGTACATGAAGCATATAGACCTAATTTTATCTGTTATTCTACAGTCTTGATTTTTTTTTCAAGTCTATGCATATGTTCTTACAGACTTTTCATAAGGAAGTCTCTGCCTGTGGCATAGTATTAAAACCAAACCAGTTGCAACTGAGTCGATTCCAACTCATGGTGAGCCCATGTGGTTCAAAATAGAACTGTGTTCTCTAGGGTTTTCAGTGGCTGATTTTTCAGAAGTAGATCACCAGGCCTTTCTTCTGAGGTACTTCTGGGTGGACTTGAATCTTTTGATTAGCAGGCGGGTATGTTAACCATCTGTACCCCCAGGTGCTCCGGCATGGTGTTTTAAGGTAGGGGTGTATCTTTCACCCTCCTCCTGGTGCAGTGACCTTGTTTTATGTAGAATTTTACTTTTTATATCTCTCCATGAAAGCTGATTTTTCTGTAAAGGCTTTCTCCATTCATGATTCTCAGCAAGTATGTCTCTTCTTGCCTGCCTTCAACCCTGTCTTCAAAACACATAACACATAGCACGTGTGTTAACTAACCCTGTTTTCCCTTAAACGATGGAGCCCTGGTGGCATAGTGGTTAAGAGCTCACCTGCCAGCCAAAAGGCTGGTAGTTAGAACCCACCGGCCACTCCCTGGAAACCCTATGCAGCAGTTCTACTCTCCAATAGGGTTTCTATGAGTCAGAATTGACTTGAAAGCAACGGGTTTGGTTTGGTTTTACGTGCTTCTTGAGGGCAGATACTGTTTCTTATTCTTTTATCCTCTGCAGCTAGTGGAAGACCTGGCACATATAAGACATCTAATAAATACTAGCTCAGTGAATGAATGTTGCTTCCCTTTGTATTTTTTGCTCAATGTTTAAAGCAAACATGTCCTATATTTTCTGGAACAATCAATGGTGAAATTTTCTTCTTCTCCGCAAAGACTACTCATTAACTAACTGGATGTTTTTGTACAATTGTTAAATTTTCCTTATAATACCTTCTCAAATCATAGATGATTCTTTGTCAAGCCATGTCTCAATTTCGGTCCAGAAGAAAGTAATTCCTATAATTACCATCAGAGATATCACATACTTCTTCAAATGCTATAAGAAGAAAAGTACCTCACTGCAAATTTCTTCTTATGAAGACTAAAAAGAAACCTTTAAAATCCACAGCTGTCCAGTCGATTCTGACTCATAATGATGCTATAGGGTGGAGTAGAACTGCCCCACAGAGTTCCCAAGACTGTAATCTTTAGGGAAGGAGACTGCCATATCTTTCTCCTGCACAGCTGCTGGTGGGTGGGAATCATTGACCTTTCAGCTAGCAGCTAAGCGCTTAACAATTGCGCCACCAGGGTTCCTCTATAGGTTTTAAATATCTGTCTCTTGGTGACTTTTCTATTCTTGAGCACAAATTAAAGGAGTGGCCATCTTGTGCTGAATTTAGGTCCACCTTTGGGGTTCAGATATCTCTGCCGTCGGGCAGTTCTCTAATGGACATCCCCTTTAAGGGGGTTACTACTCAATTTCTTTCAAGAGCTTAGTTGTTAAAAATAATGGCTGTGTAGTTTGACCTAAGTTAACACACTTAGTGGCTAACAGAAAGGTGGGAAGTTTGCGTCCACCCAGAGGCACCTCGGAAGAAAGGCTTGGAGATCTACTTCCGAAAAATCAACCATTGAAAACCCTGTGGAGTACAGTTCTACTTTGATAAACATGGGGTCACCATGAGTTGGAATTGACTCATTGGCAACTGGTACTGGTAGTTTGGTCTGAAAAGGATGTGTATGGTGTCCACTCCTCAGCCAAGTAATTCACCTTTACTCTTTGAAAGCATTTTTGATTTTCTCTTCTTAGAACTAGAATCAGCCCTTTCTCTAAGGATACCTAATTCCTTTTAGTGGAGTATATATTTAGAAACTAAAATGTGGGCACTAGGTGTGCTCATTGTTGTGAGATGTCCTTTTCAGTGAATAGACCCAGCAGGACCTTTTATGCCACATTTTCATAATGACCCCTTTTACTATCCTAAAACGAAATTCATGGGAAACATAACCTACCTACACACACTATTAAAATCAGCATACTATTTTAATTAGAATATAAAGAAGACATAAAGGAGATTAATTTGTAATGCAATGGTATGTATTTTTTATAGAAAGTATTAAATGCTTACCACAATCACTCTAGATGACGAAAGGCATTTGTCATTGTGAATGTGCAACAGTTATCATGCGAAAGAAACCCTGGTGGCGATTTGGTAGAACAAAATTCTAATTCAGAAAGAAAGTCCAGAGTTGCTGGCCTGACAGAGACTGGAGAAACCCTGAGACTATGGCTTCTGGACACCCTTTCAGCTCAGTAATGAAGTCACTCCTGATGTTCACCTTTCAGCCAAAGACTGGGCAGACCCGTAAAACAAAACGAGACCAAAGGGGCACACAAGCCCAGGGGCAAGGACTAGAAGGCAGGAGAGAACAGGAAGCTGATAATAGGGAACCCAAGGTTGAGAAGGAAGAGTGTTGATGTGTCATGGGTTTGTTACCCAATGCCATAAAACAATGTGTGTACTGTTTACTGAGAAACTAGTTCTGCAAACCTTCATCTAAAGTACAATAAAAAATAAAAAGAAAAGAAAATTAATAATTTTATAATATCATCTAATACTTAGTCCATATGCAAATTTCTCCCATTGAACCAAGCATTACTTTTGTAGCTCTGATTTTTTAAACTGAGATCTGATCAATATTTTATCAGTTTATTTTAAGCTAGAACAGTCCTTCTACCTGTTTCCTCAATGACATCGATTTTTTTTGAAGAGTCCACCCCAGTTGTGGAATATCTCATATTCTGATTCCTAAAACTTCTTGACCTTATTCTTCCCCATTGCTCAGGTCATACTTGGCATTATTGTATTTGCCCACGCTAAAGGCCATAATGTGAAACCACCTATGAAATTGCTTGTTACAACTTCTGTAGGGATGTCACTGCTCACAACATCACGCAGAGCCCTTTATCCAAGGATGCCTGGCAGAAACTTCTCTCTTAGATTAGTTGTCCTCCATATACCAAGGCGGTTCCCTTGCCTTTATCCTCTGTACACAATGAGTCACAAACCTGGTCTTGTGTGTGCTCCTCTTTGTACTAGATGGTGAGGGTAGGACCCTGCTAGGACAAACTACGCCCCACTTCCAGCTGGTACACAAGATCTTATGATTTGCATTTTGGGGATGAACTTCACCCCTGGATTCGTCTCATTTTCTCTTTGCTTTCTTGACCTACCAATCTTTTAAATCAGTGGGATTACATGATTTTATAAGTTGCTTTGTTGTTGTTGTTAGGTGTCATCAGGCCAACCTCCAACTCATGGTGACCCCGTGCACAACAGAATGAAACTGTTGCCTGTTTCTGCGCCATCCCCATGATTGGATGCAGATCAGACCGTTGTGATCCATAGGGTTTTCAGTGCCTGTTTTTTTTCATTGTCCATGTTAGTCTGGAAGCTCCATTGAAACCTAGTATTAGCATTATAGCAACACGCCAGCCCCCACTGACAGACAGGTGGTGGCTGCACATGAGGTGCGTTGGCTGGGAGTCAAACCCTAATCTCCTACATGGAAGGCGAGAATTCTACCACTGAACCACCGATGCCTCATATGAGTTACTTTAAGAAGCATCAACCTCACAGGACTGTTGTTAGGATTACAGGTGTAAAAGACCTAGCACAGGCCTAATAGGGAGTACCAAACAAAAGAAACCAAACCTGTTGCCGTCCCGTCGATTTTAACTCAGTAACCCTATAGGACAGAGTAGAACTGCCCCACAGAGTTTCCAAGGAGCACCCGGTAGATTCAAACTGCTGACCTTTTGGTTAGCAGCCGTAGCTTTTAGCCACTGCTCCACCGGGGTTTCCTAACAGGGAGTAGGAGCTCATTAAGTTTTACTTCCTATACCCTGCCTTTCTGCTCCTTCCCCCCTTCCTCATAGCACCCCTGGCTCCCCATCACAGGCTTGTCCTCTATGACTAAAGACAACGTTCACTGATTCTCTGAGTCCTACCTCTGCATTCGTACTTAGGACCCCAGACAAGCTTTAGAATGTGAGCAAAATAGATTAGCTATGTGCTTTGGTGCTGTACGGGCCACACAGGAAGTTACTTTCTCTGCAATACGTCAGTAAAAATATTCCTGTCCATCAAGGGATGGATAGATGTTCTTGTAGCTGATGGTCTTTAAACATGAGGATCTCTTCTGTGGGACCAGAGCGCAGCAACTGGGACTTCAGGAAAAAGCACCCTCCCCCCACCAAAAGAAACAAAACGCCTTGCCGTCAAGTCGATTCCAAATATTAGCGACTCTATAGAACAGAGTAGAACTGTCCCATAGGGTTTCCAAGGCTGTAATCTCTCTCTCTTTTTTTAATCTTTACGGAAGCAGACTGTCACGTCTTTCTTCCATGGAGTGGCTGATGGGAGTGAACCAGCCAACTTTTGGTTAGCAGATGAGCAAGTGCTTAACCACTGCAGGGTTCTGAGAGAACACCTAGTAAGTGGCTTATTGTAGCTGCCTCCCTCCCCATCATTCTCTTCTTTGCCATTCTCTTTACACAACTTTCTTGCGTCTGTCTGGCTTCTTTGTCTGGGTGACTTAGAACTGCAGCCCATTTTCATCTACAACACAAAATTGCTCAGCTTTGCTGCGACATGATATTTTCTGGGACTGCTAAACTACTCTTTAATCTATACGGCAATTTTACTGCAAAATCAAGGCAGTGTTTTTTCCCCTTATTTTTTTCCCTAGAAATTTCTGTCCAAATATATCATTTTTTACCATGTTCTCAAGACACGTCTCATACTCTTCAATCTCAGAAATTTGAAATCCTGAAAAATTTCTCGCAGAGACCATCCCCAGGAGCACTTGCTGATGTTGCCACCGGATTTCTTTTCTCCTGTTACAGAGCACTCTAAGTAAAACAAAAACAAAACAAAGAAACTTCCTGCATTAGAGGAACAGAGGACCTAATTGTGAAGGTCAAGAGAGAGAGCAGCATCTTCTCCTTGTTTAAAAGTAAAATGACTGAGTAACTGTTTTCCACATGATAAAATAACGATGGCTGGAACCGTTGCCATTTCAGGCATTATAAAACTGTCTTCTTGTCATGGATAAATTACAGTTGTGGTACATTACCGACTTCTTTGAATTCTGTAAAATTATTTTATGGTTATTGTAACAGGTCTGGTCATGCGTTTGTTAATGTGTAAAGTTCCTTAACCTAGAATCATAGACCCTTTTTAAGGTCAGAAAGGATCTTAGGGTTGTCTGGTAACTTAGGCCATGAAGTTAAGAGTCTTCCTTAGCTGGTTATGGATAAAGCCAGAAATAGCACTCAGGTATCCTTATTTAGAGAAGCCCTGGTGGCCAGTGGTTAAGCACCGACCTGTTAACCGAAAGGTCAGCCATTCGAACCCACCAGCTTCTCCACAGGAGAACGAGGTGGACTCCGCTTCTATAAAGATGAGAGCCTTGGAAACCCTATGGGGCAGAGTTCTGCTCTGTCCTATAGGGTAGCTATGAGTCGGAATCAACTCAATGGTAGTGGGCTTGATTTTGGGGGGAGATTCTTGTTTGCACCACATGGTAGTAGCTGCAAATGACACAAATTTGGTTAGAAGTGTTCAAAAAGTGCCTAATCTACAGTCTTCCTTACACATGTGTCTTGTTCTGGTGATCCTGAAGGGGCCAGATTGCATTGGGTTTTGCCTATGTATATTTTTAAAGCAAAAATAGGCTTTAGGTATATTGAAGGCCAAATCATGACCTCCTGAGATGTTAGCGTTATTTAAAGTAAAGGTCTAATACAGGAGTGTTTGCGGATGAGATAAATGGGATCCTTGTGGCTAAAGTAGTTCCTCTGAAATTGCACTGAAATCTGAAGAAGGAATTGAGTAAAAATCTACTATTACCACCAGTTTGTCAGTTTGCCATACTGTGGTGGCTTGTGTGTTGCTGTGATGCTGAAAGCTATGCCACTGGTACTTCAAATACCAGCAGGGTCACCCGTGTTGGACAGGTTTCAGGGGAGCTTCCAGACTAGGGAGAAATGCTTGGAGATCTAATTCCAAAAATTAGCCAGTGAGAGACTGGAGAAGCCCTGAGAGTATGGCCCCCTGGGCACCCATTAGCTCAGTAATGAAGTCACTCCTGAGGTTCACCCTTCAGTCGAAGATTAGGCAGGCCCATAAAACAAAATGAGACTAAAGGGGCACACCAGCCCAGGGGCAAGGACTAGAAGGCAGGAGGGGGCAGGAAAGCTGGTAATAGGGAACCCAAGGTTGAGAAGGGAGAGGGTTGACATATCGAGGGGTTGTTAACCAATGTCATAAAACAATATGTATATTAACTGCTTAATGAGAAGCTACCTTGTTCTGTAAACCTTCATGTAAAGTACAATTAACAATAACAATAATAAATGACAAGAATTAGCCAATGAGAACACTATGGATCACAATAGAACATTGTTCATTATAGTGCTGAAAGGTGAGTTCCCTAGGTTGGAAAGCACTCAAAATATACAGTGGCCACAACAATGATTGTGAAGATGGTAGAGGACCAGGCAATGTATCGTTCTGTTGTGTATGGGGTCACCATGAGTCAGAGGGTAATTGAGGGCAACTAACAACAACACTAAGACCTGTTAATTGGCTTCAGTTCCAGAGGGCATTTTAGTTTTGATGGCATCAATAGATAGTTTTTAAATTGATTTTTAGTTCCATTCTCTTTCTTGGATGGGATGCATGAAGAGGGAATTAGGGCTTTTGATTTTGTAAAAGGGAGAGCACAGCAAAAGTTTAGAACTACCTTTTCCTTCTGGGCCTAAACTTAAGGATGTCTCTTTCCACATTTATCTCAGCATCTCAGGAGAGACAGCACTTAACCTCCCAGAAGTCCCCTCTGCCTATCTAACCACTGTCTCTAGGTACATGTGGGCCTCCTAGAGGACGTTTGGACACATCTGCCAATGGGTGAGCTTCTGCGACCATTGCCACCATGTTAAATGTTGGGCACAAAAGGCAAACAAGCTCTTCAAATCCTGAAATCTGACAGGACTATGCCGGAAACCATGCTGGCAAAAAATAATTTAGTTGACTCTTATGAACCTCTTCATTTCCTTTTCTTTTTTTGAACTTGGAACTTTGTAATTTTCTTGTAATGTTCATTTTCCTGTATTACAAAGTAGTTTATTTTCAAAGAACATTCAATTCATATATTTTCCAAAATAATGGGAGGAACTTGCCATGCAGGCAATAAGAAAATGTTTTCTAAAAATGAATAATTCTGGTACTGTTTCTAGGACAACCAGGAGGATGGAATAAAATGATAAAAAGCAGCTGGAAAGATGGAATTTGTTCAGTTCTAGAAAGAATCATTATCTTTAAATAATTATAAGTTAAAAAACGGATATTTGGCATGTGGGATCTTACTAATTCAGGTCACACTTAAATGAATGCCCTGGGCAATTTATTTTTGCCAGTTAGTTGTTAATAAGTGTCATATCCGTACAAAACAGAATGCTATAGAGAGTGTATTTTTGCCCCAAGCTTAGTTCAGTGTCACCTGAGATGAAGGGTTATTTCAGGATTTATGTACAGACCACACTTTCTTCTGAGGTATGTTAGAGAACTTCCATATGGATAATGAAATGTCCTTCCTGAGGTGTTTTTTGAAATAGAAATTATTAATGTTTTGCTATCAGGATTCTTAAAACACACAAACAAAATAGTTAAATGGGAAATGTAGCAGAGGGTTATTGTTGTCATTGTTAGCTGCCCTTGAGTCACCCCTGCCTTGTGGTGACTTCATGCACAACAGAAGGAAATGATGCCTGGACTTGCCCCACCCCCATGATTGGTTGTGGATTGGGCCGTTGTGATCCATACAGTTTTCATTGGTTGATTTTTGGAAAGATGTCATCAGGCCTTTCTTCCTTGTGCATCTTTGTCTGGAAGTCCCACTGAAACCTGTTCAGCATCATAGATAGTAATCTGAAAGCCTCCTCTGACAGACGGGCGGTGGCTGTGCATGAGGTGTATTGGCTAGGAATTGAACCTGGGTCTTCTGCATGGAAGGTGAGAATTCTACCACTGCTCCCAAGCACAGGTTTACAGAGTCAAGTTTTGAAAACTAGTCATTTATCAATAGATGATAATTGGCAAAAATGAATAAATAAATAAAGGAATATTAGCCCATTAAAAATAAGCAGAATTCTTTCTCACATTTAGAGATAGGTTCCCTACTTAAACTCTATATTGTGTTTCACGTTAAGTCAGATGTATCCAGTGTATTGAACAAGTTGGACTCAATAGAAGACAAACAGAATAGCTTTATCATTTTCCAACTCTGCCTCTTTGAACTGGTCCTGTCAATGTGTTCTTCCCTGCCCCTGGGTACAGTCTTAGGTGGGTCCTATCACTTCTTCTCATACCAAATGAAGTCTACTAGTCTGATTCAGGAAATAAGTCCATCTCTATCCAAAGTCTCATCCAATTAATCTTTCATTCCACCTAGGTCCTGGCTCTTGTTTAGGAGTCCGGGAGTGAGCGTGGAGGGACAGGGCGTGATCAGATACCCACTCCCTGCTTCCTTCTTTTCCTCCTCATTCTCAGCAGCATAAGGCTGTTTCAGGGCTGCAGGCTGGAGAATGGGGAGAGGCCAGTAGCACATAGATTTCTGGTTAACTGGTAAAGTTGTAATATACCGTTGGGTCCTCTAGGTGTGACGAGATTGAGATACTGATTTTTCTCTCTTGTGGGGCTCCTCAGTGGTTCTTTTGGAGGTGTCCCCATCACCAGGTACCTCTACCTACAGTTCCCCTAATGTGGGCAATGTCTCCTCCAGCCAGGTCCACTGGCTTCTGTAGTCACCTGGCTTCTCCAAGTATACCTCCTGAGTGGAGTTCTTCTCAAGATGACCCAGTCTGGCTCCCTTCTGCAAAGCACTGCAGGGAACCTGCAGAGTCCGTCTCTGCTCCATGGGAAACCTAGGCATCCTTGGTGTTATGGGTTGAATAGTGTGTCTGTCAAAAAGGCATGCTCAAGTCCTAACTCCCAGCACCTGTGAATGAGACCTTATTTGGAAATAGGGTCTTTGCTGATGTTTTAGTTAATATGAGGTCATGCTGGTGTAGGGTGGGTCCTAATCCAAGGTAAGTGGTGCCCTTAGAAGAGAAGAGAGGGAAGGGGAGGGGAAGAGAGGAGATACAGAGACAGATGCAGATGGAAGACAGCAGTGAAGATGGTAGCAGGGGTTGAAGTGATTCTGCCACAAGCCAAGGAACTCTTGGGACACTAGAAACTAGAAGAGACAAGGAAGGACCCTCCCCTAGAGATTTTAGAGGGTATATGGTCCTGCTGACACCTTGATTTCAGGCTTCTGGCCTCCAGAACTATGAGAAAATAAATTTCTGTTGTTTTAAACCACCTAGCTTCCAGTACTTTGCCCTAGGAATTGGGAAGTGCAGGCCATTCCCAGAACAGCCAGCTCCCCTTCCAAGCAGGAGTCAAATGCCAACTTCCATGTTTCTTGAACTCCAGGGACTGAGTCAAACTCTCAGAGGGATTCATTTGAAGCCCTTCGTATCAGTAACTTACCTCAAATAACTCAAGAAAAAAGTCCTTTTGTACTATACTGCTAATATTTCTGTGCATTTGAAATTGTTTCAATATTTTAAAAAGAAACACACACATATAATGCACATATAAATATATATTTTAAAAACATAAACAGAGGGGGACATTCTACCTAAAGCCTATAAGCTGACATTTTTTTCACTTAACAGTATGTTATAAACATATCCACATTAATATAGGCATAATCATTTTTAACATACATAAGTTCACTGTAAGTATATTGTTGTTGTTGTTGTTAGCTGCTGTCAAGTTGGTCCCTGACTTATGGTGACCCCATGCACGAAAGAATGAAATGCTGCCTGGTCCTGTGCCATCTCCATGATCAGTTGTGGATTGGACTGTTGTGATCCATAGGGTTTTCACTGGCTGACTTCCAGAAGTAGATCACGAGGCCTTCATTCCTAGTCCGTCACAGTCTGGAAGTTGTGATAAAACCTGTTCAGCATCACAGCAACATGCAAGCCTGCACTGACAGACAGGTGGTAGCCGCTCGTGAGGTACATTAGCTGGGAATCACACCTACATCTCCCGCATGGAAGGTGAGAATTCTACCACTGCCCCCTTGTAGGTACATACCATAATTCAAATAAATAAGCATTTTTTTAAAGCTCAATTCTTTTATACTTTTCAATCATTTTTATTCTTTTAATGTAATAAACAGTGCTACAATGAAAGAAATAGATTTTGACAAAGGTAGCATTGTTGGACATAATGAAATGCAGGAGTTTGGTTTCTCTGAAAATTCATTAAACTGTGAGGAAGCCCTTAGCTCTTTGTCAGTTACAGACTATTACTCCATGAAAGCTAGAAAAGATTGATTTTTCCCTGTTTCAGAGTTCTTTTCTGACTAGCTTTGTAACCTTGGGAGTGACATGAGAACATTATGACTTCTATCCCACTTAAAAATGTAACATAAAATTCCTGGAACTAGTGTCAGAGTGCATTAGATCAAGAATATAATCACTGGGGTCATGAAGCCAGTGCCACTGGGTTGTAACCAGGAAGAGAGATGAGGCAGTGGATATACAACATGGCTGTGCTTTCACTTTGCTTCTTCTACTAGTGAGTTAAAGGGAGCATCCTGATTTACCAGGTCTTTAAAAATATATGGGTTGAATCTTTAGTAGAATTCTATCAAACACTACTATCCAAATGACTGAGATGTCAGGCCCCGAATATGCTGACTATTATAATTACCATAAACTGTATTTATAGGGTAAAGTCACTGGGATGCTCCTTAAAGGGGGGATGGCAAGACTTCGTCTCATGTACTTTGGATCAGTCCCTAGAGCACTTGCTGGAGAAGGGATCAGGCCCTGGAGAAGGACATCACACTTGGTAAAGTAAAGAGTCAGCGAGAAAGGGAAAGGCCCTCAATGAGATGGATTGACTCAGTGGCTGCAACAATGGGCTCAAGCATAACAATGGTTGTGAGGATGGTGCAGGACCAGGAAGTGTTTTGTTCTATTGTGCATAGGGTTGCTATGAGTTGGAAGTGACTCGACAGCACCCAACACTGGGTGATGCAAATGGTTAATATACTCAGCTGCTAATCGAAAGGTTAGAGGTTTGGGTCCATCGAGAGGTGCCTAGGATGGAAAGGCCCTAGTGACCTATTTCTGAAAAATCAGCCACTGAAGACCCTATTGTGCATAGTTCTACTCTGACACACGTGGGGTCATAAGTTGGAATTGACTCAAAAGCAATGGGTTTGCAGGGTTTCTTTTTTTTAAATGTCTTTTAGAGCTCTTTTATTATCTAATTTGATCCTTTAAAACTCCATAAGAAGTAATCAAGAAGGTTATTGTCACTCTAATTCCACTGACCAAGAAAGTGAGGATGAGACTTGAAGCGATGCCCAGTCACAATGCTAGGAAGATGCTGAGCTGGGGCTGCAGCTCAGGTTTTCTAGTCAGGTGCCCGGTGTTCCCACCACACAAGCTCTCCCACCCCACTTTCCATCTGGCACTACCACCCACCCAGGTGTTCAAGGACCTCTTTCCTCTTTACCCATCACCTCTCACATCCAATACATCATTATGTTCTTCCATTGTGCTTGCAAGCCATGTCCCAGATATGTTCTAGTCCCTCCTCATACATCCCACTCCAAATTACATCTCCTCTCACCCAAACAACTGTAACAGCTGCCCACCTGGCCTCCTGCTTCCATTCTTACATCCTTATAGTCTATTCTCCACACAGCAGCCAGGAGACTCTCCTAAAACATAAATCAAATTCTGTTCCTTCCCTGCTCAGAAACTTCTAATTGACCTTTTAATAAACTCTAAAATCTTCACCCCAGCTGCCAACACACAAAGCCCCACATGACCCAAACTCTGCTGTCCCAGACCTTCTCTCCCACCCCCTTATTTCACCCGTCTCCATTTCTCCCCATTTCCCACTGTCTCCCATGTTCCCTCTATCTCCCTCCATGGCTCCAGAGCCCTTGCTCTTGGGTGGGGGTCTTGCCTATAATGTTCAACCCTGAAAGCTCATTACATAAAACAGCACATGCCACAGAGTAAACGCTCAATAAATGTTTGTTGAACAACTGAATGGTCTCATAGTTGCTAAGGAGACACGAAAGTTGAATCTCCATAAGTTTGTCCTGGTTATAACCTACTGTTCGTCTGATCTTTAGCCCCTTGGTATTATCCAAGAATTGGCCTGGCTAACTTTTTTTGAGATATTTCAATATAGCCGTATCGTCAACCAGAGTAATGTTTGAAATAACCATAATAACCAATGTTTTATGGTGCTACATAATTTCCATAGTGCTTTTCACACGATTCTTCTTATTTAACAATGAAAAAAGGAAAGAAATCATTCCAAACTCCTTCAGAAGGTTAGGTGAAACTGTAGTAGTAATTCTCACTAGTTCAGCAGGTTATGTAATAACGTTTCACCTGCAGTTAAATCCAGATGAGAGCAACCACATGCCATGAATTTGCCTGTGTCAGTACCATCCAACCCCCAGGGAATATTTATCCATATTAGAAGGACTAATTCAAAGTTAAGGAGCCCTGATGGCACAATAGTGAAGCTAACGGAAAGGTTTGATCCCACCAGCCACCGAGCGGGAGAAAAGACCTGGTGATCTGTTCTTGTAATGTTGTAATTGTTGTGTGGCATTGAGTAAATTTCAACTCATAGTGACCCTATAGGACAGAGTAGAAATGTCCCATGGGATTTCCCAGGCTGTAATCTTTACAGGAGCCGATTGCCTGGTCTTTTCTCCTGTGGAGCAGTTGGTGGGTTCCAACTGCCAATCTTTCAGTTAGCAGCTGAGTGCTTAGCCATTGTGCCATGTAGGAAACCCTATGGGGCAGTTCTACTCTGTCCTGTAGGGTGGCTATGAGTTGGAATTGACTGGACGGCACACAACAACAGCAATAATTCTGAGTTACTTGAGTTAGGAAGGAAAAAAAAAAAAAAAACCCAGGTTGGAAGGCACTTAAAAGATGACTGGGGAACAGCTGCCTCCTCAAAGTAGAGTCGACCTTAACGCCGGGGATGGAGTAAAGCTTTCGGGACCTTCGTTTGCTAATGTGGCACAACTCAAAATGAGAAGAAACAGCTACAAACATCCATTAATAATTGGAACCTGGAATGCACGAAGTATGAATCTAGGAGAATTGGAAATCATCAAAAATGAAATGGAACTCCTAAACATCGATATCCTAGGCATTAGTGAGCTGAAAGGGACTGGTATTGGCCATTTTGAATCAGACAGTTATATAATCTACTTTGCTGGGAATGACAACTCGAAGAGGAATGGTGCTGCATTCGTCGTCAAAAAGAATGTTTCAAGATCTGTCCTGAAGTACAATGCTGTCAGTGATAAGATAATATCTACAAGCCTACAAGGAAGACCAGTTAATACGACTATTATTCAAATTTACACACCAACCACTAGGGCCAAAGATGAAGAAATAGAAGATTTTTATCAGCTGCTGCAGTCTGAAATTGATCGAACAGGCAATCAAGATGGATTGATAATTACTGGCAATTGGAATGTGAAAACTGGAAACAAAGAAGAAGGATCAGTAGTTGGAAAATATGGCCTTGGTGATAGAAACAATGCCAGAGATCGAATGATAGAATTTTGCAAGACCAACAACTTCTTCATTGCGAATACCTTCTTTCACCAACATAAATGGTGACTATACACATGGGCCTCACCAGATGGAACACAAAGAAATCAAATTGACTACATCTGTGGAAAAAGATGATGGAAAAGCTCAATATCATCAGTCAGAACAAGGCCAGGGGCCGACTGTGGAACAGACCATCAACTGATCATATGCAAGTTCAAGCTGAAACTGAAGAAAATCAGAGCAAGTCCACGAGAGCCAAAATATGACCTTGAGTATATCCCACCTGAATTTAGAGACCATCTGAAGAATAGATTTGTCGCATTGAACACTAGTGACTGAAGACCAGACGAGTTGTGGAATGACATCAAGGACATCATCCACGAAGAATGCAAGAGGTCACTGAAAAGACAGGAAAGAAAGAAAAGACCAAGGTGGATGTCAGAGGAGACTCTGAAACTTGCTCTTGAGAGTTGAGCAGCTAAAGCAAATGGAAGAATTGATGAAGTAAAAGAACTGAACAGAAGATTTCAAAGGGCCTCTCAAGAAGATAAAGTATTATAATGACATGTGCAAAGAGCTGGAGATGGAAAACCAAAAGGGAAGAACACACTCGGCGTTTCTCAAGCTGAAAGAACTGAAGAAAAAATTCAAGCCTCAAGTTGCAATATTGAAGGATTCCATGGGGAAAATATTAAACAATGCAGGAAACATCAAAAGAAGATGGAAGGAATACACAGAGTCATTATACCAAAAAGAATTAGTCAATGTTCAACCATTTCAAGAGGTGGCATATGATCAGGAAGCGATGGTGTTGAAGGAAGAAGTCCAAGCTGCTCTGAAGGCATTGGCGAAAAACAAGGCTCCAGGAATTGATGGAATATCAACTGAGATGTTTCAACAAACAGATGCAATGCTGGAGGTGCTCACTCATCTGTGCCAAGAAATATGGAAGACAGTTTCCTGGCCAACTGACTGGAAGAGATCCATATTTATGCCTATTCCCAAGAAAGGTGATCCAACTGAATGTGGAAATTATAGAACAATATCGTTAATATCACATGCAAGCAAAATTTTGCTGAAGATCATTCAAAAACGGCTGCAGCAGTATATCGACAGGGAACTGCAAGAAATTCAGGCCGGTTTCAGAAGAGGACGTGGAACCAGGGATATCATTGCTGATGTCAGATGGATCCTGGCTGAAAGCAGAGAATACCAGAAGGATGTTTACCTGTGTTTTATTGACTATGCAAAGGCATTCGACTGTGTGGATCATAACTAACTATGGATAACACTGCGAAGAATGGGAATTCCAGAACACTTAATTGTGCTCACGAAGAACCTTTATATAGATCAAGAAGCAGTTGTTCGGACAGAACAAGGGGATACTGATTGGTTTAAAGTCAGGAAAGGTGTGCGGCAGTGTTGTATTCTTTCACTATACCTATTTAATCTGTATGCTGAACAAATAATACGAGAAGCTGGACTATATGAAGAACAGGGCATCAGGATTGGAGGAAGACTCATTAACAACCTGCATTATGCAGATGACACAACCTTGCTTGTTGAAAGTGAAGAGGACTTGAAGCACTTACTAATGAAGATCAAAGGCCACAGCCTTCAGTATGGATTGCACCTCAACATAAAGAAAACCAAAATCCTCACAACTGGACCAATGAGCAACATCATGATAAACGGAGAAAAGATTGAAGTTGTCAAGGATTTCATTTTACTTGGACCCACAATCAGCAGCTATGGAAGCAGCAGTCAAGAAATCAAAAAATGCATTGCATTGGGCAAATCTGCTGCAAAGGACCTCTTCAAAGTATTGAAGAGCAAAGATGTCATCCTGAAGACTAAGGTGCGCCTGACCCAAGCCATGGTATTATCAATCACATCATGTGCATATGAAAGCTGGACAATGAATAAGGAAGACCGAAGAAGAGTTGACGCCTTTGAATTGTGGTGTTTGTGAAGAATATTGAATATACCATGGACTGCCAAAAGAATAAACAAATCTGTCTTGGAAGAAGTGCGGCCAGAATGCTCCTTAGAGGCAAGGATGGCGAGACTGCTTCTTACATACTTTGGACATGTTGTTAGGAGGGCTCAGTCCCTGGAGAAGGACATCATGCTTGGCAGAGTACAGGGTCAGCGGAAAAGAGGAAGACCCTCAACAAGGTGGATTGACACAGTGGCTGCAACAATGAGCTCAAACATAACAACAAGTGTAAGGATGGCACAGGACTGGGTAGTGTTTCGTTGTGCATAGGGTCGCTATGAGTCGGAACCGATTCGACGGCACCTAACAACAATATTTTAGCCCTCAAACTGATAGGTTCAGGCTATTCAAGATATTAAGTACCTTGCTGCTGTACTACAATTGAACTAGTCGCTTGAAATTATAGAAATGGTTTTCATTGGCACTAGTGGTAACACACAAAATGTTTTTACGTCCACCCTCATTTCAGACACTCATTTTAGCAACTCTGCTTTCAACGGTCAGCAAAGTTCAGTGTGGAAAAGCAGAACCCAGCAATTGAAGCCGATTTTTTTGCAGCACATTGGAAAGGATAAGTATTCAATAGCTCCAATTTGGTCTTACAATTTCATTATTTTTTTCATTCCTTTTGACCTAAAAAGCGTTAATTTATGCTATTCTGGAAAAAAAAATTGACTGATTTCCCAAAGATATCATTGTGTTTGTTTAAAATTGGTAAGAAAGCTTCACAGGTTTCAAGTCAATATTTGATCATTTTGTAACAGACAAGTCAGGAGGAAACAGGGGCAAATGGAATGCTGGTCAGATAAAATCCAGTTGTCAAATATTCATTATGATTACTTCCTATTTACGTTTTCTTTTTTGGTTCCATGTTTGAAATCAATACAGTCGCAAATTTATTGTCCCAACACATATAGTTAATACCCACCAAAAAAACCCACTCCCATTGAGTTGATTCCGACTCACAGAGGCCCTATAGGACAGAGTAGAACTGCCCCATAGCGTTTCCAAGGAGTGGCTGGTGGATTCAAACTGCTGACCTTTTGGTTAGGAGCCAAGCTCTTAACCACTATGCCATCAGGGCTTAAGATAATTATAGTTAATTGTGGCAATAATTAACACTCGCTGAATGCTCACTTTGTGCCAGATACAGTTCTAAGCCCTTTAAATATATCAAGTCATTTAATTTTCACAATAACCCTGTTATGTAGACTCTATTCTACCCAGAAGAAATGGAAGAAAGGTCTGGTGATCTCCTTCTGAAAAATCAGCTGTTGAAAACCTTTGGAGAACAGTCCTACTCTGACACACATGGGATTGCCATGAGTCAGAATTCCCTCAAAGACAACTGTACTTTTTAAATCTCATTTTACAGAGGAAAAAACTAAAGCACAGAAAGTTTAATTTGTCCAAAGTTGCACAGGTGGTAAGTGATGGAGCCAGAATTCAAACCCAAGTTCATAACCACCACACTTTGTATAACTTATATTCCCTCTGGCATCCTACTTACTATTTACAGTTAAGACATTATTCTGAATTGTGTCATTAACTATTATTCTCAGACCTACTTTTATAATTCAGTGAATTATGCTAGAATTATTGATACCCCCATTTTTATGACTTAATGATATATCACATTAGTAATTAAAGACGATAAAGAATGTAATGGATTTCTGGGTAACTCCATGTAACTGAGTTTTAAACAGTGCCCCAGCCTAACTGCAAAGAAGACTAGAAAGTGCCCAGAAAGGAGAAAACGAAGCCTGATTTAGTGACCATATAGTACTGCCTCTTCCACATCTCAGTTGCTTTACCCATGAACGGTATGACCCCAAAGACCCCTTTAGCCCAAAACTTTCTTCGTCATCTTCTGCCTCCTCCGTATACTCTTTCTCATCCTTCTACAGCTACCTCTATGGCAGCTATGTGCCATATTTAAGATGGCAGCACCACAAGATCGAAGGAGCTTGGATCCCTGAGTTACTGTTTGGAAGAGTCTCCAAGGAGAGCTGCCTGGCCCACACTGGACTGTGATGTGAGAGGACTATAAATGAGTGTTACATTAAACCACTGAGATTTTGAGGTTGTTTGTTACAGCAAGCAACATGAATTACCCCTACTACTATCAAAGGCTAAGGGAATGAAAATGATGACTTAACCATGTAATTTTTCTTTTTCCTCAGAGACAGCAACTTGTTTAAAATGACATCACTTTACTGGCCTCAGGATTTGTTGTTATCACTAATACATGTGTGTTTTAGTTACCTAGTATAGCTGTCACACAAAATACTACAAGTGGGTGGCTTTAAAGAATAGAAATTAATTTTCTTACAGTTTTGGAGCTAAACGTCTGAATTTAAGGCATAGCTCTTGGGGGGAGGTTCCTCTTGCCTATTTCAGTTTCGAGTGGATGCCAGCAATGCTTGGAGTTCTTGGGCTTGTAGATTTCTCTGTCTCTGACATCTATCTTCCTTTTCTACCTGTTTGTGTTGTCTTCATTTATTCTGCTCTTTTTATAATTCAGAGGTGATTAGATTTAGGATCTACCCTACACTGGTAGGACCTCAACTGATTGATTGAGTATATTACATTAGATTGCATTATGGAAGGTGATTGCATTACATTAAATTAGATGTAATATAATTACTTTCTATTATATTACCCAAGGTAATCTGCTCTACCTGAGGCCAACTGATTTAATCACATGATAAAATCACAAGTGTGTAAGGTCTGCATAAGGCCATATGACTTAATAATAATAGCAACTAGAATAGTATTTGATCAAACAACTGGGGACTATAGCCTAGCCAAGTTGACACATAAAATTAACCATCACAATGTATAAGTGATTTGCCTCAAAGCTCTTGGTTGGAGGTGAGTGATACAGGGAGGGAGGAAGTGCTTGTTGAAATGGTTGTCATTGAATGTCCTTCTTCAAAGAATGTACCGACCTTGTGCAGTAGAGGTTAAGAATATAAAAATATTCACATAAAAGTCCACTAAAAACAGTATAACATAGGAGGTTACCTTGGTCTTTCTTTCACTATTCCGGGCTTCAGGACAACTATTCACATCCAGTCCCCAGGGGACTTCCCTCCCGTTGTGGTTACAGCTCTTTATTGGTTCCCAGAGGACCCATTCACAAAGAATGGTGCGTTTATTTCTCTCTTGTCAGAAATAAACATTAAACATGGAAAAGCTAATACTAGCCACACTAGCATGCTGGGAATTTAAACGAGCACAGATGTCTTGCTGAGGCAAAGGTTTTAAATGTGTCTTAAAGCCCTAATAAGGTCCTTAGCAGGCAAAGAAAATGAACGCACAAAAGCATTGACCTGGAAGTGTGTCTTTGTTGCTTAAATTATGATTACAACTTTCTAAGCTAGGTTTTATTAACGAGCTCTAAATGGAAATGTTTATCTCAGGAGGAAATGCTGTTTCTTCCTTTTGTCTGTGGTGACACAGTAAACATACTAATTGATAGAAATCTCGTTTTTAGGAGACAGGAAAGCTCCGAGGCCTTTGTCCCATTGACCATAGTGGCTGAAGCCATTACGGGGCCTGTCAAATCAGGGCTGGAAATGTTCATGTCACGCTGTCCCTTGAGTGTGTGCCTTTAGCATGCCCTGGCAGCCCATGCGCTCGTGAGAAAGAGCCTCCCTCCTTAATTTGGGCTTCTAACCTGCTTGCTGAGTTGGGTAACCTGCTTGGGGAAACCCAGGTGGCATAATGGTTAAGTGCTATAGCTGCTGTCCAAAAGGTCAACAGTTTGAATCCACCAGGCATTCCTTGGAAACTCTATGTGACAGTTCTACTCTGTCCTATAGGGTCACTATGAGTCAGAATCAACTCGACGGCAATGGGTAACCTGCTTGGGGAAGCATTCCTCTCCTTTCCATTTTATGAAAAATTCCACATCACTTTTTTGCTCTGTCTCCAATTTCTTTAATTAGAGTCATTTGAATGAAGAGGATCAGGGAATCTCCTCTGCAAAAATGGGATAAACTACAACATAAATAGAAAGCAAGGGGTCTATCCTTAATGCATAAGGAGAATGTGCAAATCAAGGACAAAAAGACAAACAGACCAATTGAAAAACAACCAAAAAAGAAGGGGCATGAAAATATGAAATAAGCGCTCGGCTGCTAACCAAAATGTTGGAGGTTCATGTTCACCCAGAGGAACTTTCCAAAAAAGTCCAGGTGATCTACTTCTGAAAAACCAGCTGTTGAAAACACTACGGAGCACAGTTCTACTCTGACACACGTGGGGTTGCCATGAGTTGGAGCTGACTCAACACCAACTGGTTTGTTGTTGTTAGGTGCCGTTGAGTTGATTCCAACTCATAGCGACCCTACGTACAACAGAACAAAACACTGCCCTGTCCTGTGCCATCCTCACAATTGTTTTTATGCCTGATCCCATTGTTGCAGCCACTGTGTCAACCACCTCGTTGACCATCTTCCTCTTTTTTGCTGGCCCTCTATTTACCAAGCACGATGTCCATCTCTAGGGACTGGTCCCTCCTGATAACATCTCCAAAGTATGTAAGACAAAGTCTTGCCATCCTTGTTTCTAAGGATTATTCTGGCTGTACTTCTTCCAATACAGAGTTGTTTGTTCTTTTGGCAGTCTACGGTATACTCAAAATTCTTTGTCAACACTGTAATTCGAATGCATCAATTCTTCGGTCTTCCTTATTTGTTATCCAGCTTTTGCATGCATATGAGGTGATTGAAAAGATCATGGCTTGGGACAGGCACATCTTAGTCTTCAAAATGACATCTTTGCTTTTTAACACAATAAAGAGGTCTTTTGCAGCAGATTTGCCCAATGCAATGCGTCCTTTGATTTCTAGGCTGCTGATTCGTGGGTGTTGATTATGGATCCAAGTAAAATGAAATTCTTGACAACTTCGATCTTTTCTCCATTTATCGTGATGTTGCTTATTGGTCCAGTTGTGAGGATTTTTGTTTTATATTGAGGTGTAATCCATACTGAAGGCTGTGGGCTTTGATCTTCCTCAGTAAGTGCTTCAAGTTCTCTTCATTTTCAGCAAGTGAGGTGTGTCATCTGCATAACACAGGTTGTTAACGAGCCTTCCTCTAATCCTGAAGCCATATTCTTCTTCATATAGTCCAGCTTCTCTGATTATTTGCTCAGCATACAGATTGAATAAGTATAGTGAAAGGATACAACCTTGAGGTACACTTTTCCTAACATCAAACCACACAGTATCCTCTTTTTCTGTTTGAATGGCTGCCTCTTGATCTATGTATGGGTTCCTCATGAGCACAATTAAGTGTTCTGAAATTCTCATTCTTTGCAATATTATCCATAATTTGTTATGATCCACACAGTCAAATGCCTTTGCATAGTCAATAAAACACAGGTGAACATTTCCCTGGTATTGTCTGCTTTTAGCCAGGATCCACCTGACATCAGCAATGATATGCCTCATTCCACATCCTCTTCTGAATTCTGCTTGAATTTCTGGCAGTTCCCTGTTGATGTACTGCTGCAGCCACTTTTGAATGATCTTTACCATAATTTTGCTTGCATGTGATATTAATGATATTTCGTGATAATTTCTACATTCAATTGGATCAGCTTTCTTGAGAATAGGCATAAATATGGATTTCTTCCAGTCAGTTAGCCAGGTAGCTGTCTTCCAAATTTCTTGGCAAAGACGAGTGAGCACTTCCAGTGCTGCATCAGTGTGTTGAAACGTCTCAGTTGGTATTCTGTCAATTCCTGGAGCCTTGTTTTTCACCAATGCCTTCAGTGCAGCTTGGACCCCTTCCTTCAGTACCATCGGTTTCTGATCATATGCTGCCTCCTGAAATGGTTGAACTTCGACCAATCCTTTTTGGTATAGTGACTCTGTGTATTCCTTCCATCTTCTTTTGATGCTTTCTGCTTCATTTAATATCTTCCCCATGGAATCCTTCAATAGTGCAACTCGAGGCTTGAATTTTTTCTTCAGTTCTTTCAGCTTGAGAAATGCTGAGCGTATTCTTCTCTTTTGGTTTTCTAACTCCAGGTCTTTGCACATGTCATTGTAATACTCTACTTTGTTTTCTCGAGCTGCTCTTTGAAATCTTCTTTTCAGCTATTTTACTTCATCATTTCTTCCTTTTGCTTTAGCTATTGGATGTTCAAGAGCAAGTTTCAAAGTCTCTTCTGACATCTATTTTGGTCTTTTCTTTCTTACTGTCTTTTTAATGACCTCTTGCATTCTTCATGTATGATGTACCTGTCATCCCATAACTCATCTGGTCTTCAGTCATTAGTGTTCAGTGCGTCAAATATATTCTTGAGGTGGTCTCTAAATTCAGGTGGGATATACGCAAGGTTGTATTTTGGCTCTCATGGAGTTGTTATAGTTTTCTTCAGCTCCAACTTGAACTTGTATATGAGCAATTGATGGTCCGTTCCACAGTCAGCCCCTGGCCTCGTTAAAACTGGTGATATTGAGCATTTCCATTGTCTCTTTCCACAAATGTAGTCAATTTGATTCCTGCGTATTCCATCTAGCGAGGCCCACATGTATAGTCACAGTTTATGTTGGTGAACAAAAGGTATTTGCAATGAAGAAGTCATTGGTCTTGCAAAATTCTGTCATGCAATCTCTGACATCATTTCTGTCACTGAGGCCATATTTTCCAACTCCCGATTCTTCTTCTTTGTTTCCAACGTTTACATTCCAATCACCAGTAATTGTCAATGCATCCCTGACTGCATGTTCAATCAATTACAGACTGCAGAAGTTGGTAAACATCTTCAATTTCTTTACCTTTGGCCTTTGTGGTTGGTGTGTAAATTTGAATAATAGACGTATTAACTGGTCTTCCTTGTAGGCATATGGATATTATCCTATCACTCACTGTATTGTACGTAGGAGTAGATCTTGAAATATTCTTTTTGATGATGAATGCAATGTCATTCCTTTTCAAGTTGTCATTCCCAGCATAATAGACCATATGATTGTCCAATTCAAAATGGCCAATACCAATGCATTTCAGCTCACTAATTGATGTTTATGCATTCCATTCCATATTTGATGATTTCCAATTTTCCTAGATTCGTACTTTGTACATTCCAGATTGTTAATGGATGTTTGCAGCTGTTTCTTCTCATTTTAAGTCATGCCACATCAGCGAGTAAAAAGGCTCTGAAAACTTGACTCCATCCACATCATTAAGGTTGATTGTACTTTGAGGAGGCAGCTCTTCCCTACTCGTCTTCTGAGTGCCTTCCAACCTGAGAGACTCATCTTTTGGCACTATATCAGACAATGTTACATTGCTATTAATAAGGTTTTCACTGGCTAATTATTTTCAGAAGTAGACCACTGGGTCCTTCTTCCTAGTCTGTGTTAGTCTGGAAGGTCAGCTGAAACCTGTCCACGATGAGAGACTGTGCTGGTATTTGAATACTGGTGACAGAGTTTCCAGCATCACAGCAACACACAACCCTCCGCAGTACAAGAAACTGACAGATGCGTGGGGAGCACTGGTATAGTAATGGTCAATTAATTTTTTATTAAATAAATTAACTTTACCAGTAAGCAAAGAAAATAGATAAGACATATGTCACAATGAGAAACAGCCCCTTACCTCCAATCAAATTGGGAAGTATTTTATTTTCCATGATAACATTTAACGATATTGAAGATGCAAGGAAACAGATATTTTTCAAACACTGCTGGCTGCACAGTAAATTGGAGGACTATTTAGATATATTTATTTGAGGTACTAAAAATGTGGCTACTCAGTTTCGCTCCTAGAAATTTATTCCAAGGAAATGAACATGGTTGTATGCAGAGGTTTATCTAAAGGATATTTATTACAGAGTTATTTAAAATAAGAAAATTGGAAAATAGCCACAAATTCAACTATGTGGAATTGGTAAAATAAATCATGGTGCACCCATATGATAGAATACAAAGTAGTCATTAGAAATCATGTTCTCGGGCACTTAATGACATATGAAAATGTTTCTGGCATATTGTCCAGTGAAAATGGGACTTATAAAATGGTATTATGCCAACTTTGAAAAAGAAAATAAGTGTATCTATTGATCTAGAAAACAGATTGGAAGGGTATACATCAAAATGTTAATACTAATTATTTCATTGTGATGGAGTCTCTGTCGCGATTTTTTGTATCTTTCAGTGTGTCTACCAGGGGATGTGTACTTCTTTAATATTTGGGGATTATTAGCATTTTTTGCTTTTTTTTTTTTTTTTAACATGAGAGCATCTCTGGGAAGGGTCAGGTGAACAGTCACTTGTATCCAACTAGCTTGGCTGACTTGTTTTCAAGAAAGAGTAGTATCTTAGACTGGGTTCTCTAGAGAAGCAAAACCAGTAAAGCTTTTAAGTATATATAGAGAGATTTATAGCAAGGAAATGGCTCATGTTGTTGTAGAGGCTGGAATGTCCCAAGCCTCAGAGTCAGAATAGAGGCTTCCCCTGATTCTCATAGCCAAGGGGCCTCGTGAACCCAAGATCAGCAGGTCAGAGAGCAAGTCTCTTGCTCACAGGCTGTGAAGATTGGTGAATCCCGAGATTGGCAGGCAAGACCACAGGTAAGCTGCACACACAAATCCCAAGAACTGGAGGTCAGATGAACAGAAGCTGCAGGATCCAGAACAAGCAAAAACTCGAGCCTTGCCAGAATGTCGGCTTATATTCGATGCAAGCCACATGCCCAAGGGAACTCCCTTTCAACTGATTGGCTACTCACAGTAGATTCCATCATGGAGGTGATCACATTATACCAGATCTCATCCTGGAAGTGAACATAACATCATATGACTGCCAAACCACTGAGAATCATGGCCCAACCATTGACAATCTTAATCATCACAAGCAGGAACAGAATAAAAGAAGTCAATTTTGCAACTTGGGGCATTTGGGAGTAAGCAGGCAGGAGAACCTCCAGAAGCTTAATGGGACCTTGGGTATAGTTGACAGGAGGGAGAAAGATCTATAGGTGGGAGCAAGATACAGACAAAATTATGGGAAACACCAAAGACAATTTTGCCTGCAGAAGATACCAGTGCTGTTCTCTCTAAGCCCAGTTTTTTTTTTTTATTAACTTTTATTGAGCTTCAAGTGAACGTTTACAAATCAAGTCAGTCTGTCACATATAAGTTTATATACACCTTACTCCTTACTCCCACTTGCTCTCCCCGTCTTGAGTCAGCCCTTCCAGTCTCTCCTTTCGTGACAATTTTGCCAGCTTCCAACTCTCTCTATCCTCCCATCCCCCCTCCAGACAGGAGATGCCAACACAGTCTCAAGTGTCCACCTGATATAATTAGCTCACTCTTCATCAGCATCTCTCTCCTACCCACTGTCTAGTCCCTTTCATGTCTGATGAGTTGTCTTCGGGGATGGTTCCTGTCCTGGGCCAACAGAAGGTTTGGGGACCATGACCACCGGGATTCCTCTAGTCTCAGTCAGACCATTAAGTCTGATCTTTTTATGAGAATTTGGGGTCTGCATCCCACTGATCCTCCTGCTCCCTCAGGGGTCCTCTGCTGTGCTCCCTGTCAGGGCAGTCATCGATTGTGGCCGGGCACCAACTAGTTCTTCTGGTCTCAGGATGATGTACGTCTCTGGTTCATGTGGCCCTTTCTGTCTCTTGGGCTCTTAGTTGCCGTGTGGGCTTGGTGTTCTTCATTTTCCTTTGCTCCAGGTGGGTTGAGACCAATTGCTGCATCTTAGATGGCCGCTTGTTAGCATTTAAGACCCCAGACGCCACATTTCAAAGTGGGATGCAGAATGATTTCATAATAGAATTATTTTGCCAATTGACTTAGAAGTCCCCGCAAACCATGTTCCCCAGACCCCCGTGCTTGCTCCGCTGAGCTTTGAAGCATTCATTTTATCCCAGAAACTTCTTTGCTCTAAGCCCAGTTTTTAAAACCTCAGTTATCTTCTCAATGTCCATTTGGTAAATGTAGGTGATGTTTTAGCTCTTTTTTTTTTAAGTTACCTATAAAGAATAGGTATTACTTTGGGCTAATACTGAATAGAGAAATGTCTAGATGTACCCTTTTTTTCCCTCTTTAGTCTGGATTTTTAAAGTAAATATATTGGAAATTGGAGGTAATGAGGATGATAAACAGTAAACTACTTTAGTTAGAAACAAAATGGAACAAATAGAAAAAGAGATTCCTTATTTCTACTTCAGCAGATTGAGTCGCCAGCAAGTAGAGTGCATGAGATGAATGACATGACACTTTTCAGCCCTCAGTTTTTCAATACTCCAAATGTATTCCATTTAAGGTCATGTATGAAGTGAGTGGAGTCCTTGGATAGTGCTAACATTTAAGTAAGCAGCTGTTAATAGAAAGGTTGATAGTTTGAAGCCACCCAGAGGCATCAGGGAAGAAAGGCCTGGTGAGATGCATCTGAAACAGTCAGCCACTGAAAACCCTATGGAATGCAGTTCTGCTCTGCAACATATGAGATCGTAGTGAGTCAGAGCTGACTTAAAGGCAACTGGTTTTTGGTTTATGAAGTAAATACTGGGGCTGGGCTGGTCCCAGCTTTTCAACATTACATATGGTATACATCAACAAGTAAAGCAACCATGTTCTTTACTCATTGAAAAAAATATTTTTCAATAATATCAAGTAGTAAAGGGAGCATTAGAGCTATATGGACAAAATAAAGAGGCCGACTAGAATGAGACAGGTCTGGAAACCCTGTCTTACATGGAACAGCGGAAGGAACTCGGGCTCTTTTGCCTGGAAAAAGAGGCTTTAGTGGGCTTGGGATAGAGGGACCTCTGCTAATTTAAGGGATGTTATGTGGAAGAGAGAGGAAGCTTTCTCTGTTTAGTTTCAAAGAACAGAAACTAGGATCATTGAGTAGAGATAACTAGGAGATTGATTGTGTTTCAGAATAAGAAAATCCTAATAGGTGCATTTGCCCCAAAATGAGATCAGGGTGGTTTACGAAGAAAGCCTGGGAAGCAGACTCAGAGACAGAGATGACCTGCAGAAGGTAATTAGGGAATACTCTCAGGGTAGATAATTGTGGAAGGGAAGGAAAGGGTAGAGTGTAGGATTAGTTGTGAAGAAGGGATGACCTTTCAGAGCTATCAAAGTTGGCATGAAGGCATCCAGTCTTCACACTTTCACTCCAATCACTGGATCCAGGCCAGCCTAGGAAGGACGTTTGCCCTTGGTCCAAGAGGCTCTCTTCAGCTGAGGACTGTTCGACAGCAACACTCTTAGCCCTTGGAGTTGTTCATCTTTGAACAGGGATCTGAGTGGCTTATTACAGCATTCATCATGCTTTGGGATAGGGTAGGAATTTTTTAAAGAGACGTGAAAAGCTGTACATATTCATATGTATTGATTTATATGACTTTATTAAACTAAGAGCTTTTGTTTATGAAAAGATTCTACAAAGAAAATGAAAAAAATGACATAATTTGGGAGAAGATGTTAACACAAAACTGATAAAGAATTAATATCGAGAATATATAAAGAGCTCCTACATTATCGTTACTGAAAGGGCAAGGAATTCAGTAAGAAAATGGGTAAAAACCATGAACAGACATTTTATATTAAACAAAAAACAGATGGCCAGCAAACACATTGGAAATGTGTTTAATATTGCTAGTGATCAGAGAAATACAAGTGCAGTCCATAGTGAGATATAATTTTATATACATTTGATAGATAAAAATTAAGAAGTCTGATGGTACAACTATTAAAGGGCATGTGGATCAACAGATTTTCCTATACAGTGAAACTTGTGAGAGCCAGAACTCGACAGGGCTGCCTTGTTTTTCTGGATCTCGCAAGTTTTTCACCTTTGACAGGGTGCAGCCTTACAGCTTTTTGATTGCCGTCTGTTAGTGGAAAGGAAACCCTGATGGCGTAGTGATTAAGACTTATGGCTGCTAACCAATAGTTCAGCAGTTAGAATTCCCCAGGTGCTCCTTGGAAACCCTATTGAACAGTTCTCCACGGCAATGGGGTTTTTTTTTACTAGTGGAAAATACTTGAGTTTTTCTTCTCTGACAGGTTTCTGCCTTAAACACGTTCTTGGTTTCATAGGTTTTACTGTATACTGTTGATGGCAGTATAAATTGTTGTAACCACTTTGTAAGACAGTTTGGCTTTACCTTGTAAAATTGAATATTCACATACGATACCACCCAGCAATTCTCATAGGTACACTCTTGCACATATATAAGAATAGACATAGTACGAGCACTATTTGAAACAGAAAAAACCTAGAAACTACCCAAATGTCCAAAAAAAAGTAAATTCTAGAATATCAGTTACAATATGATATTCTTTTTATAAAGTTAAAAAGTAAAAGTAAACAATATATCTTGCAATACATACAGAGGTGATAAAACTACAGATATATAAAAACAACCAAAATCAAACCAAAACCACTGCCAATGAATCAATTCTGACTCATAGTGACCCTATAGGACAGAGTAGAACTTCCCCATAGGGTTTCCAAGGAGTGGTTGTTGGATTTGAATTGCTGACCTTTTGGTTGGCAGCTGAGCTCTTAACTGCTGCACCACCTATAGTATTCTATAAATAATATAAACAAATAATATAGGAGTTATTATCTTTGGTGGGGGAAGGCTTAGGGATAGGATGAATGAAGAGCATTAAAAAAAAACAAAAACCCATTGCGGTCGAGTTGATTCCAACTCATAGCTACCCAATTGGACAGAGTAGAACTGTCCCACGTGGTTTCCAAAGCTGTAAACCTTCACAGAAGCAGACTGCCACATCTTTCTCCCACGGAGGGCAGATAGGTAGATATAAATTAACATCATTCTAGTTTTTGTCTTGGGTGGTAGTTTCATGGGGGTTCATTACATTATTAATAAGTGAATAGATACATTTTTTTTTCTTATTGAATAGATAATTAAATAAATAAAAATTTAAAAGAGAGCCAAGCTTGAACCAATGAAAAGAATCTCTCATGAACCAAGGATTAGAGTTAATTTAATTATGTGCATCTGAGTTTCAAAAAAGGAGGAAGAGAAGCAGCAGAAAGAAAAGGAAGAAAAACATAGATTGTTGTTGGAATGGTTCAAGCAGAGGCCACTGATCCCATTTGTCAGGGGCGTAGTGCTAGAAATTTCTTTTTAAAACCATACAGGTGTGTAAGGGACTGCTTACTGAACTTTGTATGTGTCCCTTTCCCCCATGTGGAGACCACAAAATCTCAAAGACAACTTGGTTACCAACAGCTCTCTTGCAGTACACATTTATCCATTTTTCAAATTAGCCTATCAGCCGCCATTGAGTTGATTCTGACTCATGGCAACCCCATGTGTATCAGAGTAGAACTGTGCTCCTTAGGGCTTTTAATGGCTGATTTTTCAGAACTAGATTGCCAGTCTTTTCTTTCAAGGCGCCTCTGGGTGGACTCAAACCTCCAGCCTTTTGGTTAGCAGCCAAGTATGCTAACTGCTTGTACCACTTATGGACTCCATCAGATTAGTCTATTGTCCTATAATCAATGGTCAGCCCAAATGACATTTTAGCCATCTTTCAGATGGAAACACTTGAACGTGCTTTGATTATTCCCAGTTACTTCAGAAGAGTGAGGGAAAGGTCCTTTGAAAATTTTTTTTTTATGGAAGAGTGTGCTCTGCTGCCAAGTGTTTAATTCTAGGTGACAGGCCTACCTGGGTTGGGATTAGACTTCCTTGGACAGTTAAAGACCGTTGCTGTTGAGTTGATTCTGACTCATAGCAACCCTATAGGACAGAGTAGAACTGCTTCATAGTGTTTCTAAGGAGCTGCTGGTGGATTCGAACTGCTGACCTTTTGGTTAGCAGCCGAGCGCTTAACCACTGTGCCACCAGGGCTCGGTAGTTAAGAATGCCTTGAAAATGGAATAGGTACTTGGAGAAAAAGCGAGTTTCCCAGCACTGGAGGTATTTAAGCAGAATCAAGAGAAGCGTTTGGAGGATGTTACTGAGATCCTTTGGACTAGATGATCTCTAAGGCTTCTTCTAATTCAGGATATGAGTCCAAGTTTTACCTTCTTCCATTCCCTTCCTCCAGAGCAGCCTGTATTTGACCGAATGACATTTTTAATTCTACCCATCCTCCATTGCCAGCAGTCTTGTCCTAAGTTAATAGCCTGCCTTATTAACTCAGATTACAACGCTAATTAGATATCCAACATAAGGTTATTTATTAGCCTTGGAAACAAGGGCCAAGAAATCACAAGGCCAAAAACATTTCACCAGCTTCTCTCCAACCCTGCAATGAATTCCCATATTCACAGAGACAAAGATGAAATAAGAAATGCGGTATGTATCCTTCATGTACGGGTAGACTTCTAAATATAACGAGTACACATAACTGATCTTGACAGCTAGAGAACCATTCATTCAGGCTATTTTTTTTCTCATAGGTTTTATTTGGCATCTTGTTCAGATTGCAGGCTTCTCTGGGTGACCTCGTAATTTGAATGTCTGATCAGGGAACACTACTCATTAAAAATAAATGTTCAAAGAGCTCTGGAGATTGAAGTTTCATGTTTTATTTGTTGCAAAGAAAGGGGTCATGTCGACTCATCAACTTCAGCATACACAAGTGCGATTCCCAAGTCTCTGAATGCAGGGAATGAAGAAGAGATTACAAAACCAACTCGTTAGCAATTACTGAGGGAGAGTCCTTGAGTGTCTGGGTAAAGTTCGGTTCTATTGTACATAGAGTGGCTATCCAAGCGGCTCCACTAAGTTTATGGGCCCATTTGGCATGATCCTATAGGAAGCCAGATTTTGGAATATTTCACTCTAGGAGCCAAGATGGCTTAATTCTGTTCGTTTTAACATTCTGTTTATACAGCAAAATGGGAAATGACTTTTTCTAGGAAAAATTGTGATTTTCCATTTCTCCCTTCAGTATCTTTTTCACCTTGAACATGGTATTAATTATGAGAGGAAAAGAATGGGGTTTTCAGTTAAAAAGAAAGAAGAAACTGGGTTTCAGACTAACTCTGTTACTAGCTGTGTGACATTGATAAGGTATTTTACATCTTTGCATTTTATTAATTTTTAACATTGGAAGAATATTTAGATCCATCTCATAGGGTTAGACACATAGGGTTGTCATTAAAGTAAATGAAACCAATTATTTGTGTGTTTACAGTTTTCTTTGTTCTAGAAAGGATTTAAAGCAGCTTATAAATAAAGGTCTATTAAGCATACACACACATACCATAGACACACACACACACACACACAAACTTATGTCATAAACAGGCACACATGACTCACACTGACTACATACTAAAGTAACAGACATTAAAAATAGGCATAAAAGATGAAAGATAAACAATGATGGGAACATACAATGAAACCAGAAAAGAAAATTAAAAGATGAGTAGGATAGAAATTTGGTCCTAATCTTTAGAGCAGCTAGCAAAAAAATATATAAGGAAACCTAGTCTATAACATAATTCATGGTGTTCATAAAATAAACTAGTTGTCCAAAAGAACTACCAAACATCACTGGTTCCAAGACCAGGAAAAGAACATTTTTCCACATAAAGAAGACAGTGCATAAGGTAATGAGCAAAATCTTTGATAATTGTCTTAGTCCAATGCAATGACAAGCTTCGTAGGACTATTTGTTATATTGATTTTTGATGGAATTGCCTCAAAGTGAAATACAACCAAAAACAAACAAAAACAAAACCTGCAGAAGTTGCTTAGAATGTGTTTCTAGGTGTCTTGCACCCCGATGGTCTGGCTTGCCCATCTGGGAGAGTGCGTGGGCCGTGTGTGCTTCAAGCAATTCTTACTGAATTAAACAAGATAATGCATGTCAACGAGCTTTATAAACCATAAAGGGCTGGAGAAAGTGCGTGGTAATTCTTCTGATACCTCTGCCCCTCTCACCAACAACCTAGCTTGTGTCTATTTCACCTGTGGACCTCCATGATTACAAAGCAGCTGTATAGGGTCGCTATGAGTCAGAATCGACTTGACAGCAGTGGGTTTGGTTTTTTTGGTTTGTATAGACTTATCTCTGATAAATTGAGTTCATAAGGGCTTAAATGGTCATTCCTGTTAGGAATATCTGTATTCCAATAAGCAACTTTTAGAGATCCCAAACCCTTAAGGGTCTAAAGGAATGAGTCTTTCATGGGAATGCTTTGCACAAACTGACGGAAGGAGTACTGTTGGAGGTATTTTTTTCCTGGCATCTACTCATCTGCATTAAGGTCCCTGGGCCGCACAAGTGGTTTGCGATCAGCTGCTGTTCAAGCTCACCAAGTGGCTTTGCAGAAGAAAGGCCTGGCAAACAGCTTCCATAAAGATTACAGCCAAGAAAACCCTTTGGGGTGTAGTTCTACTCTGTAACCCATGGGATGCCATGAGTCACAATCGATTCAATGGCAATGGATGTGGTTTGTTTTTTTTACTCATCTACATAAGTGGTCATTGTCTTTGTTACATATAAATCTACTTCTTTAATAGGGAGAGTCAAAGTCTAAATCTAATAAATTTTTTTTTCTTTAATTTTCAAATCTTCAGAAAGGAAGCACTGGTGGAGTAGTGGTTAAAAGTTCGGCTGCTAACCAAAAGGGTCGGCGGTTCGAATCTACCAGGTGCTCCTTGAGAACCCGATGGGGCAGTGTCCAATTTACCAGGGAAAAGCTTTTATTGACTCTTCATCACCCAAGACAGCTGTTGCTAATGGGATGTTTTTCCTGCTGTAGTTAATGATTTCAGGGTGGTTTCACCCCAAATAGGCTTCACTCCATTCTCAGTAGCCACAAGACCTGATGGGAATGAGCTATTTTCAAATTGATTTTTCTCTCCATGAAAACTTCTTACCATCCATTTTATTAAAAGTTTCTCCTAATTAAAGCTCATTATTAAAAAAAAAAAAAAAAAGACAGGTTCAATCTCTATGCCGTTAAGTAGGAAAATGCTCTGAAAATCAAATAGCTTTCAGTGTCACAAAATAAAATGAATTCTCCAAACTGGCAGTTGCCTCGGAAAAAGATTACTACCTAGAAAGCCGATGAATACTTTCTGTGTAGCATTCCGTGACTGTATGGTAATCAGTGAGGAATGGAAGCTGTCCTATGAGCCAGTTTTGTGGAAAGGATCACAATAGACAAGATGATAGAGTTACCATTTCATCACTAGTGTCTGGATTCACAATGTCTTTGGTGCATAGAGACCACAATTACTCACCTGTCACTCTCAAAACTTTTCTTAATAAAAAAAAAATACTGGCATAATAAAATCTATTAAGAAAACATTCTGCATCCCAACTTGAAGAGTGGCATCTGGGGTCTTAAACGCTAGCAAGCAGCCATCTAAGATGCATCAACTGGTCTCAACCCACCTGGATCAAAGAAGAATGAAGAACACCAAGGACACAAGGTGATTACGAGCCCAAGAGACAGAAAGGGCCACATGAACCAGAGACTACATCATCTTGAGACCAGAAGAACTAGATGGGGCCCGGCTACAACCAATGACTGCCCTGACAGGGAACACAACAGAGAACCCCTGAGGGAGCAGGAGAGCAGTGGGATGCAGACCCCAAATTCTCGTAAAAAGACCAGACTTAATGGTCTGACTCAGACTGGAAGGACCCCGGAGGTCACGGCCCCCAGACCTCCTGTTGCCCCAGGACAGAAACTATTCCCGAAGCCAACTCTTCAGACGTGGATCGGACTGGACAATGGGTTGGAGAGGGATGCTGGTGAGGAGTGAGCTTCTTGGATCAGGGGGACACTTGAGACTACGCTGGCATCTCCTGCCTGGAGGGGAGACGAGAGGGTGGAGGGGGTTAGAAGCTGGTGAAATGGACACGAAAAGAGAGAGTGGAGGAAGAGAGCGGGCTGTCTCATTAAGGGGAGAGTAATTGGGAGTGTGTAGCAAGTTGTATAAGGGTTTTTGTGTGAGAGGCTGGCTTGATTTGTAAACTTTCACTTAATGCACAATAAAAATTATTTAAAAAAAAAGTACAATATAAAAAAAAAATACTGGTTACTTAGTTACTTGAGAATGGTAGAGCCTATGTGCTCAGCTGGAGTTCATGGATATTAACAGTGACAAAAACTATACCATAAATTGGCCCTATAGGTCTCTCCAGAAAAAGAATTTCTTAGGGGCTTAGATAGTGTCTCTTTCAAGGTGTGCTGTTTTAAACCGACTTGTTTTTATCCATTTTACCTGGTGAAAACATTCACAGAGAGAATAGGCTTCACTGAGTGAGACATGGCAAAGCCATTGGGTAGGGACATTCGCTTATTGACCAAGTTATTTCTGACTCGTTCAACAGAACCTTGATGAATATTGAACAAGTCCACGAAAGAGTCAAGGTTGTGAATGGTGAACAGTTTAATGGCCGGTTGGGAGGCTGCTGAATGTCCAAGTTACTCCCAGATGGGAAGGGGGTGTATCGGTTGGGGTCCAGTCAGGAGAAAGCAACCACATAGCAAATTTAAACAAGTGAAGTTTAATTTAAAGAATTATTAAGCTATAGTAGCAAGGAAACTATATTTAAGTTAGTTGTAAAGATAACTCTAAAAGACACTCTAGGGATGAGGGAGAGTGGACAAACTTAGAAAAAAACCCCTCTCCAAGTCTGATCTTGGAGCCACTGGATGTTGAAGTTCACTGGGGTTGTGAGAGCAAGAGCTCCTCCATAGTCACTGGGCAAGCAGGAAGCAGCAACACTTTGGGGTGCAAGTGAGCAGAGAAGTGGGCTTGTACACAGAGGGAATCAGGTTGCCACTCTGGGTGAAGGCCTGGATCGCTTTGTGTCCACCTTGGGTGGTCAGAGGGCCTGGGTTGGGACTGCAAAATCACTGAGAGCTGATGTTCCAAATGTGTGGCTGGAGAACACCACAGGTGTCCCGCCCACGTGCCCTTGACAGACCATGCAGTAGAAACAAAGAAAATCAAAACACAGCAACTGGAACCAGCAAGAGAAGCCTCCTTTCTCCTGCAGTGTCCTGCAGCGCCCTGCAGCACCCTCTACTGACAATGTTTACATCATGTTCACTGTAAAGGGCAAATGCTTAAACAGTCCAGTCCATTAGTGAAGAGCAGGTATTGAAAGATGAATTTGAAGCTGAGAGGCAATACATTGATAACTGGCTCAGGAGGATATTGCCATTTATGGTGATACAGAGTACCTTCTATAAGCGTTGAGAAGGTAGAAAGGGACCGGGGGCTGGCAGTCTGACTCACTCAGATGCCAAAGGAATTTGGCATTTATGCTGATGTATACATCCGCGGGTATACATCCTCAGATTTGTAGAACCCTGATATATATGGAGGAGCCCTGGTAGACCAGTGGTTAAGAGCTTGGCTGCTAGCCAAAAAGTTGGCAGTTCAAATCCAGCAGCCACTCCTTGGAAACTGTATGGAGCACTAGGAAACACCGGTGTCATAATGGTTAAGAGCTACTGCTGCTAACCAAAAGGTCGGCAGTTTGAATCTGCCAGGTGCTCCTCGGAAACCCCAGGGGGCAGTTGTACTCTGTCCTATAGGGTCGCTATGAGTTGGAATTGATAGCAATGGTTTGGTTTTTACAGGGTCCATACAGGGTTGCTATGAGTCGGAATGGACTCAGTGGCAATGGGTTTCGTTGTTTTTTTTTTATATGGATGATGAGATAGATAGTAATGATGCTCTACTTGGGCAAAATTGTGCAGCCAATCTATGTATTTAACTAATTGCCCGCTAAATGATTTCATTTCCAATAGCATAACCGAGTTGCTCTTGCCATGTACTGTATTGTCAGTGCCAAACAAACAAACAAAAAAATGCAATGAAGTCAGCCAAATCAGTGACGAAGTCAAGTTGGTTGTTAGGGGTCAGGTAGAAGGAAGAGTGGGTCGATTTTCCAGTTTTCAGACAGCTGATGGAGAATCAATCAGACAGCTAGCCTTTAATAGGTCCTAGCACTTTGGGAGATGGAGGGAGGGTGGATGGGTTGCAAGAAAGGTTGGTGGGGGGAGGGCGCACAGAGATGACTCTGACAACCAGTGTTGAAAAGGACTGAGAATCAAAAATAGTAGTTTATAGTGCTCCTGCCTGGCTTTGCTAATATCCTGTGAACCTGAGACTGTGCCCCATGCAGCCTCTTTATAGACTGTCCTTGACATTCACCTTCAGTCAATGTTACTTGGATAGCAATGCTAGATGCGGAGGTTGTTGCTGGGCTGCGGGGTTCATGCTTGGGTCCTCAAGCTCTTCAGTAATTTCAGGACCCCTCACACTTCCGTGTACACTCAGCCTCTACGTCTCCGAGGCTGTTTCTCCGCCTCAGAATGACGGAGAGCCTGATGTTACTGTGCCATCCAGATAAGTTCTAAATTTGAAATGCAAATTTTTAAAAAATTAAAGTAAGTAGAAAAAGCCACCATGGGGGTTAATAATGAAAATAGCAAGTAGGAAGACGCAGCTGCTTAGGCAGCATTGTGACTTTGGTTGGGAGCAGAAAGACAGCCAAACACAACTTTCTTTAATCATAATAGGCTACAACCAATTTGTCAGAAAATAGCATATATCACAAGTGTGGTGCTTTTCAATTTTACAGTCAGTAAAATCCATCCCAAAATTAAAAAAGAAAAAAATGTCATGGAGCCCAATAAGAATGATGACTTAGGTTAGACCTTCAAGCTGGAAGGTGATGGGGAGTTGCTGTAATTATATTTTAAATAAAATAAACTTAAATAAACCATTTCAAACTCCCAAATGTTTTGTATATAGAGAGAGAGATCACACACATATACATATGTAAATATATTTAAAATTTTCTTTCTTTCTATGTAGACGTATATAGGTTTATCTCTATATATACAGAAATTATAGGCTATCTCGGTGGCATAATTCGTTAAGTGCTTAGCTACTAACAGACTGGTTGGTGGTTCAAATCCTGCCAGAGATACCTCAGAAGAAAGACTTGGCAATCTACTTCCGAAAGGTCATGGCTATTGAAAACGCTATGGAGCAGTTTTACTCTGACACATATGGGGTCACCATGAGTTGGAATCAACAGAACAACAACTTTTTTTTTTCAATAGATATTATATGCTCATAGTATCCGAATAGCTTTACAAAGTAGCTATGATCCATATGAATAAAAATGTTATTAAAATGTGGTTTTACCAGACGTTATCTTGTATAAGGGATAGTTAAGAATTTTAAAATGAATTCATTATTCAACCATGAATAGCTGCCAACAGGACAAAGAAAGTCACGTGTGTGTGTGTGTGTGTGTGGGTATGAGAAAGAGAGAGCAACATTCTATGAAATGACTTTTACTGTGTCATTCTGTTGAATAACAGAGTGACCAGACTGATAGGGATACAGTGGGAACATGGGGTTTTTCATAAGTGAATTACACTGAGAAGATAATTATGTTTGGAAGGTTTTTTGTTTTCGGATTTTATTAAGCCCTTTGGAGTCTCTCAGAAGGAGTTGTCTGGACTCGTCAATGAATAAGTTGTAATTCCATAAAAGGCTGGAGTACTTCTCTTCTTAGACAAGAGGATCACACCCCAGTGAGCTGTGCTGTTGAACAAATTTAGTAATGGAGATCCAACTAGAGGAGTCAGGAAGAGTTGAGAAAGAGGCTTGGGAGCAAGTTCTTATTTTCACCAAAGTTCTCCTACATACTCTGCCATATTTGAGCCTCACAAGAACCCTTTGGGGAAGTGAAAAGCAGGAATTGTCATTTCCTTTTCATGGATATGGAAAAGCTCAAAAAGATCAGAGGCTTCATATGCCCAAGGTCATACAGCTACCATGTAAAGTGGCTGGGATTTAAAACTGAGTCTTCTAACTCAGGTGCTGTATTCTTTCTGCTTCATCACACTGGACTTGGATCTACCAAGTTCCTTCTCAAGTTTTTATTTATTTTTTAATCTATGGATTAAAAGCATGGGAATTATTGATGAATGGGGTGGTACACTTCATTTTATAAGAATAAATGTCCCCCTTGTTTGCTAAATGACAGTAATAGACTCTAGACATTTTTATTTAAAAAATAGTTAATAAAAATGTCTGAGAGCTCTTCATAAAATCAAAGCTAAATGAAGTAGATTAAACAACAATAAGGAGGGCATTTGATCAGGCCTCATAGCCAAAGAAGGTTTGACTACATTTTGAAGAAAGTGCTAAATAAATAAAAAAGACTTTGTTTTTTCTTAATAAGTCAGCACTCAATGCCAAAACTTAACCAAAATTGTTCCTGGAAAACAAATTTTCCATGTCGTGCATGTGTGATTTTTTTGGACTCTCATGGGATAGAGAGGGAATGGAAAAATAGGAAAGCATTTGTTAATCCTTTTTAGCTTGCTTCCTTGTTTAAACACACACACACACACATATACGAGGAAGTAACTTTAGGAATTGTGGTTAAAAAGGAACATCCTGGATATAAATGAAAAATGCTGATTTGGACTGTAACTGGAAATGATTCACTGTGCTAGTAGCTAGTGATTTTTCAGCAATCTGGGTATAAGTGACTTGATACTTACTATCATACTAAGCGAGCAGAAAACTCAAAGCCCTGGTCTTGCTAATACCAACAACCACCATGAACAAGGCAAATTAATTGAATATTTCCTGTATACTAGGCTGGTGGTGAAATGATTAAGCACTTAGCTACTAACTGAAAAGTTGGCAGTCCAAACTCACCCATTGGCTTCTTGGAAGAAAGACCTGGCAATCTGCTTCTAAAAGGACAGGGCCATGAAAACCCAGTTCTCTTCTGCAACACATGGCGCTACCATGAGTCAGAATTGATTCAATGGTAACTGGTTTGGTGGGCCAATCACTTTACATGGGGGAACCCATTTAAGCCTCCAGAACAACCCTATGAAGAAATTAACATTATTTTCCCCATTCCACAGAGAAGACAATTGAAGCTTGGAAGGTTGAAGCAGCTGGCCTATAATTTTCTGATAGTTGATTCAGTTTTTTATTACACACTGTCTTAACAACCAGTGTCCAATATGTGGCAAAATGTTTGTTTCCTACTTAAAAAAGGTAATTATAAAATATAAGTTAATTTGATGAATATCTTATCAGGGAGTGTAGGAATGAATGATTATTCAGTTAGGAAAGCAGTGAATTCTTTGGAAGTCTTTTTTTTTTTAAACTGTTAACTTTTAATTTTATTTCCTTTCAGCTTTTTTTCCTCTGAAGGGAGTTCATTTTGATCTATTGGAAGTCATTTTTAGTAAGCGCCAAGACTGTGGGAGAGGACAGGCATGGCCTTGGGATCAACTGGCCAGGTCTTTCATGGCCCTCAAAGACCTGTTGTTCTATGATTCCATAATGTTATATTCAAGATTAACTTCTAGAGTGACTGGTGTTTCTAATTTGGTGTAATAAATCGACTCTGAGTTCTTTTCTTGATGACCTCCAGTAGGACAAGGATAAGGTTTAGAGAATTGAGGCTGGTTGTAAGGAGAGGCTGGCAAAGGGTGTCTACATGTAGTATCATGGGGAGGGCAACCTGGGGCTCCAAGGATCGTCTGGAATATCAAGTCCCAAGTGGACAGTCAGAGAGATGGGAATGCAACAGAAGCTAGTGACATACCACTGAGTTCAGGCAAGAATGAGCCAACAGGTTTGAAACGGCAGAAAGAAGTGAAGCAGAGACAGTCTTTGAAGCAACAAAGAAAGAATAAGCCATTTTCTGAGTTCCCATAGCTTCCCTTGAGAACAGAAAGGGGGAGTTATGGGCACTTAGGCAGCCAAACACAGGATTTTTAAAGGTAGTTCCTTATTACAATAAAGCCCAAACAAAGTGAAGCCCTACTGCTTTTTATTTTTTGACATCCTCATTTTTCTCCTAAAATAGTAATATGGCATTTTTTTTTTTTTTAAGTGGAAGTGATTTAAACTTGTTTTGACATGGCTTCTGAGAATTTTTCAATGGACCCTATGTCTTAATTATCTAGTACTGCTATAACAGAAATACCACAAGTGGGTAGCTTTAATGAACAGAAATTTATTTTCTAACAGTTTTGGAGGCTCTAGGGGAAGACTTTCTCTGTCAGCTCTGGGGGAAGATCCTTGTCTCTTTCGAGCTTCTGATCTTCATGTGGCTTGGCATTTCCTTCCCCCATCTGTACTTATTTGCCTCATTGCTTTCTCAGTCTGCTCTTTTTATATCTCAAAAGAGTTTGACTTAAGACACACCCTGCACTAATACTGCCTCACTAACATAACAAAATCCATTCTCAAATTGAATTACAACCACAGGATAGGGGTTAGGATTTACAATATGTATTTTGGGGACATAATTCAATCCATAATACCCTACTAGATATTTAGAGACACCATATGGAATAGCCTTAAAGCAATGGTTTTCAATCAGTGTTTTGGTCTTGGGAGCCTTTAGACAAACATTACAAAGAATATCAATGTTCAAAATAGTTTCACTCATCTACAGGGGGAGGTCAGATGAAGGATTAAACACAGTGCCTGCTCTTACCATCTTCAAACTTCTTGGAGGCCCCTGGGGCAACTCCTAGGAACCCTTAGAACTCCAGGAAGAATAGTTCAAAAACTGTTCACTTGAAGAAAGAAAATGTACTTCGTGGTAAAAGTAGCCTCTGGAAAAATGACTGAAAAGCTGTCTGTTACCTGGCCCTTGGAAGTTGTAGAGAATTGTCTCCCATTTCGTATGCCTGAAGGTATAATATGTGCAGAATTATGGATGAATGGTCTTTGCGTCAATCTTAAACTATTGAAGCAATTACTGATTAATGTCTAGACTAGGGAAGATGCTCAGTCTCTCCTGGAACCTCAAGCCCATCACCCCCTTCTGCGAACAGCTGCCCAGGGAGTATCTGGTTGAAGGGCAGAGGACAGTTATAAGGAAGGCTTTCTGGTCTCTAGGTAAGTTCAGATACATGAAGTGAATTTAACTCAATCTGATTAAAAAAGGGTGGGGAGGGGGAATAAAAAATATTTGCACTTAATATCAGGACAAAAAGAATGTCTTGGAAATGGCTATATTTGAACTTCTAAACTCTCTCTTGAGTTGCGTTTAACTGAACTCTGTACACAATCTTGGAATGTGTACTTAGTAACTTTTACATAGTCTGTATGTGTATACAGGTGTAGCAATATGCAACGTATTTAATTTAGTAAATTAATCCATTAAACAGAAGATCAAAATGTTCCAAAATGTTCTAAGGATCTACGTCTTTTTGAGATATATGCTAGAGATTGACCATAAATATAGATGTTTCCATACTTCCTTGTATCACAGCCAAATTGTAGGTATTTAGGGAATATTTAGGAAAACTCTCTTTTACCCTTAATTATTTAACTTTAAAAATGATTGCTGGTTGTTTCACTTTTGAATTTGCTTTGTTAATATCTTTCCATTTCAACCATGTCAATAGTATCGGGAACACTTTAAAATCCATTGATGTGGCTATACTAGATGTGATTTTCACATTTTGAATTTCTGCTTTCTTTCCCATATTGTAATCAATATGGTAATATGGTTATACAACATTATTAATGCCAACCACATATTACTACATCCAGCAACATTGGAGAACATCTAATTATGTTATCAGGAATCCCTGGGTAGTCGCAAATGGTTAAGTACTAGGCTACTAACTGAAAGGTTGGTAGTTCACACCCACCCAGAGGCACCTGGGAAGTAAAGTCTGAAAGGTCACAACCTGGAAAACCCTATGGAATGCAGTTCTACTCTGTACACATGGGGTCTCCATGAGTCGGCATCAACTCGATGGCAACTAACGACAACAACAACAATCACGTCACTACCGCGATCACACACAAAACAGTCGTTTTTATTGCAATCAAAAAGACTTGCCAGATAATGGTTTGCTCTCTTAGTAACTTAGAAACTCTTTGGGCTTAAATTTCTCCATAGCTATAAAATGGAGCTAACAATGTCTACCTTCTAGAGTTATTATGAGGATTAAATGAAATAAGGTGTGCAAAAATGCCATAAACCCCAAGTACTATAAAATGAATGGTGGGAATATAATCATAAGCACAGGAGACAAGTTAGATCGTAGCCACTTCAACTTCTGCTGTCACCAAGTCACCCTTGTGTGGCTCTGGTTTAGGTGTCCCATTGAAAATGTATGTGATGCAGGTTCTAGGTCTCATGTATGCTCACATGAGCAGCTTGAAGACGTACTACAAATCCCTAAAAACGAAAACATGCTGCTAGACAAAGCAGCCAAAATTTTACAAGCTTCGTGTAATAATTGTGTTCAGTTCTGACACAAATAGAACAAACCATGATCCAATTTCTTGTAACTCTCCCCTAAGGAAACACAGTAAGTCCTCTCATGTGGTTTTTATAAGCTGTCTGTCAGCTTTACTGCTTCTTCCTCTCCTTTTGTCTGGCAAAAACAATGTCTTGACCTATGAAGGAAAAATCTATTACTGACTTAATGCCAAAAACTCTGGCTTTTGATGTTTGTGTTTTTAGGCAGCTCTGGTGGAATGTGTTGGGTACAAATAAGAATAAAACAAAACAAAGAACCAAACTTGTTGCTGTTGAGTAGATTCCGATTCATAGCGATCCTAAAGGACAGAGTGCAACTGCCCCCATAGGGTTTCCAAGGAGTGCCCCGTGGATTTGAACTGCTAACCTTTTGGTTAGCAGCCATAGCTGTAGGAAAGGGAGGGTACAAAAATGGTATGAGGTAGAAATAAACACGAACCCAGTGTAATATTATAGATGAATTGAATAGCAAGGGTTTTGAAAAATTGAAATTGTCACTTTGTGTGACCATGGTGATTTTCAGAGGTTGACCAGTCACCTTCTACCCGCTTTTTGCCATCTCTGAGCCTATGTTTTTGCCAGAGTAACTTTCTTTTGCCCAGTCTGCCTGACCAGCTCCTACTGATACTTCAAGGCCAATTCTAGTTTCACCTGCTAGGACCACTTAAACCCAGTATGAATGCCTGTTCCTTAGAATGCTTATAATACTCATCTACATTACTCAGGTTACTCTTTATCATGTATTGCCTTTAACTGATCACACCTCCACATAAAGAAAACAAAAATCCTCACAACTGGACCAGTAAGCAATATCATGATAAAAGATCGAAGAGAAAAGATTGAAGTTGTCAAGAATTTCATTTTACGTGGATCCATAATCAATGCCCATGGAAGCAGCAGTCAGGAAATCAAATCACATATTGCATTGGGCAAATCTGCTGGAAAGATCTCTTTAGAGTGTTAAAAAGCAAAGATGTCACTTTGAGGACTAAGGTGTGCTTGGTCCAAGCCATGGTGTTTTCAATCGCCTTATATTATATGCATGCAAAAGCTGAACAGTGAGTAAGGAAGGCTGAAGAAAAATGGATGGCTTTGAATTACAGTGTCAGTGAAGAATATTAAATAAACCACGGACTGCCAGAAGAATGAACAAACTGTATTGGAAGAAGTACAACCTAAATTCTCTTTAGAAGAAAGGATGGTGAGACTTCATCTCGTGTAGTTTGGACATATTATCAGGAGGGGTCAGTCCCTGGAGAAGGACATTGTGGGTAGTAAAGCAGAGGGTCAGCGAAAAAGAGGAGGATCCTCAACGAGACAGACTGACACAGTGGCTACAACAATGGGCTCAAACATAGCAATGATTGTGAGGGTAGTGCAGGACCTGGCCGTGTTTCATTGTGTTGTACACGGGGTTACTATGGATCGGAAGAGACTGGACAGCACCTAAGAACAACATCGTTATTTTACTTTTCATGAGTGCATGTCTTAGCTGTTCAATTAGGCCACAAGCTCTTTGGGGTCAGGAATAAAACACGTTCTGTAAAGTTCCATATGTACAGTCTGTGTGCACTTACTAGCTTTTAAATTAAAATAGATTGACAGAAAAGTTTCAAAGGTGGCTGGATAATGTTTTTCACAGCAGCTAAACATCAAATTCCAATCAGAATTCTGCCACTGGGGATGTGGAATGTGATCTAAATGCTTGACTTGTTTTTAGAGTAAAACCAAAAATCAAACCCGTTGCCGTTGAGTTGGTTCCAACTCATAGAGACCCTGTAGGATAGAGTAGAACTACCCCATAGGATTTCCAAGGCTGAAATCTTTAAGGCAGCAGGCTCCCACGTCTTTCCCCTGCAGGGGGGCTGGTGGGTTCATCTGCTGACCTTTTGGTTAGCAGCCAACCGTTTAACCACTGTACCACCAGGGATCTGTTTTTAGAGTATAGGCCCCCAAAGAGCACAGAAGGTCAAGGAAGTAGTCAGTAAATTTCCTTTGGTTTCGGAAAAGGAATTGAGAACAGCTTGTTTTGTTTACGTTCTGAAGGGCTCTGCTTGCAACTTTTATCTGCATTATTGAATTGCACCCTAGATTTGGGCATAAATTGATTTAAAAAACTCTAAGGCAGATTTTTTTTTTTTTTTTTTAATCATTTCCACTGTGGTTCATACAGCAAGAAGAATTTGGGAGTTATTGAGCCCCAAACTTGGTTTTTCATGGAATTAATTTAAATAGCACTGTTTTTATAGACTAGCTTTTAAGAAGTTCCTAATTAAATGCCCGTTAGACTTGACTTCACAGTAGACCTTTCAGTGGCAAAGAGAGTCCTGTTGCCATGTGATTTAGTCAGAAACCCTTGAACCAAGCAGCCTCTGCCTTTTCACATGTGAATCTAGGATTACTCACGTTTCCTGTTATTCTCCAATCTCTTCCTACCTTCTGGTCTGTTTTCCAATGGTTTCTCACGTCTCATTTTAATCCAATTTACCTGTATTTTGGGATGTGATGATTTACTACTCAGTTCTCCAACTTGGGAGCATCCGTTGATTTTTTGATTTCTGTCTTTAATGTGTGATTTAGGAATTTGCTTCTTCAGGCCATTTTTTCTCATTTATCAGATGATATAATCTTAAAATTTGAGAGTTCCTTACTCTCTTCAACCCTCTGCCCATCTGAGATTCTTTTAGGCCTGGGGCCATGGAAAACAACTTCGGTCATTAGAATTATGCTTTTGTTGTGTACCGTGGAGTTGATTTTCCACTCATAGTGACCCCATATGATAGAGTAGAAATGGCCCATAGGGTTTTCTAGGCTATAAACCTTTATGAGGAGCTCTGGTGGTACACTGGTTAAGAGCTCAACTGTTAACCAAAAGGACCAAGCTGCTCCTTGCAAACCTTATGGGGCAGTTCTAGTCTGTTCTGTAGAGTCGCTATAGATCTGAATCCACTGGATGGCAAGGGGTTTGGGTTTTGGACTCTTTAAGACAGCAGTTCGCTGCGCCTTTCTCATTCAGATCTGCTTGGTGGGTTTCAAGTACCTGCCTTTCTCTTAACGGCCATGCGCTTAACTGATGTACCACCAGGACTTCTTTTGGAATTATAAAGCCCCCCAAATCCAGAAAAGTTCATGGTAAACATACAGCATTCCACAGACTTCTAGAATGAGAGTCTTGAAAGGCACAGAAATTCTTTAATGATTTTTTTTAAGCAGTATTTTCTTTCTAACTCATTCCCAAGATTTGATGTTCTGTTTTACCCTTAACATTTTCTAAAAACATTTTAAAAACATTAAAAAATATTTTTTTAATTAAAAAAAATGTTAAAAACATTTTTAAAAAATTCTAAAAACATTTCTAACATTTTCTAGGGAAGGAAAACTTCCTACATTCTCTTGGCCTTGTTTTAATGCTTGACAGCCCTAGAATCAGAAAGTTATGTGAAACCCAAACTCTTGCTGCAGTCTGTGCCTGACCTTGCTTCTTTGGTCTTGACTGAAGCCTGTAATATCAATTACCTGTGCATTAGATACATTCCATTTCTTGGGAGCTCTAAGGGTTTAAAAACTCTGGCATAGGACATTTTGTTTGACCTCCTCTCTGGGAATGAAGATGCCTTTCTACCTACCCATGTCTCCTGGGCTCCACTACAGGGGCCACCTCTTCTGATGTGATTAGTCTCCTCCGTGTCCCCTGAACTGTCTCTGCTTCATCCATGCCGTGTCCCCACCTGGAACACCCTACCTCTTTGTCTCACCACCAGAATGCCCAGTCTGGGAGTGTTTGCTCACAGCTGTGTCATTAGGCATGTCACAGTCATATCATTCACACTGTATGCCTGGAACAGTGTCAGGCACTCTGTACCTATTCGTCAAACGCAATTCAATGATTAATACTCAAATTCTATCCAAACATCAAGGCCCTTCTCCTGAGAAAGAGAACAGTAAAACTTTCCATTCATTCAACACAATTAAATAGGAGTCTTTTTTTTTCTACACATATCCAATATTGTGTTACTGTATTGGCATTTACATGTATATTTAGTTGTTTCCACTTCCAAATTACAGGTTTCCTTTACATAAAGTATGAGCATCCTACAATTGCTGATGAGTGAAAATACTGGGTCTCAATAACACATGAAGATAATGTCTTCCAATTCCAGACCCAGGTTGCAATAAGATAATAAAGCAGTAGCTGTTGAGTCGGTTCCAACTCATCTCCACCTCATGTGTGTCAGAGTAGAACTGTGCTCCATAGAGTTTTCAATGGCTGATTGTTCAGTAGATCTCCAGGCTTTTCTTCCAAGACACTTTTGGTTAATAGTTAAGCATGTTAACCATTTGCATGACCCAGGGATTCCAATAAAAAATAAACAAGAATAAAAACCAAACCCATTGCCATCAAGTCAATTCCGACTCACAGCGACCCTACAGAACAGCGTAGAACTGCCCAATAGGGTTTCTAAGGAGTGGCTGGTGGATTCAAAAACTACCAACCTTTTGGTTAGCAGCTCTGGCTCTTAGCCACTGTGCCACCAGCTCCCCCGGTGTATATAATATTATAATATATAATACTATATTATATATAATATGTATATTAATATAATACTATCTTATTGAGGACTTAATATATATTTATTTTAAAACACTCACATTGCACTTACTGTGTGCCAGGCACCATTCTAAGGGCTTTATAAAGCTGAACTCTTTTAATTTTGTCGCTATGAGTCGGAATCAACTCGACGGCACTGGGTTTGGTTTTTTGGTTTTATTTGTAGATAAAAAAATTTTTTTTTTTTTTTTTTTAATGATCATTATCCCTATCTTTCAAGTAAGGATATTGAGGCACAAAGAGTTTAAGCAACTCGTCCAAAATCCCACAGCTTACAGAGCTAGGATTAGATCTCTGGCTCTAGTCTGGCTACACTAGTAGTCTGGCTTTAGAGCCTGGGCACTTAACAATTACGCACGCTGCCACTCTCCTTGCCATATGCTTGACTTCAGACCTTGTGTTCTTAACCTCTACTTTCTACTAGTGTGGACCACTTTCTGTGCCACTGGAATGCTACCCCACCTGCATGCAAACACCCAAATTGAGTCACAATAGGTCAAGTTGGCTGTTGCCTTTCTCAACCCACAGTCAGTGTTTATAGGCTTTCTTTCTGTTCTATTATTTATAAACACATCTGTCTCCCTTATTAGACCAGAAGCAACTTTAAGGATAGCAAAAATGACTTCCTCATCTCCTCTGCTTCCCTCTGTTTCAGAGCACAGAGCAGTGCTCTGGACATGTAGGTGTATTTGCTAAATAAAGTCTTGTAGAGAATTGTTCCTGTTCTACTCTTTTAAATCCAAACTGCTCACAAGAGTTTAAAACTCTAAAGCTTTTCTGTCACTTCTGAGATGGATTGTAGGAAAAGTAAATGAAGAGTCCACTCCAGCTGTGGGAACATAGGCCCAGATGAGTACCCAGAGAGCCCTTGAATGTGAAGACTAAGCAATTTTTACCATATGAGGCAATTTTTCAGTGATACAGTTGCCAATGGATGAAAAGTTGCATTTAGGGGGAAGATGAAATGTAACTTTAGGAGAGAGCTTCCTCTGTGGTTGTGTTAATAACATAGTAAATAATGTTTTATGACCTTTATGATAGTTCTGATCTGAGAATGTCTACAGTAGATTAAAAATGACCACAAATCTTTTGCTCTTCCTTTCATTGAGAGTTGGAGTCTCATGACCCTCTTCTTGAATCTGGGCTGAACTTAGTGATTTTCTTGACCAACAGAATGTGTGGAATAATGCTACATGACTTCCATGTTAGGTGAGAAGAAAAAGCCTTTCAGCTTCCACCTTGGTCTCTCATAACACTCACTTTTAGAACCCAGCCGCCACACTGTGAGGAAGCCTACTCAGCCCTGTGGAGAGGCCAGCAAGGAGAAAAACCAAGGCCTCTGGCTGAGAGCCACAGCTGAGGTCTCAGCCTGTAGTAGCACCAGCTTGCCAATCGTGTGAATAAGCCATCTGGTAATGGGTCATGCAGCCTCAGCCAACCCACACCAGCTAGTGCCTGTACAGCAGAGATGAACTTTCCAGTTGGGTCCTTCCCGAATTCCTGACTCACACATTTGTGAAAATAATGAAATTATGATTTTAAACCAGAAGCATTGGAGTATTTTGTCATGCAGCATTTCATAACAGCAACAATGTCAAAACCAGCACAGTGAAAAACAGCTAAAAATATAGCCCATCGAAGAGCTCTTCCTTTTCTATGTAATTACTCCACAACACACCCACTAATACTACATATTTGTCCTGCCTTCACCCTCCTAGTCACAGGATGTTTTGGAAAGAAACTGTTCATTTCATAGGTCAAGAATGTACCAAAGAAAGAAAAAACAAAAACCTGACTCTGTTATTCTAGGCTTGAATTGTGAGAGAATTAAAATGTGATGGTCTGCACTTAAAAAAAATCAACACATATTTCCATGATTGGTTTAAATCCAGATTTCTGATATTATGGAAAGTCTAGGCCTTCAACCTGATCTAATAGTTTACTAGATCAATTATTACAGAGGAGTGTTATACAGCAGATGTAAACCACCCTGAAGATATACTAGGTAGAACAAGAATGTTTTCTCACCTCTAACCCTCACAACATACTATAAAGACTTGATTCATTTGTCTTTATAAGATTCTGTTTTAAAATGCAAGTATATTGGGAGAATCAGCACAGTAAACTAACTCTCAGTCATTCACACTTTAGACTGAGTTAGCAAGATTCCAGTTCACTGTGTACAGCCACGGTGGCACAGTGGTCAAGAGCTATAGCTGCTAACCAAAAGGGCAGCAGTTCGATTCTACCAGCAGCTCCTTGGAAAGACTGTAGGGCAACAGTTCTACTCTGTCCTATAAGGTCACTATAGGTTGGAATTGACTCGATGGCAATGGTTTGGTTTGTTTTTGGTATAAAGGTGGTGGGGTATGGGGTTAGTCTTTCTGAGTAGCCAGTAGGCAGCAAGAGGATACAGGACACCTGGATGGCAGAAGATAAAGTTTAGGAGGCAACAAAATGTACCAAAGGGAGGTGGGAAGCTTCTGAGTATTTCTCCTACTTCACTGGCTTCCTTTAGACTGACTAAGCTTCTAGAATTATGAGAAACTTTGACAAACACAACCTTAAAAGAGAAAAAAAAAAAAAAAACACTTGTGAAGTCGACTCCAACTCATGGCGACCCCATGTGTGTCGGAGTAGAACTGTGCTCCACTGGCTTTTCAATGGCTGATTTTTCAGAAGCAGATCACCAGCCCTTTCTTCAGATGTACCTCTGGGTGGACCGTGGACTTCAACTTCTAACCTTTTGATTAGCAGCAGAGTATGTTAACCATTCGTACCATCCAGTGACTCCCATATATGTTTAGAAAGGGTTAAAAGGTAGCTGGAGGACTTGGATATTTCTTCCAATTATGACCTTCATAACTTCTCATAGTAATCTGCCTCATCCCAATTCTTTCTACTGGCTCCTTTCAAGGGTGGGGGATGGGGGATTCTTCTAGAGCTCTTTGAAATTGGATTTTCTTGACCTGTAGGGTGACTGTTATTCTCAGTGGAGCAGAGTATTCCTGTATTTGCTGTCACACATGTTCAAATGCTCCTGGCCTTAACAGTTTGTCAGCTCATTATCAGAATATTCTCAGAACAGTCAGAAATCCTGAAAGAGATGGTGAAGCATGTATTTTCCTCAGGGCCTGCACAAGCTCTGTTCGTACCCACTGACTAGGGAAGTCCGCACAACTGACTGGGTCCTTTGAGGACACCAAAGGAAAAGTACCTAATTATTTTTAAGCAGTGGTTCGGATGAGGTATATATTTTACACAATTCAAATACTTTCCTCATTGATTGTTTCATTTCCTTTTATGGCTAATTAGTCACAGGGCAAAGACTATTCTGAAAAAAAAAGGGCCATTTCCCCTGTGCTGGCCCACTTCCTCACACTTCATGGAGGCTTTTCTACAAATGAGCCAGTAAACCCTTTGCTGTTGAGTCAATTCCAATGCGTGGTGACTCCATACGATTCAGAGTAGAACCGTGCTCCGTAGAGTTTTCAATGGCTATGATCTTTTGGAAGCAGATCCCCAGGCCTTTCTATCTTCATTGTCCATCATGCAGTAGGTTAAATAAATCAATGTGTAAACTGCTATTAATAAGTGTATTAGTAAGATAGGTCCCTATTCTTGGGGTGCTAACCGTCAAATTGAGAAGACAACATACCGTATTTTTTGTGCAAATAACGTGTGCTTCCTGTTTGCCAGCTATGCCCTCCCGCTGTGAGTTATTTTTGTAAGCACACTATGCTTACAGCAACATGTAAAAAAAAAAAAAATTTTGACATAGTGGTGCTTATTAAAATACCTTGCTGGGGGAGGGTGTGATTTGGTAAAGAAATGTAGAAGGCACGTGTTATTTGCACAAAAGTACGGTAATACATATGTTGTCTCCACAGTTTGACAGTAAGCGCCTGAAGAACAGAGACCTATCTTAGTAATATACTCATTACTCATATATATATCTAAGATAATATGTGGAAAGTGCCAATAACCTGTACAAGAAGTAATTGCAGTAACAAATCAGATGAGAGCCTGGTGTGGTTAGGGAAGTCTTCACATCAGAGAGGAGAGATGAGCTAGGATTTGAAGGGCTGATAGGATTCCAAGAGGTGAAGAAGACGGGGAAGGCATAGAAAAAGACAAAGAGGAGGCATCTGTAGAGCTGTCCAGTGAAATAAGAACCCTTAAAACAAGCATTAAACAAAAAAAAACCTGTTGCCATTGAGTCGACTGACTCATAGCGACCCTATAGGACAGAGCAGAACTGGTCCATAGGGTTTCCGGGGAACAGATGGTGGATTCCAACTGCCAACCTTTTGGTTAGCAACCAAGCTCTTAACCACTGAACCACCAAGGCTCCTAAAATAGGCATAAGAGCAATGAAAACCTGGTTGTACACAGTTTTTTCAGAAGCGAGACCCTTAGCCAGTCAACTAATCAACAAGAGTACATTTCTTTTTACCTACTGATGTTCATTCTTTTATGTACCTTTTTGAGACAATTCCCTTGATTTCTCCCTTCGCAAGACATGCAAATACATACTCATTATTGAGAGGACTCTCTATACGCCATATGACATAGTCTTTCTAATATATTAGGGGAGTTTTTTCTTGTTTTCTCCTAGATTCTGTTCCTCTTTCAGTAATCTAAACTTGTTGCTGTTGCAGTTCCGTTGAAGGTATTTTCTTCTACAATTTCTTCTCGTGGATTAGCATCTACTTAAAAAAATCCTATCGTGGTAGAATATATATAACAAAATATTTGCCATTTTGACAACTTTTAGGGTACAATTCAGTGACATTAATGACATTCACCACGTTGTGCTACCATCACCAGTGACTATTTCTAAAAGTGTCTCGTCTCCCCAAACAGAAACTCACAGTCTATGGGGGAAGAGAAACAGGTAACAATTAGGCTGCATCATACCGATGCAAGTACCAGAACTATGGGATCACAGAGGAAGGACAAAGGACTTGTAGGAAAATAAACCACAGCCCAAGGCAGCAAGAACTCTCCATTTCCCTCTCCTCTCAGCCCCTGATAATCGCTAATAAATTTTGTCTCTATACATTTGAACTTCTCATTATAAAAACGCTTTGTGTAGATACCTTTATTTCAAAGAGCTCTCTTACAGCCCTTGCCACAGGAAGTGGAGAACACTGAGAATATCTACTGGAACAAAGAGTGTAAGAGGAGAAGATACTGGCTGTCTATAACCAAGAGAGGGCTGCTGGCTTGTTAAGGGAGAAGGGGCTGGTGGTTCATTAGTAGTTTTCAGCGAAGAATTATCTAGGAATGCCAATAAAGCCAAGCCAAGCTGATCATTTTCTAGAAGGGCGGACAGACAAGGGGGCAGCAGTAAAGAAGGATCAGGGATCGGCAAGCAGTGGAGAGAACGGGCTCTGGGGGCTCCAATATGGACTCAAGGGGGAATCACCCACGAGAGCCTCTTTCCATGTTTATTTTCAATTGGATCCATCCTACTTCCAATTCCAGCATCCAAGCCTCCACCCGTTACCCCACCCCAAATCACCGTAGGAGCTGTGTCTGGTAGCTCAGTGGTAATTATGGGGAGGAAACAAGAGAGATGGGCCACGTATATATACATCTCAGTCATGAAATTCTTTTTAATACCTTTCCTATTTTTGTTCTCTAATACTCTTGGAAACCCAATACATTCAGGTGTGCTTAATCCCCACCTTTCTGCCTCTTGGAACACGTGTGGTTCCTACAGCCTTAGATGGTTTAATTTCCTATGAATTCTCTCTCCTGCCTCTATAATCCCATAGCCCTGGTCACAACAAAACAAAACAAAATAAACTCAAGCCTGTTGCGGTCTAGTTGATTCGATTCTGAATCATGGTGACCCCGTGTGTTACAGAGTAGAACTGCTCCATAGTGTCTTCTTGGCTATAGTCTTTATGGAAGCTGATCACCAGGCCTTTCTCCTGTGGCGCCACTGGGTGGGTTCAGACCACCAACATTAGGTTAACAGCCAAGTGCAAACTGTTTGCCCCACCCAGAGGCCTTTTTCTTGCATCTATATGGTGCAGCCTAATTGTTACCTGTTTCTTTCCCCAATAGACTCTGAAGCCCTTGATGGGAGAGTTTTTACTTTATGTCCTCTCTCTCCCTGGTGAATGGAAATGTTTATGGTATATGGTAGATCTTCAACAAATGTTTGCTGCCTAAATGGATGGGTGAAGGGATGAATGGACAAATAAATTGCAGGTCCCAGGAGGCTAGAGCTTGTGTTATGCCTCTTTGTACTCTCAAACCTAGCATTGTTCCCTGAACATAATTTAAACTCAGCAGATCTGTTTCAGCGTGATGATTGTTGGAATCCATGCTTAGGGGAGAGTTCTGGGCTCTTCATTTCTTTATTATTTAACCCAGCCTACTCTCAAAAAAGGATTTAAAGTAATTAAACATTGTTGTTGTTGGGTGCAGTTGAGTCAATTAATTCCAACTCATATGGATCCCATGTGACAGAGCAGAACTTCCCCACAGGGTTTCCTAGGCTGTAATCTTTACAGAACTAGATCTCCAGGTCTTCCTCCTGCACAGCCACTGAGTGGGTTCAAACTGCCAACCTTTTGATAAGCATCTGAATGCTTAACCATTTATGTGACCAGGGCTCCTTAAGTAAACCTTAGGACAAAGCTTTTCTTCTCAAATATCTTACAGATTACAGGATGGCTCTTCTGACCTCTGAAAAGTAAGCTGGTTTCACTGTCACCTTTGTGAGCAGGACAGAAACCCTCAGCCCTTTATAAATGGAATGTTGGGTGTGGTCTTTTTATGTATAGTTTGACCCAAGCAAGTTTCCCAGGCATGAATGGAACAACCCATTTACAAGGGAAGGAACACATAATTAAATGATAGTTTTTAAGTCCCTGTCACAACAACCACATGTTTAGCTAGACTCTCAATAAAAAACGGATGTGTCCTTGAAAGTCACTTGTTAATTTTAGGCCTGTTTCTAGTGGCAGTTAGAGCTTCCTTTAAAACATCACATGTCCCTTGAAAGCAGAGGCTATGCTTTTAAGTATGTGTGCTGTGAGTGCCCTTAAACCAGAAATCACTTTAAAATGTATGGCTGTAAGGCCAGGTCTCCCCCTGCCCTGAAGGTTGGAGTCCCCCTGAAATCATAACGGTTTTCTGACCTAAATCACAAGTGTTTGGCTTGCAAGCTCACAACTGCCTCTTTTTACATCGACTAAAACGTTCTTTTTCTCAGTCTCGCCCTTCCCCCACTCGCGTCTTTCTCCTCACTTCAGCAGAATCATCAATTTGCCAAATAACCGCTGTGGAAACTTCATTAGAGCTGCTATATTTTACTTTAAATATCACCCACCCAGGGCATCCTGCTGAGCACCAACAGATGTGCTTTTCCTGGCTGGCCGCCAGCCTCCTCTGCCATGGCTCCTAGGAGGGCGTTTTCCCCTCTGTGAGTTTATTACGTGGAGAGTCTCTCTTTGCTGAGAGTTCTCTTAATAACAGAAAAAGTATGTCTTACTTTGTGCTCTCAATTTCCTGCCGCTGTGCTGGAGCTACATCTACACCACAGTCTGGAGGCAAACGATGGGGCTCTGTGGTGTTTTGTGCTATAGACGGTTATGTTTTCATTTTCTACCTTAATAGACAGAATCCAAGCAACTTCAGGAAACACTGTGTCTTAGTTCGCTAGGGCTGCCATAACAGGATACCAAAAGTGAGTGGCTTTAAAGAACAGTGATTTACTTCTCATAGTTCTGAAGGCTGAAAGTTCAAGTCAGGGCATCAGCTCTCGTGGAGGGTCCTTCTTTGTCTGTTTCAGCTTCTAGTAGCTGCTGTCAATCCTTGGTGTTTCTGGGTTTGCAGATGTAGGTGCTTCATCTTCACATGGCACCTGTATTCCTCCTGTGTATTGTCTCTTGGAAACCCTGGTGGCTTAGTGGTTAAGAGCTGTGGCTACTATCCAAGAGGTCAGCAGTTTGAACCCACCAGGTGCTCCTTGGAAACCCTATGGGGCAGTTCTACTCTGTCCTATAGGGTTGCCATGAGCTGGAATCGACTTGAAGGCAATGGGTTTGGTTTTAGTGTATTGTCTCTTGGTTTTCTTCTTTTATGAGACCACTCAGAAGAGATTAGGTTTAGGACCTATGGTACCCAGAATGGCCTCATTAACATAACAAAAGAAAACCCTGTTTCCAAACAGGGCCACATTCAACGGTACAGGGGTTAGGATTTCAAAATATCTTTTTTGGGGGGCACAATTAAATTCATAACGCTCTATAAAATGGGTTAAAGTTAGATTTGACAGCCTCTCCATTCCCCCTTCTGGTTTTGGGCCATCCTTCCCCCGACCCACCCAGGATTCAGGGTGTTCCTCCAAACCCTCCCTACCCCTCTAATACCCTCCTTGCAGCCCAGAGTTCCTCCATTGTGGTAACCCACTCTGGCAGTGTTCTGTCGGAAAGAAAAATTTGATCAACATGTCAATTAGAGTTAACATGGTTTATTGAATGTGAAGCTGTTTGGGAACAGAGAGCACCCAAAGGGAGCTGGCTGAAGCAGCATGAATATAGCATTTTTAAAAGCAGTTGGATTTTCAGTAGGGACTTTATAATGATTGGATCTGAGGTATGCCTTTAATGGAGAGTCTTACAAAGCTGAGGTCTTTTGGACGTTGGTTCTATAACTATACTTATTTCTTGGGAATCGGTGGAGTCTAGTGTGGTGAGTTAGAAACATTTTTAACTGTCAAGTTGTGCTTTTCAGAGAGTCTCTGTGGTTTGAACACTTTGAAAGATTCTCTATTGTTCTGTCAGGATTTGTTCTTGGCACAAATGCCCGTTTTGATTTATTTGTTCTCGGAAAGGTTTTTGCACCTGACACAAAAGATCGTTAATTTTATTTAATATTCAACAGTTCTAAATGGCAATTCTTCCCTTCTTTGTCCCCTACCCAAAACATATTCATCTTATGTCCCACTTCCCCATGACCTTGCCCTTTTTGACATGATTAATTATTAATGAAATGACTACCTAAGAGCAAACTCACAGTACAGCAGTACAGGTGGTGCAAGTTGTTTGCAATTGGCTGCTAACCTAAAGATTGGTGGTTCAAACCCTCCAGCAGCACTGCAGATGAAAGACCTGGCAATCTGCTTCCATAAAGATTACAGCCAAGAAAACCCTGTGGAGCAGGTCTAGTCTGTAACACACAGCACCACCATGAGTTGGAATCAATTTGCAAGACCACTCAAAAAAAAAAAAAAAAAAGTATTTTGCCAGTTATAAAACCAAAACTATTTTGCAGTGATTATTAAATTCAGTGTAATTTTTATACAATAAAACATTAGAGTTTAAATAAATCTTCTTTAAATTGAGGTTTGCAAGACAATTTTTTTTCCCCCTTTCCAAAAGGGGCTTTTTTTTCTCTCTCAATATTAAGAAGCATTGCTGTCAATAAAATGGCTGGATTGGTAGCCAGGAATGTTGGAGAGGAACCTGGACAGAGAGGCCTCATGGCGCTCATCCGTTTTTATCGTTGTTAGCTGCCTTCGAGTTGGCTCTGACTCATGACAACTTTATGTAGAGCAGAACAACATTTTGCCCTCGTGATTGTTGGTATGCTTGAGTCCATTGTTGGGGCTATTGTGTCAGTCCACCTCATTGAGAGTGTCCCTTGCTTTTGCTGACCCTTTACCTTACCAACCACGATGTCCTGTTCTAGCTATTGGTCTTTCCTGATGACGCGTCCAAAGTAAGGGAGCAGAAGTCTCATCATCCTTGTTTCTAAGGAGCATTCTGGTTGTATTTCCGCTAAGACTGACTTTTGGCCCACAGTATAGTCAACATTCTTCACCAGCACCACAATTGGGGTGTATCAGTTCTTCTTCTGTCTTCCTTTTTCGTTGTCCAGCTTTTACACACATATGAGGTGACTGAAAAGACCATGGCTTGGGTCATCTTACCACTTGCCTATTCTGCTACTGAGTCTCTCATTTGATGCTGAGCCAAATTTGCTGAGTTATCATTAGCTATTACATGAACACACACATTACTTGAGATTTTCAGAAAAAAAAAAAAAGATTGTTCACCTGTCTTTCTGCCCACTTAAACTGCTTTTCTAAATAACATTGTCTTTTCCTCTACCGCCCATCATAGAGCAAATACTCTTTGAGCTACTTTTAAAATCATTTATTCAAGGTTTTGGAAGCTGGAAGATGGAGCAGAAGGCCCCTGGAGTATTTTGAAGTACACATCAAAGTATAAATGAAGAGCTTTTTATAAACAGGGCTAAGGAGGGGGGCCGGGAACGTGAGGATGGAATGGATCCCACTCTGGGCTAACCTTAAGGAAAATCACTTTCCCAGCACAGGCCTCAGCGTACCTGCTGGGGAGGCTTTGGGAAGTCCTTGGGGGTAATGCTTCTACCTCTGAGAGTCTAGTGAAAAGGTTTAAAAAAAAAAAACACTTTGTGTGTCCTGTGTGTGTATTGGGAAAGAATCCTCTTCTCCAGCCCTAGTTTTCACCCCCTGAGCATGATGAACACTGAAACTCTTCGGCCACTGATGAGGATGTACTGTCTCTGTTGAGGCTGCTATTCACACAAACACTTGCCCTGTGAAGAGGGGGAGGGTGGGTCCAGAGGAGGAGAGCAAACGTGGGCTGGAGTGGTGACTTAGTTTCCTTGTGCTGCTTAGTTTCCTTTATTCGTTTCTTGTAACAAATACCACAAGTGGGTGGCTTTAAAGAACAGAAATTTACTGTCTTACAGTTCTGGAGGCTAAGAGTCCAAATGAGCATCTTGGTCACATCAATTCCTTCCTTGTTGGTTGCCCCACGTCTTCCTTGGTTCTTGGTGATTCTCACATGGCATCTGTCTTCCCCAGTATGTGCTCACTTCTGTGTCTAATCTGCTCTTTTTATAACTCAGAAGTGATTAGGTTTAGGACCCACTTATACTGATATGGCCTCATTAGCATAACACTAGATTTCTTTATGGGAAGTGATTACATTGCATTATATTACATCCACAGTTTTAGGGGTTAGGATTACAACACATATTTTAGTGGGGGCACAATCTGTAACAGGCAGCCTTTGGCATTCAGGAAGTCCTCCCTGGGGTGACTTTCCAGGGCCTGATTTCCAACTCTCTATGGGCCCAGCCAAGCCCAAGGGCTTTAGCAGCTGCTAGAGGAAGGCGAAGACCAAAAGGAGATAATCTGAGTAGGTGTCAAAGCTTAACCAAAAATTTTTTTGGAATGGAGAAATGAACAGTACAAGGTTTATATTTAGACTTCATAGTATTCTAAGTTTCCAAAGTAGACCAGGCACTTCCCAGGTATTAGGCCTTTAGAACAACCTTCTGAGGGCTATAGGTCACTTCTGCTTTTTTCTCTTCACTTCCTTATCCTAGAAAACAGTGAAAAATGCAGACCAGCCTGAAAACAACCCCTTACTGGATCTCTGGGTGTAGAAAGGGTTGACCAGGCCCAGGCAAGGAATGGCAGGTTATGCCATCTTTTGCCAGTACTGGACTATCCTTCTTAAACATGTATACACAAAAATCTCCACAGTTTTTAATTAAAAAATAATACAGACACATGATGAAAATATCACATCATAAAAAAGTATATTTAATGAAAAGTAAGCTTTCTTCTCTTCCAAATCTTCAGGCTCCCTCTTCAGAGTATATTTTTCCAAATATTTTTCTGTGAAGTTACGAAGATATATGGCTGATTCTCATTATTCACAGTAGTTATGCTCTATAAAGGAGCCCCTGGGTGGTACAAACAGTTAAGGGCATCACTACAAGCCAAAAGATCAGCGGTTCAAACCCACCCAGAGGCATCTGGGAGGATAAGCCTGGAGATTTGCTTCTGAAAAGTCACATCTTTGAAAATCCTATGGATCAGTTCTACTCTACACACATGGGTCACCATGAGTCGGAATGGACCTGTCAGTAACTAATAACTACAACAACATGTTCTATAAAGTCATCATTAACCCTGCATGAGTGAATACTGAACCATTGCTCAGAGAAAAATGCAGGGTTAGGTTACTGAGAGCCTCTGGTCACAACAATTTTGTCAACTGATTAATATATATCCTTGTTTTATGTGTGTTTCTATTCAAAGACATTTTATTAATACATATTGTTGATTCATTAACATTGAATTGATGGCCAATCGCACTATAACTCATGTCTGAGTGAAACTTATCTTCCACATCATAGCCTTCTTGCACTTAGTAGCACTAGCCATGCTTCAGCACTGTACTTGGGGGCCACTTTAAACAGCAGAATCACCAAAAAATGATAAAAAGTGTGGCACTAAATAGACTGCAAAAAGGACATTTGTTTATAGTATAAGAGCTGTAACAAGGTGGCAAAGCATTGCTTCATGTGTGTGTCAGGAGACTCATATTTTTCCTCACTCTACACCAGCCACAGATGATCATGATAGCAATGTGAGTATTGATTTGGGGTTACTAATAAATTTTAGCAAGAAGAAAAGTTTGCAAATAAGGAATCTGTGAGTAACGACACTGACCGTACATGTCAGTGAGGATATGTGTGTGTCTTTTTTAGATGCGTAAGAGAATATCATACCTAATACTTGATTCACTTAACAACATATCTAAGAGGTATTTTCATACCTAAGTTTCCCCTCTAGCTTCACAGCGATGCATATCTGTCGCCACATAATATCCTTGAGAAAAGTGGCTAGGATGGAGGCTTGGCAAGGAGTGTGGGCCAGAGAGGATTGTGTAGGAAGCCACTGGGAAGGGAAGCAGTGAACCACACAGGGTCCTTTTCCTGCTTCTGCCCTCTCATTCTTTTTTCCAGTCATTCTTTTTTTTTTTTAAACTCCCTCTTCCCTCCTCCTCCAGCCCCTGGTAACCTCTAATCTGCATTCTATCTGCATGCATTTGCCTATTCTAGATATTTCATAGCAGTAATATCCAACAGTATTGCCCTTTTGTGTCTGATTTACTTCACTCAGTGTGATGTTTTCAAGATTTATCCATGTGGTAGCATGTATCAGGTCTTCATTTCTCTTTAGGGCTGAGTAATATTCCATATTACGTGTCTACCACATTTTGGTTATCCTTTCACCTGTTGATGGACACTTGAGTTGTTTCCATCTTTAGGCTGTGTGAGTGATTCTAACTCATTTTATAAACTCTAAACTACAGGTGCTGCACTGAACATCTTGTACATAGATCTCTTATCAGGTGCACAAGTATATCTCCCAGATATATTCCAAGTAGTGGAACTATTAGATGGAAAGGCAGATACATTTTTTATTTTGTTACAAATTGACAAATTGCCTTCTAAAAAGAACATACTGATTTATATTCCCTGCTTCTCTCTACTCTTGCCAGTGCTGTGTATATTCAAACTTTGGGATCTTTACAAAATGTACATGTAAACGAGTATATCTCAAGGGGTCTTCTTGCTTCTGGTCTTACTCCCTTCAATTCACTATTCACCCTGCAGCTAGAGTCCTCTTCTCAAATATGAATCAGATCCTGTAACTCAGTTGTATGAAATTTTTCCATGGCTCCTCGTTGCCCTTGGGTCAAGTTCCATTTCCTTAACAGGCTTGCGAGACTCTTTGTGTTTGGACTCTTGCTTAGGCCTCCACCATTTCTCATCTCTTCATACCTTGTACTGCACATTCCAGCCCTCTAGACTACTCTGCCTTGCCCAGACATGTCCTGTTCTCTCTCACCTCCTCCAGGCCTCTCTTCTGTGCTCCTTCTGCTTGGGGACACTCTCCCCTTTCTGTCTGCTTTTCTCTAGCTTACACTGACCCATCATTCAGGTTTCAGCTTCAATGTGGCAGCCATTAGGTTATAATGGGGAACCCCATGGCTGCCTCCATAACCCCCTATACTTCATCTTTTTAATTATGTAAGATTTGATACATACTGAATTACATATGCAACATGTATGAAGCATAATCATACAAACAAACATCTATGCACCCCACATGGTTGCCAACACTGCCATGTGTGCTCTCTTCTGTCCATCACTGCTCTTACCACCCTGTGTGGTAATGACCCATTATAACCTGCTAGCATCAGACCTCGTCTACATTCATGGGGGATAAGAATCAGAGGATCACCACAAAGCTGGTTCTTATGAGGTGGAGGTCAGATGTACCTCCACTATCTTAACTTTTTCACCATTTCTGACACCAGCCATCCCGCCCACGGCACGCTCTACTTCTCTACTGGGTTTGATCATTCATTGCAATGGCCACACACACACACAGAACTCATAGACCATGCTCATTATTATGTGGTTTATTAGGGAAGTAATAGGCTACAACTCAGGATCCAGATCAACTGGAAGTAAAAAGACCCAACTCAGGAGTCAGGATACGGAATGTCCACCCACACAGCTTCCAACCAGGATGGCTGTCAGCAACTTGGTCATGCCTGCAGGCAGACAGGCCTTGTCTCAGCTATGCCCATCACCAGGCTTTCTCTCGACCTCTGTCTTGCTCAAACAAGTGTTACAGCTCTTTAACTCTGCCAAGAAGTGCCCTGAGGCACCCTACTCCACCAGCAAGCTTCCTGTCCAAAGGCGTTCAGCTCTTTCTTGCTCCGTGTGTTGACAAGCCCACCACAGCTGCCTTGCTCCAGTCTTCTAGTTCCTGCCACTCATACTGCTGCCACTGTTTCTCCCTGTCTCATGCCATTTCCAATGTTACAACTCTTTCTCTCCTGTGTCTAGGAGGTTCTCAGCACAGGGACCATTCCTTTTGATGGTAGTGAGGCCTCCCTCAATCTCTGTGGGATTGACCCTTATAAGCCTAGCAGGATGGCAAAACTGACCAATCCCTTTGGTAGGCCACAATCACTTAATTTGCATAGCAATCTACCAATTCCTGCAAGGTCACTTAATCCTATTGGGTGGTTTTACACACCCTATTTACATAGTTGACTAAGCAATCCCTTGTAAGATTGTGGCCGAGCCAATCACTTTTGGCAGAATTGTAAACCCAAGGCCAGAAAGGTCATATATAAGAGAAACCCATCATGCTGTACCTCTCTACTTGTCTCTATATCTCACTGGGCTCTAATCTTGGTGGGCAGATGTTAGTCCTATTTGTTCACAGTGATATCCCAGGCTGAACAGAGCACCTGACAAGTTGCATGCACTTAATAATATTTTTAAATTGATTTAATAATAACCAAAAAGGGAAATACTAAAAAAAAAAAAAAAAAGCCAGGCTCCCAGATAATGGGTAGTTATTAAGAAGCTATCATCAGTTTGTCCTGTACTTTTGGGTTGTTTTTCTGAGATCAGGGGCTCCTTTTGTGAGGCTATGCTTTCCTAAGATATTTTTTTATTATTGTTATCATTTAAATTTTCAAGATGCTATCAATAAGGTTGAACAGTTTCTGATTAACCAGAAATCTACCTTAATATTGTAACTGTAAAGTAAATGAGCCTACTCTTACATGGTAATAAGTAGATTCAGTTACTGTCCAAAGCTAGAAATGTTATTCCTGAGGCTGATTTGACAAATTAAATTCCACCACCTCCTTGAATTAAATAAGGAAACATACCACTCATGGAATTTAGATCAAGATAATAATAGTAACTCTAATTTGATGTAGGCCGACCGTGTGCCAGGCACAGTCTATGTTTTGTTGCTGATTTTCACCACAATCCTACAAAGGTAGGAACTACTATTTCCATTTTCAGATGAAGACCTTGAGGTTCAAAGGATAAGGGATTGCATCAAGGCCATCGAGCTTGGAAGCAACAGAGCCAGAAATGGAATAAAAGCCTTTGCCTTCTCAAACCCAAGCACTTTCCCCCATATCACGCTGCATCCCCAAGAATAGCATAGCAAAAGAAATAGCACAGTCATATTTTAAGTATTTTCCGTATCTTCTTCTTTCACCTTGCCCTGGTCCATCATTTTAAAAGATCATTTTTATTGTTTGTGAATTACATCCTCTACTACTTTTTTTTTTTTTTTTAGGAAAACCTGGTGGTACAGTGGTTAAGTGCTATGGCTGCTAACAAAAAGGTTGGCAGTTCAAATCCACGAGGTGCTCCTTGGAAACTCTATGGGGCAGTCCTACTCTGTCTAAAGGGTTGCTGTGAGTTGGAATCAATTCAACAGCAACAGGTTTGATTTTTGGGGTTTTTACTACTTTTTATATGGTGTTGAATATTTTCTAAACAGGGTAAAAAAAGAGAGAGAGCAAGTCACTTTAAACGAAAGACTGGAGGTTCAAGTCCACCCAGAGGCACTTTGGAAGAAAGACTTTAAGATCTACTCCCCAAAACTCAGCAATTGAAAACCCTACAGAGCACAGTTCTACTCTGACACACATGAGTTGGTGTTGACTCAATGGTAACTGGTTATTAGTTAATAAGTGCTGTCATGGATTGAATTGTGTCTCCCAAAAATATCTGTCAACTTGGCTAGGCCATGTTTGTGTAATTGTCTACCATTTTGTCATCTAATGTGATTTTCCTAACTGTTGTAAATCCTTTCTCTATGATGATAATCAGGTGGGATTAGAGGCAGTATTGTTAACTAGGCAGGACTCAATCTACAAGATGGTTGTGTCTTAAGTCAATCCCTTTTGAGATATAAAAGAATCAAGCAGAGAGGCAGGGGAACCTTGTAGCACCAAGAAACAAGAACCAGGAGAATAGGAGTCCCTGCCCTGAGAAGCTCCTCAACCAGGGAAGATTGATGACAAGGACCATCCTCCAGAGCTGACACAGAAAGAAAGCCTTCCCCTGGAGCTGGCACACTGAATTTGGACTTCTAGCCTCCTAGACTATGAGAAACTAAATTTCTTTTTGTTAAAGCCACCCACTTGTGGTATTTCTGTTATAGCAGCACTAGATGACTAAGACAAGTGCTAAAAGGAAATGTAAACCAAGATAAGGCGATGAGATGGGACAAGCTGACTGTTTCCTTAAAAGAGTTCTGAGGAGGTGTCCCATATTAGATGATGTCTGAACAGAAACCTTGAAGAATTGAGGGGGAGAATCAATGGAAATACTGAGGGTGGAGAGGGTAGGGTGAGGGTACCTCAGGCAGAGTACACTTGGCTCTGTGTGTACATTTCTACACAATTTATAGCATATCCTAAGTTAGCACATTGCTATTTAAATTTTATAATAGATTTCCTTACATTTTATAGAGTTTATGGGTTGATGGGCCATAAGCTCTATAAAATGTAGGGAAACCTATTATAAACTTTAAAGAGCAATAACCAAAAAGGTGACCTAGTTTGAATCCACCAGCTGATCCTTGGAAACCCTATGAGGCAGTTCTTCTCTGCCCTATATGGTAACTCTGAGTTGGAAGCAACTTGAAGACAATGGTTTTTTGTTTGTTTTTTAAGGCAAGCTGGGGCACTGATTTGGTTTTTGGTTGGCGCATGTTTGATCACACCCAACATGGGATGAGTTTAAGCAGGAAGAAAGACTCCAGGCAGTTGTCTCTGAGGTATAAGCCCATCCATGATAGAAGGCTGCCCAGGGTCAGCCTAAAGTGTCCTAAAAGTGGCACCACAGAGAGAAAGGGAGGATTTCAAAACAGGAAGGGTGGAGGGGAAGGGAGGGAAGCGCTTAGTGGGAAACAAAACAAAAACATCCATTACGAAAGTGTGCAATAAAAGGAAGAACGGAGAGTTTATCGTACCAACTAGAGAGTAAGTAAAGTACGCATTCTGGTAAATTAGCAAATGGAATAGAATGAGAAACAGTTGACCAAGAAAGATTATTAATTAAAAGAACTATGACTTAAAACGCAGCTACGTTCTAACTTCTGAGCAGCCAACAGGACCTTGCATGTCTGGTTAAGGTGTGTGGCAACGTTCACAGCCATGTCTGCAAAAAATAGAACTGAGACAATGAGAAAAACCTAAAGGGAAATAAAACACAATTCATATTCTGTCAACTCATTTTGTGCTCCTTCAATTTAGCCTTACTAAATAAGCGTCGACCTGCAGAAAGTTGAGTAGTGTTTTCTGCACAATTAATCATTAAGGTGTTCTCCCAAAGGAACCGTATGTCAATAGGATATATGTGAAGTGATGGTAGGAGACACCAAACTATTAAACGGTGGAATGATATGAACTTTCAGCTCACTCTCAAGGTTTCAGAGGAGAACAATTAAAACAGAATAGTTGATTCGGAAAGCTTCAGGAGCCCCCCGCATTGTTGAATTGTTCAATCATTCTCTCTCTCTCCTTCCTTTGGGACATTTATGAAAAACTAGAAAAAAATTATTTTGAATATTTTCCATGGTTATGAATTGTCTAATCAAGCTTTCCCTGAATTATATTCAGATGGTGAGTGAATTCTAAGAGATGATAATAGTAACCATGGCAATAGAAGTAATGTCCAATATGGTACATGGGTCATTACGGTACATGCGGCCCTTTCATTTAGGTATTATATATCCCTATTTTACAGACGAAAAAAGTGACACAAGCTCATGCCTCCAGAATTTGGTGGAATTTAGTAGAGCAATCCTAAGAATTGCTAGGTCAGAGCAAGATTATATCCTTAATTCGCTTCTGCTTTCCTCTCTGCTCTGGCCAAGGAAGAGCTCTAAACACCTAGCACTGAACCTCACTGCTACCTCCTCACTCCCTCTTCATGGGGACACTAAGTGTCCTGAGTCACTTACAGTTCCTACATGTGGACCTCCTCACCACCCAAAGATATTGCCCACACAGTTATGGGCAGAGATGAGCAATTAAGCATCCTGCTACTCCTATAAAACCAAACCTGTTGAATTGATTCTGACCCATAGCAACCCTACAGGACAGAGTAGAACTGTCGCATAGGGTTTCCAAGGCCGTAATCTTTACGGAGCAGACTGTCACATCTTTCTCTCGAAGAGCGGCTGGTGGGTTCAAACTGCTTAACCACTGTGCCAGCAGGTCTTCTTACTCACTTCAATAGGCAACAGTGAAGAAGGACCCATCGACTTCTGAGGTCAACTGCCAAGTTGGGACCCTTGTTCCCCATGTGGTGTCTGGTCCTTGGAGCCATCTCTGTGCTCTGTGTTTTCTTCAGCACCTCCCACCTCTCCCCTCTTTCCCAAACACTGACCTTTTGAATCAATGTTTCTCAAAGTGTTCAGTAGAATATTCTGGGAAATGTTAAGAGGCACTGGGGTGGTGGAGAAAATGGGACAAGATTCTATATTCAAATGAGCTTGGGAAATGCTCTTGAAGGTTTATATGCACATTAGTATATTAAAGTTTCTGAGAAATCCCATAGCAAAGAGTGATTTAATTTTATTTCTGTGGTTTTGAACCTCTTTTTTTTTTTTTTTCCTATAGCCCCTATTAATATCTAGGCGAACATTTGTTTACCCATCACTGAGTTACATAATTATGCAACACATCAAAAGATATCAGAGCATAGAATGTTCTGGAAATGTCTCGCTCCCTGTACATTATCTGGAATACAATAGAGCCTACAGTGTTTGAGAATTTTGAGGTATTTTATAAATCTTAGAGGGCAAGGCACACTATAGTCTTTTAAACAAGCCTATACGGAGCCCTGGTGGCAAAGTGGTTAAGAGCTGTGGCTGCTAACCAAAAGTCTGCAGTTGGAATCCACGAATCGCTCCTTTGAAACCCTATGGGGCAATTCTAGGCTGTCTCATAGGATCACAATGAGTCGGAATTGACTCAATGGGCAACAAGTTTTATGTTTGACAATAGCATAAATCAGTGGTTCACAAATTTTGCTGCAATTAGAGTCACCCAGGGAGCACTAACAATTTTGATACCCAGGTCGTGCCCTTGACACATTAAATCAGAACCGGTGGGGTGTTTTCAAATTTCCTCAGGTGATTTCAATGTTTAGTCAAAGTTGAGAACTAATGAAATAGATGATGATTCCAAGACAAAAAGCAGATCTGGGACTCAGAAGAGTTTCAGGGGGCTGATTTGAGCCACTTGAAAATTGTCCATGAGTTTATGAAATATCTCTCCTCCTGTCAAGAATAAGACCAATGCTAGACTTGGCTTATAGTTTTATAGTTCCAATTGGTAAACATGTTTCTCTAATATGCCTGTAATTGGTTTAATTATGCACAAATAATTTTGCTCACATATATTACTGAAGGCTGTGGATTTGAAATTTTATTTATTGCACCATATGGCAATGTGGTTCAAGGTGGACAGACACAGGTTATAATGAAAGACACTGAGAGTTGGCTTGAAAAATGGGTTTTTATTTATATTCTATTATATTCTTTCTATTGTATTATATTATTTTATTTGTATTATATTTATTATTTCTATTATACTATATTATTTCTATTATATTGCATTATTAATATTATTCATATTATATTGTATTATTTCTATTCTATTATTTTATTTATATTAATTATATTAGTTCTATTATATTATTTATAGTATTTGTATTATATTATATTGTATTACAGTATTTGTATTATATTATATTATAATATATTGTATATATTATATTGTATTCTATTTTGTATTATATTATGTTATATTATTTATATCATTATTTGTATTATATTATATTATTTCTATTCTATTCTAATTATTTCTATTCTATTCTATTCTTTCTATTACATTATATTATTTCTCTTCTATTATATCGTATTATATTGTGTTGTATTGTCTTGTATTTATTATTTCTATTCTATTCTAGTCTATTCTATTATTTATATTATATTCTATTATTTGTTATACTATACTATTTATATGATATTTATTATATTATCTTATTTATATAAAATGATATTATTTATGATAAGATATTATTTATATGATATGATATTTTATGGTATGATATTATTTATGTGATATATTATTTATGTGATATTATTTTATTTATTATATTATATTATTTCTATTCTATTATATTGTTTCTATTCTATTCAATTCTATTATTTCTATTCGATTCTATTCTTTCTATTCTTTCTGTTCTATTCTATTATTTCTTTTCTATTCCATTCTTTTCTTTTCTATTCTATTCTATTATTTTTTTTCTATTCTATTGTATTATTTCTTTTCTATTCTAGTATATCATTTCTATTCTATTACATTATTTCTATTATATTATATTTATTATTTCTATTCCATTGTATTCTATTATTTCTATTCCATTATATTCTATTATTTCTATTAGATTGTATTGTATTGTATTATATTTCTATCATTTCTATTATATTATTTCTATCATTTCTATTATATTATTTCTATCATTTCTAGCGTTTCTATTATATTATTTCTATTATTTTGATTATATTATTTCTATTCTGTTGTATTGTATTGTATGATATCTATTCTTTCTATTATATCTATTCTTTCTATTATATCTACTATTTCTATTATATTATATCTACTATGTCTATTATATTATACCTATTATTTTATATCTATTATTTCTATTGTATTATATCTATTAATCTATTCTATTCTATTCTATCCTATTCTATCTATTCTATTCTATTCTATCTATTCTATCTCTTCTAGTCTATTCATTATATTATATCATATCCATTATATTATATCATATCCATTATATTATATCATATATCAAATAATATCATAAAAACCATATTATATTTATTATATTATTTCTATTCTATTTATTATATTCTATTGTATTATTGTATTACATTACATTATTTATAGTATTTATATTATTCATATTATTTTATTATTTATAATATATTCTTTAAATTATATTATTTATAATGTATTATATTATTTATATTATATTATATTTTTATATTATACTATATTATTTACATTAAATTTATTTATACTATATTATACAATTTATACTATATAATACTCTTTATACTGTATTAGACTCTTTATACTGTATTATACTCTATACTGTATTATACTATTATACTGTATTATACTATTTATACTGTATTATACTATTTGTACTATATTATGTTATTTATACTATATTATACTATATTACATTATATTAAGCTATATTACATTATATTATACTATATTACATTATACAAAAAAAATTTCTTTTTTATACTATATTACATTATACTACACTACGCTACACTATACTATTTCTATCATATTCTATTATCTCTATCATATTCTATTATCTCTATCATATTCTATTACAGCATATTATTTCTATTATAGTATTTCTATTATAGATATTATTTCTATTATTTTTTCTATTATTATCTATTGCATTATTTCTATTATATTGTATTTTATTGTATTATATTGCATTCTATTGTATTCTATTGCATTCTATTGTATGATATTATATTATTTATATAAATTTATGAAAAATGGGTTTTTAATACACATAACACAATTGGGCTATGAACCAATCACTGTGGAAAATATTTCCCTTCAAAACTCCTTGTGCAGAACACCAAGACCACCAGAAACACTTTACCTGGTTTCTTTTTCCCACCAGGAAACTCTAGGGAATCATGGAATGTTAGAGACGGCAGAATGTTTAGCAGCCTTCTTCCCAGTCTTCCCATTTTACAAATAAAGAAACTTAACTCCTCCCTTTCCCCACCCCCCCAAAAACCGTACTTGTATAAATAGATGATGAATACATACAAATAGTGGTTGAGTGCCAAAGCTGAAGTTATTTGATCAATGCAGTAGACAAAGTTACTATCTATTCTGAGAAGGCCATGGCCTCTGTGAGAAGGTCCCCTAGCACTGCTCATGTTCTCATTGTGCTCTCTGGTCTGCTGACCGCACCAGGGACTCAGCAAGAGCCCATTTACCCTGCCTCACATCTGTGAGGGGAATTCTCCTGGTCCACTAAAAACAGAACTGGTAAACTGTCAAAATTTTCTGTAACTGCCATTTGGAAGATGGTATGGGCTCGTGGTTTGTGCAAATACCAAAGATCATCTGGGCAGCACACATCTGGGACTTAAGACTTCTGTCCTATGAGGCCTGTCTTAGTGCTCTAGTGCTGCTACAACAGAAATACCACAAGTGGATGGCTTTGACAAAGAAATTTATTCTCACGGTCTAGTAGGTTACAGGTCCAAATTCAGGGTGTCAGCTCCCGGGGATGGCTTTCTCTCTCTATTGGCCCCTGAGGAAGATTCCTTGTCATCAATCTTCCTCTGGTTGAGGAGCTTCTCAGACGCAGGGACCCCCTGTCCAAAGGATGCGCCCTGTTCCTGGTGCTGCTTTCTTGGTGGTATGAGGTGCCCGCTCTCTCTGCTCGCTTCTCTTTTTTATATTTCAAAGAAATTGGCTTAAGACACTATCTAATCGTGTATATCTCATCAATATAACTGCCACTAATCCATCTCATTTCATCATAGTGATAGGATTTACAACACATAGGGAAATCACATAACATGGTGGACAATCACACAATACGGGGACTCATGGCCCAGCTAACTTGACAGATCTTTTGGGGGACACAATTCAATTCATGACACCTCTGTCCTATGAGAACTGTTTTTACCACCTTAATTCTTGATGCTCTCAGATAGAGAGATGACTCTCTCTGCCACGATTCTGTTTTTGTAAGGCAGGTTTGCATCTGATAGAGGCTTTCAGGAGTAAACACACCATCAGAAAGTCAATTAACAGAACAAGGACCAATACCGGGGCAAAATTTGGAAGGACACAAATAACAACTACAAGAAAGCAACAATAAGAACCACCACTCTGAGGGGTTTTCCACGTGCCAGGTAGCTGTGCCAAACGTTTTACATACATAAGCTCCTTTCATCCCCATTATGGATTGAATTTTATCCCCCCAAAATATGTGTTGTAAATCCTAACCTCTAAACCTGTGGTTATAATCCTGTTTGGGAATGGGTTGTCTTTGTTGTGTTAATGCTGTAGGATTATGTAGGGTGTATCTTGAGTCAATCTCTTTTGAGATATAAAAGACAGTAAACAAGTGGGGGGGGGTGCTATAAAATACATGCCAAGCCACATGGAGATCTCCAAGGAACCAGGAAGTAGTAGCTGAAGAGACAAGGACCTTCCTCCAGAGTCGACAGAGAGAGAAAGCTTTCCTCTAGAGCCAGTACCCTGAATTCAGACTTCTAGCCTCCTAAACAGTGAGAAAATAAATTTCAGTTTGTTAAAGCCACCATATGCGGCATTTCTGTTATAGCAGAACTAGATAACTAAGGCAATCCTTGCAGTTCGACATTAAATGAAGTAACAGGTAAATTGATTAGAATACATCTTGGCATGGAGGAAGTGTTCAATAAAGCTTAGCTATTTTTATTTTTATCTATTCCTGACTACTCAGAACTCACTACTCTGGCCTCATCAAGGCCTGCCCTTCTTTGCAGACTTCTAAGCTCCGTAGCTTTTCTGACCTGTATCCCACATTGTGTGTCCTCCTTCCTTATGGCTCTCCTGGGTGAACACTCGTTCTGACCTGATTTGTAGATGACAGAGTCAGAGAAGGTTAGAGCTGAAAGGACCTTACACATCACTTGTGAGTCTCACCATTTTATTTCTTAAAAAGAAAATAAAACAGAACTCTAACAATTGGAGCTTTCAATTTTTGGTGTCTGCCTGAGATTTGGCAGTGATTCAATGCCAGGAGTGCTGGGAAAATCTCTAGTTTACCAAAAATCTCCTCTAAATGTAATGCCCTTCTTTTCTCCCTGATGGCTGTAATTCCGTAAGTCCTTCATAGAGCAGCTTTGCCTTGACTACGTGCTCTGGGCTTACACTGCACTTGAGGCTGTGATGGGCGAGGAAGATGGGGAAGGAAAGTTCACTCCTTGCCCAAATGTCTACGGAGCCAAGGAGAGACAATTATAAATGATGAAACATAAACAGGCATGTCAGTTACCAACTGATATAGGTGCTCTCTATCCATTAATTCATTAACTATCGTCACAAGAGCCTGTAAGGTAGATATTACTATTTCACTTTAGGCAGAGAAAGGTTGAGTAACTTGCCCCAGGACACACAGCTAGGGAATGGCAGAGAGGGGATTTAAACCTGAGCACCACAAGGATAGACTCTGTGCAGGTATACCACTATGTGAACTATCTTCCTCTTGGGCTGCCTTCTTCTTTTAACCCTGTACTAAGTTTCAGCAATGGTGACAGTGATGGTTCAGTGGTATTCTTCTCACCTTCCATGCTGGGGACCTGGGTTCAATTCCTAGGCCAAAGTACTTCAAGTGCAGCCACCACTCGTCTGTCAGTGGAGGCTTATGTGTTGCTATGATGCTGAGCAGGTGTCAGCTTCCAGACTAAGATGGACTAGGAAGAAAGACCTGGCAACCTACTTCTGAATATCAGCCAGTGAAAACCCAATGGATCACAATGATCTGATCCACAACTGATCATGGGGATGGCACAGGACCGGGCAGTGGTTAGTTCTTTGTGCGTGGGGTCGCCGTGAGTTGGGGGCCTACTCCATGGCAGCCAGCAACAGCTGGCTTCAGCAATAGAGATAAAACCAGGTGGAGAGATTGGCTCTGTTTCTGTCTCTTCTCTAACTGGCTCCAGAGTCAAGGTCCCCTCCCGGTTAATACTCTCATCCTGGCTTGGAGGGAAAGTTATGTCTGAGATGCTTTTCAGTGGCTGCTGTGAGGCAAACTCCCCTGCAGACATCAAGTCCAGCGTGGACTCAGTTCTGTGAGAAGCCCTCGTCTCCCTCCTTGTAGGAGATTGGCTGCCCTGCCTGGCGGGCAAGGTCAAGCCTGTGTCTGTCTGTCATTGACTCGAGGAGGCCTTTCTGCCTTCCATTAATTCTGTATTTATATTTTGTTATAATTGTTTTGTGTGTGTGAAGCCTACTGCTCTGGAATTTGAATTAAATCTATGTACAAAATTTAGTTTCATTATCCATCTTGCTTTTTTAATTTGTCCTAGCCAGCCCCAAGCAAACAACTTCAGATGTGTGTGGAAATGTTTTTTCTTAAAGCCATAGTCCTACATTTAGAAAAAGGAAATTAAAAAGAAATTAAAATTGTGTTGAAGGGACCATGAGAATTCATGTCTAAGTCTGACTAGTGAGAAGCAAAGGCAAACTGAAAATAAACTACAAATCAGGTGCTTGTATCATGCTTACGAAATTTGGCTCTGAGTTTTACTGTTGTTTTTTTGAAGATACTCAGAAAGTAACTTCAGCTACAACGGCAATGCAGGAGGCAAAACAAATTCTAGTTCTTCTCTGTAAAAAAGGCAAGTACCTCCGGGAGGCCAGTGGAGCTATCAGTCATATACAATTTAATATGCAATGCTTTATTCAGCCATAAAAATTATTCAGCCATACTTCCCTTTTAATGCCCAGGGAAGCCAGATTCTATGGGAAAAGAATTAGTTTTCCAATTCTGAGGTCAGGTGAGGCTTATGGCAAGAATGGATGTGGTTTCATGATAGAAACAGGTCTTTCCCGGAATGGCTCCAATTTTAATGCTGAAAGTTCTGTGTCCCAAGAATCCCCTCCATCCCGAGCAAACCTGAACAGCTGGTCATCCTAACATCTTTGAGCACTGTCTTAGTTATCCAGCGCTGCTGTAACATAAATACCATAAGTGGATGGCTTTAACAAAAAGAAATTTATTCTCTCACAGTCTAGTAGGCTACAAGTCCAAATTCAGGATGTCAACTCCAGGGGAAAGCTTTCTTTCTCTGTTGGCTCTGGCTAAAGGTCCTTGTCATCCATCTTCCTGGGTCTGGGAGCTTCTCCTCACAGGAAGCTTAAGTCCAAAGGATGCGCTCTGTTCCCAGCGCTGCTTTCTTGGTGGTGTGAGGAATCCCTGTCTCTCTGCTCACTTCTCTCTTTTATATCTCAAAAGAGATTGGCTTAAGGCACAATCCAATCTTGTAGATTGAGTCTCATCAACATAACTGCTGCTAATCCCACCTCTTTACATCACAGAGATAGGATTTACAACACATAGGAAAATCGTATCAGATGACAAAATGGTGGACAATCACACAATACTGGGAATTATGGCCTAGCCAAGTTGACAGGTATTTTGGTGGGACACAATTCGATTCATGACAGGCACTGTTAGTGATTTCTGTCTAATTTCCTGCCCCCACATCTCTCCTCTCCTCAGAGCTAAGCCTTCTTGAAGTCTACGCACAGATTCGACTCCCAGACTCTGGATAATCTCGTTCAGTGTTTCCCATACTTCCTTGATCGTAAGAACAACCTTGGGGTGCTTATAAAAACAGAGATTCCCAGACTTCACTCCTAGTGATTCTTATTCAGAGATTCAGGGCAGGTCCTGGGAATGTGAAATTTACCAAGAACTCAGGGAAGCCTTGGGATTGAAGAAGTCTGGAAAACACTGGTCAGCCAATATTCAAGGGAGATCCAAAGAATAGCCAGCTGACTCAGCACCTCTCTGTCTCTTTAAACTTTAATTGCGATAAAATATACATCATAAACAATTTACCGTTTTAACCATTTTTAAGTGTACAATCCAGTGATACTAATTACATTCACCATGTTCCACACACCTCACTGCTATTCATTTCCAAAGTGTTTTATCACCTCAGGCAGAAGCTCTACACCCCTTCAGCAGTAACTTCCCATTCGACGTGCCCCGACCCCAAGTGACCACCTTTTGTCCCTGTGCTTTTGCCTCTTCTAGATAGTTCATAGATACGGGACCATACAATATTTGTCCTTTTGTGTCCAAGTTATTTCACTTGGCATAATGCTTTCAAGAGGTTCGTCCATGTCACAGCATGTGCCAGAGCTTCCGTTCTTTTTATAGCTGAATAATATTCCCTTGTGTGTATGGACCACAGCAGCAATTCACTCTGACTGGGCCCAAGGTCCACTTCTAGTTTCCAGTTGGCCCCCCGCTCACAGTGCTTAGGACTGGTACCTGAATCTTTGTCCAGGTATTGACCTTGCCTGCTCTACTGACACAGGTATCTGATACTTCCCACCTTTCTGAAACTTGGGTCTGCTCTCTTCCTGTGTCGTATGTCAGCTGCCTGCCCAGAGGGTCACCTCTTCTCTGCTACCTGTTACCATCCTCTGTGGGACATCATCCCACCTCCACCTGCAGCTGGGCTTGCCTGTCTGAGAGTCTCTGAAGATCCTGGTCCCTTTCAATTTCTCCCACTGACTGTGTTGATGTTTTAAGAGATACAACAGCAGAAGAACACAGAAGCAAGAGTTGTTCTTCAAGGGTGGGAACCCCTGAGCTGATGGCTGAGGGTGAATTCCAGCATTGTGACTTTGGGCCAGGCAGCTACCATATATAAGCCTCGGTTTCTTTATCTGTAAAATGGGTGTAATAATAGTACCAACTTCATTACTTTGTTGGCAGTGTTAAATGAGAAGGCATCTGTAAAGCATTTAGCACAGTGACACATATTAAATTCCCTGTAAATGTAAGCTATCATCCTCCTCATTTTTATTATTACTAGTGCCATTACCACCATTATCTTGAGAAGGATGTAGAAGATAAGGTAGGAGGATGCCCTTTATCTTTTTAAAGAATTTGTTGGGGACTTCCTACGCACCTTGGGATTTTAAAGAAACACTCTCCTTCCCTTTTCTCTTCTCTGTCTTCCTCACCATACCATACAAGACATCACAGCAACTCTCTTCTCAAAACGAACATCGGTATATGTGATCTGGCTAACCAATGGGAAGGATTCAATATTCAAACCCCTCTAGAAAATTATGGCTCTCCTATCATTGTGAGTTTGGCTTCTGCTTTGAGGACCAAGAACTTAGGCTAAAATTATTAGGCAAAGATGAATACGAAAGCTTTGTGGGTTGATCTGTGTGTCCAGCCTCCTTTTTGTGTTGTAAAGTCCAAACAACCAACAGACATCTGAATTTTAGGGATATTGTAACCCATTGTGAAACCTGGTGGCATAGTGGTTAAAAGCTACAGCTGCTAATCAAAAGGTTGGCAGTTCAAATCCATCAGGCGCACCTAGGAAACCCTATGGGGCAGTTCTACTCCATCCTATAGGGTGGCTATGAGTTAGAATCGATTTGATGGCAACAGGTTTGGTTTTTGTTTGTTTTTTGGGGTAACCTCTGCTGTGACAACTACTGAGTGTATCGTGTTTTGCTCCATCTCAGAGCATATGAGTCCTCTTCAATTTATCTGTCATTTCTTATCAAAGACAGCCCATCAGATTATTTTGCCCAGGCAAGCTCTGTTTAGAGGAACAATTTTGCCTCTCAGCCTCCACTCCTTGATGAGCAGGATTCATTTTATTTATAATAGTAACGTGAAAGGCGAGGCTCTCAAAGATGAAAGAACGCCACTTTTCCTTAACAGAGTCCTTTAGAAGTGCACACCCGTAGCGGGCAGTGTGGCTGCTTTTCCAGAGGCCCCTCCAGTAGTGATGCCTCAATGACCAGCTAGAGCAGGGGACGTGCCTGTGACACGGTCAGCTCGAGAGCCACCAAGCCTTCTAACAGGTGGTTCTAGCAAAACATATGTTTGACACTTGGTCTTTTGCTTTATTAAGATCCTCACCAGCAGCATATCTTAGGTTTTTAGTAGTGTTTTAGACACTGTCCACCAAGCATTTGTCAGTTTGTCATACCGTGGTGGCTTGCTAGTTGCTGGGTTGCTGGAGGCTATGCCACTGGTATTTCAAATACCAGCAGGGTCACCCATGGTGAACAAGTCTCAGAGAAGCTTCCAAACTAAGGTAGTCTATGAAGAAAGGCCTACTGATCTACTTCTAAAAATTAGCCGGTGAAAACCCCATGGATCACAAGAGAATATTGTTTGATACGGCGCTGGAAGATGAGCCCCCCTGGCTGGAAACCAAAAAAGCCAAACCTATTGCAGTTGAGTTGATTCCGATTCATAGCGATCCTATAGGTGATTTAGGAGATAATACTGGAGTGATTTTTCCCTGTCCCTGAGCATAGAGAATGCGACCCAGCTGGAGCTGGACTCACAAGGACACAACACCTGGGCGCTGAGGTATTAAGACGATACCTAGGACAATCTTGGAAAACATCTTTTAGGGAAACTTTCACATAAGCTATTAAAACAGAGCCCAAAAGACCCCCATACTTTCCACTCTTATCTTTTTCTATTAACTTTCAGTGAATAGAAGATTTGTTGGAAAAACGAAGAACCTCCTGACTGTCGTTACTAAAACCCGTACCAGTGGTTATTAAGAAAGACAATTCAAAGTGTAGAATCACAGAGATTTAGCAGTTTCTAGACAATCTGTGAAAACGTGAAGCTTTCAATGATTTTCTTCATTTGTAATGTTAATATATACTGATGACTCTGTAAGGTTCCTTGGACTTAGACAGGCATGACTCTGGAAGCATGCTTGTCCATTTTCCCATTCTGGTCTGTTCTGTAATATTCCTTGGACTTGGGCAGACATGGCTTCAGCAGCATGCTTGTCTGTTTCCCCACTCTTGCTTATTCTGTAATACACCTTGGACTCAGACAGACATGGCTCTGGCAGTATGCTTCTCTATTTCCTACTTTTGCCTCTTAGAGCATATGCTGAATAAAGCCTTTCTTTTTTTTTTTGCTTTACTAAACTTTGTCATGTTTGTACCCTAGAACACAGGGCAGAGTAGAACTACCCTATAGGGTTTCCAAGGAGCAGCTGGTAGATTCGAACTGCCGACCTTTTGGTTAGCAGCCCATCTCTTAACCACTGGGCCACCAGGGCTAGGCACTCAAAACGCACAGCGGCTGCAACAATGGACTCGAGCATTCCAGTGACTGTGAAGTTGGTGCAGGACTGGGCAATGTTTCGAGCTGCTCTATGTGGGGTTGCAATGAGTTGGAGCCAACTCAATAGCAGCTAACAACAACATTCTAATAACATGCTTTATAATTTTGCTAGTATTGCACAGCAGTTGCAAATTTAAAAAGGATGAGCCCCATCCATTGTGTGATTTATGTTCTTGGTCTGAAACTTTACGATTAGCAAAGGAGGTCAGATGATTCTGACTCTACTGGAAGCTCCCCGAACTCAAAATCTCAAAGGTTTTTCACCAAGATGGTAGGCAGTGTGATTTTGGTAAGAGATGTACTTTCCCAAAGGAGAAGTGAAAGGATCTCTTCAGTAGTTCAGGCTCAACCCAACTCAGCCATGTGGGTGGTGGGTGTTACCAACAATCTGACTTTGCCCTTGAGCAGGTTTCATGGTATAGAAGTCTTTGAGGCACTGGGTTGCAGCTCTGGGGAAGCCCTCGTTGCTTCTGAGAATCGTTCAAAGGCTTCCTCGTGCTGTGATCCTTCTGTGCTCACCTACTCAGACCACTTCTGTACTGACCTTTTCTTCCCCCACAGTTACAACTGGTGCCATAGAACTTTGTGGTGGTTTTTGTTAGCTGCCTTCAAGTGGGCCCCTGACTCATGGCCACCTCATGCATAACTGAATGAAAGGCTGCCTGGTCCTGCGCCATTCCCGTGATGGGTTGCAGATTAGGTGGTGCAAATAATTAATGCATTTGGCTGCTAACCGAAAGGTTGGAGGTTCTGAAAAATCATCCATTGAAAACCCTAAGGAACACAGTTCTACTCTAACACATATGGGGTGGCCATGAGTAGGAGTAGTCTCGATGACAACTGGTAACCATATAGAGCTTAAAAAACCAAAACCAAACCTGTTACCATGGAGTCGATTCCAACTCATGGCAACATTGAAGGGCACAGTAGAACTGCCCCATAGGGTTTCCAAGGCTATAAATCTTTGTAGAGCAGACTGCCACATGTTTCACTCATGGAACAGCTGGTGGGTTGAAACCACCAACGTTTCAGTTAGCAGATGAGTGCTTAACCACTGTGCCACCAGGGCTCCTTTATATAGAGATTAGCACTTTTTAATTTACAGAATGTTAGTGTAGTGCCCACAGCTAAGCCATGGGCTTCTGGAGAGTGGAGACTATACACTTCCTTGTGACTCTCACAGCTCCTATAATTCCAATGAATGAAGAAGAAGAAGAAGATGATGATCATGATGATGAAGCATTCGTAAAACTAGTAGCTAACATTCGTTGACTGCTCTCTAGGTACCCAAGCATGGTGCTGAGTCCTTTTGATGGATTTTCTCTCTCATCCTCACAAGAGCCCTTTGAGGTCGTTACTGCTGTAATCTCCATTGAACAGATGAAGAAACTGAGGCTGAGAAAGGTTAAATGGTGTTTAATTCTTGGTAGACTAGGAGACTTGGGTGGTTAATTAAAACAACTTGTGACTTAGTTCCCTCATCTGAGAGATCTGGATGTTGTCAATTATTATGAAAATCCAATGAAATAATATTTTTGCTACAACATAATCCAGATGTTGGGCTTGGCTTTTCGTAACAGAGCTGCCCAGTCCTACGCCATCTTCATAATTGTTGTTACGGGGAATCATGGCCTAACCAAGACAACAAAAATTTCTGGGGACACAATTCAATCCATGACAATAATATGTACCCAAAAGACTTGAAAGACAGGACTCAAACAGAACCTTGTACACCAATATCCACTGCAGCACTCTTCACAATAGCCAAAAGGAGCAATCAACCCCAGTATCCATCAATAGATGAGTGGATAAATTAAATGTGGTATATCCACACAATGGAATATTATTCTGCCATAAAGAGAAATGAAGTTCTGATAAATACTATGACATGGACGAACCTTGAAGATATCATGTTGAATGAAATAAGCCAGAACAAAAGGACAAATATTGTTTGTTTCCACTTTTATGAAATATCTAGAATAGGCAAATGGATAGAGAGAAAAGAAGACTAGTGGTTACCAGGGCATGCGGGGAAGGAGAATGAGGAGTTAAAAAAAAATCTCCACTGTAATTAGAGAATTACATTCTAAAGAGGGGTCACTAACAACCAAGGCAATTCATTTATTCATTCAATAAACAAATGTTTTTTGATCACCTCTGTGTCAAGCACTGTTGTAGACTCGGGGATATATTAGTAAACAAAACAGACAATAATTCCTGCTTGATAGAGTTTACAGAGTCCCTGTGTGGTGCAAAATGGTTACTGCTCAGCTGCTAACTGAAATATTGTCAGTCTGAGTCCACCTAGAGGGACTGCGGAAGACAGGCCTGGTGATCTACTTCTGAAAAATCAGCTACTGGAAGCCGTATGGAGCACGGTTCTGTTCTGACACACATGAGGTTGGACTCGACCAGAAGGCTAGTAGTAGTAGCAGTAGGACAGAGGGAAGAGAAGACAGAGCTGGAGGAGGTGGTCCTGGCAGAGCTGTAGATGCTGGTTTACGTGGGTCCTGAGGCCAGCCCCACTTCTGTCTCTTCAGCAGTTCAGTTCTGTGGGCCAGTATTTTCCTCCGTTTGCTTATGCCAATTCCAGTTTAGTTTCTATAACTTTCAACCAAAGAGTGCAACCACACAGAAGGGGAGCTCCTGGCCATTCTAGAGCAGAGGACCCTGGGTACTAACAGCATTTGCTAGAGGTGGTGGGTCACCTGAGAGCAACCATTCTAGGTGGCTGGTGCATTGTGCAGCAAAGCAGCTGTACCCACAGGCCCTACCCAGAGTAGTGCTTCCTAGATGTTTGAATATTTACAGCTTGTAAACTTTTGTGGGGGGGAGGGGGAGTTGAGCTGGGTCAAATGAAAACATGAAAAAATAAAGAAGTCACCAATGATTTCCTAAGACAGGACATTTTAAAACCCAAAAGAAGTCAGATATAGTCTAGAATAAAGGATAGTATTACAAACAGAGGAGTCCCGTGAGTGCAGTAACTCCTAATTGAAAGGTTGGAAGTTCAAGTTCACCCAGAGGCACCTTGAAAGAAAGGCCTGGTGATCCACTGAAAAATCAACCATTGAAAACCCTATGGAGCACAGTTCTGCTCTGACACACATGGGTCTCTATGAGTCAGAATCGACTCAAGGGCTAATGGTTTTATTGTGAACAGAATAAAATAACTTCATGAAAATCCGTTGAGGTCAAGTCAATTCTGACTCATAGCGACCCTATTGCCTGACATTATTTTCCTTGTTTTACATATGACTGTTCCAGTGCTCTGGCTAGTAGTCAGGGGTATTTTTGTAGAGGACCGAGGACACAGACCTTCAAGAAGACATGGTGTCAAAGGGCCAGGCTATTCTTTTCAAACCCTGATTAAGTTATTTGTTTTATTAGACACTAAATCCTATGGGTAAAAGGGCTATGTATCTGCCAGAGAATTGCCTTGTCTTGCCTTTGGGGACAAAAAATATTTTCCTTTTATTGCTAGGGAGAGAGAGGGAACATGGTATCTTGCTGGCCCTGGAAACTTGTTCCGCAAGGGCTGGCCTTTCAAGAGTTTGCCTGGCCTTTCAAGAGTTTGCCTAGCCTTTCTGAAGGAGGTAGTTCAACCCTGATGAAACATATATAACTTCTAAAACTAGTCTCCAGGCTTCAAATAATCTAATAGCTATGTTGTTACCTCCTTAGAATTTCCCTTTTCTCCAGGACTGTTGTTTTTCTGTGCAGCACATTTTGCTAGACCAGGAGTTGGCAAATGTTTTCTGTGAACAGCCAGATAGTCGATATTTTAGACTTTGTGGGCCACAGCCTGTGTTGCAATTACTTAACTCTGCTGATGTTGCATGAAGCAGCCATAAACCAAAAACCAAACCTGTTGCCATGAAGTCGATTCTGACTCATAGTGACCCTGGAGGACAGAGTAGAACTGCCCCGTTGGGTTTCCAAGGAGTGGCTGGTGGATTTGAACTGCCTACCTTTTGTTAGCAGCCAAAAGCTTAACTGTTGCATCACCAGGGCTCCAAAGCAGTCAATAACAATGTGTAAATAAATGGGTGTGGCTGCGTTTTAATAAAACTTTATTTACAAGAACAGGTGGTGGGCTAGATTTGGCTTGTGGGCCATAGCTTGCTGACCCTTTCCAAACATACAATTTAACCCTTCTCCTTTTGCTTAAGATGCTAATAAAGTTGTCCCCTTTACCAGGGGTGGGGGCAGGGGAGACTGAGTTGTTGGACTTTTACTAGTATCGTAGAGTCTGAGGTTTCCTTTGTATCTTTTTTTTTTTAAAATAATATTTTATTGTATTTTCAGTGAATGTTTTACACAGCAGTTTAGGTTCCCATTCAACAATTTCTACACAAGTTGTTCAGTGACATTGGTTACGTTCTTCCCAATGTGTGAACACTCTTATTATTCCCATTCTGCTTGCTCCATTTGTATCTTACAAAACTGTTGTGATATTATTTATTCATAAAACAGAACCCCAACCTTTTCCCTATGATGAGTTTATCTTGTGAACTTTAAATGATTTCTCAAACCAGGAAATAGATTAAATTCTCTATTATGAAAAAAAAAAAAAAGCTAACCCAAAATAGATCAATTATGCATTTTGCCTCTCTCAACAGGGACTTATCTGTAACAATAAGATAGAAGCTTGGATAGTTTTAAGGATTGTGGCCTGGGAGTGTAGGTTGAAAAAGCGTTATTCAGGTATTCTTATATTAACCTTATTTTATTTTATTGTGCCAAATATATAGGTAACAAAACATTTTTCATTTCTGCAATCTTCGCGTGTCCAGTTCATTGACACTAATCACATTCATCAGGTTGTTCAACCTTCACCGTTAACTGTTCCCGAATTTTCCATCACCCTTAAGAGATGTTCAGTGTCTCCTAAGCATTAGGAGTTGTTGGAAGGAGGGCTTCTTTTCTGAGGGCAAGGCCGAGTACCAGGGTTCTGGAAGGGCCCGTCAGCCACAGAGGGGAGGCAGCACTGCCATCTTCATCTCCCTGTGAGAGTGCTGGGCCAAAGGTGAGCTGAGGACTCTTCCTCGTGTGTTCTGGTCACCTGGTTTCCATCAGTTCTTCTGCTTTCCTAGCTCAGGTTTCTTCTTTAATCCTTGAGGTATTTTTTGGTAACATTTAAAAAGTCTTATTCCTGCTGATTCCAAGACACACAGAAGTTGTCTAAAACTTGGTAGCATGAACTTAAATATGACTCACACAATCAAATCTATTTTGAAAACCTAACAGATTTTGATCTCTCTCAGCTCTAAGCGTGTGTTCTTCACACGAGCTTTCTGCTCAGACCATGGAAAGGAGAAGCTCACTCAGGTTTTTCCTTCCTTAAAACATGTAACAGGGATAAATCCTTCAAGGGTGACATTTTCGCTTTCTTTAAACCTCAGTGGATAGTTTCCTGGTAACCACCAGAATTCTAAACATTGATGACTATTTCAAAATAAGTATACAGATGTGGCCCTCTAGACAGGTAAGTCAATAGAACTGGGCCACCGTTGTCATTCTTCTTTGTTCACAGGTGTTGATCAAACATTCAATACAGACATGGCTGTTCCCACTACCATTCTGTAAGCACTCCAAAGGTAGGTTAAAAAACAAAACAAACAAAAAAAAAACAGTTCCCATCGAGTAGATTCCAACTCACGGTGACCCCACGTATGCCAGAGGAGAACTGCCCTCCGTAGGGTGTTCACGGCTGTGATCTTTAGAGAGCAGGTCACCAGGGCTTTCTTCTGTGGCCCCTCTGGGTAGGTTCCAAGTGCCAACCTTTTCATTTGTAGTCAAACACTTAAGGGTATGAAAAACCAAACCCACTGCTATTGAGCTGAATCTGACTGCCCCACAGGGTTTCCAAGGCTGAAGTCTTTACAGAAGCAGACTGCCACATCCTTCTCCCGTGGAGTGGCTGGTAGGTTGAAACTGCCAACTTTTCAGTTAGCAGCTGAGCGCTTTAACCACTATGCCACCTGGGCACCATAAAGGGTGCAATAAAAAGTTCTATTTGCCAACAACTATATCACAGTTGTAAAACAAGCCAATAGTTGAACAGACGTCTGGTATTGATTCTTTTAGCCATCACCCTCAACTCAGCACACTCCCTCCTTCTGTGTTTACACTTGCTTGTACTGCTGTACATGTCACACTGAACTAAATCAGTCATTCTCATGTCTGTCTTCCCTGTTACGAGATGCCAATGACGTCAATTTTTCCATCAACGTAAAGGTATTTAAGATTCGTTGTTCCTACTTGGTGAAAGGTACAACGGTAGAATGTTAAAGCTTTAAGATTATCTAATACAACTTTCTTGTTGTGGTACAAGGAAACTGAGGCTGAGAAAGTTGAGTTAGTGGCAAATCCTGCTCTAGAATTTAGATCTTCTGAGCTTGCTCAGCAGAGATTAGGGGATGTTTGCTGGCTTTGGAATCAGGTTGACCTGTGCTCAAAGCCCAGCATGTCTACTTAGAGCTATGATCTTGGCAAGCTATCTCTTTTAACTTGTTTCCTCACCTGGAGAAAGAGAATGATGTAGAGAGAAGTTACCGTGAAAGGTTATGAGGATTAAATGAAATAATACTTGTAAAGTGCCTAGCACAGACCCTGACAGCTTAATAAGTGATAGCTCACTCACTTTTATGGATAGAATTGCCCCCTCCTCCCCACATATATGCTGGGATCTTAAACCCCAGTGCCTCTAAATATGACCCTATTTGGAAATAAGGGTTTGCTTTCGTTATGTTAACGTGGTCATAACATTGTAAAGAGAACCAAACCCACTGCCTCTGAGTCAACCCCGACTCATAGTGACCCTCTAGGACAGAGTAAAACTGCCCCACAGAGTTTCCAAGGAGTGGCTGGTGGATTCGGGGTGCCGGCCTTTTGGTCAGCAGCCATAGCTCTTAACCACTATGCCACCAGGGTTCCCATAGTAAGGTGGATCTCAAACCTAATCACTTCCGAGTTATATGAATTTACATAACTTCTGAGTTATATAAAGACACTAGAATAGACAGAGAGACATACACAGTGGGGGAGAGAGAACATGTGAGGGTGGACTATAAGCCAAGAAACCGAGGAGCACCCAAGGCTACCGACAAGGAAGGAATCCACACAGCCATGACCCTGATTTGGATTTGTAGCTTCCAGAAATACGAGAAAATAACTTCCTGGTCTTTAAAGCCTCCCACTTTGGTATTTTGTTGTGGCCATACTAGGTAACTAAGACACTTTTCTCCAATTCTTTCTCATCCTGCATCCATTCATTCCCACCTGAGTAGTGAAAAGAGTTCTATGCCTTTTCACTATGTGCTAATTGCGTGCGCCAGTGGTGACCGCTTTCGCTCTGGGGTTAGCATTTCCTAGGTAGCACACTGAGCTACCTCTCGGGGAGCAATGGAAGTTCTCTGTGTTGTGCTCTGCACACAGAATGAAGTGCCATGTTCTAGGCCATAGTAGGAAACTTGGAATCAAGTGTTCTTTGTTGAACGGCCTTTGAAGGTTCTCAACCATTTGCACTTATGTACGTGAAGTAGTAGCACATTGCAGGTGTTCAGAACATGGGTATCAAGTCAAGCAGACCTGGAACTGAACCCCAGATTCACCTCTTATCAGCTGTATAGAATTTGTTATGGATTAAATTCTGTCCTCCCAAAATATGTGTTGTAAATTGTAACCTCTATGCCTGTGGCTATAATCCCATTTGGGAACGAGTTGTCTTTGTTATGCTAATGAAAAGGTTTTCTATAATATATACCTTGAGTCAATCTCTTTTGAGATGTAAAAGACATTAAACAAACAAGCAGGGAGAGAGAGAGATGGGGTAAGATGGGGTAAGATAGATGCCAACAAAACAAGGAGATCACCAAAGAACCAGGAAGTAGAAGCTGAAGAGACAAGTACCTTCCTCCAGAGCTGACAGAGAGAGGAAGCCTTCCCCTAGTGCCAGCGCTCTGAATTTGGACTTCTAGTTTCCTGAACGGTGAGAAACTAAATTTGTTTGTTAAAGCACCCATTTGTGGTATTTCTGTTATGGCACCACTAGGTAGCTAAGACAGAATTTTTCTGTTTTTTGAAGCCATGTATTTGTGGTGTTTGTTACAATAGCAGTAGATACCTAAGATAGAGTTGGCTTCTCTCTGGCTCAAATTACTCATCCGTAAGTTAAAAAAAAAAAAAAAAAAACTTTTTTTTTTTTTTTTTTAAGTGGGAGTAGCAATGCTATCTTCTTTAGAGGTTGCTGTAAAAATTAAGTAAGGTAATGTACAGAAACGACCTGGCATTTGGTGGGCATTCGGTAACGGTGGCTATAATGGGTATTATTATTCCCTCTCTCAGTAGTAGCTCAGAAACCTTTAAAGCATACATCAGTTACAAGTACTCTAAAGCTCACTGGAAAAAGTTCCATATGAACTGTTTGGATTTGCTACTGTGCTAGGTATCACGTGTTATATATTCAGTTGTGTCCCCCCAAAATATGTATTCAATTCCTGGCACTTGTACCTGTGAATGGGATCCGGTTTGGAAAGAGGGTTTTTCTTGCATTATGTTAATAAGGTCATACAACTGTAGGATGGATCCTAAATCTAATCACTTCTGAATTATAAAAAGACCAGAATAGACACAGAGACACACACGGGTAGGAAGACAGATGTCTTGTAAGGAATGTCTACAAACCAAGTAATACCAAGGAATCAAGGAACTCCCGTGGCTACCGACAAGGAAGGAATTGACACAGTCAAGACCCTGATTTGCACTTTTAGCCCCCAGAACTGTGAGAAAATGTATTTCTGGTCTTTAAAGCCACTCACTTGTGTTATTTGTGTTACAGCAGCATTAGGTAAGTAAGACACTATGATTACAGAAAAATTTGAGACCACGTTTTCTGTCCCCTGAAATCCTAATCCCTTTGGATGAAAGACAGATTATGTTTTAGTTGATGGAGAACTGGAGTAGGAGCCAGGAAACCTGGGCTCTAATCTCAACTCTGCCATTAACAAACTAGGTGATATTAGACAAATGATCATTGAGTCTGCTTCAGTTATCTCAGCTGTAATATGAGGCTGTTGGACTAGGTGAATTTTCCAGCAGCAACAATCATTCATTGATTTGTACAACAGATAATTATGAATCTGGGCTGCTGGAGATAGCAAAATGGACAGAATAGACAACCTCTGCCCTGATGGAGTTTACATTGTACTGTTAAAAGAGAAAAGGTAAATAGAACATGTAAGAAAACATCTAGTATATCAAACGATGATAAACACCACGGGGAAAATACAACTGGGATGGGGGAGAGAAAGTATTGGTGCAAGTTGGGGAGTTGCCTGTAACTTCAAATTGCATGGTCATTTCATTAAAGCTTTGAAGGAGGTAAAATGCAAGTCATGTGGGTACGCAGAAAATCACCTTCTGGGAGATGAAACAGTACATGAAAAGACCCTGAGGGAGAAGCACGTATGGCATGGGCCTAGGAATAGTGAGAAAGTGTGACTGGAGCAGATGGAAGGAGAGAGGAGGAGATGGAGTCTTTTTATTGTATTTATTGTATTATAAAAAAATTTTTAAATATAATACATATTATTTATTAAATTATATTTGTTGTTTCATATTTATTATATGATTTATTTTATATTATCATGATTTATTGTATTGTATTTGTTATACTATTATATTAGTTGTATTATGTTTATTATATTTATTGTATTATGTTATTATATTTTATTTATTATATTTATTGTGTTATATTATTTATTTTATTATATTTATTGTATTATGTTATTTACTGTAATATACTATTTACAGTATTATATTATTTACTGTATTATATTTATTATATTATATTATTTCTATTCTATTATACTATTTCTATTCTACTATACTATTTCTTTTGTGTTACACTATTTCTATTCTGTTATATTATTTCTATTCTATTCTGTTATTTCAATTATATTATATTATTCCTATTATATTATTTTAGTATGTAATATTATTTTATTATATAATATTAATTCTATTATACTATATTATTTCTATTAAATAATATTGTTTCTATTATATAATATTATTTCTAATATATTATATTATTTATATTATATTATATCATTTCTATTATAGTATATTATTTCTATTATATTTATTATATTATATATAATATATTATATTTTATTATACTATACTTTATATAATATTATATATATTCTATTTTAGTGTAATGTATTGTATTATTTTGTATTATATATTATTTATATTATAATATTTGTATTATATTCTAATTTATTATATTTATGTTATAATATATATTATATAATATATATTATGTTTTATTTTATTATATTATATATTATATTTTTATTTCATATTCTATATATTATAGTATATTTATTATATTATATTGTATTTATATTATTTATACTCTGTTATTTATATTAAAAAATTATTTATATTGTGTTATTTATATTACATTATTTATATTATATTGTGTGTGTATTATATTATTTATATTACATCATATTATTTTTATTCTATTATATTATTTATATGCTATTATATTTTTTATTTATATTATTTCTATTATATTATTTCCAATATATTACATTATTTTATTTCTATTTTTATATTATTTCTATTATATAACATTATTTCTATTATATTACATTATTTCTATTATATTATTTCTATTGTATATTAATTCTATTAATTTCATTATTTATATTGTATTACATTATTTCTATTATATTATATTATTTTTATTATATGATACTAATTCTATTATTTTCATTATTTATATTGTATTATATTATTTCTATTATGTTATTTATATTATATATATTATTTATATTATATTACATTTTAATATTATTTATATCATATTATATTATTTATATTATGTTATTTCTATTATATTACATTATTTCTATTATATTAATATACCCAGAAAATTGTATTTATATACCCAGAAAATCACCTTCTGGGAGATGAAACAGTACATGAAAAGACCCTGAGGGAGAAGCACGTATGGCATGGGCCTAGGAATAGTGAGAAAGTGTGACTGGAGCAGATGGAAGGAGAGAGGAGGAGATGGAGTCTTTTTATTATAATATATATATTATATTTATTGTACTATATTATTTATTAAATTATATTTGTTGTTTTATGTTTATTATATTATTTATTGTATTGTATTTATTATATTATATTCATTGTATTATATTTATTATTTTATTATATTATATTTATATTATTATATTTATTATACTATATTTATTATATTTTATTTATTATATTATATTCATTGTGTTATATTATTTATTTTATTATATTATATTATTTATTGTATTATATTTATTGCGTTATATTATTTATTGTAATGTATTATGTACTGTATTATATTCTTTACTGCATTATATTTATTGTATTATATTATTTATTATATTATATTATTTCTATTCTATTATATATTTCTATTCTTATACAATTTCTATTCTATTATACAATTTCTTTTCTATTATACTATTTCTTTTCTATTATACTATTTCTATTCCATTATACTATTTCTATTCTATTATATCCTTTCTATTATATTCTATCATTTCTATTCTACTCTTTTATTTCTATTCTATTATACTATTTGTATTCTATTATATTATTTCTATTATGTAACATTGTATCTATTATATATAATATTATATTATTTCTATTATGTTTTATTAAGTATGTTATTTTTATGTATATTACAGTATATTATTTATTTTATATTTATTATATTATATATAATATATATTTTTTATTTTATTATACTATATATTATATAAATTATATCATATTGTATTATAGTATATTTTACTGTATTGTATTGTATTATTTATATTATATTACATTACACTACATTATTTGTATTATGTATTTACTATATTATTTATATTACATTATTTCTGTTATTTGTATTATATTATATTATTTCTATTATATTAAATTACTTCTATTATATTTTATTATATTTATATTATATAATATTATATATTATATTTTACTTTATTATATAATATATATTATATATTATATTTTTGTCATTTCTTATTACATATATTATACTATATTTATTATATTGTATTGTATTATTTATATTATATTATTTATAATCTGTTATTTATATTAAAAAATTTATACTATATTATATATTTGTATTATATTATATTCTTTATATTACATTATATTATTTCTAATATATTATATTATTTTTATTCTATTATATTATTTGTATTCTATATTTTTATAGTATTTCTATTATTTTATTTATATTATTTCTAATATATTATATTATTTCTAATATTTTATATTATTTCTATTATATTATTTCTATTAAAAAAACAAACAACTAGTGCTTGTATTATTTCTATTACATGATATTAATTCTATTATTTCATTATTTTCTTTACTTACATTATATTATACTATTTCTTTTATTTTTATTACATTATATTATTTCTATTATATTGTATTATTTCTATTATTTTATATTATTTCTAATATATTACATTATTTCTATTAGATTATATTAATTTTATTATTTCTATTGTACTATATTATTTCTATTATATTATTTCTATTATATGATATTAATTCTATTATTTCTATTATTTTCATTATTTATACTGTATTATATTATTTCTATTATATCATTTCTATTATATTATTTCTATTATTTATATAATATCATTTATATTATATATTATACAATGTAATATTATTTATATTATATTTTTCATTTATATTATTTCTATTATATTATCTTATTTCCAATATATTATATTGCTTATATTATATTATATTGTTTTTATTATATTATATTATTTCTGTTGTTACTATTTTTCTATTATTTGTATTATATTATATTCTTTCTATTCTATTATATTGTATTATTTCTATTCTATGCTATTAATTCTATTATTTTCATTATTTATATTATATTCTATTATTTATGTTATTTCTATTATATTATTTCTATTATTTTATATTATTTCTCTTATGTTAATTCTATTATATTATTTTATTTCTATTATATCATTTCTATTATCATTTCTGTTATTTTATATATTTTCTATTATATCATTTCTATTATATTGTATCATGTCTATTGTATTATATTGCATTACATTATATTATATATTCTATTATACTATACTGTACTATATTATACTGTACTACATTATCTTATACTATACTATCTTATATTATACTATATTAGATGGTATACTCTATATTATGTTATGTTATCTTATGTTATGTTATCTTATGTTATGTTATCTTATGTTGTTATGTTTATTATATTATCTTGTATTATATTATCTCGTATTTTGTATCCTGTATTTTCTTTCTTGTGTTTTGTATGTTATATTTTGTGTCTTATATTTTTATGTTATATTTTTTAAGTTATATTATATTATTTATATAAATATATGAAAAATGGGTTATTAAGACACATAACACAATTGGGCTATGAACCAATCACTGTGGAAAATATTCTTCTTCAAAACTACTTGTGCAGAACACCAAGACCACCAGAAACACTTTACCTGATTTCTTTTTCCCACCAGGAAACTCTAGAGGAATCATGGAATGTTAGAGACGGCAGAATGTTTAGCAGCCTTCTCCCCAGTCTTCCCATTTTACAAACAAAGAAACTTAACTCCTCCCTTTGCTCCACCCACCCCCCAAAAACCGTACTTGTATAAATAGGTGATGAATACATACAAATAGTGGTTGAGTGCCAAAGCTGAAGTTATTTGATCAATGCAGTGGGCAAAGTTACTATCTATTCTGAGAAGGCCATGGCCTCTGTGAGAAGGTCCCCTAGCACTGCTCATGTTCTCATTGTGCTCTCTGGTCGGCTGACCACACCAGGGACTCAGCAAGAGCCCGTTTACCCTGCCTCTCATCTGTGAGGGGCGTTCTCCTGGTCCACTAAAAACAAAACTGGTAAATTATCAAACTTTTGTGTAACTGTCATTTGGAAGATGGTATGGGCTCGTGGTTTGTGCAAATACCAAAGATCATCTGGGCAGCACACATCTGGGACTTAAGACTTCCGTCCTATGAGACCTGTCTTAGTGCTCTAGTGCTGCTATAACAGAAATACCACAAGTGGATGGCTTTAACAAAGAAATTTATTCTCTCACAGTCTAGTAGGTTACAGGTCCAAATTCAGGGTGTCAGCTCTCGGGGATGGCTTTCTCTCTCTATTGGCCCGTGAGGAAGATTCCTTGTCATCAACCTTGGTCTGGTTGAGGAGCTTCTCAGACACAGGGACCCCCTGTCCAAAGGATGCGCTCTGTTCCCGGTGCTGCTTTCTTGGTGGTATGAGGTGCCTGCTCTCTCTGCTCGCTTCTCTCTTTTATATTTCAAAGAGATTGGCTTAAGACACTATCTAATCGTGTATATCTCATCAACATAACTGCCACTAATCCATCTCATTTCATCTTAGTGATAGGATTTACAACACATAGGGAAATCACATAACATGGTGGACAATCACACAATACTGGGACTTATGGCCCAGCTAAGTTGACAGATACCTTTGGGGGACACGATTCAATTCATGACACCTCTGTCCTATGAGAACTGTTTTTACCACCTTAATTCTTGATGCTCTTAAATAGAGATGATCGAAGCTACTTTCTATGACTCTCTACCATGATTCTATTTTCGTAAGGCAGGTTTGCATCTGATAGAGGCTTTTAGGAGTAAACACACCATCAGAAAGTCAATTAACAGAGCAAGGACCAAAATTTTGAGGGACACAAATAACAACTACAAGAAAGCAATAGTAAGAACCAGCACTCTCAGGGGTTTTCCACGTGCCAGGTAGCTGTGCCAAACATTTTACATACATAAGCTCCTTTCATCCCCATTATGGATTGAATTTTGTCCTCCCAAAATATGTGTTGTAAATCCTAACCTCTAAACCTGTGGTTATAATCCTGTTTGGGAATGGGTTGTCTTTGTTATGTTAATGAGGTAGGATTAGTGCAGGGTGTATCTGGAGTCAATCTCTTTTGAGATATAAAAGACAGTAAACAAGTTGGGGGGGGGTGTAAAATACATGCCAAGCCACATGGAGATCTCCAAGGAACCAGGAAGTAGAAGCTGAAGAGACAAGGACCTTCCTCCAGAACTGACACAGAGAGAAAGCTTTCCTCTAGAGCCAGTACCCTGAATTCAGACTTCTAGCCTCCTAAACAGTGAGAAAATAAATTTCAGTTTGTTAAAGCCACCCTATGTGGCATTTCTGTTATAGCAGACCTAGATAACTAAGGCAATCCTTGCAGTTCGACATTAAATGAAGGAACAGGTAAATTAATTAGAATACATCTTGGCATGGAGGAAGTGTTCAGTAAAGCTTAGCTATTTTTATTTTTATCTATTCCTGACTACTCAGAACTCATTCCTCTGGTCTCATCAAGGCCTGCTCTTCCTTGCAGACTTCTAAGCTCCGTAGCTTTTCTGACCTGTATCCCATGTTAAGCGTGTCCTCCTTCCTTATGGCTCTCCTGGGTGAACACTCGTTCTGACCTGATTTGTAGATGACAGAGTCAGAGAAGGTTAGAGCTAAAAGGACCTTACACATCACTTGTGAATCTCACCATTTTATTTCTTAAAAAGAAAATAAAACAAAACTCTAACAATTGGAGCTTTCAATTTTTGGTGTCTGCCTGAGATTTGGCAGTGATTCAATGCCAGGGGTGCTGAGAAAATCTCTCGTTTACCAAAAATCTCCTCTAAATGGAACGCCCTTCTTTTCTCCCTGATGGCTGTAATCCCATAAGTATCTTCATAGAGCAGCTTTGCCTTGACTACGTGCTCTGGGCTTACACTGCACTTGAGGCTGTGATGGGCGAGGAAGATGGGGAAGGAAAGTTCACTCCTTTCCCAAAGGTCTACAGGGCCAAGGAGAGACAATTATAAATGATGAAACATGAACAGGCATGTCAGTTACCAACTGATATAGGTGCTCTCTATCCATTAATTCATTAACTATCGTCACAAGAGCCTGTAAGGTAGATATTACTATTTCACTTTGGGCAGAGAAACGTTGAGTTACTTGCCGCCGGGCCACACAGCTAACAAATGGCAGACCTGGGATTTAAACCTGAGCACCACAAAGATAGACTCTGTGCAGGTACACCACTATGTGAACTACCTTCCTCTAGGGCTGCCTTCTTCTTTTAACACTGTACTAAGTTTCAGCAATGGTGACAGTGATGGTTCAGTGGTATTCTTCTCACCTTCCATGCTGGGGACCTGGGTTCAATTCCTAGGCCAAAGTACTTCAAGTATAGCCACCACTCGTCTGTCAGTGGAGGCTTATGTGTTGCTATGATGCTGAGCAGGTTTCAGCTTCCAGACTAAGATGGACTAGGAAGAAAGGCCTGGCAATCTACTTCTGAATATCAGCCAGTGAAAACCCAATGGATCACAATGATCTGATCCACAACTGATCATGGGGATGGCACAGGACCGGGCAGTGGTTAGTTCTTTGTGCGTGGGGTCGCTGTGAGTTGGGGGCCTACTCCATGGCAGCCAGCAACAGCTGGCTTCAGCAATAGAGATAAAACCAGGTGGAGAGATTGGCTCTGTTCCTGTCTCTTCTCTAACTGGCTCCAGAGTCAAGGTCCCCTCCCGGTTAATACTCTCATCCTGGCTTGGAGGGAAAGTTATGTCTGAGATGCTTTTCAGTGGCTGCTGTGAGGCAAACTCCCCTGCAGACATCAAGTCCAGCGTGGACTCAGTTCTGTGAGAAGCCCTTGTCTCCTGCCTTGCAGGAGATTGGCTGCCCTCCTTGGCAGGCAAGGTCAAGGCTGTGTCTGTCTGTCATTGACTCGAGGAGGCCTTTCTGCCTTCCATTACTTCTGTATTTATATTTTGTTATAATTGTTTTGTGTGTGTGAAGCCTACTGCTCTGGAATTTGAATTAAATCTACGTACAAAATTTAGTTTCATTATCCATCTTGCTTTTTTAATTTGTCCTAGCCAGCCCCAAGCAAACAACTTCAGATCTGTGTGGAAATGTTTTTTCTTAAAGCCATAGTCCTACATTTAGAAAATGGAAATTAAAATTGTGTTGAAGGGACCATGAGAATTCATGTCGAAGTCTCACTAGTGAAAAGCACAGGCAAACTTAAAATAAATTACAAATCAGGTGCTTGTATCATGCTTACGAAATTTGGCTCTGAGTTTTACTGTTGTTTTTTTGAAGATACTCAGAAAGTAACTTCAGCTACAACGGCAATGCAGGAGGCAAAACAAATTCTAGTTCTTCTCTGTAAAAAAGGCTAGTACCTCCGGGAGGCCAGTGGAGCTATCAGTCATATACAATTTAATATGCAATGCTTTATTCAGCCATACTTCCCTTTTAATGCCCAGGGAAGCCAGATTCTATGGGAAAAGAATTAGTTTTCCAATTCTGGGGTCAGGTGAGGCTTATGGCAGGAATGGATGTGGTTTCATGATAGAAACAAGTCTTTCCTAGAATGGTTCCAATTTTAATGCTGAAAGTTCTGTATCCCAAGAATCCCTTCCTACCTGGGCAAACTGGAACAGCTGGTGATCCTCACATCTTTGGGCACTGTCCTAGTTATCCAGCGCTGCTGTAACATAAATACCACAAGTGGATGGCTTTAACAAAGAGAAATTTATTCTCTCACAGTCTAGTAGGCTACAAGTCCAAATTCAGGATGTCAACTCCAGGGGAAAGCTTTCTTTCTCTGTTGGCTCTGGGTAAAAGTTCTCATCATCCATCTTCCTAGGTCTGGGAGCTTCTCCTCGCAGGAAGCTCAGGTCCAAAGGATGCGCTCTGTTCCCAGCGCTGCTTTCTTGGTGGTGTGAGGAACCCCTGTCTCTCTGCTCACTTCTCTATTTTACATCTCAAAAGAGGTTGGTTTAAGGCACAATCCAATCTTATAGATTGAGTCTCATCACCATAACTGCTGCTAATCCCACCTCTTTACATCACAGAGATAGGACTTACGACACATAGGAAAATCGTATCAGATGACAAAATGGTGGACAATCACACAATACTGGGAATTATGGCCTAGCCAAGTTGACAGGTATTTTGGTGGGACACAATTCGATGCATGACAGGCACTATTAGTGATTTCTGTCTAATTCCCTGCCCCCACATCTCTCCTCTCCTCAGAGCTAAGCCTTCTTGACATCTACTTGCAGATTTGACCCCCAGGCTGTGGATAATCTCGATCAGTGTTTCCCAAACTTCCTTGATCATAAGAACAACCTTGGGGTGCTTATAAAAACAGAGATTCCCAGACTTCACTCCTAGTGATTCTTATTCAGAGATTCAGGGTAGGTCCTGGGAATGTGAAATTTACCAAGAACCCAGGGAAGCCTTAGGACTGAAGAAATCTGGAAAACACTGGTCAGCCTATATTCAAGGAAGATCTAAAGAATAGTCAGTTTACTCAGCACCTCTCTCTCTCTTTAAAGTTTAATTGTGATGAAATATACATCATAAACAATTTACCATTTTAACCATTTTTAAGTGTACAATCCAGTGATAAAATTACATTCACCATGTTGCACACACATCACTGCTATTCATTTCCAAAGTGTTTTATCACCTCAGGCAGAAGCTCTATACCCCTTCAGCAGTAACTTCCCATTCGACCCTGCCCCGACCCCAAGTGACCACCTTTTGTCCCTGTGCTTTTGCTTCTTCTAGATAGTTCATAGATACGGGACCGTACGATATTTGTCCTTTTATGTCCGACGGCTCTGGGTTTGGGTCCGACTTATTTCACTTGGCATAATGCTTTCAAGAGGTTCGTCCATGTCAGAGCATGTGCCAGAGCTTCCTTTCTCTTTATAGATGAATAATATTCCCTTGTGTGTATGGACCACAGCAGCGATTCACTCTGACTGGGCCCAAGGTCCACTTCTAGTGTCCAGTTGGCTTCCCGCTCACAGTTCTTAGGACTGGTACCTGAACCTTTGTCCAGGTATTGACCTTGCCTGCTCTACTGACACAGGTATCTGATACTTCCCACCTTTCTGAAACTTGGCTCTGCTCTCTTCCTGTGTCCTACATCAGCTGCCTGCCCAGAAGGTCACCTCTTGTCTGTTACCTGTTACCATCGTCTGTGGGACATCATCCCACCTCCACCTGCAGCTGGGCTTGCCTGTCTGAGAGTCTCTGAAGATCCTGGCCCCTTTCAATTTCTCCCACTGACTGTGTTGATGTTTTAAGAGATACAACAGCAGAAGAACACAGAAGCAGGAGTTACTAGTAGAATTAGTGGTACTATAGTAGATAGTGTGAAATTTATGTTGAGGGATAGGAGTGCGTTCAAAGTAAATAGTGAAAGTATCATTCCATCAAGGCATAGTAGTGAGGATATTAGGTGAGAGCGGTATATGAGGGTACCGATAAGTGAGTTAACAAAGGCTAGTATAATGTTTATGTAGATATAGGGCATTGTTGGTAATTATGATGTATTCATAATTTAATGAGTCGAAATCATTTGTTTTGTTTAAACTAAGTACCATATTTAGTTCATTCGAGACCTTTTTGGAGTCATTCATAGGCTAGACCAATAGCTAGGAGAATAATTCGTATGAATGTTATTAAAAGTATTAGATTTAGATTATTAGTTTGAATGGCTCAGGGCAGAGGTAGAAGTAGTGCGATTTCTAGGTCGAATAGAAGGAACGTGATGGCTACTAGAAAGAATTTTATCGAGAATGGTAAGCGAGCAGAACTCATTGGGTCAAAGCCACATTCATATATACTTGTTTTTTCTGAGTAAATGATGTTAATGTAGTATTAGTTAGTAGTGTAATTATAAGGTTGATTATTTCTTTTTGGGTTTACCAAAACCTACTAATTGGAAGTTAGTTATACTAAATTAATACTAAAGAAATAGGATCCTCATCAGTAAATAGATAAATGGAGGAATAGTCACACTACATCTACGAAATGTCAATATCAGGCGGCTGCTTCGAAGCCAAAATGATGGTTAGACGTAAAATGAAATTTGAGTTGGCGAATAAAGCAGATTAGGAGGAATGTTGAACCAATAATAACGTGTAGACTGTGGAATCCTGTGGTTACGAAGAAAGTTGAACCATAAATGCCGTCGGAGATTGTAAAGGATGCTTCATAGTATTCAAAGATTTGGAGAAGTGTAAAGTAGATTCCTAGGAAAATAGTAATAAAAAGGGCTTGAAGTATATTTTTACGGTTTCCTTCCATTAGGCTGTGATGAGCTCAAGTGATAGTCACCCCTGAGGCTAGAAGGATGGATGTGTTTAGAAGCGGTACTTCTAGTGGATTTAGTGGGTAAACACCTATTGGAGGTCAATAGCCTCCTAGTTCAGGAGTGGGTGCTAGACTAGAGTGGTAAAAGGCTCAGAAGAAACCTGCGAAGAATAGTACTTCAGAAATGATAAATAAAATTATACCGTACCGAAGACCTTTTTGCACGACAGGTGTATGGTGGCCTTGAAAGGTTCCTTCTCGAATCACATCCCGTCATCATTGGAACATGGTTAGGATGTTAGTTAGTAAGCCTAAAAGTAAGAGGATTACAGAGTGATAGTGAAATCACATGGTTAGGCCAGATGTTATAAGTAATGCGGATAATGCTCCAGTGAGAGGTCAAGGACTTGGGTCTACCATGTGATAGGCGTGTGTTTGGTGTGTCATTAGATGTTTTCGTGTAGGTATAGACTAATTAGAAGGGTAAAGACGTAGGCCTGAATTAGTGCTACGGCGAATTCTAGGATTGTAAGTAAAATTATTGTAATGAATGTTACCATAATTGTTATTGGATGAATCGATAACAAAGCTAGTGTGGCGGTTCTGGTCAAATGAATAAGTAAGTGACCTGCTGTGATATTAGCGGTGAGTCAACTTGCTAGGATGATTGATTGAATAAAAAGGCTAATGGTTTTGATAATAATAATTATAGGAATAAGAAATGTAGGTGTTCCTTGTGGAAGAAGATGAGCTAATGAGATTTTAGTTTTATGCCGGAAACCCAAGGCAACTGTACCAACCCATAGAGGAATTGCTATGCTTAAGTTTATAGATAGTTGTGTTGTAGGGGTGAATGAGTAGGGTAGTAGGCCTAGTAGGTTGGTTAAACCAATAAATAAAATTAGGGTAATTAGCATGAGAGATCATGATAGTCCTTTTGTGTTGTGGATAGTTAAAAGTTGTTTTTTGATTAATTGGACTAGTCATTGTTGGATTGTAATCCAACGGTTAGTAATTAAGCGATTTGGAGCTGGAAGCAGAATTGCTGTAAATGCAATAATTAGAATTACCGTAGCCTTGGGAACATCGAAGAGGGCGGATAGTTTTTCGTTCATTTCGTTTTTCAAGGGAAGATGCATGATTTCTTGGAGAGTTTTTTAGATATTGGAAAAAGAAAATAAAGAATCTTTAGGACTTTAATATGAAGGAAAACCAATAATGTGAGAAGCACAGTTACAGCTACTAACAGTCAAACGATCATATCCGCTTGTGTCATTCATTAAGGAGGATACTATGTTCCCACACTCTATAACTTAAAAGGTTAGTGCTATTATAGCTTCTTAATGATTACGTTAGCGATGCTGACCAGCTCTCAAAGTGTTTGAGTGGAACTAGTTCTAGGACAATTGGTATAAAGCTATGATTTGCTCCACAGATCTCGGAACATTGGCCGTAAAATAGACCAGGTCGTGTCGATGTTAGAGTTACTTGATTAAGTCGTCCTGGAATTGCATCTGTTTTTAGGCCCAGGGATGGGACGGCCCATGAGTGGAGAACGTCTTCCGATGAGACCAGTATTCGAACTGGCAGATCAATGGGTAATACCATTCGATTATCCACCTCTAATAGTGGAAGTTCCCCAAATTTCAGACTATCAGTAGTAATTATCTGTGAGTCGAAGGCTAGATCTTCATAATCAGTGTACTCATAGCTCCAGAATCATTGGTGTCCTATAGTTTTAACTGTTAGTAGAGGATTATTAATTTCATCTATTATGTATAGAGTATGTAAAGAGGGTAAAGCAATTAGGATAAGGATAACAGCTGGGAGAATCGTTCAGATTATTTCTATTTCTTGGACATTTATTGTGTTTGTATGGACTAATTTAGTAGTTAATATAAGTAGGATAATATATAGGACTAAGGAGCTAATAAGAAAGATAATTATCAGGGTGTGGTCATGGAAGTGAAGAAGTTCTTCTATAACAGGGGATGTAGCATCTTGGAATCCTAATTGTAATGGATAAGCCATAGAAATTTACAGGATTTAAACCTGTAATTTAACTTTGACAAAGTTATATAATTGTTTTACTAAAATTTCATGCCTATTGGGGAAGGTGTAGAGGTTACAGAGTTGGCTTGAAACTAACTATTGGAGGTTCGATTCCTTCCTTTCTCGAATTGGATTTTACGTAGGCTGGCTCTTCGAATGTATGATGTGGGGTGGACATCCATTAAGTCATTCTACATTTGTTGTTGTGAGTTCTACTGTAGAGACTTCAGGCTTAGAAGCAAACGCTTGTCAAATTATAAAGACCATTAGGATTACGGCCACTAGAGAGATAAATGAGCCTATAGAAGAAACAGTATTTCATGCAGTGTAAGCATCTGGATAGTCAGAATATCGACGTGGCATACCAGATAACCCAAGAAAATGTTGAGGAAAGAATGTCAAGTTAACACCGACGAACATAACTAGAAACTGAATTTTAGCTCATGTATAATTTAATGTATATCCTGAAAATAGTGGAAATCAGTGGATGAATCCACCCATAATGGCGAAAACCGCACCTATAAATAAGACATTGTGAAAGTGGGCTACAACATAGTAGGTGTCGTATAAGACAATATTTAGTGAAGAATTAGCAAGAACAATGCCAGTTAACCTTCCAAGTGTAAATAAGAAGATAAATCCTAGGGCTCATATTATAGCGGGAGATCATTTAATATTGCCGCCGTGAAGAGTGGCTAGTCAGCTGAAGACTTTTACGCCAGTTGGAATGGCAATAATTATAGTAGCTGATGTAAAGTGAGCTCGGGTATCAACGTCCATACCTACGGTGAATATATGGTCGGCTCATACAATAAACCCTAGGAAGCCAATTGATATCATAGCTCATACTATTCCTATATAGCCAAAGGGCTCCTTTTTTCCCGAGTAGTATGTAACGATATGAGAGACTATTCCAAATCCTGGAAGAATTAGAATATAAACTTCGGGGTGCCCAAAAAATCAGAACAGATGTTGATATAGAATTGGATCTCCTCCTCCCGCAGGGTCAAAGAAAGTAGTATTAAGGTTGCGATCCGTTAATAGCATAGTAATACCTGCTGCTAGAACTGGGAGGGATAGGAGAAGGAGAACAGCTGTTACTAAAACGGATCATACAAATAAAGGTATGTGGTAATGAGATATGGCCGGAGGTTTCATGTTGATAATAGTAGTAATAAAATTAATTGCACTTAGAATAGAGGATACTCCTGCAAGGTTGAGTGAAAAGATTGTTAAATCTACGGAAGCTCCTGCGTGGGCTAGGTTTCCTGCCAGGGGAGGATATACAGTTCAGCCAGTGCCTGCCCCAGCTTCTACTGTAGAAGATGCTAAAAGTAGTAGAAAGGATGGAGGTAGTAGTCAAAAACTCATATTGTTTATTCGGGGGAAAGCTATATCAGGTGCCCCAATTATAAGTGGAACTAGCCAGTTTCCGAAGCCCCCAATTATAATTGGCATAACTATGAAGAAGATCATTACCAAAGCGTGTGCTGTAACAACGACATTATAAATCTGGTCATCTCCAAGAAGAGAGCCCGGTTGACCTAGTTCTGCCTTAATTAGGATACTAAGAGCAGTTCCTACTATGCCAGCTCAAGCACCAAATAGTAGATACAGTGTTTCAATATCTTTGTGGTTTGTTGAATATAGTCAGCGATTAGCAAACATAGGTAAAATGGCTGAGTAAGCATTAGACTGTAAATCTAAACACAGAGGGTAATCTCTTTTTGCCAGGTCTTGAAGTGTAAACATGTCGAACTGCAAATTCGAAGAAGCAGCTTCAATTCTGCCGGGGCTTCTCCCGCCTTCCCCGCCCCCCCCCCCCCCGGGCGGGAGAAGTAGATTGAAGCCAGTTGATTAGGGCGTTTAGTTGTTAACTAAGGTTTTCGTGGGATTGAAGCCCTCCAATCCAGAAGGGCTTAGTTTAGTTAAAGCGTCTGATTTGCATTCAGTTGATGTAAGGTGATATCTTGCAGTCCTTATTTCAGGAGTTAAGTATAATATACTTGCTTAGAGCTTTGAAGGCTCTTGGTCTATTTTAACCTAAATTCCTATTCTAGCACTGAAATAATTGGGGTTAGGGGAAGTAGTATGTTAGAGAGGATAATTAGGTTAGGTAATATTATTGTGTGTTTGGTGTTGGTAAATTGTCAGGTTATTTTTTTGTTATTTGTGGATGGTAGAATTGTAAGTGATCAGGAATAGATTAGTCGTATGTAGAAGTACATATTTAGTAGTGCTATGATGGCCATAGTTAGTGGCATAACAATACTGTCGTTTTTGGTTAGTTTGTGGATGATGAGTCATTTGGGTATGAATCCTGATAGTGGGGGTAGTCCTCCTAAGGATAGTAGGGTAGTTATAAGCATAATGGTTATTGCAGGTGTTTTATTTCATAGGAGGGTTAGAGATGATATTGAGGTTGTGAAGGTGTTTGCTAGGATTATAAAGATAGATAGTGTTAGTAAAATGTAGATGGTTAGATTTAGAAGGGTGAGGGTGGGGTTGAAGGTTAAGATGATGAGTATTCAGCCTATGTGGGAGATTGATGAGTAGGCTAAGATTTTTCGTAGTTGTGTTTGATTTAGGCCTCCTCATCCTCCAATTAGAATTGAGAGTGGGCCAGAGAGGCAGATTAAGTTGGTAGTGGTGTGGGTAGCTATTTGATATAGTAGTGACAGTGGTGCTAGTTTTTGTCAGGTTAGTAAGATCATTCCTGATGTAAGTTCAACTCCTTGTGTTACTTCTGGAACTTAGAAGTGGAATGGAGCTGAACCTAGTTTAATTATTAGGGGTATTAATGCTATATTTGATGCTGTAGGGTTGGTCATTTTTGTAATTGACCATTGTCCTGAGTATATTAAGTTAATTGTTAAAGCTATTATGAGCATTATGGATGCTGTGGCTTGGGTTATAAAATATTTTGTAGCGGCTTCTGTGGATTGTGGGTTAGCTGTTTTTGTTAGAACGGGAATTATAGTAAGTATATTTATTTCTAGTCCTATTCAGGCTGTTAATCAATGGGAGCTTAGTATGGTAACTAGTGTTCCTGTGAGTAGTGTTGTTAGGATTAGGCTGAGAGTTAGTGGGTTTATTAGTACGGGAAGGGTGTGAGCGGACATTTTCGGGGTATGGGCCCGATAGCTTAATTTAGCTGACCTTACTAGTAGGATGTAGTGTAATTGGTAGCACTGAGATTTTTGAATTCTCAAGTTTAGGTTCGATTCCTGTAGTTCTAGAAATAAGAGGGTTAGACCTCTATAATTTACTCTATCAAAGTAATTCTTTTGTCAGACATATTTCTGTATTTGTGGTGGGATGCATGCTAGTGAGATTAGGATTGAAATATGTCACATGCATAGGGCTAGGGTCAGTAGAAGGAAATTTTTTCAGAGGAGATGTATTAATTGGTCATATCGAAATCGTGGATAGGATGCTCGTACTCATAGAAAGCAAATAGTTAGAATAATAGTTTTTATGGCAAAGTTAATAGTATTGATTTCTGGTATTTGAGGGTTATGAGAGGTTCCTAGGAATAGAATTACAGTGAGGGCGTTTATTATAATAATGTTAGCGTATTCAGCTATGAAAAATAAGGCAAATGGGTTGGCAGAATATTCAACGTTGAAGCCGGAAACTAACTCTGATTCTCCTTCAGTTAGGTCAAATGGAGCTCGGTTAGTTTCTGCTAAGGTTGATGTGAATCATATCATTGCTAGGGGCCACATAGGAAAGATTAGTCATAGATGTTCTTGTGTTGTGGCGAAAGCAGTTAATGTAAAGGATCCATTTATTAGCACTATTGATAAGATAATAGTTGTTATGGAGACTTCATAGGAAATGGTTTGGGCTACTGCCCGTAAAGCTCCTATGAGAGCATATTTTGAATTTGATGCTCAACCTGATCATAGGATAGAATAGACTATTAGACTTGATATTGCGAGAATAAACAGTAGGCTTAGATTTAAGTTGATCAGAGGATATGGTATTGGAAGAGGGACTCATACAGTTAGGGCTAAGGTTAAGGCTAGGATTGGGGCAACGGTAAATAGGAATTTTGAGGAGGTTTGCTGGTAGATAGGCTCTTTGGTAAATAGTTTGATTGCGTCTGCAACAGGTTGAAGGAGGCCATATGGTCCTACTACATTGGGGCCTTTACGAAGTTGTGTGTAGCCTAAGGCCTTTCGTTCAACCTGAGTAAGGAAGGCTACCGCTAGGAGAATGGGTAGAGCTACTGTTAGGATGTTAATTAAGAACATTGTTAAGAAAAGGAGTTGAACCTCTGTAAGTAAAGACTTAAGTTTTATGCGGTGACCAATCTTTGCTATCTTAACAAATCCTGTTCTTGGATTGGGTAGTTTAGCTTATTTAAATTGAGATTTATTCATAAATTTGGCTGAAGGCGTCTTGGTAAGATTGGCCTCATTTCTTCTGTCCTTTCTACTGGAGGAAATAAACTATAGATAGAAACCGACCTGGATTGCTCCGGTCTGAATTCAGATCACGTAGGACTTTAATCGTTGAACAAACGAACCCTTAATAGCGGCTGCACCATTAGGATGTCCTGATCCAACATCGAGGTCGTAAACCCTGCTGTCGATAGGGACTCTAGAGTAGGATCGCGCTGTTATCCCTAGGGTAACTTGTTCCGTTGATCAAGTATTGGGTCAATAAGTGGTTAGTAAATTTTGACTTGTAGAGTCTAAATTAGAATATCATTCGGAGGTTTTTTTCTTCTCCGAGGTCACCCCAACCAAAATTGTTAATTTATTATACTACTTAGTTGTATCTTGTAGATTTATAGGGTAGCAATTAAATTAGTTAATTTAAGCTCCATAGGGTCTTCTCGTCTTATGTATTTATTCTCGCCTCTTCACGAGAAGGTCAATTTCCTTGATTAGAAGAAAGAGACAGTTAAACCCTCGTGTGGCCATTCATACAAGTCTCCAATTAAGGAACAAATGATTATGCTACCTTCGCACGGTCAGAGTACCGCGGCTGTTTAACACTTGGTCACTGGGCAGGCAGTGCCTCGAATACTAGTAATGCTCGAGGTGATGTTTTTGGTAAACAGGCGGGGTTAATGTTTGCCGAGTTCCTTTTACTTCTTTTAATCTTTCCCTTAAGCACACCTGTGTTGGATTAACAGTCAGTGTAATAAAAGTTTTATTTTTATATTTAATTATTTGATTGTTAACTACCAGTGGGCATCTGATCTGATATAAGCTTGTGCGGGGAGAAATATTTCTTATTACTTATACTAACATTATTTCTTCTATTTATATAGATTGGTCCAGTATTATATCTAGGAGGTCATTGATTAATTTTGGGATTTTTTAGTTTGATTGGTTGTTGAGCTTTAATGCTTTCTTAATTGATGGCTGCTTCCAAGCCAACTATGGAATTAATGATAAATTTACTCGCTAGTTAAGGTTGTATCCTTGATCAAAAGAGCTGTACCCCTTTTGAATAGCTCTAAAATTTACATTGGAATTGCTTTGTTTTTGTGGTAAATTTTAGGTTGAACTGAAATTGTTTCTGGACAACCAGCTATCATCAGGCTCGATTGGCATTTCACCTCTATCTGTAAGTTTTTTCACTATTTTACCACATAGATGAATTGATCCTGAGGATTACTATCAGATAGCTCGTCTGGTTTCGGGGTTTCTGGCTACAGTTCTCTATGTCAGATTTTTTCTAGTTAATTCATTATGCAAAAGGTAAAGGGGTTAATCCTTGCTGTTTTGTACTATTAAGTTATCTTTCATCATTCCCTTGCGGTACTATCTCTGTTGCGCCTTAGTAAAATTTCTATCTCCTATACTTTTTGGTAAGTAAATGTTTTAATTTAATATAGTGTGAGAGTTGTATGTAAAATTGGTAGGGCTAGATTTAGTTCAAAGTGATCATTGTGAATGAGGTCTTCTAGGTGTAAGCCAGATGCTTTTTGTTAAGCTACACTTTGAGTTACCCAAGCACACTTTCCAGTACGCTTACCTGGTTACGACTTGTCTCCTCTCGTATTTGTTTTAATCCGTAATATGGTTGTCTGATATAGAAATACTTGAGGAGAGTGATCGGGCGGTGTGTACCCGCTTCATGGCCTAGTTCAATTAAGCTCTCTATTCTTAGTTTACTACTAAATTCTCCTTCAATCACTTGTTTCAGGGTGATATTCGTTTATCTATTCTATAATAGAAAATGTAGCCCATCTTTGACCGTCACGTAGGCGACACCTCGACCTCATTTTTTTTGTGGGTTATGATTAAGCTCACTTTGGTGCCCTATAGGGGTTTGCTGAAGATGGTGGTATATGGACTGAATTAGCAAGTGACGGTAAGGTATATCGGGGTTCATCGGTTACGAGACAGGCTGCCCTAGGTGAATATAAAGCACCGCCAAGTCCTTTAAGTTTTAAGCTCTGGCTAGTAGTTCTCTGGCGGATAGCTTTGTAAAGGTAGCTATCAAAGTTTAGGGCTAGGCATAGTGAGGTATCTAATCTCAGTTTGTACCCTAGCTATCGTATGTTCAGGATTATTAAAGTCACTTTCGTAGGTTATTTATGTCTTATCTTGAGCTTTTAACAGCCTGCATAAGATTTAACTTTATTTTTTTGTTTCTTTTAATACGCTTTACGCCGTGTGCTTATTAATTTCGACTAATCGTATGGCCGCGGTTGCTGGCACGAAATTGACCAGTCCTTTGTTAGGATAACTTAGTCTAACTTTTGTTAATTGCTAAATATTTACTACTGCTGTTTCCCGTGGGGGCGTGGCTAGGCGAGACGTCATGAGCTACACTTGGAGTGTGTGCTTGATGCCAGCTCTCTTTGATCAGTAATGATTTAGAAGGCGTATTCACTGGCGGGCGGATACTTGCATGTATAAGTTTCCTAATAACCAATAAGAAGGCCGGGGCCAAACCTTTGCTGTTTATGGAGTTGGGTTAACTCGTCTAGGTATTTTCAGTACCTTGCTTTTGTTTTAAGCTACATTAACGAGGTGGGGTAAGATTTTCCAAGAAATGGGTCTCCGAGTTTTTTTTTTTTCAGATCTAGGAACGTGGCTCTTGAAAAGAAAATAATTTTTTTAAAGTAATACGTTGGTATTGAAGGCGGAAGAATTTGCCTTCACTCCTATGTAACTAGTTATGCCTACCTATTTATGCTCTTAGTTTCATCTGTAGTATAGTCTTGCTTTTGGGGTTTGATAGGACAAAAAAATATACTTATAGAAATTGAGTTAAGAGTAATTAAGGGGGGGTTGTAATAGATAGTTACATAGTGGTTATGCGTATGCGTACGCGCGTACGCTGGAAATTTGGGTTAAAAAAATTTTATGTCCTCCGAGCACTGACTGAATAGTACCTCATATATTACCATGCCAGATCTTAATACTCAATTCAAGCTCAGCTACAAGTTGCTTGACTGTGTTAAGGCCTCAGACGGCCATAGCTGAATCACAGCATCCCCAAAATTAAAAGATACCAAATGCATGACACCACAGTTGTTATGATCATGGGCTGATTAGTCATTAATCCATCGAGATGTCTTATTTAAGAGGAAAGAATGGGCGATTTTAGGAGAGATGGTCCTGAAGAAAGAACCAGATGCCAGGTATAGATCCAGTATAGAAACCCCCACAATTGATGGGCCCGGAGCGAGAAGAGGGACACGAAGATGGGCGGGTTGATGGTTTCTCGGAGGTAGGTAGTTAAGGTATTACCATTGGAGGTGATATGCATGGTGACTAGAGATTTCTCAGTGATGCGCTATGTACGACCAAGGACTCTAATGTGCTATGTAAGACTATGGTTTATCGTAGGTAAATAATATCCATGGGTTAAAACATGATCTGGGAATTGTACATGAAATGGCTTAACACATTAACTAAACAGTGCTTATAAGCATGGGGTAAATAATGTGATGCACGATTATACATAGTATGGTCTATGTAAGATTAAACATAGTTAGTATTATATATCATTATGTATGGGGACGAGCATTTAATGCACGATGTACATAGCAGGTTGATTTGCTTGCAGGGAATAGTTTAAGAAGAATTTCAGTTTTGGGTATTGATGGCGAGGTAAGTGGACCTCTTCCCTGAATATCCTTAGAAGGTGGTTTTCATTTATGGTTTACAAGACCATTGTAATGTCTTATAATATAAGGATTATTTAATGAGATAGTTTTCGATTATTCCTGCGATTGGTAGGAAGATTAGAATAATGGAGAAGTATAGGATTGAGGCCATTTGGCCGATAGCGATGTAGGGATGTTCTACTGGTTGGTTGCCAATTCATGTAAGTATTAGTAGGTCTATTGTTAGGGCTCAGAATAGGACTTGGCTGAGAGGTCGGAGTATTATACTTCGATATTTGGATGTGTGGAGTAGCGGCATTAATCCTAGGATTAGGATAGATAGGAATAAGGCTAGAACGCCTCCTAATTTATTTGGGATAGATCGTAAAATGGCATAAGCAAAAAGAAAGTATCACTCTGGTTTGATATGTGGAGGAGTATTTAGTGGATCGGCTGGCATATAGTTATCAGGGTCTCCTAGTATGTCTGGAGAAAGTAGGGTTAGGAGTAGAAGTAGGATTAGGATAAGTAGTCCTAGGAAATCTTTGATAGTATAGTATGGATGGAAGGGGATTTTATCCGAGTCTGAGGTGAGGCCTAGTGGGTTGTTTGAGCCTGTTTCGTGAAGGAAGGTTAAGTGTACTCCTGCTACTGCAACTGCGGCAAATGGAAGGATAAAGTGGAGGGCAAAAAATCGTTTTAGGGTTGCCTTGTCTACTGAAAAGCCTCCTCAGATTCACTCTACTAGGTCTGTGCCGATATAAGGAATTGCTGAGAAGAGGTTAGTGATTACAGTTGCTCCTCAAAATGATATTTGTTCTCACGGAAGGACATATCTTATGAAAGCAGTAGCTATAGTAATTAGTAATAATATAATGCCAGTATTTCAGGTTTCTGAGTAGAGGTAAGATCCGTAGTAGATGTTTCGCCCAATGTGTATATACAGGCAGAGGAAGAAGATGGATGCTCCGTTGGAGTGTAGTTGTCGAATAATTCAGCCATAGTTGACGTCTCAGCAGATGTGAGAGATAGATGAAAACGCAGTTATTGTGTCGGGTGCATTAGTGTATAGCTAGGAATAATCCTGTTAGGATTTGAGCAATTAGGTATGCTCCTAGTAGTGAGCCGAAATTTCATCATGTTGAGATATTGGATGGAGTAGGCAGATCGATGAAAGATTTATTGATAATTTTAAACAGGGGGTGGGATTTTCAGAGGTGGATCATTAATTGGTTATTTCTCTAGTTGAAATACAACGATGTTTTTTCAGATCATTAGTCATGGTAGGAGTCCATGTGGAAATAATGATATATAATGTTTTTATTATGAGTGTGCTTTATGTAGTAGGTTTTATTGGTTTTTCATCTAAGCCTTCTCCTGTTTATGGGGGAATGAGTTTAATTGTGAGTGGAGGTTTGGGGTGTGGAATTATTATGAGTTTTGGAGGGTCCGTCTTGGGGTTGGTTGTATTTTTAGTATATTGGGGTGGGATGATGGTAGTTTTTGGTTATACTGCTGCTATAGCTACTGAAGAGTATCCTGAAACTTGAGGGTCAAATGTTGTAGTTTTGAGTGCATTGTTGGTAGGTTTGTTAATAGAGGTTTCTATAGTTATGTGACTATTTAGTGGTGAGTATGAGTTAATGGGTTTTTATTTTGGTGGTTTAGAAGATTTCATGGTTTTTAGCGAAGGGGTTGTTGAGTGTGTACGTGAGGATTATTCTGGGGGAGCGTCTTTGTATAGTTATGGGTTTTGGTTTTTGATCTTGGCTGGATGAATGTTGTTCGTTAGTATTTTTATTGTTATTGAGGTTACTCGAAAGCGTTATAGGACAATTAGTAAGCCTAGTGTAATTGATAGGAGGAATGATAGGAAATAGAGTTTTATTAGGCCTTTTTGATTAGATACCAGGCTGGTGGCTGTTTTTTGCATGGTTATTAGGTTTTTGGGGATTATTTTTTCTAGTCAAATTAAGTCTATAATAGTTGTTGCTAGATTTTGACTTATGGTAAGGCCTAGGTAGGGTAGAAGTCGATGGACGATAGTTGGGTAGTATCCTAACGTATTTGAGAATTTATGTATGTATGATGGTTGCTTAAATGTCAAGTTGCGTGTTATGTTATTAAGTTCTACTGCTACTGTAAATCCTAGTAGAGTAGCTGCTAGGGCTGTAAGTTTTAGATATGCAGGTATGGTTGTTTGGGGTGTTGTGTGTGGGATAGTATTTATTGAGATGATAAAGCCTATGAAAATACTGCCTAGCATTAGTCGTTTAATAGGATTTACGAGGTATGGATTGTTTTCATTAATTTGGGTTAGTGTGGAATATCGTGGTTGTCCAAGGAGAGCAAAGAAAATAATTCGGGCGCTGTAACTTGCCGTTATAGATACGGCAATGAGGGTAATTAATAATGCCCAGGTGTTAGTGCAGGATATGTTAGCAGCTTCAATTATTGGGTCTTTTGAGTAGAATCCTGTTAGGAATGGTATGCCAGTGAGTGCTAAACTGCCAATAATGATGGCTGTTGAAGTAATAGGCATTGTTTTGTAGAGTCCTCCTATTTTGCGAATGTCTTATTCATTATTTAAGTTGTGGATGATAGAACCAGAGGATAGGAATAGTATTGCTTTGAAGAATGCGTGTGTGCACATGTGAATAAAGGCTAGATGTGGTTGATTAATTTCAATAGTTACTATTATTAGGCCTAGTTGGCTGGAAGTAGAGAGTGCAATAATTTTTTTGATATCATTTTGTGTGAGAGCGCAGGTAGCCATAAATAGAGTGGTGATGGCCCCTAGACATAGTGTTAAGGTTTGAATAGTGGGGTTGTTTTCTATTAGTGGGTGAAAGTGAAAAAGAGTGAATACCCCGGCTATAACTATTGTGCTAGAGTGGAGGAGTGCCAAGGATGAATTCCAGCAGTGTGACTTTGGGCCAGGCAGCTACCATATATAAGCCTCAGTTTCTTTATCTATAATATGGGTGTAATAATAGTACCAACTTCATTACTTTGTTGGCAGTGTTAAATGAGAAGGCATCTGTAAGCATTTAGCACAGTGATACATATTAAATTCCCTGTAAATGTAAGCTATCATCCTCCTCATCTTTATTATTCCTGGTGCCATTACCATCATTATTGCTGTTACCAGGAAGCAGCTTGAGAAGGATGTAGCAGATAAGGTAGGAGTATGCTCTTTATCTTTTTAAAGAATTTGTTGGGGACTTCCTACGCACCTTGGGATTTTAAAGAAACACTCTCCTTCCCTTTTCTCTTCTCTGTCTTCCTCACCATACCATACAAAACATCACAGCAACTCTCTTCTCAAAAGGAAAATCTGTATATGTGATCTGGCTAACCAATGGGACGGATTCAATATTCAAACCCTTCTAGAAAATTATGGCTCTCCTATCATTGTGCGTTTGCCTTCTGCTTTGAGGACCAAGAACTTGGGCTAAGATTATTAGACAAAGACGCACTGGATGTACGAAAGCTTTGCGGCTTGATCTGTGAGTCCAGCCTCCTTTTTGTGTTGTAAAGTCCAAACAACCAACACACATCTGAATTTTAGGGCTATAATAACCCAATGGAAACCCTGGTGGCGTAGTGGTTAACAGCTACAGCTGCTAATCAAAAGGTTGGCAGTTCAAATCCATCAGGTGCTCCTTGGAAACGCTATGGGGCAGTTCTACTCTGTCCTACAGGGTCAGTATGAGTTAGAATCGATTTGATGGCAACAGGTTTGGTTTTTGTTTGTTTTTTGGGATAAACACTGCTGTGACAACTACTGAGTGTATCGTGTTTTGCTCCATCTCAGAGCATATAAGTCCTCGTCAATTTATCTGTCATTTCTTATCAAAGACAGCCCATCAGATTATTTTACCCAGGCAAGCTCTGTTTAGAGGAACAATTTTGCCTCTCAGCCTCCACTCCTTGATGAGCAGGATTCATTTTATTTATAATAGTAACGTGAAAGGCGAGGCTCTCAAAGATGAAAGAACGCCACTTTTCCTTAACAGAGCCCTTTAGAAGTGCACACCCGTGGCGGGCAGTGTGGCTGCTTTTCCAGAGCCCCCTCCAGTAGTGACGCCTCAATGACTAGCTGGAGCAGGGGACGTGCCTATGACATGGTCAGCTCAAGAGCCACCAAGCCTTCTAACAGGTGGTTCTAGCAATACATATGTTTGACACTTGGTCTTTTGCTTTATTAAGATCCTCACCAGCAGCATATCTTAGGTTTTTAGTAGTGGTACAGACATTGTCCACCATGCATTTGTCAGTTTGTCATACCGTGGTGGCTTGCTAGTTGCTGGGTTGCTGGAGGCTATGCCACTGGTATTTCAAATACCAGCAGGGTCACCCATGGTGAACAAGTCTCAGAGAAGCTTCCAAACTAAGGTAGTCTATGAAGAAAGACCTACTGATCTACTTCTAAAAATTAGCCGGTGAAAACCCCATGGATCACAAGAGAATATTGTTTGATACGGCGCTGGAAGATGAACCCCCTTGGCTGGAATCCAAAAAAGCCAAACCTATTGCCGCTGAGTTGATTCTGACTCATAGCGATCCTATACGTGATTTAGGAGATAATATTGGAGTGATTTTTCCCTGTCCCTGAGCATAGAGAATGCGACCCAGCTGGAGCTGGACTCACAAGGACACAACACCTGGGCCCTGAGGTATCAAGACGATACCTAGGACAATCTTGGAAAACATCTTTTAGGGAAACTTTCACATAAGCTATTAAAACAGAGCCCAAAAGACCCCCACACTTTCCACTCTTATCTTTTTCTATTAGCATTTAGTGAATAGAAGATTCATCGGAACAATGAAGAACCTCCTGTCGTTACTAAAACCCGTACCAGTGATTATTAAGAAAGACAATTCAAAATGTAGAATCACAGAGATTTAGCAGTTTCTAGACAACCTGTGAAAACGTGAAGATTTCAATGATTTTCTTCATTTGTAATGTTAATATATACTGATGACTCTGTAAGGTTCCTTGGACTCAGATAGGCGTGACTCTGGCAGCATGCTTGTCCATTTCCCCATTCTTGTCCATTCTGTAATATTCCTTGGACTTGGGCAGATATGGCTTCAGCAGCATGCTTGTCCGTTTCCCCACTCTTGCTTATCCTGTAATTCTCCTTGGACTCAGACAGACATGGCTCTGGCAGTATGCTTCTCTATTTCCTACTTTTGCCTCTTAGAGCATATGCTGAATAAAGCCTTTCTTTTTGCTTTCAAAAACTTTGTGATATTTCTACCCTAGAACACAGGGTAGAGTAGAACTACCCCATAGGGTTTCCAAGGAGCAGCTGGTAGATTCGAACTGCTGACCTTTTGGTTAGCAGCCAATCTATTAACCACTGGGCCACCAGGGCTAGGCACTCAAAATGCACAGCGGCTGCAACAATGGACTCGAGCATTCCAATGATTGTGAAGTTGGTGCAGGACTGGGCAATATTTCGATCTGCCCTACGTGGGGTTGCAATGAGTCAGAGTCAACTCACTAGCAGCTAACAACAACATTCTAATAACATACTTTATAATTTTGCTAGTATTGCACAGCAGTTGCAAATTTAAAAAGGATGAACCCCATCCATTGTGTGATTTATGTTCTTGGTCTGGACCTTTACGATTAGCAAAGGAGGTTGGATGATTCTGAGTCTACTGGGAGCTCCCCGAACTCAAAATCTCAAAGGTTTTTCACCAAGATGGTAGGCAGTGTGATTTTGGTAAGAGATGTACTTTCCCAAAGGAGAAGTGAAAGGATCTCTTCAGTAGTTCAGGCTCAAGCCAACTCAGCCATGTGGGTGGTGGGTGTCACCAACAATCTGACTGTGCCCTTGATCAGGTTTCATGGTATAGAAGTCTTTGAGGCACTGGGTTGCAGCTCTAGCGAAGCCCACGTTGCTTCTGAGAATCCTTCACATGCCTCTCTGTGTTGTGAGCCTTCTGTGCTCATCTCCTCTGATGACTTCTTTACTGACCTTTTCTTCCCCCACAGTTATAACTGGTGCCATAGAACTTTGTGGTGGTTTTTGTTAGCTGCCTTCAAGTGGGCCCCTGACTCATGGCCACCTCATGCATAACTGAATGAAAGGCTGCCTGGTCCTGTGCCATTCCCGTGATGGGTTGCAGATTAGGTGGTGCAAATAATTAATGCATTTGGCTGCTAACCGAAAGGTTGGAGGTTCTGAAAAATCATCCATTGAAAACCCTATGGAGCACAGCTCTAGTCTGAGACATATGGGGTGGCCATGAGTAGGAGTAGTCTCGATGACAACTGGTAACCATATAGAGCTTAAAAAACCAAAACCAAACCTGTTACCATAGAGTCGATTCCAACTCATGGCAACACTGAAGGGCACAGTAGAACTGCCCCATAGGGTTTCCAAGGCTATAAATCTTTATAGAAGCAGACTGCCACATGTTTCACTCATGGAACAGCTGGTGGGTTGAAACCACCAACCTTTCAGTTAGCAGATGAGTGCTTAACCACTGTGCCACCAGGGCTCCTTTATATAGAGATTAGCACTTTTTAATTTAAGGAATCTTGGTGTAGTGCCCACAGCTAAGCCATGGGCTTCTGGAGAGTGGAGACTATATACTTCTTTGTGACTCTCACAGCTCCTATAATTCCAATGAATGAAGAAGAAGATGAAGATGATGATGATGAAGCATGAGTAACACTAGTAGCTAACATTTGTTGACTGCTCTCTAGGCACCCAAGCATGGTGCTGAGTCCTTTTGATGGATTTTCTCTCTCATCCTCACGAGAGCCCTTTGAGGTTGGTACTGCTGTAATCTCCACTGAACAGATGAGGAAACTGAGGCTGAGAAAGGTTAAATGGTGTTTAATTCTTGGTAGACTAGGAGACTTGGGCGGTTACTTAAAACAACTTGTGACTTAGTTCCCTCATCTGAGAGATCTGGATGTTGTCAATTACTATGAAAATCCAATGAAATAATATTTTTGCTACAACATAATCCAGATGTTGAGCTTGGTTTTCCTAACAGACCTGCCCGGTCCTGCGCCATCTTCATAATTGTTGTTATGCTTGAGCCCATTGTTGCAGCCACTGTGTCAATCCATCTTGTGGAGGGTCATCCTCTTTTTCGCTGACCCTCTACTTAACCAAGCATGATGTCCTTCTCCAAGGACTGATCCCTCCTGACAACATGTCCAAAGTATGTGAGACATAGACTTGCCATACTTGCTTCTAAGAAGCATTCTGGCTGTATTTCTTCCAAGACAGATTTGTCTGTAGCGATTTAGAATAATGTTATTTGTTTAGTCCTAATTTTTTTTTTTTAATATAATATATGCAGTGAAGGATCCCTGGTGGCATAGTGATTAAGCGCTAGGCTGCTAACGAAAAGGTTGGCAGTTCAAACCCACCAGCAGCTCTGTGGGAAAAAGATGTAGCAGATTGCTTCCATAGAGATTCACAGACTTGGAAACCCTTTGGGGCAGGTCTACGGTGTCCTATAGGGTTGCTATGACTTGGAATCAACTCGATGGCAATGGGTTTGGTTTTTGGAATATAAGCAGTACTGTGCAGTTTGTTGTTTGTGTTAAAACCAAAAAACCCATTGCTGTCAAGTCAACTCTGATTCATGGCAACCCCACGTATTACAGAGTAGAACTGAGCTCCATAGAGTTTTCTTGGTAGTAATCTTTCTTCTACGGTGCCACTTGGTGTTTGTGTTAAAGCAATTCCCAAAGTATTTGGATGTGCACAGAACATCTCTGGAAGTATACACAAGGAATTAGTAAAGGGGGTGGCCTCTGGGGAGAATAACTGGTGACTGAGGGTCCAGGGTGAGCGATGACTTATTTTCACTGTGTATAAACACTCCCGCCCCCCCCCCCTTTTCTTTTTTGGAGCTCTGGTGGTGCGGTGGTTAAGAACTTGGCTGCTAACCAAAAGGTCAGCTGTTTGAATTCACCAGTCACTCCTTGGAAACCCTATGGGCCAGTTCTATTCTGTCCTATAGGTCACTGTGAGTCAGAATCCACTCAACAGCAACCAGTTCAGGATATATCCTCTTATACTATGGAATTTGGTATCCTACTCATGTATTATCTATTTTAAAAAGTAAAATTGGACCCAACTGAAATTAAAAGAATCATATCAGATTATTATGAAAAATTATACTCTAGCAAATTTGAAAACCTAGAAGAAATGGATGAATTCCTGGAAAAACACTACCTACCTAAACTAACACAATCAGAAGTAGAACAACTAAATAGACCCATAACAAAAAAAGAGATTGAAATGGTAATCAAAAAACTCCCCCCAAAAAAAAGCCCTGGCCCGGATGGCTATACTGCAGAGTTCTATCAAACTTTCAGAGAAGACTTAACACCACTACTACTGAAGGTATTTCAAAGCATAGAAAATGACGGAATACTACCCAACTCATTCTATGAAGCCACCATCTCCCTGATACCAAAACCAGGTAAAGACATCACAAAAAAAAAGAAAATTACAGACCTATATCCCTCATGAACACAGATGCAAAAATCCTCAACAAAATTCTAGCCAATAGAATTCAACAACATATCAAAAAAATAATCCACCACGACCAAGTGGGATTTATGCCAGGTATGCAAGGCTGGTTTAATATTAGAAAAACCATTAATGTAATCCACCATATAAATAAAACAAAAGACAAAACCCACATGATCTTATCAATTGATGCAGAAAAGGCATTTGACAAAGTCCAACACCCATTTGTGATAAAAAAAAAAAAAACTCTCACCAAAATAGGAATTGAAGGAAAAAGTAAAATTGTTAAAAGTATTAAAAGCTATCCAACTATATGGTGCTGTTATTGCTCGTGGCTTACCCACTGTTCTTCCTCCTTTTATTTCTCTTGCCCCTGCACTCCTTGGTAAAGGAGAATGTACAGGACACCATGGCACACTGGACTGGGGACCCTCAGGATGAGAAGAACATTCCAGATCAAGTGTTGCATACTTGTCTCATCCTTATCATGCTCTCCTAATCCCTGCCCAGGTGCCCCTTCTTACTGCTGTCTTCATTTTGTGGGTAAAACAAAGTGTGATCTCTCCATGCCCTACATAGTCACAATCTCTGAGCATCTGTATGAACAGCTTACATGACAGAAGTATGTCGATTGCCTAGGCCAGTACCTGCCTGAGGTAGATGCTCAACTGAAGTGCATTGAAACCGATGGCAGGAGCCCTGCCCCAGCTTCTCCCCATTCACCCAGCTTCACCGAGTGCAGACGGCATGCCTGGGTGGTTGTGTAACCCCGGATGGGCTGTGAGCTGCGAGCACGTGGAAGGAGAGAATACAGCACCAAGGAATTATTCCTCTCCTAGCAATCGGTCTTAGGCCAGTCATTCAGAATCTATGACATATCAAGCAATGTAAATGAATCAGGAATGAGCTGTGCTCATTGTGCGCCTGAAATGCCAAAGGCAGAACATTAAGGATCAGAAGAGAGGGCTGGAACCCATTTCCAGCAAGTTAAAATAAAGCTAGCCTTACTTTGCACCCCTCCCCACCCTTATTCCTACTTACTTAGTGTTTTAGCAAGGAAATCGTGAAAATTTCCCCCTCTCTAATGCTTGTTAGGAAACACTGGTGGCATAATGGTTAAATGCTACAGCTGCTAACCAAAGGGTCAGCAGTTCGAATCCTCCAGGTGCTCCTTGGAAACTCTATGGGGCAGTTCTACTCTGTCCTCTAGGGTCACTATGAGTCAGAATTGACTCGACGGCACTGGATTTGTTTTTTTTTTGGTAATGCTTGTTGCTATACAGTGGAGCCGCTTGCAGAATTTGCAGTGGATAGAATAGGCATGAAGGAATTTTGGATGCTGGTCTTCGAGGAGGCCATGTCCTGGGGAAAGATTAATACACATCCCTCCCACTGAGGGGTTTACCACTGAGCTGGATATCTGCCTGCAACTCCCACACACCGCCATCTTGACAGACTTGAACCACTAACCTTATTTTAACTCACAGAATCTTCTATGTTTTTCTGCTCTCACTCTCTGCTTTAGCTATAATTGTTTTTTCTATGTACCAGACTAGATCCAAAAGAAAATTTTAATAGTGAAAAAACCAGATCTCCCCCTCTGTATGAAACGAACAGGAATCAGAAAGATTTGAAAGTGTCCTCAATTAGAGGATGGAAAGAAGGCCACAGGGAAATGTTTTTCATTTATTCGGAAAGTCAATAATAGAAAGAACCAATCTGTCAGAAATACTAAATGAGTATATCAGTATGGTTTTGGAACAAAGGCTACAGCTGTAATCACGAACAGGCACATTTCTAAAGTTCTGAGCTAAAAGGCACATCTGTTTATTGAGGGTTCAGCTCACCCGGAAGCAAGATTCTGAGCCAGTTAGACTAGAAAGAGAGTCAGTTTTCTCCAATTCATTGTACTCAGGACACCTGTTTGCTTGAGATAAGAGAGAGAGGCCCAGCAAGGCTGAAGACCCAGTGTTTCGCTGGGTTAGACCAGATGTTGGATTTGGCTTCTGTACTGGGTTAACAGACCGGTGTAGCTTTATGTTCCTTGAATAGTGAGTGATAATAATGTTATTTGTTTAGTACTATGTGCCTGTAAAACCTCATTGAATCTTCCCAACCATCCAGGAGCTTGCTGCTATTGATATCTTCATTTTATATGTTAGGAGATTGTGTTTTAGAGAGACTAAGCCTCTTGCCCCAGTCACGTGGCTTACAGTGATAAGTACTTGAAACAGGACAGCCTGACAATCAGGAGACTGTTGGCTTACTGACTCAGTGCTCTTTATCACAGAAATAGCAGAGCCTTATTCACTCATTCATTTCAGAAACGTTTACTGAGCTCCACTGTGTGTTGGGTGCTATGGATGTTTTGTGTGTGTGTGTGTTACAAATATTCACCTTCTGCTGGAAAAGACAAACACACAGTGATAAAATGTTGGTTGGGAGGGATAGCTATATGGGAACTCAAAGAGTCTCCTGATTTAGCTTAGGGGTGGTGGTATCAAGAAAGGCTTCCTAAGGGTGGTGGGTATCAAAGGATGAGGCAGAGTTAGTAGGCAAAGTATTGAACAACATGAATTCTAGGAAATAGCATGTTGTGCTTGAAGTGTGTGTGATGTGACATGTATGTGGTGTGTGTGACATTTGAGGTACAGGTACGTGTGTGTTTGCATGTGAGTATGTGTGTGGTATATTGTGTAGGCTGGCATGTCTGTATAGTATGTGTGTGTAAGGTGTGTCTGGGGTGGGTATGTGCGTGTAGTTTGTGAGGAGCATGTGAATATTTACATGAGTGTGAGGTGGGTATGGTGTGAAGTGTGCTTGATGTGGACGTATGTGTGTAGTATATGAGGAGTATATGTGTGTGTGAGGTGGATATGGTGACGTTGGTGGCTAGCAGTCTTGAGTTCAAATCCTACTTCTTTCACCCATGAACTGTGTGATTTGGGGCAAGTCGTTCAATGTTTCTGAGCCTCACTTTCCTCATCTGTGAAGTGAAGGTAAAGGAAGGAATGTTGGGAGGATAACATGAGCTAATAATGTGTGGACCTAGTATCTCGTGGGCATCAGTAAAGTCAGCTTCCTCTAGGCACTTAAATTAGGGCCATGGTAGTTTAACCTTTCCTGAGATAATCAAACAGAGAATGGAACAGATAAAGTCTGGCCCCATGCAAATGAAGACAGTATATGAATCAATTGTTTCTTAAAGGAGTACCTAAATATCAGTGTAAGTTCTTCCTGTTTGTGTTTAAAATCTAAGTTTAGAGAGGACTAAATCTCAATACTACATAGAAGCACCATGTTGTCATTGTTGTTGTTATTGTTAGGTGCCGTTGAGTCGGTTCTGACTCATAGCACCCCTATGCACAACGGAACGAAACACTGCCCGGTCCTGAGCTATCCTTACAATCGTTGTTATGCTTGAGCTCATTGTTGCACCCACTGTGTCAATCCACCTCATTGAGAGTCTTCCTCTTTTCCGTTGACCCTGTACTCTGCCAAGCATGATGTCCTTCTCCAGGACCAATCCCTCCTGACAACACGTCCAAAGTTATGTAAGACTCAGTCTCTCCATCCTTGCCTCTAAGGAGCATTCTGGCCGCACTTCTTCCAAGACAAATTTGTTCATTCTTTTAGCAGTACATGGTATATTCAATATTATTCTTCACCAACACCACAATTCAAAGACGTCAACTCTTCTTCAGTCTTCCTTATTCATTGTCCAGCTTTCACATGCATAGGATGTGATTGAAAATACCATGGCTTGCGTCAGGTGCACCTTAGTCTTCAGGGTGACATCTTTGCTCTTCAACACTTTGAAGAGGTCCTTTGCAGCAGATTTACCCAATGCAATGTGTCTTTTGATTTCTTGACTGCTGCTTCCATAGCTGCTGATTGTGGGTCCAAGTAAAATGAAACCCTTGACAACTTCAATCTTTTCTCCGTTTATCATGATGTTGCTCACTGGTCCAGTTGTGAGGATTTTTGTTTTCTTTATCTTGAGGTGTAATCCATACTGAAGACTGTGGTCTTTGATCTTCACTAGTAAGTGCTTCAAGTCCTCTTCACTTTCAGCAGGCAAGGCTCTGTCATCTGCATAACGCAAGTTGTTAATGAGTCTTCCTCCAATCCTGATGCCCCGTTCTTCTTCATATAGTCCAGCTTCTTGGATTATTTGTTTAGCATACAGATTGAATAGGTATGGTGAAAGAATACAACCCTGACACACACCTTTCCTGACTTTAAACCAATCAGTATCCCCTTGTTCTGTCCGAACAACTGCTTCTTGATCTATGTAAAGGTTCCTCATGAGCACAATTAAGTGTTCTGGAATTCTCATTCTTCACAGTGTTATCCATAGTTTGTTATGATCCACACAGTCGAATGCCTTTGCATAGTCAATAAAACACAGGTAAACATCCTTCTGGTATTCTGTGCTTTCAGCCAGGATCCATCTGACATCAGCAATGATATCCCTGTTTCCACGTCCTCTTCTGAAACCGGCCTGAATTTCTGGCAGTTCGATATACTGCTGCAGCCGTTTTTGAATGATCTTTAGCAAAATTTTGCTTGCATGTGATATTAATGATATTGTTCTATAATTCCCACATTCTGTTGGATCACCTTTCCTGGGAATAGGCATAAATATGGATCTCTTCCGGTCAGTTGGCCAGGAAGCTGTCTTCCATATTTCTTGGCATAGACGAGTGAGCGCCTCCAGCGCTGCATGTGTTTGTCGAAACATCTCAGTTGACTTTCCATCAATTCCTGGAGCCTTGTTTTTCACCAATGCCTTCAGAGCAGCTTAGACTTCTTCCTTCAGTACCATCAGTTCCTGATCATATGCTACCTCTTGAAATGGTTGAATATCGACTAATCTTTTTAGTCTTTTGACTCTGTGTATTCCTTCCATCTTCTTTTGATGCTTCCTGCGTCATTTAATATTTTCCCCATGGAATCCTTCACTATTGCAACTTGAGGCTTGAATTTTTTATTCAGTTCTTTCAGCTTGAGAAACGCCGAGCGTGTTCTTCCCATTTGGTTTTCCATCTCAAGCTCTTTGCACATGTCATTATAATACTTTGTCTTCTCGAGAGGCCCTTTGAAATCTTCTGCTGAGTTCTTTTACTTCATCAATTCTTCCTTTTGCTTTAGCTGCTCGACTCTCAAGAGCAAGTTGCAGTCTCCTCTGACATCCACCTTGGTCTTTTCTTTCTCTCCTGTCTTTTCAATGACCTCTTGCTTTCTTCATGTATGATGTCCTTGATGTCATTCCACAACTCATCTGGTCTTCTGTCACTAGTGTTCAATGCATCAAATCTATTATTGAGGTGGCGTCTAAATTCAGGTGGGATATACTCGAGGTCCTATTTTGGCTCTTGTTGACTTGTTCTAATTTTCTTCAGTTTCATCTTGCATGAGTAATTGATGGTCTGATCTGAAGTTGGCCCCTGGCCTTTTTCTGACTGATGATATTGAGCTTTTCCATGGTCTCTTTTCACAGATGTAGTCAATTTGATTTCCTGTGTATTTCATCTGGTGAGGTCCATGTGTTTATGTTGGTGTAAAAAAGTATTTGCAATAAAGATGTCCTAGGAATTGATAATTTGTGGTTCAGAGACATTTTTAGAGATGAAGACTGAAGTTTCTTAAATCAGCATATCTTAAAATAGAATCATATAAATATGTGTGTGTGTGTGTGTAGAGTAGATAGTTACCTTTGAGTTGATTAAGGCTCGTGGCAACCTTAGGTACAACAGAACGAACCTTTTCCTGGTCCGGCATCATCCTTGCAATCTTCAGCATGTTTGAGTCTGAGCTGAGCTATTATGCCAATCTAGCTCACTGAGGGTATCCCAGAACCATGCTGACCCTCTCCTTCAACAAACGCGATGTCCTCCTCCAGTGACCGATCCCTCCTCATGATGTGTCAATTCAAGCAAGTCAAACAATGTTCTGTTATGATCCATAGGTTTTCATTGGCTAATTTTCGGTAGTCTGGAAGTGTCACCGAAACCTGTCCACCATGAGTGGCCCTGCTGGTATTTGGAATACCAGTGGCATAGCTTCCAGCATCATAGCAACATGCAACAGGCATTTCCCTTTAAAAGGAACATACGATTCAAATTAAACAGCACATCAGGAGTTAAAATTAAGGTCTTAATGTCAGCTTTCCAGTATGTATGTATAAAAAAAAAATTTCTTTTTTTTTTATGTATGTATATGTATAGAGAGAAATCTAATCTCATACAAAAGGTTATTTTCTAAATTATTAGAGAATACCAAAGCAGAATTTTAAAATAACTTGTTGAAAGGGAATTGGGAGTATTTTGAATTTGAATTATAAAATTTACCTTTTAAGGCAAAGGTAAGGAATCATTTTACTGATGGCCACTGGTCCACAAGGGCAAATTAAAACAGATAAGGACCATACATAACTCAGATCAACTTAATTTGCTTAGACAGAGGTTTTTTTTTAATATCGGGAAACATTTATTTATTTTTTTAATATTATTGTGCTTTAGATGAAAGTTTACAGTTCAAATTAGTGTCTCATTCAAAAATATGTAGATTGTATTGTGACATTGGTTGCAATGCCTGCAATGTGTCAGCACTCTCCTCCTTTCCTTTTACATCCCGAGTTCCCCCTGTCCATTTGTCCAGTTTCTCCTGTCCCTTCTTGCCTCCTTGTCTGTGCTTTTGGGCAGGTGTTGCCCATTTGGTCTCATATACTTGATTGAACTAAGAAGCATGTTTCTCATGCATGTTATTGTTTGTTTTGTAGGCCTGTCTAATCTTTGGCTGAAAGGTGAACTTCAGGAGTAGCTTTGGTTCTGAGTCAGCAGGGTGTCCGAGAAGCCATAGGCTCAGGAGTTCCTCCAGTCTCTGTCAGACTAGTAAGTCTGGTCTTTTTTTGTGAAGTTGAATTTTGTTCTACATTTTTCTCTCTTTCTGTCCAGGACCCTCTAATGTGATTCCTGTCAGAGTGGTCGGTGCTGGTAGCTAGGCACTATCTATCAGTTCTGGGCTCAGGCTGGTGGAGGCTGTGGTTCATGTTGTCTATTAGTCCTTTAGACTAATATTTTCCTTGTGTCTTTGGTTTTCTTCATTTTCCTTTGCTTCGGATGGAAAGGGACCAATAGATGTATCTTAGATGGCCACTTGAAACCTTTGAGACCCCAGGTGCTACTCACCAAAGTAGAATGTAGAACATTTTATGAACTTGTTATGCCAATTGACCTAGATATCCCCCAAGACCATGGTTCCCAGCCCTCAGCCCCAGGAAGTCGGTCCCTTAAGGTGTTTGGATGTGTCTAAGAAGCTTCAATGACTCTACCTTGGTCAAGTTGTGCTGATTTCCCCTATATTGTGTGCTCTTTCCTTTCATCAAAGTTAACACATGTCTATTGTCTATTAATCTAGTTAGTGATTTACCATCTCTACTTCCCTCCCCTAACCATCAAAGACTGTTTTTTTTCTACGCGTAAACCTTTTCTTGGGTTTTTATAATAGTGATCTCCTACAACATTTGTCGTTTTGTGATTGACTTATTTCACTCAGCCTAATGCCCTCCAGATTCATCCATGCTGTGAGATGTTTTGCAGATTCATCATTGTTCTTTATCACTGCGTAGTATTCCATTGTGTATATGTACCATAATTTATCCATTCGTCTGTCGATGGGCACTTAGGTTGTTTCCATCTTTTTCCTATTGTGAATAATGCTGCAGTGAACATGGGTGTGCATGTGTCTATTCATGTGACAGCTCTTATTTCTCTAGGAGATATTCCTAGAAGTGGGATTGCTGAATGGTGTGATATTTCTATTTCTAGCTTTGTAATGAGATGCCGTATTGTTTTCCATAGTGGTTATACTAATTTATGTTCCCACCAGCAGTGTATAAGAGTTCCAATCTCCTTGTAACCTCTCCAACATTTGTTATTTTCTGTTTTTTTTTTTTTTAATTCATACCAGTAATGTTGGGTTGAGATGGTATCTCACTGTAGTTTTGTTTTGCATTTCTCTAGTGTCTAATAATTGCGAGCGTGTCCTCATGTGTCTGTTAGCTGACTGAATGTCTTCTTTGGTGAAGTATCTATTCATTCCTTTTGACCACTTTTTAATTGGGCTATTTGTCTTTTTGTTATCGAGGTGTTGAAATCTTGTACAGATTTTAGAGATTAGACCTTTGTCGGATATGTCATAGCCAAATTTTTTTTCCTAGTCTGTAGGTTCTCTTTTTATTCTTATAGTGAAATCTTGATGAGCATAAGTCTTTAGTTTTTAGGAGGGCAGAGTTGTTTTTAAAGAGAGTTATAAATGTTACTTTTTATTTTTAAATTAAGAGCAAGAAACGTAAGATTTCACACAATGTCTGCCAATATATACATATATACTTGCTCCAGTTTCCCATTATGTCTTAAGGAAGGATAAAGGAAGGGAAAGTAGGAAGAAAAGCAAGGAAAAGGCAGAGACAGAGGGGATGAAAGATAAAGCCCTGCTGAAGGCAGGTAACATGGAGACAGCTGGGGCGGGTCTGTTCTACAGGGTAAGCCGAGCTGCTCTTTATAACCTCTTCTCAATGTTCAGAAGTCAACTCTGGTTCAGCCGGTACCTAGGCGTCCATGATAAAGATCCCCCAACAAAGGCCTCTGGTTTCAAGTATCAGCTGGGAACACTTTATCTTCCTTCGCCTCCCCTCCAGGTCCTTTGTGCACACAGAGCAACCATAAAACTTTGGAGCAAGAACCCTTTTTTAAGTGCTTTGGACTAAAATAATTTTCTTTCTTTCTTTTTTTTTTTGCCATAACCCATTGTTTCCTGGCCTAAGAATGGGAACCAGTGACTTGGTAATTGGTTTGAAAAGTGATCTGGTTTTACTATAGTCGCTATAATTACTTTGGCATGTCCTGCTGAGGTACAATTTGGCAACTTCTTATACAGACTTACTGGCTGTAACAGCTGTTAGCCCCACCGCTGTCCTATGGGGTTGTCCCAGAGCTAGCTATTGATCTTGTATATTTTGCTTTCCTTGATAAGGCCCAAGACCTAGCTGGCCCATGCTCTGTTATGAAGATTCCAATGTTAAAAGCATAAAGACTTTCAGTACTGGTGGGCAGCCCAATCCTCAACCCAGCTGGTCTTTATGTCATAACCAAAAAACCAGTTGCCCTTGAGTTGATTCCAAATCATGGTGACCCCATGTGTGTTCGAGTAGATTCAACACCCTTCAGAACTTGCAACTGCAATAATAAGATTACCACTTTGTGTTCATATGATATCTGCAAACACTGTATGATAGTCATATCATTTTATTTCATCATGTATTATCTCATTTGTGAATAACAGCAACACAAGTTCCGTGGGGCTAGTGTTAGCCCCATTTGAAGGATAGAGACTGTAAAAGGAGGCTCAGGGGGCCAGAAAGCTTAGGTAATTCACCCAAGCCCGCCCAATGAGTTACAGAGTGTGAGTTAGGTCTCTGTCCTCTTGACCCCACTCCAGCCCTAAGCAGAAGCAGGAGTCTAAGAGAATTTTGTGGGATTTCCTTTACCAGAGTTAAAGAGGGACAATGTAAATCAGAAAATAGCTCCATATCATGAAAAGACCACGTGGGCACTAGGTGTTAAGACTCCAACTATTTTCCCTACCCCCACCTTGCATAAAGCTGGTAGTCTTAGTTTGCTATGCTAAGTTTTAACCCACTGCGGTCAAGTAGATTCTGACTCATAGCGACCCTATAGGACAGAGTAGAACTGCCCCATAGGGTTTCCAAGGAGTGGCTAGTGGATTCAAATTGCTTACCTTTTGGTCGGCGACTGAGCTCTTAACTACTGCACCACCAGGGCTCCATACTGAATTTTAGGGGTCCTATATATTTTTTTTTATATTTATTTTTATATCGTGTGTAGGAAACCCTGGTGGCATAGTGGTTAAATCCTATGGCTGCTAACCAAAGGGTTGGCAGTTTGAATCCTCCAGGCGCTCCTTGGAAACTCTATGGGGCAGTTCTACTCTGTCCTATAGAGTCGCTATGAGTCGGAATCGACTCGACGGCACTGGGTTTGGTTTTGGGTTCTATGTTGTGTAATTGGAAACCTTGGTGGCGTAGTGGTTAAGTGCTGCGGCTGCTAACCAAAGGGCCAGCAGTTCGAATCCACCAGGGGCTCCTTGGAAACTCTATGGGGCAGTTCTACTCTGTCCTACGGGGTCACTATGAGTCGGAATTGACTCGACGGTACTGGGTTTGGTTTTTTTTTTTTTTTGTTGTTATATTGTGTAATATTTGTCCTATATATATATATATATATTTTTTTTTTTCTTTTTAAATAATGTGCAGAGAGGGCATTGATGGTTCAGAGGTAGAATTTTTGCCTTCTATGTGGCAGACCTGAGTTCAATTCCTGGCCAATACCCCTCATGCACAGCCACTACCCATTTGTCAGTGAGGCTTGCGTGTTACTATGATACTGAACAGGTTTCAGTGGAGCTTCAGGATTAGGAAGAAAGATCTGGCAATCTACTGAAGAAAATTAACCAATGAAAACCGTGTGGGTGACAATGGAACATTGTCCAATCCCCAACCAATCATGGGTATGGTGTAGGACTTGGCAGTATTTCGTTTCACTGTGCATGGGGTAATTATGATTTGAAGGTTGACTCAATGGTAGCTAACAACAACATACTGAGAAAAGGAACTAGTCCCCAAGATCTGGGCTGTGCCTTTTTACCCCTCAGTAGATCCATGGTTCCTGGGTGGCATCTCTCATTTTTCTTTTAACAGAGCGTCCTTAGCCTTTCCTGCTAACTAGGAAAAAGTTGAATGGTTTATGAAGTCTTTGATAGCAATTTGTATCTCATAAATAGGACTGCCAGATTTAGCAAATAAAAATACAGGATGCCCAGCTAAATTTGAATTTCAGATAAACTATAAATAATTGTTTAGTATTAAATATGTCACAAATTATTGTATTTTATCTAGTCTGTATTTTATCCAGCAACCCTACTCAAAAAATGAGTAAGAATAATAGATATTTGAGGTTGTTTGGTTGCATTTAAAAGCTGCTATGGCAGACACCTAATGCCTTTTATTTTAAGAATATTATTTTTGTCATGTTAACTCTAATAAGTCAGTCCTAAGTTTCAGATAATTGAATTGAAATAGAAAACCCTGATCTCATGGTGAATGTGGGTTCCAGCTTGTCTTCCGCATCTGAATTAATTGAATATTGGATTAGGAGGAACCTAGTTAATTCATCAAGAGACATTTAATTTCTCGTTGACTTGCAACACCTGAGTCCTTCAACACGCTGCTTTAAAGTTGACTAAGGTAAGATCAAAACTTACAGCAGAAAATGGAAAAAAATGAAACTGGCTGTTGCTAAGATTAAGATAGACAGAACTGCATGCTGTTTACACAATTAAATGGGGTGTACATTATTATCTCCATGGAAACAAGTCGTACGGAGGTGTTCAGAGTAGGGGAGGATCAAAGGTTTGGCCTGATAGGAGGTTTGCATATGCAGATTTAAAAAATATATTGGATGAAATTGGAACGTCCATAACAGAAAGTATGAAGGCTAATACATATTCTGGGCAATATCATATGCACTTAATATTGCCAGTCAACTGAAATCTGTATTTTTCTTGAAATGCAAGTCTAGGAAAGTGCACACAGGTGTTGGGGGGCTATAAGCAAGGAGTGTCTGCATGATCGGAGAACAGCTTGAAAGCCTGGTGTTTTATGTAAGTGCAGGTGTCAACCCTGGCTCAGGTGTAATGTGACCCACATGGACGGCCCTATTCTACTGCTGGGTGCCTCACTAGGACCTTCTACAGTATTGGAACTTTAAATGGGGGTCACCTTCACTCCAAGTTAGGAAAGTAGAGTGGATATTTATTAACGAGCAGCACCCCTCCTCTGGGAAGTGAGCCAATGAATCGCTGTGGCCACGGAGATGGATGGCTGGGATTGGGCCTTCTCACAGCTGTAGTGATTCATTGATGCACTGAGTGAACGAATATTTAGTGAAGACCTGCTGGGTGCCAGGCACTATCCTATACACTGGGATTTATCAGTCAAAAAAAAAAAAATGTCAAACTCCCTGCTCCAGGCAGCTGCTGTGGAAAACAGGTTGGTGGTTCCTCAAAAAGTTAAACATAGAATTACCATTTGACCTAGCAATTCTACTCCTGGTTATATAGTTGTCTTATTTATCAAGTGCTACAATAACAGACATCCCACAAGTGAATGGCTTTAACAGAGAGAAATTTATCCTTTCACGGCCTAGTAGGCTACAAGTTGAGATTCAGGGTGCCAGCTCCAGGGGAAGGCTTTCTTTCTCTGTCAGCTCTGATGGAAGGTCCTGGTCATCAATCTTCCCATAGTCTAGGAGCTTCTCTGTGGAGGAACCTTGGGTCCAAAGGACAAACTCTGCTCTCGATGTTGCTTTCTTAGTGGTATGAGGTCCCCACTCTCTGCTCACTTCCCTTTCCTTTTATCTCTTGTAAGATAAAAGGTAGTGCAGGCCGCACCTCAGGGAAACTCCCTTATACTGGATCTGGGAAGTGACCTGGTAAGGGTGTTACATCCCACCCTAATCCTCTTTAACATAATCTAATCTTGCCTCATTAAACACAGGCAGAGATTTATAACACAGGAAAATTACATCTATCACAAAATGGAGGACACCCACACAATACGGGGAATCATGGCCTAACCAAGACGACAAAAATTTCTGGGGACACAATTCAATCCATGACAATAATATGTACCCAAAAGACTTGAAAGAAGGGACTCAGACAGATCCTTGTACACCAATATCCATTGCAGCACTCCTCACAATAGCCAAAAGGTACAATCAACCCAAGTATCTATCAACAGATGAGTGGAAAAAGAAAATGTGGTATATCCACACAATGGAATATTACTCTGCCATAAAGAGAAATGAAGTTCTGATAAATACTATGACATGGATGAACCTTGAAGATATCATGCTGAATGAAATAAGCCAGAACAAAAGGACAAATATTGTATGATTCCACTTTTATGAAATATCTAGAATAGGCAAATGGATAGAGAGAAAAGAAGACTAGTGGTTACCAGGGCATGCAGGGACGGAGAATGGGGAGTTAAAAAAAAAAAAAAACTCCACTGTAATTGGAGAATTACATTCTAAAGAGGGGTCACTAACAACCAAGACAATTCATTTACTCATTCAATAAACAAATGTTTTTTGATCACCTCTGTGTCAAGCACTGTTGTAGACTCGGGGATATATTAGTAAACAAAACAGACAATAATTCCTGCTTGATAGAGTTTACAGAGTCCCTGTGTGGTGCAAAATGGTTACTGCTCAGCTGCTAACTGAAATATTGTCAGTTTGAGTCCACATAGAGGGACTGCGGAAGACAGGCCTGGTGATTTACTTCTGAAAGATCAGCTACTGGAAACCGTATGGAGCATAGTTCTGTTCTGACACACATGAGGTTGGACTCGACTAGAAGGCTAGTAGTAGTAGCAGTGGGACAGAGGGAAGAGAAGACAGAGCTGGAGGAGGTGGTCCTGGCAGAGCGGTAGATGCTGGTTTACGTGGGTCCTAAGGCCAGCCCCACTTCTGTCTCTTCAGCAGTTCAGTTCTGTGGGCCAGTATTTTCCTCCGTTTGCTTATGCCAATTCCAGTTTAGTTTCTATAACTTTCAACCAAAGAGTGCAACCACACAGAAGGGGAGCTCCTGGCCATTCCAGAGTAGAGGACCCTGGGTACTAACAGCATTTGCTAGAGGTGGTGGGTCACCTGAGAGCAACCATTCTAGATGGCTGGTGCATTATGCAGCAAAGCAGCTGTACCCACAGGCCCTACCCAGAGTAGTGCTTCCTAGATGTTTGAATATTTACAGCTTGTAAACTTTTGTGGGGGGGAGGGGGAGTTGAGCTGGGTCAAATGAAAACATGAAAAAATAAATAAAGAAGTCATCAATGATTTCCTAAGACAGGACATTTTAAAACCCCAAAAAAGGCAGATATAGTCTAGAATAAAGGATAGTATTGCAAACAGAGGAGTCCCTTGAGTGGAGTAAGTCCTAACTGAAAGGTTGGAAGTTTGAGTTCACCCAGAGGCACCTTGAAAGAAAGGCCTGGTGATCCACTGAAAAATCAACCATTGAAAACCCTATGGAGCACAGTTCTGCTCTGACACCCATGGATCTCTATGAGTCAGAACTGACTCAAGGGCTAATGGTTTTATTGTGAACAGAGTAAAAAACTGTATGAAAACCCGTTGAGGTCAAGTCAATTTTGACTTATAGCGACCCTATAGCCTGACATTATTTTCCTTGTTTTACATATGACTGTCCCAGTGCTCTGGCTAGTGGTCAGGGGTATTGCCGTAGAGGACCGAGGACACAGACCTTCAAGAAGACATGGCGTCAAAGGGCCAAGTTATTCTTTTCAAGCCCTGATTCAGTTATTTGTTTTATTAGACACTAAATCCTATGGGTAAAAGGGCTATGTATCTGCCAGAGAATTGCCTTGTCTTGCCTTTGGGGACAAAAAATATTTTCCTTTTATTGCTAGGCAGAGAGAGGGAACATGGTATCTTGCTGGCCCTGGAAACTTGTTCCGCAAGGGCTGGCCTTTCCAGAGTTTGCCTAACCTTTCTGAAGGAGGTAGTTCAATCCTGATGAAATGTATATAACTTCTAAAACTAGTCTCCAGGCTTCAAATAATCTAATAGCTATGTTGTTACCTCCTTAGAATTTCCCTTTTCTCCAGGACTGTTGTTTTTCTGTGCAGCACATTTTGCTAGACCAGGAGTTGGCAAATGTTTTCTGTGAACAGCCAGATAGTCGATATTTTAGACTTTGTGGGCCACAGCCTGTGTTGCAATTACTTAACTCTGCTGATGTTGCATGAAGCAGCCATAAACCAAAAACCAAAACTGTTGCCATCAAGTCGATTCTAACGAATAGTAACCCTGTAGGACAGAGTAGAACTGCCCTATTGGGTTTCCAAGGAGTGGCTGGTGGATTTGAACTGCCTACCTTTTGTTAGCAGCCAAAAGCTTAACTGTTGCATCACCAGGGCTCCAAAGCAGCCAATGACAATGTGTAAATAAATGGGTGTGGCTGCGTTTTAATAAAACTTTATTTACAAGAAGAGGTGTTGGGCTAGATTTGGCCTGTGGGCCATAGCTTGCTGACCCTTTCCAAACATACAATTTAACACTTCTCCTTTTGCTTAAGATGCTAATAAAGTTGTCCCCTTTACCAGGGGTGGGGGCAGGGGAGATTGAGTTGTTGGACTTTTACTAGTATCGTAGAGTCTGAGGTTTCCTTTGTATTTTTTTTTTTAAATAATATTTTATTGTATTTTCAGTGAATGTTTTACACAGCAGTTTAGGTTCCCATTCAACAATTTCTACACAAGTTGTTCAGTGACATTGGTTACGTTCTTCACAATGTGTGAACACTCTTATTATTCCCATTCTGGTTGCTCCATTTGTATCTTACAAAACTGTTGTGATATTATTTATTCATAAAACAGAACCCCAACCTTTTCACTATGATGAATTTATCTTGTGAACTTTAAATGATTTCTCAAACCAGGAAATAGATTAAATTCTCTATTATGAAAAAAGCTAACCCAAAATAGATCAATTATGCATTTTGCCTCTCTCAACAGGGACTTATCTGTAACAATAAGATAGAAGCTTGGATAGTTTTAAGGATTGTGGCCTGGGAGTGTAGGTTGAAAAAGCGTTATCCAGGTATTCTTATATTAACCTTATTTTATTTTATTGTGCCAAATATATAGGTAACAAAACATTTTTCATTTCTGCAATCTTCGCTTGTCCAGTTCATTGACACTAATCACATTCATCAGGTTGTTCAACCTTCACTGTTATCTGTTCCCGAATTTTCCATCGCCCTTAACAGATGTTCAGTGTCTCCTAAGCATTAGGAGTTGTTGGAAGGAGGGCTTCTTTTCTGAGGGCAAGGCCGAGTACCAGGGTTGTGTAAGGGCCCGTCAGCCACAGAGGGGAGGCAGCACTGCCATCTTCATCTCCCTGTGAGGGTGCTGGGCCAAAGGTGAGCTGAGGACTCTTCCTCGTGTGTTCTGGTCACCTGGTTTCCATCAGTTCTTCTGCCTTCCTAGCTCAGGCTTTCTTCTTTAATCCTTGAGGTATTTTTTGGTATCATTTAAAAAAGTCTTATTCCTGCTGATTCCAAGACACACAGAAGTTGTCTAAAACATGGTAGAGTGAACTTAAATATGACTCACACAATCAAATCTATTTTGAAAACCTAACAGATTTTGATCTCTCTCAGCTCTAAGCGTGTGTTCTTCACACGAGCTTTCTGCTCAGACCGTGGAAAGGAGAGGCTCACTCAGGTTTTTCCTTCCTTAAAACATGTAACAGGGATAAATCCTTCAAGGGTAACATTTTCGCTCTCTTTAAACCTCAGTGGACAGTTTCCTGGTAACCACCAGAATTCTAAACATTGATGACTATTTCAAAATAAGTATACAGATGTGGCCCTCTAGACAGGTAAGTCAGTAGAGCTGGGCCACCATTGTCATTCTTCTTTGTTCACAGGTGTTGGCCAAAGATTCAATACAGACATGGCTGTTCCCACTACCATTTTGTAAGCACTCCAAAGGTAGGTTAAAAAACAAAACAAACCAAAAAAAAAAAAACAGTTACCATCGAGTAGATTGCAACTCACGGTGACCCCACATATGTCAGAGGAGAACTGCCCTCCGTAGGGTGTTCACGGCTGTGACCTTTAGAGAGCAGGTCACCAGGATTTTCTTCTGAGGCCCCTCTGGGTAGGTTCCAAGTGCCAAGCTTTTACTTTGTAGTCAAACACTTAAGGGTATGAAAAACCAAACCCATTGCCATTGAGCTGAATCTGACTGCCCCGTAGGGTTTCCAAGGCTGAAGTCTTTACAGAAGCAGACTGCCACATCTTTCTCCCGTGGAGTGGCTGGTAGGTTGAAACTGCCAACTTTTCAGTTAGCAGCTGAGCGCTTTAACCAGTATGCCACCTGGGTGCCAGAAAGGGTACAATAAAAATTTGCCAACATCTGTATCACAGTTATAAAACAAGCCAATAGTTGAACAGACGTCTGGTATTGATTCTTTTAGCCATCACCCTTAACTCAGCACACTCCCTCCTTCTGTGTTTACACTTGCTTGTACTGCTGTACATGTCACACTGAACTAAATCAGTCATTCTCATGTCTGTCTTCCCTGTTAGGAGATGCCAATGACGTCAATTTTTCCTTCAACTTAAAGGTATTTAAGATTCGTTGTTCCTACTTGGTGAAAGGTACAACGGTAGAATGTTAAAGCTTTAAGATTATCTAATACAACTTTCTTGTTGTGGTACAAGGAAACTGAGGCTGAGAAAGTTGAGTTAGTGGCAAATCCTGCTCTAGAATTTAGATCTTCTGAGCTTGCTCAGCAGAGATTAGGGGATGTTTGCTGGCTTTGGAATCAGGTTGACCTGTGCTCAAAGCCCAGCATGTCTACTTAGAGCTATGATCTTGGCAAGCTATCTCTTTTAACTTGTTTCCTCACCTGGAGAAAGAGAATGATGTAGAAAGAAGTTACCGTGAAAGGTTATGAGGATTAAATGAAATAATACTTGTAAAGTGCCTAGCACAGACCCTGACACCTTAATAAGTGATAGCTCATTCACTTTTATGGATAGAATTGCCCCCTCCTCCCCCCATATGTGCTGAGATCTTAACCCCCAGTGCCTCTAAATATGACCCTATTTGGAAATAACGGTTTGCTTTTGTTATGTTAATGTGTTCAAACCCACTGCCTTGGGCATTCGGTAAAGGTGGCTATAATGGGTATTATTATTCCCTCTATCAGAAGTATCTCAGAAACCTTTAAAGCATACATCAGTTATGTGTACTCTAAAGCTCACTGGAAAAAGTTCCATATGAACTGTTTGGATTTGCTACTGTGCTGTGTTATATATTCAATTCTGTCCCTCAAAAATGCCTTGAATTCTTGGCACTTGTACCTGTGAATGGGATCCGGTTTGGAAAGAGGGTTTTTCTTGCATTATGTTAATAAGGTCATACAACTGTAGGATGGATCCTAAATCTAATCACTTCCGAATTATAAAAAGACCAGAATAGACACAGAGACACACACAGGTAGGAAGACAGATATCATGTAAGGAATGTCTACAAACCAAGTAATACCAAGGAATCAAGGAACTCCCGTGGCTACCGACAAGGAAGGAATTGACACAGTCAAGACCCTGATTTGCACTTTTAGCCCCCAGAACTGTGAGAAAATGTATTTCTGGTCTTTAAAGCCACTCACTTGTGTTATTTGTGTTACAGCAGCATTAGGTAAGTAAGACACTATGATTACAGAAAAATTTGAGACCACGTTTTCTGTCCCCTGAAATCCTAATCCCTTTGGATGAAAGATAGATTATGTTTTAGTTGATGGAGAACTGGAGTAGGAGCCAGGAAACCTGGGTTCTAATCTCAACTCTGCCATTAAGAAGCTATGTGATATTAGACAAATGATCATTGAGTCTGCTTCAGTTTTCAGCTGTAATATGAGGCTGTTGGACTAGATGAATTTTCCAGCAGCAACAATCATTCATTGATTTGTACAACAGATATTTATGAATCTGGGCTGCTGGAGATAGCAAAATGGACAGAATAGACAACCTCTGCCCTGATGGAGTTTACATTGTACTGTTAAAAGAGAAAAGGTAAATAGAACATGTAAGAAAACATCTAGTATATCAAACGATGATAAACACCACGGGGAAAATACAACTGGGATGGGGGAGAGAAAGTATTGGTGCAAGTTGGGGAGTTGCCTGTAACTTCAAATTGCATGGTCATTTCATTAAAGCTTTGAAGGAGGCAAAAAGCAAGTCATGTGGATACGCAGCAAATCACCTTCTGGAAGATGAAACAGTACATGAAAAGACCCTGAGGGAGAAGCACGTATGGCATGGGCCTAGGAATAGTGAGAAAGTGTGACTGGAGCAGATGGAAGGAGAGAGGAGGAGATGGAGTCTTTTTATTATATTTATTATATAATCATTATATTTACGATAAAATTATTATTTTTATTGTATTATATTATTTATTATATTATATTTATTGTATTATATTACGTATTAAATTATATTTGTTGTATTATATTATTTATTGTATTGTTTTTATAATATATTTATTGTATTATATTTATTATCTTGATTATATTATGTTTATTTTATTATATTAATTATATTGTATTCTTATATTATCTTTATTATGTTATTATATTTATTATATTATATTATTATATTTATCATATTATTATATTTATTATATTTTATTTATTATATTGTATTTACTGTGTTATATTATTTATTGTATTATATTTATATTATATTTATTGTATTATATTACTTATTTTATATTATATTATTTTTTGTATTGTATTATATTTATTACATAATAATTGTTATATTATTTATTCTATTATATTATTTCTATTAAAAAATTTTTTTTATTCTATACTATTTCTCTTCTTACACAATTTTCATTCTATTATACTATTTCTATTGTATTATACTATTTCTATTAAAAAATTTTTTTTATTCTATACTATTTCTCTTCTTACACAATTTTCATTCTATTATACTATTTCTATTGTATTATACTATTTCTTTCCTATTATACAATTTCTATTCTATTATTTTATGTATTATATTATTTCTCTTATACTATTACTATTATTTCTATTATATTTTTTATTTTATAATATTATTATATTATATTCTTTCTATTGTATAATATTATTTCCATTATCTATATTATGTTATATTATTTCTATTATATCATTTATATTATTTATACTATAGTATATTACTTCTATTATATTATTTCTATTATATTTATTATATTATATACTTCATATTATATATATTATACTTTATTTTATTTTATTATATTATACATAATATATATATTCTAGTCCATTCTTTTGTATTGTATTATATTAATTATATTTATTGTATTTATTAGTTTTATTAGATTTATTATGTTATGTTAAAAAATGTTATGTTATGTTATATTTATTATGTTATGTTATGTTATATTTATTATGTTGTTATATTATTTTATTTTACATTATATTATTTCTATTCTATTATTTTATATTCTATTATATTACATTATTTCTACTATATTATATTCTTTCTATTATATTATTTCTATTTCTATTATACTTTTTATTTATATTATTTCTATTATATTATTTTATTTATATTAGTTCTATTCTATTCTATTATTTCTATTAAAATACATTATTTCTATTATATGATAATTTCATTATTTATATTATATTGTATTATTTCTATTATAATATTCTATTTCTATTATATTATATTATTTTATTATATTATTTCTATTGTATTATTTCTATCATATAATATTATTTGTATTATATATTGTATTATATTATTTCTATTATATTTATATACCCAGAAAATCACCTTCTGGGAGATGAAACAGTACATGAAAAGACCCTGAGGGAGAAGCACATATGGCATGGGCCTAGGAATAGTGAGAAAGTGTGACTGGAGCAGATGAAAGGAGAGAGAAGGAGGAGTCTTTTTTTTATATTATATTTATTTTATTATATTATTATATTCTGTTATATTTATTGTATTGTATTTTTTATATCATTATATTTATTGTATTTTTGTATTTATTGTATTATTATATTTAATATATTATTAAATTTATATTATAATATTAATTATATTATATTATAATTATGTATTATATTAATTATATCATTATACTTATTATTTTATATTTATTATATTATATTAATTACATTATATATATTATGTTAATTATATTATTATATTAATTATAGTGCATTTATTATTTTATTATTTATTATGTTATTTATTATATTTATTGTAGTATATTATTTATTATATTATATTTATTGAATTAGATTTATTGTATTATATTATTTATTGTATTATATTTTATTATATTATTTATTGTATTATATTTATTTTATTATCTTTGTATTATATTATTTATTGTATTATAATATTTATTCTATTCTAGTCTATTTATTATATTCTATTATTTATCATATTATATTATTTGTTATATTTTATTATATTATTTTTATATTATACTATATTGATTATATTATATTATTTACTATATTATATTATTTCTATTCTTTTATATTATTTCAATTCTATTATATTATTTCTATTATGTTATATTATTACTATTATATTATTTATATTGACTCGATGGCACTGGGACTGGGTTTTATATTATTTATATTATTCTTTTCTATCGTATTATTTCTCTTCTATTTTATTATTTCTATTCTATTCTATCATTTCTATTCTATTCTGTTATTTCTATTCTATTGTTATTTATATTATATTATGTATTTATATTTTAAAAATTCTATCATTTCTATTCTATTGTTATTTATATTATATTATGTATTTATATTATATTATGTATATTATATTATATGATGTTATGTTATATTTTTTATATTATATTACTTATATGATATTTATATTATATAATAATATTTATATTATATTGCATTTTATAATATTTATATCATATTATTTATATCATATCATATATCATATCTTATATTTATTATATTATTTTTATTATATTTATTATATTATATTATTTATGGAAACCTGGTGCAGTAGTGGTTACAGTGCTGTGGCTCCTAACCAAAGGGTCAGCAGTTCTTGGTTTTATATTATTTATATTATATTATTTCTATTCTATTATATTATTTCTATTTTATTTGTATTATTTCTATTACATTATATTATTTCTATTATAGTATATTATTTCTATTGTAGTATATTATTTATATTATATGATATTATTTATATTATATTTTATTATTTATATGATAGTATATTATTTATATGATAGTATATTATTTATATGATAGTATAGTGTAGTGTAGTATAGTATTTATAGTATATTATATTATTTATAGTATAGTACAGTATAGTACAGTACGGTACAGTATAGTATAGTATTTATGGCAACCCTGGTGGCATTACACTGTTTTATATTATTTCTAGTATATTCTATTATTTCTATTATATTCTATTATTTATGTTATTTATATTATATTATAGTATTTACATTATATTATTTATGTCTTAATATTATATTATAGTATTTATATTACATTATTTCTATTTTAAAAATTCATTATATTATTTCTATTCTATTCTATTCTATTTATTATATTATTTCTATTACATTATGTTATTTCTATTATATTCTATTATTTATATTATTTATGTTATATTATGTTATTTATATTACTTATATTATAGTGTATTATTTATATGATAGTATATTATTTATATGATTGTATATTATTTATATTATAGTATAGTAGTATAGTATTTATATTATATTATAGTATAGTATAGTATGTACATTATATTATATTATGTATATTATATTATATTATGTATATTATTTATATTATGTATATTACATTATATTATTTCTCTTATATTATTTATATTTTATTATATTATTTAGATTATATTATGATATTTATATTATTTATATCATAGTATATTATTTATATCATAGTATATTATTTATAAGATAATAAAATTTTTTTTATAGTATAGTAGAGTGTAGTGTAGTGTAGTATAGTATTCATATTATATTACATTATTTATATTATATTATTTATGGAAATCCTGTTATCATAGTGGTTAAAGTGCTATGGCTGCTAACCAAAGGTTTAGCAGTTCTTGGTTTTATATTATTTATATTATATTATTTATATTATATTACATTTTTTCTATTATTTCTATTACATTATATTATTTCTATTATTTTATAGTATAGTATACTATTGATAGTATAATCTAGTATAGTATATATAGTATTATTTATATTATTTGGGTTATATTATTTATTTTATTTATATTATTTATATTTGTTAAGTCATGTTATGTTATGTCATGTCATGTTTTGTTGTTATGTTATATTATATTAATGAGGTTATACCACTGTAGGATGGATCCTAAACCTAACCACTTCTGAGTTATAAAAAGATCAGGATAGACACACAAAAGTAGGAAGAGAGATGTCATGTAAGGGTTGTCTACAAACCAAGCAATACCAAGGAATCAAGGAACTCCCATGACAGCTGACAAGGAAGGAATTGACACAATCTAGACCCTGATTTGGAAGGAAAGAGAGAGGAGGAGATGGAGTCAGAGAAGTGATAGGGGGAACCAGATCCTGTAGGGTTTTGAGGCCATTGTAAAGATTCTGGTTTTTGTTCTGAATGAGTTGATAGCCATTGGAGGGTTGGGCACAGGAGAGTGATAATGGTGTGACTCATGTTCTAAAAGGCTGTCTCTGGCTACTGTGTAGAGAATAGACTATGGGGGCAAAGGCAGAGCAACAGTCAAGACGAAAAATGGTGGTGGCTTAGGCCAGGGTGCTGGCAGTGGAGACAAGGAGAAGGGGTATGGTTTGGGATGTATTTTGGAGGGAGAGCTGATGGGATTTGCTGTTGGATTGAGAGTTTAGTATGAAAGAAAGAGATAAGCTGAAGAGAATCAAGAGTCCTTGGTCTGAGAACTGGGAGGATGCCATTGACCTTTGTTGATATGGATAGTACTGTAAATGGAGCAAGTTTAAGGGAGAAGATCAGGACTTTGACTTTGGACAAGTTATATCTCAGAAGCCTATTAGACATCCAAGTAGGCAACTTGATATCTGAGTCTGGAGTCTGGGGAACAGATTTAAATCTAGAAGTTGTCAGCTTATGTATGTTATTTACAACCATGAGACTGGATGTAAGTACTATGGGAATGAGTGTAGACAGGGAAGAAAAGAAGTCCAAGAACCAGTTCTGGGGTTCTCCAATGTTACAGGACCAGGGAGATGAGGAAAAACCAGCAAAGGTTCCCAAAAATTAGTGGCCAATGAGCTAGTAGAAAATCCAGCAGAGCATGGCATCTGAGAAGCCAAGTGTCAAAAGTATTTCAAGGAATCTGTAATTCTACTACATGAAAGAGTCTGAATAAATGAGTATATGACATCATACACCCATGGGTAGGCGATTAGAATTCATTGTTGTCCGAGGTTCCTGAGAGCTTAGGATAGGCCTAGTGTTAGGCTCAGATAAGAACAAAGATCTTGTGGAAGTTATTTATGAAATCACCCTTCAGCCTTTTCTAATCATATTATATGTGGGACTGTGGTCTCACAATGAGGTATGAATCAGAGACCAGAATAGGATTTGATGAAAGGAAAAAAAAATTAAATTTGCATTTTGGATCAAAATTCATCTCAATAACAAGCTATTAATTTTTATTCCTGCAGTTCTTTACATACACTGTTAATTATTTCTTGCTCAAAAACATGCTGCTGGCTAATGCCTAGGAGGGTCAGCTGTTCCCCAAATCCTTTTGAAATGCTGAGTTCCAAGTTCTGAAAGTTGCATCTTCTGGAAGGACATCGGATGATGAAGGTCAGCCTCTCTCCCCCTCAGCAGTGAATTATGTTAAAAAAAAAAAAAAAAAAAAAGTCCTGTCTTATTATTCCCTCATTTTAAGAAATGGAAACTCTTTCACAATGTTTAATGGGCTCTTCACATGTTATTTCACGCACCATTAACATAACTGAATAATACAATTGATGTTTAAAATGCCCTACTTATTCCTTGTAAGGTGTGGATAAGCAGTGACCGTGATTAACACCCAAAATGGAAGAAGAGAGCAGGAGCAAAGCCATCTGGAGCAATACAAGAACAGTGTGAAACACAGGAAGTTGGTACCCTGCCTGTCTGTTTGGGAGAAAATAACTAATCATAATAGCTATCATTTATGCTCTACGTTTATCCCTTTGCTCAGTATTCAAACAAGTCTTATGAGCCAATATTGTCCCCATTTTCTTGAAGAGGACCTTCAGATTAAGTAGATTACTTAGATCCCACTGTCAGCACTGTTGGTATTAGGTCTGTAGTAGACATGTTTTGGAGTGTTCCTTTTTGCAATTTTAGGCCCTATCCAGAGCCCCTACCAAAGAGGTAAGTCATATTTGTGTCACACGACCCTTCTCTCCACAGCCATAGTTTATGGACCAGGAATAGTTGATGGCCCATCAGATCTCTGTCCTGGGGATTTGGAATTGGGGAGCTGAGAAATGGAGTCAGTTAAGCCAGTGGAAGTGAAAGGAATTACGGCGCCATTGAGTTCTGAGGCCATGTTGGCCTGTGGGTGGGCAGAGCAACTTGGCCTTCCATCCGAGAGTGAAAGGGTTATGCAGAAAGAGAGCAACTATGTAGTTCCAGAAAGCCAGGGAGTTGGGAAGGTAAGCTTCCTGGTAGCGTCCGATTCCCAGGAGGCCCTGCTCTGCTTTCTACTCTTAGATTCTGGGAGGGCCTCTTTGTCCTTCTAGGAAGTCCCCTTTTACTCTGCCTAGTTGGAGTGGATGTCTCTTTCTTACAGCCAAGCCACCACTCATTGAATCAGCCACGAAGTCCATGCTCTTTCCTTATGTACAGTGTGCCAGTGGCCTTCTAACGAATCCCTCAAAGTCCAGCAACATCCCGGAATGTACAGGATCTCCTTGTTCACTGCAGCTTTATTAATTCTACAAATACATATTAGATACCACATTAGTCAAGGTTCATCAGAGAATAGAACCAGTAGTGTTTGTGTGTGTATAAAGAGATTTATTTATTTCAAGGAATTGGCTTACATGATTATAGAGAATGGCAAGTCCCAAATTTGTAGGGCAGGTAGGAAGGCTGGAAACTCAAGCAGGAGCTGGTACAGTTGTCTCGAGGTAGAGTTTCTTCTTCCTCAGGGAAACCTGTTTTGCTGTTCAGCCCTTTCAACCAATTGGATGAGGCCCACCCAGATTATCAAAGATAGTCTCTTTACTTCACATCAACAGACTGTAGATGTTACCCACATCTACAAAATACCTTTACAGCAATACCTAGATTAGCATTTAATTGAATAACTGGGTACTGTAGGGTCACTAGGAGTCATAATCAACTCATCAGCAATGAGTCTGTTTTTTTTTGGTTTATAGGCTAGCTGTGGTGGCACAGTGGTTAAGAGCTCAGCTGCTAACCAAAAGGTAGGCAGTTCAAATCCACTAGCCACTCCTTGGAAACCCTATGGGGCAGTTCAACCCTGTCCTATATGTGACTGGTACCATTATTCATTCTGCCTTCTGGTCTCAGAGACAGAATGTCGTATATGGTCCTATATGGTCACTATGAGTTGGAATCAACTTGATGGCAACAGGTTAGCAGCCTAGCCAAGTTGCCATTTAAAAGTAACAATCACATGTACTTATTGTGGTCAGGTGCTCAGAAACAAGTTAAGCCAGTTAAATACAGATGAGTGACACAGCTCCCGCTATTAAAGCTTCACCAGTTCGGTGGAGGTAGGCTGTGACCACAATTCAAGACAGAACAGGGATCAGAAGGCCAGGTCACACCTGTCTGATAGATCACAGGAGATTTCATTAAAGAGGTCAAATATAAACTAGGCCTTGGAGGATCTGTAGGATTTGATGTGAAGTGAGGGTGTGTCTCAGGGACTGTGAAGCAATCTAGTTGCTCTGGAAAGGATGAGGCCAGAACACGCAGTTTCTTAAGAAGTAGGACAAGTTTATACTGGAGTCAGTAGGCAGCCATTTATGCTCAAAGTTTCTGAGAAGACTAGAAGTGTGCTTAGAGCTGTGCTTCAGGAAAGGTGATAAATCATAGTACCTTGGAGGTATGGGGCTGGGGAGAGAGTAGGGAGACCCATTTGCAGCCTGTGGTAGTGGTTAGGATTAGATATAATAGCCCGAACTTTGGTGATGGTGCGAGGACTGGAAAGGAAGGTACATGGCTAAGAACATCACTGAGATAGAATCTTCTCCACTGGGCAGCTGAGAGGAGGAGGAGCCAATGTGGCCTGGGGGTTCTGAGACCAGAAGGCAGAATGAATGAATAATTGTACCAGTCACAAAAATTTATAACTAATGGGAGAAATACAAGGTAAGAATGAGGTATTTGGGCTTAGACCTGAGTGTCATACAGTGCCGTCCATGTGTCTACCATGACATGTTACATTAAGGTTTGTTCTCCTTCCTATTAACTTTGTGTTATAATAAAGCTTTATTTATGGACAATGAATTTTGAATTGCATATAATTGTCTCATAACATGAAATGTTATTCTTTTAAAAAAATTTCAACCATTTAAAACCTTAAAAACTGTTATTAGCATGCAGGCAGTAGAAAAACAGAGGGTGAGCAGATTTGGCTCAAAGGCTGTAGTTTGCTGACCCCTGATTTAGAACAGTAATTAAAATGCTACAATTAAAGAAAATTCACATCAAAGTTTCATGTCGGTCAAAGGGACGATGATTGAGTAAATTATAGTACAATCACTTATGAAATTCTTTGCAACCAATTAAGATAATATAAAGACTATGTAGCAACATGGGAAATGCTATGATTAATTGCAAGCTGAAAAAGCAGACTCCAAAATTATGTCTAGTTTGATTGTAACTATGTTGAATGACTCTTGAATAAACTATGTGCAAATTATGTGTACACAAGGATTGAAAGGGAAAATGAAAGCTGTTTGATTTGTATGATGTTGGGAGTGTGGGTAATTTATTTTTACCTAAATGGAAGCACCAGGCTTCCTTCCAATTCTCAGGGTCTATGATGCCTGGGTGGTGCAAAGAGTAAATGCGCTCGGCTGCTAACCGAAAGGATGAAGGTTTGAGTCCACTGAGAGGTGCCTTGGAAGAAAGGCCTAGTGATCTACTTTCAAAAAAACCAGCCATTGAAAACCCTATGAAGCACACTTCTACTCTGACACACATGCGGTTGCCATAAGTCAAAGTTGACTCAGTGGCAACTGGACTGGGTTTGATCCCATTACTGTGGACACTTCAGCTCATGTTAGTTCACCAGGTCAGCTCCCTTTGCAGATGAGGAAAGAAGAGGACATAATTTAGGCTGGCCAGAGGTCAGGAGAGTTTCAAGTAGTGTTCCAGCTAACTATTGTTGCATAACAAACCACCCCACAATTAGCGGCCTAAAGCAACCACCATTTTATTATGTTCGTGGATTCTGTGGTTCAGAAATTCAATCAGGGCACAGTACGGATAATACATTGCTACCCCACAAAGCCTGTGGCCTCAGCTGGAAGACTTCGATGGCTGCAGGTGACTTGAATGGCTGGAGGCTGGAACAGCTGAGACTAGAAATCCACTCCTGAGATGAATTCGTTACTTCATATTTGGCACCTGGGCAGGGGTGACTTGAAGGTGGGGCTCCATGGGGATGGTCCACCACCATGCCTACACATGTCCTTTCCACTTGGTACGGTCTTCTCACAGCACAGCACTGGGTCTGAGAGGACGCATGCCTAAAGCGAACATTCCCAGTGAATTCCCAGGTTGAAGCTGTATGGCCTTTAATGAACTAGCTTTGGAACTCATATTCTATCAGTACAAGTTCACCCAGATTCAAGGGGAGGGGGACATAGACCACACCTCTGGATGGAAGGAATGTCAAAGAATTGGCAGACTTTTTTTAATAGGATTTTTAACCTAGGTTTATGAACCCACTGGAAATCCATAGATGGCTTCCTAAGGATCTGAGAAACCCTTGAAGCTATGCGACGTATTGTATTAGTACTTGTTTGTTTTTCTGAGGTAGGGGTTCACAGCTTTCATTCTATGCTCAAAGGGTCTGCGATTTAGAACTGACTAGGAAATTCTGGAACAATGGTGTCCATCGGCTGCATCTAAACAGACAAGGGCATTCTTCCCTTTCTGTAACTCAGAGAAAATGTTTTCTATCTCTGGGTTGGCATCAGAGCCAGTCTTTCTCCTTCCCCGAGGCAGCTTCTGCCATCTGCCAAATGGCATTTTCTATGACCCTGCTGTCCTTGAAACTGTTCAGGAGCCTCTAAGGGAGGTCCCCAGGGACCCCGGAATGCTCTAGCTCCTCCATCCTTAGAAATGGAATGAAAAACAACCTGCCTCCCACTCCCCAGGCCTGGGGAGGCTCTGTGCCACCCCCCCACCAGCAGCACTAGAGAACCAATGTAGGGATTGGCTTGTTTCGCAGCCAGCTCCTTCCTATTCTCCTTCCAACCTTGTTCATAAAAAAAAAAATGCCTCTGTGTTATTTGTATACCTGCCTATCTCCTCCACTAGCTGATAAAATCTTTTGAGAACAAGTGCCTATCTTAGTCATCGTTACATTAAAAAAATATTTTTTACTATGTTTTGTATGTGATAAAGGCCCGCAGATGGTGCAAAAGGTTTGCACTCGACTACAAACATAAAGTTTGGTGGTTTGAACCCATCCAGTGGCTCCATGGAGCAGTTCTACTCTGTAATATTTGGGGTCGCCATGAGTCAGAATTAACGTGATGGCAAAGGGGATTTTTTGTTTTTTAATATGATAGTGCTCAATAAGATTGTTAACTAAAAACATCAAAGCTGAGCTGCAGAAGATTAGCACCAGTTTCCTAAGGACTCTGGTCCCATCTGTGGTCACAAAGGTGCTGGTTATTCATGTGGTTAGAACACAGGGTCTCAAAGGCTCACCACGATAGGAAGGTCCCATCTGGGGGAAGACGTCAGCTGCAAATGGGAGCCACAATGGGTCAAGATAAGAAAGGGTTGGGATGGGGTAGGGGGTGAAATTCAGAGCTGGCCTGGGTCCTAATCCTAATTCTCTCACCGACAATCAGTGAAACACTGGCCAAGGCATTTCCGTATGTCATAGTGGAACCTGGGTTTGAATCTTTGTGAGAGGAGGCAACTGGAAACCCGTTGCCGTAACCGACTCATAGCGACTCTATGGCAGAGTAGAGCTGCCCCATAGGATTGCCAATGAGCAGCTGGTGGATTTGAATTGTGGATCTTTTCGTTAGTAGCCGAGCTCTTAACCACTGCGCCACAAGGGCTCCTGAGAGTACTGGTTAAATGTCTGACCCATGAAGCCAAACTACCTGGGTTTGGATCCTGGCTCCTCCTCTTATTACTTGTATGACCTTGGCTGTTAACAGACCTCCTGAAGCCTCAGCTGCCTCTTTTGTAAAATATCTCCTTCCTGGAATCACTAGCCTCCAGTGAACACTCTCCTTGTGATAGGCACTGCTATAGGGCTTCACATGTAGTAACTTCTTTAATCCCTGTAACAACCCTACACACTAAGTAGCAGTGTTATCCTCATTTTACTAATGACACAACTGAAACATCACAGTCACATCACAGTTAAGGGGTACAGCTGGGTTTAAACTAGGCCTTCTGGGATCCCGAAGCTGTACCCTAAACCACTACGTTACCATACAACTACTTGACTGGCACCTAAATTGCTTAGCACATAATGTCATTGTTAGTATGATCATTCTGAGTCCCACAGCCTCATCTTTAAGGTGGAGATAATAGCACCTAGTTCATGGGTAGAGAGAGTATAGATAAAGCACCAAGTTTTATGTATCAGACTGGGATGCCTGAGGCTTATTGTCTTTAGAGCTGGCCACATGGCAAGTAGAAGAGCTGACAACATGGACTCGGGATACCAGTACCGCTCACTGTGTGCTTAAGCCTGTATTCCTTAGTGTTGTTGAGCTTGCACAGTGCTTTGCTCATAGCAGATACTCAAAAAAAGGTTTATTAATATCTCCAAGAACTAGAGAATTCCCACCACTCTTGTGTAGGCTACTTTGGAAGAAGGTGTGAGAGAAAGGATAGTGAAGTGCTGGAGCAGAAATAATAATTGATTCCACTCCTGTTTCAGTCCCCACTCCAGGAAGAAAAACACTCCATATTCAATACATAAGCCTCCCACACACCGACTTAATGCCAGTTCCTATCTGATCTGTGCTTTGGGTGTCGCCTTCCCTTGTTAACTCATGACAGCTGTTGCCCTGTCCTTAAGTTGCCTATGCAGATCAATACTGTCTGCTTAGACTTGTGGCTATAGGCTGGGGACCATGTCTGTTTGACTTATGATCAGTGGCATAATGCCAAGTATCAGGCTCGTAAACACATCTTTGCTGATTCAGCAGCTGTTGGCCCTGTTGGAGGTAAAATGCAACTCTGGTTATTTACCATCTTGATTTCTGACTCTATGGCAAGACACTCCCATATATCATGGTATTCTGGGTCTCCTCACCTCCCTTTTTGTTACTTATGGCAGAGGTTGAGCGCTGAGGAGTGGTTGTTAATTACGGTGGAGAGAGCTGATCTGGTTCACAACAGACTTTGTAGGAGTAGGCATATCAGGGAGAGGAGGGGAGCTATTGTTTCATAAGTGCCACCATGGTCAGGCATAAGGCTAAGAGCTTTCCAAATGTCATGTGTAATAGACGGAAAACTCTTGGGGAAGCAATGGCTTTATGGGAGATGTTGGGGGGAACACTCATTGGCTACCCCTCATGTTTCCAGGGACAGCCACTAGATTAACAAGCAACAGTCAGAGTCTCTTGCTCCACTCCTTACCCACCCTCCCCCTGGAGGAGGAATGAGTTAACTGATTGTGGGTTCAGCCATTGGCCCATGCTCCTGAGTTGTGTACTAGGTTGCCAAAGTTATCAAGTCCTAATCCCTGGCATTTGTAAATGTTACCTTATTGCAAAAAAGGGTCTTTGCAGTTGATTAAGTTAAGGGTTTTGAGATGAGGCAATTATTCGGTATTATCTGGGTGGGTGGCCTAAATGCCATTCATTACAAGTGTCCTTGTCAGCTGGAGGCCAAGAGATATTTAAGACAGACACATAGAGAAGAACACATACAGTGCAGGAAGAGGCAACGTGACCGTGGAGGCAGAGATTGCATGATGCAGCTACAAGCTGAGGAATGTCAACAGCCACCAGAAGCTGGAGGAAGCAAAGAACATATTCTCCCCTAGAACTGCAGAGAGAATATAGCCCTGCCAACACCTTGATTTTGGACTTCTGTCCTCTAGAACTGAAAGAGAATACATTTCTGTTGTTTTAAGCCACCAAATTTTATTATAGCAGCCTCAAGAAACTACTACAATTGAGCAGAGCTGTTCAAAGACTGAAACCTGGGTCTTTGGGATTTTTTTTTCTCCCTCTGCCCCAGCCCAGGGCAAGGCAGCAACCCTGGGTAAAAGCGTCTGTGCTGCAGATCAGAATTTTCTCTTAAGTGGGCTGTCCCAAAGACTAGACTAGGAAGATGGGGAGCAGGGAGTGTTGTAATGGAAAGCAGCAGGAAGCACTTTTGGCACTTACCATAGCCACATCCTCCAACCAAGATTTCATTAGGACAAAGCTCAAATTTGGTATCTATCTATTGTTATTGTTGTTGTGTGCCATCAAGTCAATTCTGGCTCACAGCAAACCTATAGGACAGAGTACAACTGCCCCAAAGCATTTCTGAGGCTGAAATCTTTAAGGGAAGAGATCACCAGATCTTTTCTCCTGCAGAGCAGCTCGTGTGTTTGAACTGACGACCTTTTGGTTAACAGTCGAGCACTTAATTATTGTGCCACCAGGGCTCCTCCATCTGTCTAGTCTTATGTATTTATCTTTCAGTTGGTTCTGATTTCTGATGTTAAAGAGAGGGATACTGTTTATCAGTTCCCTTAGAACCCCAAGGGAAAGCATGGGAAATGAGTCTGTGGACTGGCTGGAGAGTGAATGCCCTTTCGTAGAAGAGAAGTGTTGTCTCAGGATTCCTGCTTGAAGGAGAAGGCATGGAGTGGAAGTCCAGAGTGCGAGCTCTGACACAAGACTGCCTGGATTCGTATCTAAGCTCTGCTCCTTTCCAACTGTGTGATGTAAGCAAATTAGTCCATCTCTCCTGCTCAGTCCCTCCGTCTGTAAAACAGGGACGAAGAGCCTGTGATGGATTGCACTGTGTCCCTTACAAAGATAAGTTGAAGTCCTAATCCAGCACCTGAGAATGTGACCTTGCGTGGAAATAGGGTCTTTATGAGCTCATACTGGAGTCCTAATCCAGTGAGTGGAGTCCTTATAAAAGAGGAAAAGAGACACAAAGTCAAAACATACAGAGGGAACACGGGCATGTGAAGACAGTGGCAGAGATTGGAGTGAGGCACCTACAAGACAAGGAACACCAAGGATCTCTGGCCATCACCAGAATGAGGAGAGAGACATGGATCAAATTCTCCCTCAGAGCCCTAGAAAAAGTCAATATAGCCGACACCCTAATTTTGGACTCTCAGCATCATAATTGTGAGACAATAAATTTCTGTTCTTATAAGCCACCTAGTCTGTAGCACTTTCTTACAGCAGCCTGAGGAAGCAATGCAGAGCTCCCTCCCCACAGATATGAGGATTAAATAGACGCATTCATGTAAAGCATGGAGAGCAGCTTAAGCCCTGAGGCACATAGTAAGCCCTCAACAGATGTTCCCTGTTGTTCTCTGGGAAAATGACAGAGAGAAATGGAGGAAAAGGAGTCACCGGCAGAGGCAGATATAATTTTTCTTCCTGGCTGTTCTCGATTACTAACTGAAAGGTTGACAGTTTGAGCCCCCCAGCAGTACTACAGAAAAAAGGACTGGCAATCTGCTTCTGTAAGATTACAGCCAAGAAAACCTTATGGAGTAGGTCTACTGTATAACACATGGGGCTGCCATGAGTCAGAACAGACTCAACAACAATGGGTTTGGTGTTTGGGTTTTTTTAGGCAAGGTTGAGTAAAATTCAGCAGCGTTTAAATGTTGGGGTTAACAAACAGCTATAGTGATCATTAAGGACTCCCGGCCTTGGGAGGGTGAGGAATGAAGTAAGGAGGAAGCCTGAATGATAACACTTGCTGCATCGTTTTAGCTGCTGTTCAAGTTAACGGACATAGTACAAGTTCTGACATTTGGCAACATAGCAGAGGGGGCTTTGGTAGCTTCATATACACATCATTGAATTAATGTTATGTTAATTAAACTTACTAATACAGCATCAGGCAAGAGTAATATACCCTCACTTCCAATATCTCAGAAGTGCTGACAGGGAGTGGGGACAGGGTCATTTAATCGTTAATTCAACACATAGTTATTGAGTGTCTGCTATATGTTAGGCACAGGGAATATAGAAAGGAGTCCATGAGTTGCACAAATGGTTAAACACTCGGCTACTAACCAAAAGTTTGGAGGTCGAGTTCATCCACAGGCACCTAGGAAGAAAGGCCTGGCAATCTACTTCTGAAAACTCAGCCATTGAAAACCCTATCGAGCACAATTCTACTCCAACATACATGGGATCATCATGAGTCAGAATTGACTCAATGGCAACTGGTAACTGGTAGAAATACAACTACTCCTCACCTACTGACTATTTTATTATCTGACATTTCACATTAACGACAATATTAAAAATCCACTACCTGAATAATTTGTGCATTAACCACGTAAGTCTGGCAGTAATGAACGCCGAGGTGCAAGGCGAGAGTAGTGCTGGCTGTGATGGTTAAGGTTATGTGTCAACTTGTCTGGGCCATGATTCTCAGTAGTTTTATGGTTATGTAATGATGTAATTTGGCAGTTATGTAATGATGTAGTCATCATCCATTTTGTTACCTGATGTGGTCATCCTTCATTTTTGCATAATGCTGATTTTCACTTAACGACTTGGCTTTTGGAACCTAACCATGTTGATAAATGAGGAGTGGGTGTACAGGGGTGAACAAAACAAAGTCCCTTCCTCATGGTTTATAATTTAATGAAGGGAGAGAGACAATAAATAAGTAAATATTTAAAATAATGTCAAATGATGATTAGGGCTATGGAGAAATGAAATAGGCAAGGAAGGACAGAGAGGGCCAGGGAGGATAAGAGCGATTCAGTTTTAAACAGAATGATGTATTAGTTTCCTATTGCCGCTGCAACAAATTACCACAAACTTAGTGGCTTAAACAATACAAGTTTATTATCTTACAGTTCTGAAGGTCAGAAGACCTAAAATCAAGACGTCAGCAAGCCTATTTTCCTTTTGGAAGCTCTAGGTGAGAATCTATTTCCTTGACTTTTCCAGCTTCTAGAGGCTGCCACATTCCTTGGCTCATGGTTCCTCCCTCCATCTTCAAAGCCAGCATTGTAGCATCTTCAGATCGCTCTGAGACTGTTTCTGTTGTCACATCTCCTTCTCTGGTTCTGACTCTCTTGTCTCTCTCTTATAAAAACCCTGTGATTACATTGGGCCTATCTAGATAATAATATAGGGTTGCAATGGGTCAGAATCAACTTGATGGCAATGGGTTTGGTTTTTGGTTTGGTATCCAGATAATCCAGGATAATCTCTCCATCTCAAAATGGTTAAGTTAATCACAACTGCGAAGTCCCTTTTGCCATGTAAGGCCCATATTCACAGACTGTGGGGATTAGCAGTGGGCATCTTTGGAGGGCCATTATTCTACCTCCCACAGGGGTTGGAGAAGGCCCCAGTGAAAAGAGGAGAAGGTGACATTTAAGAGAAGTGAGGGGGTGTACCAGACATCTGGCTGGGGAAGAGCACACCAGCTGAGGGAGGAAAGGCATGCCTGGTGGGTTTGAGGGACAGCTAGGGGGTCAGACTGATGGTAGAGAGGTGAGCCAAAGGGAAGAAGCAGGTGCTGAAATCTGAGAGGTAATGGGGGCCTTGTGTGTTACCATGAAATCTTGTATGCCAACTCACCACTTCTGTGAAAGACTGAAACAGAGTTCTGCCTCATTTGATTTTTCCAACTCTGTGACATCATCAATTTACAGATGCCGAATAAAGCACCAAGGCCTTGACTGACTTGTACAAAGTCCCCAGGTATTAAAAAGTAGAGCTGGGTTTCAAACCCAAGCCCATCTGACTTCAAACCTATACTAGATTTCTGAGTATGGTGCCTGTCTGATCAAGCCTCCAATTTAGAGGTCACTTCCTTTTTAAAGAAGACCCTGGGTTGTGCAAAATGCAGGCATGTTCACCAAAATGTTGCTGACTGCTAACCTAAAGGTCCACCCAGGGGGGCCACAGAAGAAAGGCCTTGCAATCTATTTCTGAAACATCAACCATCAAAAACCCTATGGAGTACAGTTCTACTTTGACACACATGGGGTCTCCATGACTTGATGGCAACTGGTTTTATCATTTTCCTTGGTGAAGCCTTCCCTTACAACCAGATTAGGCATCCTTTTTATATGCTGTTACATCACCTTCCATAGTTACTTCTATGAGAGCTGCTTTTATACTGTATTATATTGCCTGATTTAGGGTCTGTATCTATTGTTAAATTCAGCTCCTTAAAGGCAGGGGCCAATCCAAAACTTCCACAAGAAAACTACTAGAACTAATAGATTTGGCAGAGTAGCAGGTTACAAGATCGACATACAAAAATCAGTTGGATTCCTATACATCCACAAAGAGAACTTCAAAAAGGAAATCAGAAAAGCAATACCATTTATAATAGCCCCTAAAATGATAAAATGCTAAGGAATAAATCTAACCAGAGATGTAAAAGATCTGTACAAAGAAAACTACAAAACCCTACTGCTAGAAACCAAAAGAGACTTACATAAATGAAAAAACATACCATGCTCATGGATAAGAAGACTCAACATTGTGAAAATGTCAATTCTACCCAAAGCGGTCTACGAATATAAATGCAATCCTGATCCAAATACCAACAGCGTTCTTTATCGAGATGGAAAAGCTAATCATCAGCTTTGCATGGAAAGGAAAGAGGCCTCAGATAAGGAAAGCATTACTGAAGAAAAAGAACAAAGTAGGAAGCCTCATACTACCTGATCTCAAAACCTACTATACACCCGTGGTAGTAAAAACAGCCTGGTACTGGTACAACTACAGACACATAGACCAATGGAATGGAATTGAGAACCTAGACATAAATCCATCCATTTATGGTCACCTGATCAGTGGCAAAGGACCAAAGTCCATTAAATGGAGAAAAGACAGTCTTTTTAACAAATGGTGCTGACAAAAGTGGATGTCCATCTGTAAAAAAAATGAACAGGACTCATACCTCATATCATATAAAAAATGAACTCATAATGGATCAAAGACCTAAAAATAAAACCTAAAACAATAAAGATGATGGGAGAAAAAATAGGGAAAATGCTAGGGGCTCTAATACATGGCATAAATGTAATACAAAGTGTGACTAACAATGCACAAACACCAGAAAGTAAATTAGACAACTGGAAGCTCCTAAAAATTAAGCACTTATGCTCATTAAAAAGCTTCACCAAAAGGGTAAAAAGAAAACTTATAGACTGGGGAAAAAATTTTGACTACACCTTATCTGACAAGGGTCTAATCTCTAAAATTTATAAAATACTTCCAACACCTCAACAACAAAAAGACAAATAATCCAATTAAAAAATAGGCAAAGGATATGAACAGACACTTCACCAAAGAAAGCATTCAGGCGGCTAACAGACACATGAGGAAGTGCTCACAATCACTAGCCATTAGGGAAATACAAATCAAAAGTACAATGAGATACCATCTCGCTGGACAATACTGGCACTAATCCAAAAAGCATAAAACAACAAATGTTGGAGAGGTTGCGGGGAGTTTGGAACTCTTACGCATTGCTGGTGGAAATATAAAACAGTATAATTGCTATAGAAAACAATATGGCACTTCCTAGAAAGCTGGAAAGAGAAATACAATCCCACTCGTAGGAATATAACCTAGAGAAATAAGAGTTGTCACACGAATAGATAGACATATGCACACCCATGTTCACTGCAGCACTATGCACAATAGCAACAAGATGGAAACAACCATATGAATGGGTAAACAACTTATGATACAGACACACATTGGAATACTACTCAATGATAAAGGACATTGATGAATCCACAAAACATTTCACAACATGGATGAATCTGGAGGGCATTATGCTGAGTGAAATAAGTCAATCACAAAAGGACAAATATTGTGTGAGACCACTATTATAAAAGCCCAAGAAAAAGTTTAAACACAGAAAAAAAACAATCTTTGATGGTTACAAGGGAGGGGAGGGGCTGGGAGAGGAAATCGCTAACTAAACACCAGACAAGTGTTAACTCTGGTGAAGGGAAAGACAACCCACAATATAGAGGAAGTTAGCACAACTTGACCAACGCAAAGTCATAGAAGCTTCCTAGACACATCCGGACACCTCGAGGGATTGAGTTGCTGGGGCTGAGGGCTGGGGACCATAGTCTCGGGGGACATCTAGATCAATTGGCATAACATAGTTTATAAAGAAAATGTTCTACATCCTACTTTGGTGAGTAGTGTCTGGGGTCTTAAAAGCTTGTGAGCAGCCATCTAAGATGTATCTATCGGTCCTATCCCGTCAGGAGCAAAGGGGAATGAAAAAAAACAGACACAAGAAAAATATTAGTCCAAAGGACTAATGGACCACGTGAACCACAGTGTCTACCAGCCTGAGCCCAGAAGAACTAGATGGTGCCTGGCTACCTCCACTGATCACCCGACAGGGATCAAAACAGAGGGTCCTGGTTAGAGCAGGAGAAAAATGTAAAACAAAATTCATATTAACAAAAAAAGACCAGACTCACTGGTGTGACAGAGACTGGAGGAACCCCCGAGACTATGGCTTCTAGACAGCTTGCTAACTCAGAACTGAAGCCACTCCCGAAGTCTACTTTTCAGCCAAAGATTAGACGGGCCTATAAAACAAACAATAACACACATAAGGAACGTGGTTTTTAGCTCAGTCAAGTACAGGAGACTAAATGAGCAACATCTGCCCCAAAGTAAAGATGAGGAGGCCGGAAAAGACAAGAAAACTGGACTAACTGATGCTGGGAACCCCAAGGTGGAAAGTGGGAGAGTGCTGACAAATTGAGGGCACTGCAACCAATGTCACAAAACAATTTGTGTGTAAATTTTTGAATGAGAAACTAATTTGCTCTGTAAACTTTCACCTAAAGCGTGCACACACACACACACGCACACACGCAAAGATTGGAGCCATGTGCTATTTATCAATGTATTCTTATAGCAGAGCACATAGTAGGTGCTCAGTAAATATTTATTTAATGAAATTATGAGTAAATAGATGAATAAACTACCTGAACAAATGGATTGACAAAAGATCAAGAAACAGCACATATCATTAAAAAGGAGGTATACGATATTAAGGAATCCTTAAGAAGGTCAAATGGTTAATGTGCTTGGCTGCTAGCCAAAAGGCTGGCACTTGCATTCACCCAGAGGTGCCTGGGAAGAAAGGCCTAGCAATCTACATCTGAAAAATCCGCCATGAAAACCCTAAGGAGCACAGTTCTACTCTGACACACACGGGGTCACCATGAGTCAGGGTCAGCTATGGCAACTGGTTTTTGATACTGGTAAAGGACACCTTGCAGATAGAGAATATGCATATAAGCAGGTAAGTGACAGAAGCTTCAGGGTCCCTTGGCATTCTGCAGCCTCCATGCTTGCTGTCATGGCCTCCTGGAGCAATACCCAACCTGAAGCCCGAGAGAGGACATTAAGAAGTAACAGGCAAATTTAGGGGTACAGACTTTCTGTTTGGGGTGATGAAAAACATTTGGAAAAGGATAATGGCAATGGCTGTACAAAGTAGTGAATGCAATTAATATTGGTGAATTGTACACTTAAAAGGGTTAAAATGGCAATTTTGTTTGTTTGTTATATATATTTTGCCACAATAAAATTTAAAAAGAGAGAAAGAAGCAACAGGCAGCAATTCCATCCAGGAACCTGGTGGACACAATTTCTTGGCTGGAGGACAAGTGGATGCCTCTCAGGTTCCCTCTCTTCAGACATCCCCAGGTCTCAATGTCTGTGTGCTGCTTGTAATGATAATGGTGCTGGTCAGGGACTGTTTGATTGTAAGTCAAAGTAAGAAAGCCTTGAGTAAAGTTGCTGTTTTCCTCTGAAGCTTGTTCACAGCCTGCTTATTCCTCCAGGGACATTCTGAATTTGATTTCAAGGATATAATTTAAGATTATTAAGAGGCTTTCCAAAAAATACTGGCAGAGAGGAGCGTCCACTGTGCTGGATGACACGGGCAGAATCCTGGCTGTGAGTGTAATCTTGGGGTAGGGGTAAAGGTTCCAGGAGAACATAACTTCTGGGAGGAAAGCATTTTATAGACGAAGTATTAAGTAAATCCTCCTTCACACAGTAGAGGTTTTGACACGGAAATCCATGGTTTACGGGTATTAGGATCAATAGGAAGGACCTAGAGATTTCCATTAGGCTTGCAAGGAAGTGAATGCTGGATGAGAATTGGGGAAGAGGGGAAAAGAGGCTGAGTGGAGAGAAAGAGGAAGAGAAAGAAAAGAGCAAGAAGAGAGGGATGAAAGAGAAAGTGCTAGAGCAAGAGAAGATAGAACAGCAAGAAGAAAAGTTCGATCCTCCACTTTCTCAAACTTTTTTCAACACAATAAACACGTCTCTAAGAGGCAATTATCTCTTGAGGAATTAACTTCAAACAGCAAGAATCCAGTCCAGACTCACATTGTTAAATGTTGCACTTCTCTTTCTAAGTTATTACTTATGACAAGGGTTATAACCCAGGTAAGCCTTGCTGATTACCAGACTGGCTGGAAGAAGGACAAAACCTTTTGCCAATATACCAATATTAACTCTGTGCTAGGCGCTGTGCTAGGTTCTGGGGACACTCCTGGCTGTCAGTAAGACCCATTCCCTGAAGTCATGGGGGTTACTAGCTAGAGTGAAGGGCACATGTTAAACGAGCTATGAAGTTTTTGAAACAAGAATGTTATGTTCGCATTTATATTTTACTAAGATTGCTCTGGCTAAGTGCTCTGGAATGCACTAGAAAAGGGCAAAAATAGATGCAGAGAGAGCAGGTAGGAGGTTGTTATAGCAGCTCAGGTGAGAGATGATGGTGGAAGTGGGAGAAAGAAGAGGTGAATGGAATTAAAAGCTATTTAGGAAATGCAGAAGTACCACATGACCCAGCAATTCACCCCTGGGTACATATCCAAAAGACTTCAAAGCAGGTACTCAAACAGGCATGTGTACACCAATTTTTATTGCAGCATTATTCACAATAGTCAAAACGTGGAAAGAACTCAAGTGCCCATCAATAGATGAATGGGTAAATAAAATGTAGTATAGCCATACAACGGGATATTACTCAGCCATAAAGAGAAATGACGTCTTGATATATGCTACAACATTAATGGGCCTTGAAAACATTATGCTGAGTGAGATGAGCCACAAAAGGACAAATATTATATGATCCAACTTATATGAAATATCTAGAATAGGTAAATGCGTAGAAACAAAGTTGATCAGTGTTATCGGGGGCTGAAGGGGGGAAGGAATGGGGTTGTTGCTTAAGGGCACTGAGTTTCTGTTTGGGGTGATGAAACACTTTTAGGAATAGTGGTGATGATCGCACACCATGATGAATGTAATTAATGAAAAAAATTAAATTAGAAACATATTTGGGGTAAAATCGACATGACTTGGATCTGGATCGGAGAATGAAGGAGAAGCATTACTCCTAGTTTCAGACTTGAGCAAGTTGGAGTGTTGTTGTTGGGTGCTGTTGAGTCAATTCCAACTCACAACGGCTCCATGGGTTTCCTAGCTGTAAATCTTTACTGGAGGAGCCCTGGTGGTACAATGGTCAAGTGCTCCACTGCTTAACCATTGCTCCACCAGGGTGTGCAATTTATGGAAATGTAAGACATTAGGAGTGAAGCAGTCTGTTGGGGGAATGAGGAACTCTTTTGGGTACTGTGAGGGGTATAGTAGATTGGCTTACTTGGCCTCTATTCTATGGTCCTTCCAGTGGCCCATCCTGTACCATCCTGCACATGCTAACGTGCATTTCCCAGACTCTAATACAATTTAAGGTTTCAAATCTGACTTAGGTCCGTCAATCAAGTGCACTCACATGAGTCTTGAAATCTGTACTGAGTTAAATGGAGAAAGGGACAGCAGCGTTGGAAGCACCCATTCTGAACAAATCTAGCAGATGTATGGTGACTCTGGCCCAGCTGCTCTGGCCATAGCTTCCTGATGCCTACATCAGAGCTAAGTTCGTAATTGGGACAGCATCTAATTTCTCAGCTTTCTGCTTGTGGCAAAGATAGCAATTCTTCCAGACCATTAATTCTGCAATGTTATTCTGTGTGTCATTCTTGGACACCCAGCCTAGAGGCTTCTCCACCAGTCCTCCCAATAATTTTTAAGCATTCAATTCCATGTCAAAGCCCATTTTTACTTAAATTGTCTAGAATGGCTTATGTTATGAACAGCTGAAACTCAACATATATAGAAGCAGTGAATTTGTAACACCTGCAAGATGTTCACATATAAATATGTGAATGACACTCAGATATATGGATCTGGAGTTTCGGAGAGGTGGCTGGATTGGCAATTTGTGAGTTGTTGGCTGTAGATTGTAATGAATGAAATCATCCAGGAAGATATGGCCAGGCAAGAACTTGAAGGGCAAGAAGAGAAGGCCTAGGGCAGAACCTTTGAAAATATTAAAATTTAAGAGAGGGTGAGAAATGCAAGCTGGCCATCCAAGGAAGATGGCCAAAATGTAGAGGGACAACTAGGAGAGGGTAGAGATTCTGGAGTGAGGGAGAGACAAGGAAATAGCATGAGGTTAGGAGGCAATCTCTTTAAGAGATTTGACCATTCCTGGAGATAATGACGGGACCCTGATGGCACAGTGGTTAAGGGCATCAGCTACTCCTTGGAAACCCGTTGTGGCAGTTCTACTCTGTCCTATAGAGTTGCTAAGTGTTGGAATCAACTTGATGGCAAGGGGTTTCTTGGTTTTTGGAGGTGATATAGCATCGGGGAAGAGATATTTTTCTCCTTGGTCAAGCCAAGTGACCACTCTGTAATGAAACGTGTAAGTGAGGTATTATGCGAAATCTTCTTACATACTTTATTTAAAGAATGGATTTTTTATGTGGGAGAAAGAAGCATATATTTGAATGATGATGAGATGATGTTAGAGGATTTAGGCCAGAAAGTTAGAAGATAAAGGAGAGAGAATTATTATTGTACTGAACAGTAGCTGCAAAATGTGGAAGAGACCAGGATCCAGATGAGGGTTCTGGTTTTAGATAGGGAAAACGACACTTCTTACACTGCCCCAGGAGGAGGGAGAAGGCGGAAGCAGCAGATGGAGCAGGGACTGTCTACTATGGGCAGGAAGCTGAGGACACCAGGTCTGATGGCATTTACTTTCTTTGTGCTGGGGCAAAGTTCTCTTTTCGGGTTTGCAGGGGCTGGGGACTGGAGACTTGAACAGAGCAGAGAAGATCTTAATGGTCATCCTGTAGAACGGAAGAGCAAGCTCACTGGATTGTGAGTGTTGAGGTGGAGGGCTGTTTGGGATTCATGACCAGGAGATTACAGCTGTATTGATCCATCCAACTGTGTGGTTGTGCCTAGCAGCACTCAGACCCTAGCTCACTGGCAAGGGTAAGTGGTCACCTCCATTTATCCAGGGCTGGTGCGTTTTCAGGCAAGAAGGGTTAAAGGACAATGGTCAAGGGAAACAGACAAGAAAATAAACCACAGGGTCTCAGTGAGGATGGGAGGGGCAGTACCACACAGCTGTGGTGTTTGGGAGCATACAGGAGATGTTTTTGGTTGTCACAATAATGGGAAGCACTATTGAAATTTAGTGGACAGAAGCCAGGGATGCTAAATGCCTTGCATATGTGGGAGGATATTTTGCAGCAAATAACCATTCCCCCCAAATTGCCAAGTGCCCCCACTGATGAACATTGAAACTGAGGAATTGTGGACTCAGAGTCAAACAGATAGGGAGGTAAGACAGGAAGGGAAAAGCAAGCAGGTCAGAGAATAGGACACTGAGCAGGTGGAGATTAGACCTCAAGGGAAGAGACTGAGCATGTGGGCCAGCAGGATTGGAGGCCATGATCAGAGAGTGAATGCCTGAACTCTTAATTTCAGAGGCAAGGCAGTTCCCAGGGATGCGGCACAAAGGATGTGCCAGCTCAAGTCTTCCAAGAAGCAGACACCAAGATGGAGTTAGACGTACAAGAGTTGTGTTAGAGGTAACACGGTGAAGGATAAAGGGGAAAGAGGACAAAAGCAGGTTGGCAGAGCCTCAGGCCACCATGCAGGTCTGACAACTGAGAAAGGAGAGAGGCACAAAGGAGGATTGGGTAGCAGAAGCTGTGGAGAGCGGTGCAGCTCTGGCCAGACTGATGGGGCTTCCTAGAGCAGAGGTTGCCCATCCAAGGATTCCCCCATGGGGGAGGAATGGCCAGGCTTCAGGCTCCCTGTGGTGTGAGCCATGGCCTTGGTATGACCAGACAAAGGCTCAGAAGATGCAGTAGATTGAGGCTGTCTCCCAACTACCCTCCTCGAAAAGAGGTTCCCTTGAGGGAGGGCTGAGCAGCATGCCTCTGGGGTCACCACACAGATAAGGTAGTGTGTGAGTTATCTAAGTCCCAAAAGGGCAGCAACAAGCTTTTTTTTTTTTTCCTAATATTTTATCCCTAATGCCTTGGCACATTCAAACTTTTAGAAGTTTGTAGAATGAATTAATGAATGAATGTCAGGAAACTGAGACAGTAAAATATAGGGGTTAAGCCTTCCTGTGAATGTTGGATCCCAGCTCTATCACTGACTAAGCTATGTGTGAAAATTATAAAAAGCTCCTACTTCATGGGTTTGTTTGAGGATTACAAGACATATTACATGAGGAAGCCTTAGCACAGTGTCTGGCAAATAAAAACCAAAAAACCAAATCCGTTGCTGTTAATTTCAACTCATGGCGACCATATATGTTACAGAGTAGAACTGCTTCATAGGATTTGGGGGCTTTAATCTTGGAAACCCTGGTGGCATAGTGGTTAAGTGCTACAGCTGTTAACCAAGAGGTCTGCAGTTTGAATACTCCAGGTGCTCCTTGGAAATTCTACAGGGCAGTTCTACTCTGTCCTATAGGGTCGCTATGAGTCGGAATCGACTCGAAGGTAGTGGATTTGGTTTTGGAATCTTTACAGAAGCAGATCTCCAGATCCTTTCTTCTGCAGTGCTGCTGATCAGGTTTGAACATGCAACTTTTAGGCTAGTAGTCGAGTGCAAACCATTTGCACCACCTAGGGACCTTTCGTTTGGCAAATAGTGTCTAATAAACGTTAACTATTGTATCAGAGCCCTGGTGGTGCAGTGGTTAAGAGCTACAGCTGTTAACCAAAAGGTTGGCAGTTTAAATCCACCAGCCGTTCTTTGAAAACACAATGGGACAGCTCTACTCTGTCTGATGGAGATGCTATGAGTCAGAATTGACTCGACGGCAACAGGTTCGTTTTTCGCTAATTACTTGTGTTATTATTTCTGCCTCTTCCCATTATCCTTTGCAATAAAACAATGTTACTGTCTCAACAGATGCTGATGTGTTCAGATAGTTTGTCGGAATTTCTTTTACCTTCCACACTATACTCAAATATGACACTGGAGAGGGGTGAATCAGTGTTTGCCTTGCCTGTAAACCTTCTTAGTCCCTAGCACAATGTTCTAAATACAGTCATGATTTAAACCACACACACAGAAAAAAGACAAACAAGGGGACAGTCATGGAGCGAACATCATCAGAGGCTTAGCTAAATGTGTTCTTGGGTAGGAGAGCAAGAAAGTGGCTGGGCAGGGTAGAGTTCACTAGTCATAGATAAATATCCCCAGGGTCCACATCTTCTCTGCCAGGCAGAGGAAGCAGCTTGTTTTCCTGGTAAACGAAGACTGTGCTTGCATGAATGTCTCCAGAGGGAAATGTGTTTGTACATGAGACTGGTAATTAAAGGCTCCCAGTAAACCAAGTCTCATTATGCAACTAAGGAGCTGTCTGGATAGCATCTGGCACCAGGTCAAGTGTCTGCTCAGTACAAAGCTGAATCTCCCCAGCTGTCCTATCCCTGGGGGAAGGGCATGGGCTGGAGATGGAGACCTGCCTACCCAGAGCACTCCTGCTCTCATTAAATTGCAATAATTGGAAACAAACCCTCAAACATATACTTTACTGTGTATGTTTGAACAGAACCTGTGTTCAAACAAACACACTTCTCAGACGTCATTGTTCTCTCTTCCAAAGCTGTTAAGAAGAGGGCCATGTCAACTGCCTGACTGAGTGAACCTTACAATGGTTCATTGTTCAGATCTTAATAAATCCCACAAGCCTCCTGCAGGCTAGAATCTCTCCTGCCTTGAGGAAAGCTGTTGCCAGTAAGCTTTCAGTAAAATAATCTGTTAGAATCAAAGTTCAGATAAGGCAACAATGGTCACTTCAGTTCCTTCTGCCCAAATTACAGCCTGTGGTTTGTACTTTACTTGTCTAATTAATCACTTTCACTGAGGCTTTATCTTCGCAAAATGCTTTTGGGTTTGCAAAGGCCTTTCACCTGTGTCGTCAGTGTCACTCTTTACTGTCAGGTGTGATTTCTTAACCAGATTAGGGATAATATTAATGTTAGTAACAACCACCAAAACAATAGCAACCGACTTTTACTGAGGGCTTTTTGTGTACCTGGCACTGCTATAACAGCATTATAAATGGAATGATCAGTGGAGATAAGAAGTCAAAATATGCAACCAAAAAGTCTGATGACTGCTTTGCACATATCACCTTTTATGTGCTCGCTGGGGAGAATTTAGGTTGGCATCTTTGCACAGTTCCTTGCAAAGAAAAACCTTGCTCCCTGCAATTAACTTCAAGATTCTCCATTATGCTTTCCGTGCCTTTCAAGCCTTCCCATGATCTAGCTCCTTCTTTGTATTACCCTGAACAAGCCAAATCGCTACCATTAATAATAACCCTTACGGTGCACATCCAGTGTGCTGGCTGTAGCGTAAGCCGTTTCTAGGCATTCTCTTACTTAATCCTCCCAACAGCGCTATGAGATGGGTTCATTTACTATCCCTGTGTTCAGGAGAGGTTAAGTGATGGGCCCAAAGTCACAGGGCTAATAAGTGACAGGCTAGTAATTGAACCCAGGTGGTCTGGCTCTAGAATCCATGTTCTTAATCACCACATTGTGTTGCATGGCTGATGGTCCACGAAGTTCCTTCCTGTCAACCTTGGACCCAACTTGGGAAAAATGGTGCTAACATGCCAGGTTGAAACCCACTTGCTCTAGATGAAACAACCAAGGCTCCGAGAGGCGGGTCAAGTGATTCCTGAGGAAGCTGTTTCTCTTTAGTCTTCAATGTCCAAGTTCAGGATTTTCACCAAATCTCACCATCCAAAACGGAAATACCAAAGCAAGCCATAAGAGGCAGAAGTCAAATTTTTTTTTTTTTAAGTTTTTTGGAGATGGATGTTGTTGTTAGCTGCTGTTAAGTCGGCTTCAAGTCATGGCGACCCCATGTACAACAGAATAAAATGTTGCCAGGTCCTGAACCATCTTCATGATCATTTGCATGTTTGAGTCCATTGTTGTGGCCAGTGTGTGTTTTGAGTACCTAGATGATCATCTTCCAGCACTATATTGGACAATACTTGGTTTATATCCATAGAGCTTTCACTGGCTAATTTTGGGGAGTAGATTGCTGGTCTTTCTTAGACCGGAAGCTCTGCTAAAACCTGTCCACCATGGATAACCCTGCTATACTGGTGTTGTAGCGTCTCCCATCATAGCAGCACACAAGGCCCCACAGTACAACAAACTGACAGACTGCTGGTGGTTGGGGTTGGATATCATTGTTAGGTGCCATCGAGTTGATTTTGACTCACGGCCACCCCATGTGACAGAGTAGAACTGTCCCAAAGGGTTTTCTAGGCTGTAGTCTTTACAGGAGCAAATGAGTCTCTGTGTCTTCCTCCCTCGGAGCTGCTGCGTGCGTTCTAATTGCCAGCCTTCTGGTTAGCAGCCAAGCACTTAACCACTGCACCACCAAGGCTCTTTGGAATTGAATAGCTACTATTTAAAATTTGTTTTTCACTTTCCTCCTTAAAACAAAAAAGAAATTTATGTCTTATCCAAAGGGCAGGAAAACACTAGAAGCTTAATTTACTTGGCCCTCTCGCCCCACCAGAAACCCTGGTGGCATAGTGGTTAAGAGCTACATCTGCTAACCAAAAGGTCACCAATTCATATGTACCAGGTACTCCTTGGAAACTATGGGGCAGTTCTACTCTGTTCTTACAGGGTCGCTATGAGTCAGAATTGATGTAATGGAGTTTTTTTGTGGGGTTTTTTGTTTTGTTTTGTTTTTTTGTTTTTGGTTTTCCTGCCCCACCAGTTGGCCAGATGTTCTTTGAACTTGTGCGTTAAACTCCTGAGGAAGGAGCCCACTTTTCCAGGCTCTGCCGCCGTGCTGCTGATTACCTGAACTTTGCCCCACATTCCAGCTGACTGGGCTTCCAGAGGAGGGGGGGTGTGGGGGCCAGAAGTGATGCCAGGAGCTTGCTCCTGGTCTTTCTCTCCTGTGCTCTTTCCACGTGCCACTCAGCTAGGAGGGCAGGACACCGGTTTTCCCCTGGAAGAATGAAATGGACTGTTTTTACATGTAGGTAAAAACAAATAATTAGTCCAGTAATGAGACGGTTCTCCCTGCCCCCAACTGAAAAAACTTGCTTGTTTGCTTTTTCCTACTCATTTATTTTTTATTTTTTAACTTCTTATTCCCTCCTTCCCACAGCCTCTAGTAACCAGTAATCTTCTTTTGTCTCAATGGATTTACCTATTCTAGATATTTCATACACCACCACTAGTCTGTCAGTTTGTTGTACTGTGGTGGCTTGTGTGTTGCTCTAATGCTGGAAGCTATGCCACCAGTATTTCAAATGCCAGTAGGGTCACCCATGGTGGACAGGATTCAGTGGAGTTTCCAGACTAAGACAGACTAGGAAGAAAGGCCTGGAGCTCTACATCTGAAAATTAGCCAATGAAAACCTTATGGATCACAATATTGTTTGATACAGTGTTGGAAGTTGCGAACATACCAACCATAAATCTGAAGATGGTATAAAACCAGGCAATGTTTTGTTCTGACACATAAGGTCATCATGAGTTGGAGTCAATTCAATGGCAATCAGCAACAACAAAGATATTTTATATAAATAAATAAAACTCATTGCCATCAAGTCAATTCCGACTCACAGCTACCCTATAGGATACAGTAGAACTGCCCCATATGGTTTCCAAGGAACACCTGGTGGATTGGAACTGCCAACCTTCTGGTTAGCAGCTGCAGCTCTTAACCACTACGCCACCAGGGTTTCCTTTATATAAATAGGATCATACAATATTTGTCTTCTTGTGCCTGGCTGATTTCACTAAGCAATGAGACATTTCTTGTATTGAAGAAAATTTGCTCAGCATGAGGCCTCCTGGTTCTCTCCTCTGGAAGTTGAATTATTGGCTTATGAAAAAGAACTTTCTTGAAATTACCTCTGAAAGAGCTTCATTCACCATCTTTTGAGCTGCATTTTTCATGTTTCACATTTGAATGTCTCTGTAGCTTTATTTGTTTTTAGGGTGTTCGTTTGCCTTTTTAACCGCAGCTTATTGCCACTTTTTAAATATGCCTGGAAGTGAGAAAAGGCTTTTCCTTACAAAAAAAACTCAAAATCACCAAGGATGACCTTCACTGTCCTGGCAAATAGGATTGAAATAACTGGTCGCTCCCACTTCTGACCATGATTGAAATGCTTGGTAAATGTGCAGTATGAGTTTGTTGGTGGCACCCGCCATAAACACTAAATAGCTTCAGATGGTCATACATGATGTGGTTACTAAGATGCAGCCTCTGTGAACCTTGAGATACCAGAATTGTTGAAACGGTCCTGAGAAAATAACCCTGAAGTCACACATACCTAGAGTAAGCCAATCACGGCATACTGTTTCCTGACCAGGTTTGGGGGGCAAAGGTTGGGTAAGTTTGCTAGCAGCCCTCTTTATAAGATTGAGCGTATCCTAAATTTGGGGTTCTTCAACTGAGACACAACAGATACACTGTGTGCATATCCTTCCACCACTTGGACTTCACACCCACCCCCACCCCACCCCCCAAGATATGTTGAAGCCCTAACCCCTGGTACCAGTGAATGTGACCTCACTTGGGAATAGAGTCTTTGCAGACGTAATCAAGTTAAGATGCAGTCATCCTGGTTTACGGTGGGCCCAGCTCAATACCTGGTGTTCTTACGAGGGCAATTCAGATACAGACACACAGGGAGAACACCTGTGAGAGGCAGAGATTGAAGTGAGGCTTCTACAAGCCAAGAACTTCAACGATTACTGGCAACCACTAGAAATTAGGAGAGAGGCATAGAACAGATTCTGCTTCTTCTGAGCCTTCAGAACTGTGAGAGAATAAATTCCTTTTATTTTAAGCAACCCAGTTTGTGGTGTTTTGTTACGGCAGCCCTAAGAAACTAAAACAGCCACTGTAGGTAGGGACGGTTCTTTTTATGCGTTCCTGGTGACTCTTAGGAGTCCCTGGGGCCCTGGTGGAGCAGTAGTTAAAAGCTTGGCTTCTAAGCAAAAGGTTGGCAGTTCGAATCTACCAGCTGCTCCTTGGAAACTCTATGGGGTAGCTCTACTCTGTCCTATAGGGTCGCTATGACTTGGGATTGACTCAATGTGTTTTGTTTGCTTTCTTAGGAGTTCCTGGCTGGCACAAATGGTTAAGCACTCAAACACCAACCAAAAGGCTGACAATTTGAACCCACCCAGAGACTCCTCAGAAGAAAAGCCTGACGATCTGCTTCTGAAAGATCACAGCCTTGAAAACCCTGTGGAGCACAGTTCTTCTCTGACATACATGGGGTCTCCATGAGTTAGAGTTGACTCAGTGGCAACTGGTTTGGTTTTGGTCTGGGTGGCTCTTAATTAAAGTTAGAGTTGAGATCTGCTTGTCTGAACTCGAAAATTTAACCCACATGCTGAGGCCAAGTAACCTAAGACTTGGAAAAATATTACTCTTTTGTAATTCTGGCATATTCAAAACAATCAAACAAAAATGGGCCCTTTTTAAATGAGAACTCTGGACCAAAGCCACTCTTCCCTTCCTAGTGAGAGACCCCAGAGGAATCCCCACACCAGGGAGCAGCTTGCCTATTCTCTCCGCTCTCTGGGCTAACACCACACAATGAAGCCCTGAGTTTACTGTTTTATAATTAAAGAAGGCTCTGGGGGAGATGTTTTGCTTGGGAGCCCAGCGTTCCAAACTGGGTCACCAAGGGCTGGCATCTAGTCAGTCCTGCCCAGCAGGAAATATCAAGCAGATCAGATGTTCTTCTTTCTTTACTTTCCAGTTGGCTTGAAAATGACTTGTTTACCTCCAACCAGGCTTGTAAAATGACTTGTTTATATCCATCCATCTTTCTCCAGCGTTGCCAAGCTAGGAGGGAGCGAAGACTATGCATATCCGGGAAAATTCTAGACTTTCTGTGGTTCTCAACCACGGTATTATATTAAATCACTGGGGGAGTTTTAGAAATCCATATGCCCAGTCCCATGCCAGTCCAATCAAGTCAGAATCCCTGCAGGTGGAAACAAGGCAATAGGTTTTGAAAGCTCTCCCCATGATTTTACTGTATAGCCAGTGTTGAAATATTACTGCTTTAGATTACAACAGCATCAGCATTACCTGGAAGCTTGCTAGAAGCGCAAATTCTCAAGCCTCTACCCTTAACCTATTGAATCAAAAACTCTAGGGGTGGAGTTAGCCATCTGTATTTTAACAAAACTTGTAGGTGATTCTCGTGCAGGGCCAGATTAACCAATAAGCAAGGTACACACGGGCCCAGTTGTGCCTTCCCATCAATCTGCAGTGCACAATTTCACCTGTCCCCCACTACATGAAAGATGTGGTGAAACCTACTTGAAATTGCTCGCCACAGTTTAGCAAGTAAATACAATTAAGCCCATGTGTACCTTGTTCAATGAAAGCCATGCTTACTGGTTAATTTGCCCCTGTTCTCATGCATGATAAAGTTTGAGCACCAGTCTAGATGGTAAGTCTGTATTATTATTATTATTTTAAAGGTAATCTCCAGAAATAGCTTCAGTTCCAAGATCAAGGAATATCTTAGGGTGATACTCTCAGGGGTTCCTCTAGTCTATATAGGTCCAGTAGGTCTGGCCTTTTTTAGGAATTTGAGTTTTGTTCTACATTTTCTCCCATTCTATCCAGGACCATCTATTGTGTTCCTGGTCATAATGGTTGGTAGTGGTAGCCAGGCACCATCTAGTTCTTCTGGTCTCAGGTTAGAAGAGGCTGTGGTTCATGTGGGCTATTAGTCCTATGGACTTGTTTCTTTTTTTTATTATTATTGTACTTTATTCATTTTTAAAAATCAATCCACTCAGTATTTATTAAAATCAGGAAAATTTCCCAATGCTGACAGGATATTTAGGATAAGATGTATTTTGTTTTTAAACCTCTTAAGATTCTTCAACTGTTAGCCATTGCCTCTATTCCTTGTCTGCAGTAAAAAAAAAAAAAAAAAAAATCATTCTTTCTTTCTCATGGCTCTCAGTAATAAAGCTATGAGCCATGGCTCAACTGGGATGATCAAAACAAAAACAAGAAAAGACACCCATGGGTTTCTACTTTCATTTCTGGATCAGGAACCAACAAAGCAAAATAGTCCTACGAAGCAATGGAGGCAGATTATTTGGTCTCCTACAATGAAGTCATCTGCTGCAGCATTATGTTAAAAGGCATAATTTTCTAGTCTTTACCTACTATTCCTTCATCTCTCATGCTTGGTGCTGCTAGAAAAAAAAGAAAGAAAAGCGCCCCAAACAGGTTTAATTAGAGAGAGACTGAGTTGGAGTTCTGCAGAGAAATCTATGATATTCATGAATGGGGTGTATATTGTGTAGAATTGAGAACCTAAATTCACTCTAATTAAACAGGGTCGAGGTAACCACTGGAAGAAGGGGAAGTGCAGAGGCAGAGAGAAGGTGGGCAGCAGCACCTGGAGCCAAGAGAAGTGAAAGCAAAGATGACTTCCTTCTCCAATCTGGATACTTAAATTTTAGGATCTGAGATCTTTTGGGCTGAAAGTTGCTGAGAGGCACGAAGGAGTATTTTTGTATTGGACAAATTCAAAGATTTGCTCCCTCTTTTCCCTACCTTCAATTTATAGAGCCAAAATGACAGGAAAATATGGCGGACTTTGTACACATATTGGTCACCACCACCAAACTTTGCTCCCTAGTCGATTCTGATTCACGGCGGCTCCCCATGTGTCAGAGTAGAACTGTGCTCCACAGGTTTTCAGTGGCTGATTTTTTGCAAGTAAATCACTAGGCCTTTCTTCCAAGGCAACTCTGGGTGGACTTGAACCTCCAACCTTTTGGTTAGCATCCAAGCATGTTAACTGTTTGTATCACCTGGGTAGTCCACACATATTGATGTCTCTTAAACTCTGGGTATCCAGAAAGTTATTTTTCTAAGCAAAAATCAGAGCATATTATGTGGTGAACTAATACTTATTTAGATAATAACATCTATTGTGTATTTTAATTTTAATCACAACACTATGAGGTATTTTTCATTTTATTTTCCAAATTAGAAAACTGAAGATCATAGACACTGAGAAAATTGCTTACTCAGCTGTTAAATGACAAAACTAAGATGCTAATCCAGGTCTATCCAACCCTAAGTCCTTACATTGTGTCCTTGGTCCAGAATGATATTAACTGGAGCCACTAAAAAAAAAAAAAAAAAAATTTTTTTTTTTTTAGGGTAGCGTAGTCAGATGGCAATTCTACGTCTAACTACAACACAAATAGATTAGCCCAGAACTTCATTGCTACAGGGGAAATACTCTATGGTGTTTCTACCATAAGCTGTTTTGTGACAGCATTATCCCAGACTACCTTTGCAAGAATGTTTGTTTAACAGACAGCCTTGTAAGACAGAGGTCTCACCAGGGCAGACGGAAGATTTGTCTTCTGACCATGTTTGGGGGCAAAGTTTGGGAAAGTTTGCTAGCAACCCCCTTCAAGATCAGGAGTTTCCTAAGCTTGGGGTTCCTCAACTGAAACACAGATCATTATTTGCACAAAACCCTTCCACCTGCGCCTGCCTTTGCATTGACCCCATGGGATTTGGGTGACAAGGAGAACCTGTGTGAACGTGTGTAATGAAGTCTTTTATCTCTGACTTGGGAGTCTTTTACCAGCGTCTACGGAACCATGGCAAGCTAACTTGTTAGCTTGCAAGCAGGGTAAAATCTCAGAGCCTTCACATTTCTAGAGAGACTTTGACTCTTAAACTTCAGTACACACACCAGCACATGGTATTCCTCCATACCCCTCAGTTCTACCTGAGTACAGGCAGATGACTGGAGCCTGCAGGTTAGAATCTTTCCACTATCTCTTCCTTCCCCCATCCCTTTACCATGATGATGATCTCTGAGCAGTGACTAGAATAGATGGGTGGAAATTACAAAGAGAGCTTTGGCAGATGTTAAATTAAAAAAAAAAAAAAAAACCTGAGGCTCACATATGTCCCAAATTTAAACACCATTGACATTGAATCACAGGTTGAAAGTGACTTTAGTAGCTTTGGCCACTTTTTACTGAAAGTAGCAGATGTTTTTCAAACCTCTTACCACTGACTTCTCTGACAATGGAAGCTCATGCCTGAAAAAGAAAGTGAAAGAGACTCAATATTCGTCTACCCGTGATTTCCTCAGGGTCCTCTGGGTGATGCAAATAGTTAAGCACTTGGCTGCTAACTGAAAGGTTGCAGGTTTGATTCCATCCAGAGGTGCCTTAGAAGAAAGGCCTGACAACCTCCTTCTGAAAAACCAGCCATTGAATACCCTAGGGAGCACAGTTCTACTCTGCACACTTGGGGTCACCATAGTCAGAATCAGCTTGATGACAGCTGTTTTGTTTTTTTTTAATTGTGCTTTAAGTGAAAGTTTACAAATCAAGTTAGTCTCTCATACAAAACCTTTCCTACACCTTGCTATACACTCCTAGTTGCTCTCCCCCTAATGAGACATCACATTCCTTCTCTCCACCCTGTGTTTCTGTGTCCATTCAGCCAGCTTCTGTCCCCCTCAGCCTTCACATCTCCCCTCCAGACAGGAGCTGCCCACATAGTCTCATGTGTCCACTTGATCTAAGAAGCCCACTCCTCACCAGTATTGTTTTCTGTGTTGTAGTCCAGTCCAATCCCTGTCTGAAGAGTTGGCTTCAAGAATGGTTCCTGTCCTGGGCTAACAGAAGGTCTGGGGACCATGACCTCTGGGATCCCTCTGGTCTCAGTAAGACCATTAAGTCTGGTCTTTTTAATAGAATCTGGTGTCTGCATCCCACTGCTCTCCTGCTCCTTCAGGGATTCTCTGTTGAGCTCCCTGTCATGCCAGTCATCAATTGTATCTGGGCACCATCTAGTTCTTCTGGTCACAGGCTGATGTAGTCTTTGATTTATGTGGCCCATTCTGACTCTTGGCCTCATAATTACCTTGTGTCTTTGGTGCTCTTCATTCTCCTTTGCTCCAGGTAGGTTGAGACTAACTGTTGCATCTTAGATGGCCACTTGCTAACATGTGAGACCCCAGATGCCACTCTCCAAAATGGGATGCAGAATGTTTTCTTAATAGTTTTTATTATGCCAATTGATCTAGATGCCCCCTGAAACCATAGTCCCCAAACCACCACCCCTGCTACTCTGGCCTTCAAAGTGTTCGGTTTATTCAGGAAACTTCTTTGTTTTTGGTATAATCCAGTTATGCTCACCTCTCCTGTGTTGTGCGTTGTCCATCCCTTCACCAAAATTAGTTCTTGTCTACTATCTAATTAGTGAATCATGCTCTCTCTCCTTCTCTCCCTCCCCACTCTGGTAACCATCAAAGAATGTTTTCTTCTCTGTTTAGACTATTTCTTGAGTTCTTATAATAGTGGTCTCATACACTATTTTGATGAAGTAAGAGAACTAAACAGAAGATTTCAAAGGGCTTCTCAAGGAGACAAAGTAAAGTATTATAATGCATGTGCAAAGAGCTTGAGATGGAAAACCAAAAGGGAAGAACACGCTCGGCTTTTCTCAAGCTGAAAGAGCTGAAGAAAAAATTCAAGACTCGAGTTGTAATAGTGAAGGATTCTATGGGGAAAATATTAAATGACACAGGAAGCATCAAAAGAAGATGGAATACACAGTCATTACACTAAAAAGAATTAGTCGATGTTCAACCATTTCAAGAGGTTGCATATGATCAGGAGCCCATGGTACTGAAGGAAGAAATCCAAGCTGCTCTGAAGGCATTGGCAAAAAACAAGGCTCCAGGAATTGATGGAATATCAATTGAGATGTTTCAACAAACAGATGCAGCGCTGGAGGTGCTCACTCATCTATGCCAAGAAATATGGAAGACAGCTTCCTGGCCAACTGACTGGAAGAGATCCATACTTATGCCTGTTCCCAAGAAAGGTGATCCAACAGAATGTGGAAATTATAGAACAGTGTCATTAATATCACATGCAAGCAAAATTGTGGGGAAGATCATTCAAAACGGCTGCAGCAGTATATCAACAGGGAACTGCCAGAAATTCAGGCCGGTTTCAGAGGAGGACGTGGAACCAGGGATATCATTGCTGATGTCAGATGGATCCTGGCTGAAAGCAGAGAACACCAGAAGGATGTTTACCTGTGTATTATTGACTGTGCAAAGGCATTTGACTGTGTGGATCATAACAAATTATGGATAACATTGTGAAGAATGGGAATTCCAGAACACTTAATTGTGCTCATGAGGAACTTTTACATAGATCAAGAGGCAGTTGTTCAGACAGAACAAGGGGATACTGATTGGTTTAAAGTCAGGAAAGGTGTGCATCAGGGTTGTATTCTTTCACCATACCTGTTCAATCTGTATGCTGAGCAAATAATCTGAGAAGCTGGACTATATGAAGAGGAATGGGGCATCAGGATTGAAGGAAGACTCATTAACAACCTGCATTATACAGATGACACAACCTTGCCTGCTGAAAGTGAAGAGGACTTGAAGCACTTACTAATGAAGATCAAAGACCACAGCCTTCAGTATGGATTGCACCTCAACATAAAGAAAACAAAATCCTCACAACTGGACCAATGAGCAACATCATGATAAACGGAGAAAAGATTGATGTTGTCAAGGATTTCATTTTACTTGGATCCACAATCAATAGCCATGGAAGCAGCAATCAAGAATCAAAAGACGCGTTGCATTGGGTAAATCTGCTGCAAAGGACCTCTTTAAAGTGTCGAAGAGTAAAGATGTCACCTTGAAGACTAAGGTGCGCCTGACCCAAGCCATGGTATTTTCAATCACATCATATGCATGTGAAAGCTGGGCAATGAATAAGGAAGATGGAAGAAGAATTGATGCCTTTGAATTGTGATGCTGGCGAAGAATATTGAATATACCATGGACTGCCAAAAGAACAAACAAATCTGTCTTAGAAGAAGTACAACTGGAATGCTCCTTAGAAGCAAGGATGGCAAGACTGCTTCTTACATATTTTGGACATGTTGTCAAGAGGGATCAGTCCCTGGAGAAGGACATCATGCTTGGCAGAGTACAGGATCAGAGGAAAAGAGGAAGACCCTCAACGAGGTGGATTGACACAGTGGCTCCAACAATGAGTTCAAGCATAATGATTGTAGGGATGGCTCAGGACCAGGCGGTGTTTTGTTCTGTTGTGCATAGGGTCACTATGAGCCAGAACCGGCTCGATGGCACCTAACAACAACAACAACAATACAATATTTGTCCTTTTGCAAGTGACTAATTTCATTCAGCATAATGCCTTCAAGTTTCCTCCATGTTATGAAATGTTTCATAGATTCATCGTTGTTCTTTATCGATGCATAGTATTCCATTCATCCATTCATTCATTGATGGGCACCTTGGTTGCTTCCATCTTTTTGCTATTGTAAACAGTGCTGCAATGAACATGGGTGTCCATATATCTGTCCATGTGACGGCTCCTACTTCTCTAGGACATTTTTCAAGGAGTGGGATTGCTGGAATGTATGATAGTTCTATTTCTAGCTTTTTGAGGAAGCACCAAATCGATTTCCAAAGTGGTTGTACAATTTTACATTCCCACCAGCAGTGTATAAGTGTCCCAGTCTCTCTACAACCTCTCTAACATTTATTATTCTGTATGTTTTGGATTAATGCCGGCCTTGTTGGAGTGAGATGGAATCTCATTATAGTTTTGATTTGCATTTCTCTAATGGCTAATGAATGTGAGCATTTCCTTATTATCTGTTAGCTAATTGAATGCCTTCTTTAGTAAAGTGTCTGTTCATATCCTTTGCCCATTTTTTAATTGGGTTATTTGTCTTTTTGTTGTTCAGTCTTTGCAGTAACATGTAGGTTTTAGACATCAGCCGCTGATCAGAGATGTCATAGCTGAAAACTTTCTCCCAATCTGTAGGTAATCTTTTTACTTTTTTGGTGAAGTCTTTGGATGAGCATAGGTGTTTTTAGGAGCTCCCAGTTATCCAACTTTTCTTTTGCTGTTTCTGCAGTTCTAGTAATGTTTTGTGTACTGTTTATGCCATGTATTCGGGCTCCTAGCATTGTTCCCGTTTTTTCTTCCATGAACTTTATCATTTTAGATTTTATCTTTAGGTCTTTGATCCATTTTGAGTTAGTTTTTATGCATGGTGTGAAGTATGGGCCTTGTTTCATTTTTTTTGCAGATGGATATCCAGTTATGTCAGCACCATCAGTTAAAGAGACTGTGTTTTCCCCATGTAACAGACTTTGGGCTTTTGTCAAATATCAATTACTCATATGTGGATGGATTTATGTCTGAATTTTTAATTCTGTTCCATTGGTCTATGTATCTGTTGTTGTACCAGTACCAGGCTGTTTTGACTACCGGGACAGTATAATGTGTTCTAAAGTCAGGTCGTATTAGGCCTCCCACTTTGTTCTTCTTTTTCGGTAAAGCTTTACTTGTCCAGGGCCTCTTTCCCTTCCATATGAAGTTGGTGATTTGTTTCTCCATCTCATTAAAATGTGTCATCTGAATTTGGATCAGGGCTGCATTGTACCTACGGATCGCTTTGGGCAGAATAGATATTTTTACAATGTTGAGTCTTCCTATCCGTGAGCAAGGTATGTTTTTCCACTTATGAAGGTCTCTTTTGTGTTCTTGCAGCAGTGTCTTATAGTTTTCTTTGTACATATCTTTTACGTCTCTGGTTAGATTTGCTCCTAAGTACTTTGTTTTCTTAGGGGCTATTGTAAATGGTATTGATTTGGTGATTTTCTTTTCATCGCTCTCTTTGTTGATGTATGGGAATCCAACTGATTTATGTATGTAATCTTGTATCCTGAAACTCTGCTGAACTCTTCTATTAGTTTCAGTAGTTTTCTTAAGGATTCTTTAGGTTTTTCTGTGTATAAGATCATGTCATCTGCAAACAGAGATGCTTTTACTTCTTTGCCAATTTGGATGCCCTTTATTTCTTTATCTGGCATTATAGCTCTGGCTAGGACCTCCAGCATAATGTTGAATAAAAGTAGTGATAAAGGGCATCCTTTTCTGATTCCTCTTCTCAATGGGAATGGTTTCAATCTCTCTCCATTTAGCATGGTGTTGGCTGTTGGCTTTGTGTAAATGCCCTTTATAGTGTTTAGGAATTTTCCTTCTATTCCTATTTTGCTGAAAGTTTTTATTGTGAAAGAGTATTGGACTTTGTCAAATGTCTTTTCTGCACCAATTGATAAGATCATGTGGTTCTTGTCTTTTGTTTTATTTATGTGATAGATTACACTGATTGTTTTTCTAAAGTTTTACCATCCCTGTGTACCTGGCATGAATCCCACTTGGCCAAGGTGAATTATTTTTTTAATATGTTGTTAAATTCTATTGGCTAAAGTTTTGTTGAGGATTTTTGTGTCTAAGTTCATGAGGGATATTGGCCTATAATTTTCTTTTTTTTTCTTTTGTGAAGACTTTTCCTGGTTTTGATATCAGGTTATGCTGGCTTCATAGAATGAGTTTGGGAGTATTCCATCCTTTTCTATGCTCCAAAATACCTTTAGTAGTAGTGGTGTTAACTCTTCTCTGAAAGTTTGGTAGAATTCTCCAGTGAAGCAATCAGAGCAAGGGCTTTTCTTCATTGGGAGTTTTTTAAATTACTTTTTCAGTCTTTTCTTTTGTTATAGGTTTATTTAGTTGTTCTGTCTCTGTGTTAGTTTAGGTAGGTAGTGTATTTCTAGAAATTTGTCCGTTTCCTCTAGGTTTTCAAATTTGTTAGAGTATAATATTTCATACTACTCTGTTACAATTCTTTTAATTTCAGTTGTGTCTGTTGTGATATTGCCCATCTCATTTCTTATTCTGGTCATTTGCTTCCTCTCCTGTTTTTCTTTTGTCAGTCTGGCCAATGGTTTATCAGTTTTGTTAATCTTTTCAAAGAACAAGCTTTTGGTCTTGTTAACTCTTTCAATTGTTTTTCTGTTTTCTATTTCATTTAATTCTGCTCTAAGTTTTATTATATGCTTTCTTCTGGTGCCTCAGGGTTTCTTTTGTTGCTCTCTCTTTGTTCATGTTGTAGGGATAATTCTTTGATTTTGACCCTTTCTTCTTTTTGGATGTGTGCATTTATTGATATAAATTGACCTCTGAGCACTGCTTTTGCTGTGTCCCAAAGGTTCTGATAGGAAGTGTTTTCATTCTCTTGAATTCTGTGAATCTCTTTTTTCCATTCTTGATGTCTTCTATAACTCAGTTGTTTTTGAGCAGGGTATTGTTCAGTTTTCAATGTTTGATTTCTTTTCCCTGCTTTTTTCTGTTATTGACTTCTACTTTTGTGGCCTTATGGTCAGAGAAGGTGTTTTGTAATATTTCGATGTTTGGGGTTCTGCTAAGGCTTGCTTTATGGCCTAATATGTGGTCTATTCTAGAGAAAGTTCCATGTGCATTGGAAAGAAAGTATACTTGGATGCTGTTGGGTAGAGTGTTCTGAATATGTCCATGAGGTCAAGTTGGTTAATTGTGGCATTTAGCTCTTCCATGTCTTCATTGAGTTCCTTTCTGGATATTCTGTCCTTCACTGAAAGTGGTGTGTTGAAGTCTCCTACTATTATTATGGAGCTTTCTATCTCACTTTTTAGTGCTGTTGGAGTTTGTTTTATGTATGTTGAAGCCCTGTCATTGGGTGCATAAATATTTAAAAGGTAATATCCTCCTGGTATATTGTTCCTTTAATCATTATGTAGTGCCCTTTCTTATCCTTTGTGGTAGATCTAAGTTTGAAGTCTGTTTTGTCAGAAATTAGTATAGATACTCCTGCTGTTTTTTGATTGTTGTTTGCTTGATACATTTTTTTCCATCCTTTGAATTTTAGTTTGTTTGTATCTTTAAGTCTAAGGAGCATCTCTCGTAGGCAGCATATAGATGGATCGTGTTTTTTAATCCATTCTGCCACTCTCTGTCTCTTTATTGATGCATTTAGTCCATGTACATTCAGTGTTATTATAGATAGGTGTGACTTTAATGCTGTCATTTTGATGCCTTTTTGTGTGTGTTGCTGACAGTTTCATTTTTCCACTTTCTTTTTTGTGCTGAGAAGTTCTTCTTTGTGAATTGTGTGTTCCTCTTTTTCATTGTGGTTGAATTTGTTTTTGCTGAGTCTTTATGTTTATCTTGTTTTTTTATTTTGAAGTGTAGGATTGTTAGTGTTTTTCGTGGTTACCTTGATATTTACCCCTATTTTTCTTAGTTTAAACTTAACTCGTATCTCTGTATATCACCTTGATTTCCTCTCCATATGGAAGACCTTGCCCACTTTATTTAGTCCCTCTTTATTGATTATTGTCATCTTTTACATAAAGACATCACTGATTCCCTGTTTTGAGCATTTTTTTTAAATCTTGATTTATTTCTATGATTTCCCTATCTGAGTTGATATCTGGTTGCTCTGTTCTGTGTTCAATGTTGTGTTGATATCTGATATTATTGATTTTCTATCCAAAGAATTCCCTTTAGTATTTCTTGTAGATTTGGTTTGTTTTTTTGCAATTCTCTAAGCTTCTGTTTGCCTGTAAATGTCTTAATTTCACCTTCATATTTGAGACACAGTTTTGCTGGATATATGATTCTTGGCTGGCAATTTTTCTCCTTCAGTGCTTTTTATATGTCATCCCATTGCCTTCTTACCTGCATGGTTTCTGCTGAGACGTCAAAAAAATTTATTCTTATGGATCCTCCTGTGTAGGTGACTTTTTGCTTATACCTGGCTGCTCTTAAACTTTCCTCTTTATCTTTGGTTTTGGCTAGTTTGATTATAATATGTCTTAGTGACTTTCTTTTGGGATATACTATGTATGGGGTTCAGTGAGCATCTTGGATAGATATCCTTTCATCTTTCATGATATCAGGGAAGTTTTCTGCCAACAAATCTTCAACAACTCTCTCTATATTTTCTGTTATCCCTCCCTGTTCTGAAATTCCAATCATGCGCAAGTTATTCTTCTTGATAGAGTCCCACATGATTCTTAGGGTTTCTTCGTTTTTTTTTAATTCCTTTATCTGATTTTTCTTCAACTATATTGTTGCCAAGTGCCTTATCCTCCATCTTCCCAATTCTGCACTCCAGTTCCTCAATTCCACTCCTCTAACTTTCTATTGAGTTGTCTAATTCCGTAATTTTATTGTTAATCTTCTGAATTTCTGAAAGCTGTCTCTCTATGGATTCTTGCAGTTTGTTAAATTTTTCATTATGTTCTTGAATAATCTTTTTAATTTCTTCAGCTTCTTTAACTGTGTGTTCCTTGGCTTTTTCTGTTTGTTGCCTGATCTTGTTTATAATGCCGCTCCTGATGTCTTGAAGAGTTCTGTAATCTTTTGTATTCTACATCTGGCAATTCCAGCAATACATCTTCATCTGGGAGAATGCTTGTCCTGTCTTGGGAATTTTTTGAAGCAATCATGGTCTGCTTCTTTATGTGATTTGATATCGACTATTGTCTCCGAGTCATCTATAAGTTATTATATTAATTTATTTTATGTTTGCTCACTGCTTCCTAGTTTCTTGCTTTGTTTTGTTTTGATATAGCAAAGTAGGCTACTAGAGTGAGCTAACTTGGTTATTGGAGCCTTTGAAGCACTCATGTCCTGTTACCAGATGGCTAGAGCTGTTACCAAGTATACGAGCCTAGGAGTCCATTCACTATTCTTGTATAGATTCAGCTCAGGTGTCCTGAAAGTCAGTCACCTAGTGTGTGGTGTAGGCTCTCACCTGCTATCTTAGAGGGCCTGTGGTGTTGGGTGTATGCACTGGTTTCTGATGGTGACGGGGGGTCACATTCTGAGGAAGGCAGGGGGCTGACAGCCTTCCCCCAAGTGTCAGTGAGGAAGGGGCATCTCTGTTCTTTAGAGAGCTCTGATGGGTACGCTCTGCAGCTGTACCTTATGTACCCAATGCCTACACCTGTAAGGATTGGTAGCCATCACTATGCTTTCATGGGTGGCTAGGTGGCGTGGATGAAGCCTCCAGTCCTCGGGCCCCTGCTGTGGATAGGCGAAGGCCCTGTTTACTAAGCAGAGTAGTATCAGAACTCCAAAAACCTACCTCCCCACCGCACAGCTGTAACAGTTACAGTCAGATCTCAGACAGATTTGTCCTAGCAATATAATAGCCACCTGGATCCATGTAGGGGTGAGAGACAAAGTCTGTGGATTGCTTGTGCCTGGACTGGAGCCACTTCTGCTCTAAGCTTGTAAATTAGGGGATACTGCAGAGTATTTTTCCCCCTGTTTGTTAATTGTTCCTTCTCCCAGGTCAGGAGAATGGCTCATGGAGTGCAGCAGGTTCTATCTCAGGCCCAGGGAAATCAACTGTTAATGAAGACAGCTGGAGCAGACAGGGAAGGGATCAGATAGATAGGAGAGAGTACTTTCAAAAGAAGGAGCTATTAGATCTGCACATGTTAAATTAGGCAAAATCACTTATCTTTTGTCAAGAGCGCTGTTTTATCTCAGACTCTAGAGGTGAGAGTAGCCCGTGTGCGCTGGCTGGGTCCCCGCCGAGATTGCCCCAGGGGGTTAGGCCTGAGTCCCACACTTGCCTTCTTTCGCTGAAGCAGCTGTGTCCTAAACTGTACTGCCAGTCCCATGGCCATCACACCTGGGGGTCAGGGTGCTGGTACTTCGGTTGCCTTCTTTTGCTGAAGCAACTGCTTCCTAAATGCTGCAGCCAGACCCATTATAGACATGCCACAGGGTCAGGGGTGCGCCGCTCTGGTTGCCTTCTTTTGCTGGAGCTATCATGTCTCAGGAAACTACCATCAGCCGCACCGCAATCGAGCCAAAGAACAGTGCCAAGAAATCAAAGCTGAGGCACAGTGCGGGCTTGGCAACTCTTCACTGCTTCTGCACCATCTCTCCCTCCCCCGTTGCTCAGACCAATTCCTTAATTTTGCCTTTGATGCTTAGGGTTTCTAGTTTGTCATATATATAATTGATTCGCTGGTTTTTTCAGGTCTTTGTTGTAAGAGGGATCGGTGGAAGCTACTGTTTAGTTCTCCATCTTGGCCCCACCTTGACAGCTGGTTTTATGATTTCTTCTCATTGGTCCTAGTCCTGACCTCTGATGATATATAGACTGAAAGATATCTTCAGAGACCCTCCAGCTATCATGTACCACTCCTGCACCACCAAGTCTTCTCTAAGTTAAATGTTTTCCAGTTCATCAATAACTTCTCCTCCTTAAATGTGGTAATCGGACCCCTGTTGTAGTCATCCTCTGAATATGCTTCAAATGTCCATTTGGTCATCTACATCCTTGAAAAAAATTATTTAGTTTTGGAATAGGTAATACCTGCAGACACTACAAAATTCAAAAGACACAATGCATTTTCTTCCCCTTCAACATCCAGCCCCTACTCCTCTCCTCCAGCCACTCTGGTTAGTTTCTTGTTCTTCCTGCTAGAGATACTCTTTTAAACTCAAAGTTCATTGAATGTGCTGAACACGTACAGCACAACCAGAAAACAGGTTTTTTTTTTTTTATTACTATCTCTTTTTTACTTTTTTTATTATTGTGCTTTAGGTGAAAGTTTACAGAACAAATTAAACAATTAATACACATATTGTTTTGATATTGGTTGCCAACCTCACGATGTGTCAGCACACTCACCTTCTCAACCTTGGGTTCCCTGTTTCCATTCATCCAGCTTTCCTGTCCCTTCCTGCCTTCTTGTCCTTGCCCCTGGGCTGGTGTGCCCATTTAGTCTCGTATACATGATTGAACTACATGTGTTATCGTTTGTTTTATAGGCCAGCCTAATGTTTGGCTGAAGAGAAAACCTCGTGAGTGACTTCAGTATTGAGTTAAAAGGGCATCCGGGGGCCATGCTTTCAGGATTTCTCCAGTCTCTGTCAGACCAGTAAGTCTGGTCTTCTTTTGTGAATTTGAATTTTTTTCTACATTTTTCTCCAGCTCTGTCTGTGACCCTCTTTTGTGATCTCTGTCAGAACAGCTGGTGGTGGTAGCTGGGAACCATCAGTCCAGTGGAGGCTGTGGTAGTTGTGGTCCATTCGTCCTTGACTAATCTTTCCCTCGTGCCTTTGGTTTTCTTCATCATTACTATCTTTAAGCACACTCAGCAGAAAGTTTGTTTTCTTACTTCTTGGTAGCATATCAGCCAAAACCCTTTCGACATTAAAAAGCCCATTCTAGTATAAGGTTAAAGCTTTAGTCTTATACTCCTTATGATGCTTCTCCCTTCCCTCCAGCTCAGACCGGAACTCCAGACAAGAGATCAGTAGTGGGAAATGGGGCTTGGTTTGTTACTTCACTGTGCATCCATCTCCTCTCCCTGATACTTCTGGCTCCTCCAGAATTGTAAGTAGAGGAGGGGCTATTAGAAGGGAAGGACAGAGTCTTTGTTGCATTAGTGCCTCTGCTATTTGCTGTGGGTGCTCCCTGTGGCCATGTGCTATGTATCAATGTAACTCTATAGCATAGCACATCATAGGTGCTCGAAAAGAGTGAAGTGAATGAATGAGCTTATGAGTAATGGATGAATAAACTCAGCAAGTTAATAGGTGTGTCCTGATTGACAAAAGATCACAAAACACCAGTGTACACCATTAAAAAGAACTTGCAAAAACTTGACGTTCACAGCTCTGCCCATTGCAGCAAGGATCAGGAGAGAGGAGGTAAACACATGTGTTCAAGCTTCCACTCTGAACTAACATTGTCCTTTTAGAAAAAGTAATATCCAGGACTATGTTGATATAATACTAGGTTAGAGGAGAGCAGAACTCTGTATTAATACTCCTTATTTTGAACTTTGTAGTTCTCAGTCAGGCTCTCTTATCTTCCATGTAAGCATTAGACTATTTTTTAGCCTAAAGCCAGACTTTATATTTACTCCTATTAAACGTTATCGTTTTAGTTTTGACCCTTGTTCCCCTCTCTTGAGATCTCTTTTGATACTTATAGTATTCCACATGTATTTATCCTTCCACAGTTTTTCATCTACAAATATAATAAGGTCTCCCACGTGTTTGTTAACTAAAAAAGTATCAACTAAGCACAAAGCCATTAGACATCTCTCTCTAGGTTGATATACACTGACTTTTTATTAAAATAATGCTGTTTACTTTCAGTATCACTTAGAATTAAATTCAGCTGCATGTAACAACAACAAAACCCAAAATAAATAAATAAGGTAGAAGTTTAGTTTCTTCACATTGATAGGAAACTGGAAAATGGACAGTACAAGGTAGGTATGGCAAGGTATCAAGTACCCAGTGGTCTTCTTTCTTTCAACTCTACCACATGTGGCTTCTATCCTCAAGACCACCTACTGGTTTAAGAAAGCTGCTGGAGTTCCATCCATTACATCCATAACTCACTCAACAGGAAGGAGAAAGGACAGAAGGCAAAAGGGACATCTTCCTGTTAAGGAGTTTTCAATATATTGGGGTTCTGTTACTAAGGATGTAGGAGATAATAGATGTTGGGTTAGACAACTGGCTGCTTCTTCCCACATCAGGCTACAAATATTGCTTAACTATGGTCTTTTTTTTTTTTATGGTCTAGCTGGAACCCTGGTGGTATAGCGGTTAAGTGCTGTGGCTGCTAACCAAAAGGTAGTAGTTCTACTCTGTTCTATAGGGTCTCTATGAGTAAGAATTGACTTGACAGCAATGGATTTTTTTATGATCTGGCCTGCCTTTCTCCAGGAGGATATCATGATATTTTGTTAAATTTCTTGTGAATATTAAGGTTACTATAACTACTTCAGAGCTCTGGTGGTACAGTGGCTAAGAGCTTGGCTGCTAACCAAAAGGTCAGCAGTTTGAATTCACCAGCCACTTCTTGGAAACCCTATGAGGGAGTTCTACTCTGTCCTATAGGGTCTCTTTGAGTTGGAATCAACTCAACAGCAACGGGGTTTTTGTTTGTTTGTTTTTTAGTGTAACTACTTCATTCCTCTGATATACCATTCCAGCAATCATATTGAAAATCAAATGTAATTAGTTTGACAAATTTTATTTTAATAAGCTCATGTTTGCTTCTAATGATTGGCATGTTAATTTTTTTGATTGTTCATAATCCATTACTTTACAATCCATTCTAGAATTTTGGGGAAGCAACATCAAATCAAGTTTTCTGAATCTACTTCCCTTCTTGGAAAATGGTACACATGCTATCTCTCTATACTGGGCTAATTTCTTAAATATAATCAACAAAATGTTCATAATTACATTTGCAAATTTTCCCAGTTCCTTGGGTTATCAAGGATTGCTCATACCAGTCGGTGTTCAAACAGAAACCAAACCACTGAACTGATACAGGATGAGGGTTCATTCTAGGGATTTGACTTTAGATGCTGTGGGCTGTTGTCTTTCTTCTGTTGCTGGAGTATGAAGTGTACAGAGCAGTAGGTCTGGATGGCAAGGTGGATGCGGAATGGGGAAGTTAGCACAGCCTGGGACCCGCTTCTGTCTCTCCCTGTCTCAAGTCTTGCACTTTCATCGGGGACTTAAAGATGCCTTGGCTGGAAGTCGGAGAGCTGGAGGGGCAGGTCTGGCTGCTTCTCTACACCAATAACGTGAGATAACAGGCAAGAGACAACATGTATAAGCTACTGTGGTGACCTTGTTCTGACTTTCAGATGATAAAGAGAATGTTCCTTTTTACCTTCCGAATCTAGTACAAAATGTCTTCTGGGCCCTTGCTAACACTGTACCAGGAGTCTTTAGGTGATGTCAGTGGTTAACATAGTTGGCTGACAACTGAAAGGTTGGAGGTTTGAGTCCACACAGAGGCACCTCTGAAGAAAGGCCTGGTGATCTACTTCCAAAAAATTAGCCATTGAAAATCCTATGGAGCACAGTTCTACTCTGACACCCATGAGGTTGCCAGGAGTCCTAACCGATTTGATGGCATCTTGTTTTCTTTAAACCCAAATCATACGGTGGGAGGCGGGGGGGGGGGGCGTGTGTTCTGGGATACATAGCTCCAGCTGAGCAAAGCTGACATACATATTTTAAAATCTGAACCATTTTAAGGCAGCTGAAAATTCTCATACTACCTTGTTACCTACTTTTTCTTAAAAATGCTCATCTTTTCCTTTCTAGTTTGAAGTTTATTTCTCTTGGTAGAGAACACGGAAAATCCATGGAGTAATTCTGCTTTCTCTCTGTCATTCATTAGCATTGTGTCATAAACACTAAGCCATGGCCCCTACCCTTCCTTCTCCTTCTAGCTCTGATTATGGCTGAAAAAAAGTCCTCTTTGTCCTCCTTTGCATGTCCCAAGAACCTCAGGCTTTCTGGAACTTTCCTTTCTGAAACTATTGGATCAGACCTATTATTTCTTAAATGAAATTCAGTGTTCTCTTTTTTCTTTGTCTGTGATAAAATCTAAGATGGTAAGACCTCATTATATCAAGGCACTTATGTTCACTTCTCTTGCTTAATAGTCAGAAATAAGTCTGATTTGGGAATTTCTCTTTCTTCTTTAATACTACCAAGGTCATGTAACAGGACTGTCCTTCCTATTGCCTTTCTGGGACATTTTTTTCTCCTTTGAGGCTGCCCTTTATGCAACTTATCATAATGGGGACAAAACTCTCTGTTTATGTGTGTATATACGGAACATTATTTTCACTGGTAAAATGACACCTGTGCAGTAGTTTGACTCTACCCTTTTATCTTTTATTTTCTGGGTGTGACTAATTTGGAGCACACAGTGGATATGGGAAATATGTGGATGGGGAGCAGAATTGGCCAAAGGCCCTAAAAAATCTGGGTAGTCTGGAGCAAACCAAGACTGGAATTGATTCCGCCTGAGACTCAGATATCTGCAGAGAGAGAGTCCTCTGCTTTCAAGTATTTTTGGTGGCAACCTCTATGCGGACCCAAGTGCAAATTCTCACAAGATCAGTCAAGGCCCAGGTGAAGTGGTAAGATAGGTGAATTTTCTCTTTGGGGTCTTAGTGCCTCCGTCGCTTCCGCCTAGACCTTCTTTTAAGAAATCTGAGATGCTCCTGTCTCTTCTCCCATCACAGAAGGAACAGCCTAAAATTCTTATTCGCTTTAAGGTGCTAATCCTTCTCCAGACTTCTCAATGTCCAGTGAAGGAGAAAAAACACTCTGTTGGTAGGACTTCAGCCATCCACACCAGATGGGAGAGTTTGGGCATGTGGGTGGGTCTTCCTGAATATTCCCCAAATGACATTTGTATTCTACCCAATCCTCTTGCAGCTTTCATTATTTAAAAAAAAAATTGTATTACGAACGAGATTTAATCTGCTTTGCACCTTTATCAGGGCTACAGTCATGAGGACCCAAATGTCGAGGGCTCCTTAGCCCTGTCCTCCTATTGTTCACACCCATCCTGATTCAAAAGGCCTCACCACCCCCTCAAGACCCAGAGCCAGCTGCACCCCCACCACAGTTTATTCACTAGAGCGTGTGGGGTTATGACTATGCAGCCCCACCCTCATCTCATCTTTGCCCTTTTCCTTCTCTTGGGCCCTGAGGGAGCCCCTGAAGCATCACGTTCTTGCTCAACCAGTGGGACTGGACTGAAATGTTAGGTAAGATTTATCATGAGTGCTTTCTGCTGCTAGCGTGAAATTGATTTTGATCTTTTTCTTAGGAAAAATCCTTAGAGAATAAGGCAAAAAGGAGGAAGGTAGGAGAAGGAAAAGGGAAGAAAAGAGTTAAGTTGATGGAAATATAGTCTTTCTAGACTTTTCATCTTCGGATCCTCGGATTCATGGCCAGGAGATTCATCTCCCTTTATCACTCACATGGGGAGAACTTGGACTCTCCTTGAAGGTCCAGGAGCCAGGTTTGAGGTGTGGCTGTCTATTTTGCAAGCTAATCTGCTAAAATTTCTGAGAATTGGAAGAACTGAGACTGCTGGTGCCGAGGAAAGTCTATGTACAAACCAACGGCATGTGAATCTTGCTCAAGCGTCTTGCTAACTCAGTGGGTCTGGGATGTAGCCCCCTGTGAAGTCTATGCCACTGGTCCATGGACCACATTGTGAGTACCAAGGACATATGGCATCTGTTGTTGTTGTTATGTGCCGTTGAGTCGGCTCCGACTGTTACCCAGTTAGGGTCCCTGCCCTGGAGCAGTTGAACCAATGAAACATACTCCAAGTCAGAAAGAGTGAGGAAGTTTATTACAGGGATATATATATATCACCTCACCGGGGACCCAGCAGCAACACAGGCTGTCTCTATGGAAGCCCAAAGAGCAATTTTACATTAGAGCTTATATAGGAACTTACCAGGGCTATAAGTATCTTTGTAGTCCTCTGCCAGATATTTCTTTATTAGGCTAAAGATATTCATATTAGATACCTTGGCTCTGATTTTCCTGTGGGGGTGACAGAACAAAAGGTTATTTGCATCAGTTTAAAACAAAGAACAAAGTCATTAACATTTGGTCAAAACAAAGTCTTTAACAGGGGTATGTGAAGGAGGAGGCAGGCAGAGCAAGGAGATCTTACAGGTTCATCATGGCATTAGTTCTGTCAAGCTCTCAGTTGCCCATTTTGAAAAAAGAGAAAACATGCTGGGGAGTATTGGGGTCACACAACTCATAGGGACCCTATGTACAGCAGAATGAAACACTGCCCAGTCTTGTGCCATCCTCACGATCATTGTGTTAGTGTGTGGAAACTCTAGGTTCTTGCTGGGAGTGACTTGTATTGGCCAATAAACAAGAGACCAAAGTGGGAAGGCAGAAAAGCACCTTTATTTCATTGCACAAGGAAAGGAGTCAGCTGAAGGTGCTGCCTCCAAGGCTGCTCCCTGAGGGTAAGGGGAGAAGTTACTTTTAAGGGGCTTACAGATAGGGAATTCATAAAGGTTATGTCAGCAACATTCTTAATCATAGTGCACAGGCACAGTGGGGTTTACATACAGCTTCAAAGCTGTGGGGGAGGAAGCAAAGCAAAGGAAACAGGATTCTGATGCAAAGCTGCCTGAAGCTCTGCCTTAGTTGGTAGGCTTGAGCCCATTGTTGTAGCCACCGTGTTAATTCAACCCTTTGAGCGTCTTCGTCTTTTTCACGGACCCTCTACTAAGCATGATGTCCTTCTCTAGGGACTAATCCCTCCTGATAACATGTACAAAGTATGTGAGACACAGTCTCGCCGTCCTTGCTTCTAAGGAACATTCTGGCTGTACTTCTTCCGAGACAGATTTGTTCGTTCTATGGCATCTGAGAAGGTGGTAATTGCCAGAGCAATTGCAAAGGCCATAGCAATGGTCACTATGCGGTCCATCCTAGGTGTTCTGTCCCATTAATGATTACAGTCCTGTGCTCTAGGAACTGATGAGCCCCATCCTCTAAGCCTAGACATACTTTACCACTCTGTTATGCGCTAATTCACTCTTTGATTAAGTTAGTGGGCCTCAACCTTGGCTGCACAATGGAGTCACCTGGGACTTTTAAAAACTACCCATGCCTAGGCACCCTCCCCCCGCCCCAAGATTCTGATTTAATTGATCTGGAATGTGGCCTGGGCATCTGGACTTTTTAAAGCTCTCCAAGTGATTATATTGTGTAGGCAATGTTGAGAACTACTGTTCCAAGTTAATAATTATTTTAGAGGGAAGGGAAGGGTTAAGATCAGCCTCCTCCCCTTTTTCAGGGAAAGGGTGCAGATATTTGTGTGTGGGAGTGTGGGTAGTGGTACACATAGGGATTGTCAACAGCAGAAAAAGTTATGGAAATAAAAGCCTGCAATCCACAGTAGCAAAAGGGATAGGAAGTCTTCAGGTTCATTTTCTGTAAAAATTCTGATCTGCTACAGAGGTCCTGTCCCTGCCACTTGTGATGAACCATTAAGGAACCTTCAAAAGCAAGCAGTGGAAGAGGTCCTTTTAGGCAGGTGAGAAGGAAGGCCCTGCTAGGTAATTCCTAACTTTGGTAAGTGAAGACCAAAAAAACCAAACCCATTGTCGTTAAGTCAATTCCAACTCATAGTGACCCCATGTGTTACAGAGTAGAACTGCTCCATGGGGTTTTCTTGACTAGTCTTTACGGAAGCAGATTCCCGAGTCTTTATTCCCTAGAGCTGCTAAGTCAGTTTGAATTGCCAACCTTTAGATGAGAAGTTGAGCACAAACTGTGACACCCAGGGACCTGATAAGTTAAAAAAAAAAAAAAAGAGGACTCCAAATTGTCAGTGCCAGCTTCCTGATCAATAGAAATCTCCTCTTCTGCTTTCTACTGGCCTAAGCCCAAACTTCCCTTAAAAGCGCTGAGTTGCAGTTACTACTCCAGTAGGCAGTACCTCACAAGGGGATAAGACTGTTTACTCTACCTCTCCTTGGAGCTCTCTGAGTTTTCTCTCCTAACCCAAGTTACCAGCTTCAGAAGATCCTCGAAGAAAAATTGTGGACTGAGACATTAAAGAAAAACAACAACAGTGAAAAGAATTATCTCCTCTTCCTTCATGTATGTATTTCAGTTTGTATTGGCATTTACATTAAACCATACTACTCTGAACACGTTGCATTGCCTTTGATTGATTTCTGGAATGGGATTAAGTCTTCTGGAGCTGTACTATCCTTTTATCCACAGCCTGAGGAACAAGAGAATTCCAACACCCATTGGTGACTCAGTCTTCATATACTTCTGGATTTAACCAATTCAACAGTCTCAGATGTACAATGCCTGGGTTTATTGTGCTGGATAAAGCTGTGTGCCCAGTTGTCAAGACTCTGCGGTAAACATGTGTGCAAACTGGATCAAAGCTCCAACAGATCCAGGCATCTCTAATTTAAATGCTTTTTGTTTTGTACATGTGGGAACAGGAAATTGGGTACCTAGCACTTAATATGTGGCCAAACAATTAACATATTGTATACCATTTAATCCCTACAGTAACCCTATGAGAATAGCTATTACTATAAGTTCATTTTATAGATGAGCGAACTTAGATTCGGAGAGGTTAAGTAATTTTAAATGGTTAATGTGCTTGACTGCTAACTGAAAGGTTGGAGGTTTGAGTCCACTTCAGAGGAGTCTTAGAAGAAAGGCTGGCACTCCAAAAAAAATCAGCCATTGAAAACCCTATGGTGCACAGGTCAACTCTTGACACACATAGGATCTCCATGAGTTGAAATTAACTCCACTGCTACCAGTTTAAGCTCAGAAAGTTTGGCAATGTTAGAACTGGGATCCATGATCTAGCCATTATATTGCCTTGCTACTAGGAGAAGTCTAATTACAGTCATGCATCACTTAATGTCCACAATACGTTCTGTGAAATAGGACTTTATGTGATTTACATGTTGTGTGTACATGCCTAATCCTGAGCAATAGCAATTGCTGATTTTCCACCTTCGTGTTGTTTAATAACCTTTTGTTTCACTTCCAAATCAATACTCCTTTGCTTCTTGCTGCTGCTATCACCAGCACTGGTTTTGCTGCATTTGGGAGCCATGATGTACTTCACAGTAATATTTTCAGAAGAAAATTAAACAGAGAGCTAACACTACAGCACTCAAGAGACGCTCAGTATACAAGATTGGATTCTGCTGCCTGCGAGTAAACTTTTTATTTGTAAATAGGAAAAATTCATAATGACAATAATGACAGAAAGTACAGTACAGTACATACATAAACCAGTAATGTAGGTGTTCATTATGACCATCAAGACATATGTATTATAACGTTACATATGTACCTTAACATGATGCGTCCGGCAGCGCAATCGCTTTTTATACAAGAGACTTGAGGTACATGTTATGTGTGGAAGCTGTTGAGTTCACTAGTCTGGTTATGGTTATGTCTACTACATCCCATTCTCCGATTGGGATTTCTAAACCCTATTATAAGCTTATAGGACCATGGATGTATATGCGGTTGGATATCACCCAAAGGAAAGTTCCGCGGTGCATAACTGCATTTCCTTTATTTGGGAGAAGGAATTAGGCTCCAAGTCTAGTTAATCTGCTGGAGGTTTCTGAACAAGAGCAGTTCACAGCTTGCACAGCTGCCATAAATCTCCTCATGGTCTTTGTTCTTTTCTTCATGTTAATTACTGAGCCTCATCACTATGGAAGGCATCTCACCATTTAGGATCTGATGGGGCTAATGGATTGGTTCCTGGAATTTTCAGGATCATTGTAGGGCATTAGGATACAGCACTTCTGTTCTTTTATCCCTCCATACTTTTTTTAGGAAACTGTTGAGCAGGCTTGAAATTACGTGTGAAATCAGAGGACTTTTTTAATACGTCTAATTTTTTTTTTCTTTCTCTCTTCCAGCAACAAAGCTTAAGTGTGAATTCTTTTCCCTTCCTGAAACCTAGGGCATCCTCTCACACACTCTAATGTCAACTTCACCATGGTTTGTATTAACACATGGATGGCTGGAGTTCTATAGTAGCTCATCATCATTTCTATTTAAGAACATGATGAAAATGTGGCAGTCTTAAAGTAACACTGCTTAGAATAGGATGGAATCCTTCATAAAGGAAGAAGGAGGGAATGGCCCAACTTTGCCTATTTCACAATTTGGCCCAGAGTTAGTTTTTGTAACACAAGACAGAACACGTTTGCACAGAGAAAGTCCACTTTTCCTTATGAAATCTTGGAGTTAAATGACCCAATGACTGTTTCGTGCTTTATTTGATCTTGCACTGTTCTTTTTAGAGTTAACTTACTTTTTCCATTCTGATTTTTCCACTTCAGATGTTCCCTCTGTGTTTACGGTCCTGCCAGGAAGATCGTTCAGGTAGTCAATCTTGTTGCATTTTGTCTAGCTTATTCCAGCTAGGGGTATGTATATATTTTTTAGACCCACTGCCATCAAGTTGATTCCGACTCACAGTGACCCTATAGGACAGAGTAGAACTGCTGCAAAGAGTTTCTAAGGAGCACCTGGTGGATTCGAACTGCCGACCTTCTGGTTAGCAGCTATAACTCTTAACCACTACACCACGAGGTTTTCCGTATATATTAGGGGCACAGCAAATGTAGGTGTCTTGGTTATCTAGTGCTGCTATAACAGATATACCACAAGTGGATGGCTTTAACAAAGAAAAATTTATTCTCTCATAGCCTAGGAGGCTAGAAGTCCAAATTCAGGATGTCAGCTCCAGGGTAAGTCTTTCTCTCTCTGTCAGCTCTGGGGGAAAGTTCTTGTCATCAGTTTTCCCGAGCTGAGGAGCTTCTAAGTACAGGGACTCCAGGTCCGAAAGATATGCTATTCTTTCTGTTCTTCTTTCTTGGTGTTGTGAGGTCCCTCTGTCTCTCTGCTGGCTTCTCTCTATTATATCTCGAAAGAGATTAGTTTAAGATATGACCTAATCTTGTAGATTGAATTCTGCCTCATTAACATAACTGCCTCTAATCCTGACTCATTAACATCATAGAGGTAGGGTTTACAACACGCAGAAAAATCACATCAGATGGCAAAATGGTGGACAATCACAGAATACTGGGAATCATGGCATAGCCAAGTTGACGGATATTTTGGGGGACACAATTCAATCCACGACAGTAGGTTAATAGATTTTTACTCTTGAGTCCAAAAATGGATGTCCTCTGTAGTGAATTCTGTAGTGCCTTGCCAAGAATTCCCTTCAAGGCTGAAGTATGTACTGTTTTAGCTGCTGGAATGTTAGCTGCTGAGACTTGACAGGTGAGTCTCTGTCCAGGAATTCCCCTTGCCTGGAGTGAGCTGCCTTGCCCAAACTTTCGTCCTTCCCTAGGGGCAGCCTCTATCTATGATTGGTCAACATAGGAGTAGAAAGGCCCAGCCCCTTCACCTTAGGTTGGTACATCTCTGAAGGCTCATCTCAGCTCCAGAGCTCACCACAGGATTGGCTGAGGTCTTTGTTGCAACTGCATCTTGGATTGGCATCTCCTTCTATCCTACCCTGCTTCCTTTACTCTCCTACAGGTCTTGTTCCTGAGAGCATGCCATGATAGACCTCCTGCACAAAAATATGTGTTTCAGAGTCTGTTTTCCAGAGAACTCAATCTAAAGCATCTTTCAGCTTAAAAATACATGGGAATACATCAACCACATTTATAAATATAAATATAGATGATATAGGTACAGATCCACCACCTGCCTATAAGTTTGTAATACTATGGTGGCTTGCATGTTGTTATGATGTGGGAAGTTGTACCACGAGTATTTAAATACCAGCAGGATTGTCACCCATGGTAAACAAGTTTCAGTGGAGTTTCCAGATTAGACAGTCCTGGCAATCTACTTCTGAAAATTAGCCAGTGAAAACCCTGTGGATCACAACAGAATATTGTCCTATATAGTGTTGGAAGATGAGTCCCCTAGGTAGGAAAGCATTCAAAATACACAGCGGCTGCAACAATGGACTTGACCATGCCACTGATTGTGAAGATGGTGCAGGACTAGGCAACATTTTGTTCTGTTTCACATGGGGCCACCATGAGTTGGAGCCAATTTGGTGGCAGCTAACAACATAGATACAGATATAATGACATACCCAAACCCAAAAACCACTGCCGTCGAGTTGATTCCGACTCAAAGTGACCCTATAGGACAGAGTAGAACTGCCCCATAGAATTTCCAAGGAGTGTCTGGTGGATTTGAACTGCTGACCTCTTGGTTAGCAGCCGTAGCACTCAACTACTACACTACCAGGGTTTCCGATTTAATGACATAGACAGGAGAATCTCAAATGCAGAGAACTAAAAACAAAAAGCCAAACACAAATCCACTGCCGTCGAGTCGATTCCAACTCATAGCGACCCTATGGGACAGAGCAGAACTGCCCCCATAGAGTTCCAAGGAGCCCGTGGAGGATTTGAACTGCCGACATCTTGGTTAGCAGCCATAGCACTTAACCACGACACCACCAGGATTTCTCAGAGAACTAAAGGTAGTGCTAAATGCAGAGAACTAAACACAGAGCTAAGTAAAATGCTGCCATGCCTCTGCATTGTCCTGGTCATCAGCCTAATGTTTGGGTCTTTCAAGTCCTACTCTCATTAGGGCTTATGAGTTCTGAGCACAGCTCAGTTGCTCAGTAAACATTCATTGAATATGGTAATGGATGAGTGTTCACGGAATTCAGTTTGCCCTGGAAAGAGCTGAATGGGCCATTAAAAGGGTTTTTCCCCTTTGTAATTGGGAGGAGGGGCTCTACAACCTTCTGCTGTGGAGGCTCCATTTTTGGTTCTGGGATCCCAGATTCTCCACCACGCCCTGTGGTGGGAATGCTGGGGCTGCAGAGGGACCGCAGCAGAGAAAGTGTGACCTACAGCAGTGGGATCGGAGTCGGGGTAGTCAGGCTCTCATTATGAGAGGAGTGAGGGTATTGAAAAGCCCTACCTTAGCCACTGAAGCTGGATGGGGAACAGGTTATGGACATTTGGTTAGTGGGAAGTAAACACATGAATGTATCATCCTTTAATTCATATAGATATTCGGTCCTCAAGGAGGTAGAATATAATTTCCCACTTCTTAACATGTGGACTGCACATAGTGACATCCTTCCAAAGAGTACAGTATGGAAAGAGAAAAAAGAAGTAGTTTTACACGATGGAGTAACACTACTTCAACCAGGTTATCAAGGTCAACGCAACAGTGACAAGTCATGTTGATAGTATATGCCCTTGATGTGATGTGATGAGAATGGCACTTTACCTCTGTGATCTTCCTCTCCAAAATACATAACCCATCAAATCATAAGAAAAACAGCCAACGAATTCCAGTTAAGGAATATTCTACAAAGTATCTGACCAGTGTTCCTCAGATGAAACAACCTTGCTTGCCAAAAATAAAATAACTTGATTACTGGTCAAGGTTAAAGACTACAGCCATCAGTATGGATTACTCCTAAAAGCGAAGAAAATTAAAATCTTCACGACTGGATCAATAAATAGCATCATGATAAATGGAGAAAAAAATGAAGTTGTCAACAATTTCATTCCACTTGGATCCACAATCAACATCCATGGAAACAGCAAGTCAAGACATCAAATGATGTATTGCTTTGGGCAAATCTGCTACAAAAGTTTTCAAAAGCATAGGTGTCCCTTTGAGGACTAAGGTATGCCTTACCCAAGCCATGGGAAAGTCAGATGATGAAAAAGGAAGACAAAAGAAACAAAAGAAGAATTGATGTATTTGCATTGTGGTGTTGGTGGAGAATATACCATTGACTTCCAGAAGATTGAACAAATCAGTCTTGGAAGAAATGCAACCAGAATTCTCCTTAGAAATGAGGATAGTGAGACTTTGACTCACTTACTTTGAACACGTCATCAGGAAAGACCAATTGTTAGAAAAGGGCATCATGGTTGGTGAAGGAGAGGGTCAGCAAAAGTGAGGGAGGCCCTCAATGAGATGGATTGACACAACGGTCACAACAATGGACTCATACATACCATGGGTCATAAAGATGGCACAGGACCAGGCAGTGTTTTGTTCTGTTACACATAAGGTTGCCATGAGCTGGAGCTGACCTGGTAGCAACTAACAACAATAACTCCTCAGAACTGTCCAAGCCATCAGAACGAAGAGAAATATGAGAAAATGTTACACCCAAGAGGAGCCTGAGGAGACGTGACACTAAATACAAAGTGGTATCCTGGAAGGGATCCTGGAACAGAAAAAAAGACATTAAGGGAAAACTAAGGCAATCTGAATAAAGTATGGACCTTAGTTAATAACCATGTGTCTCATTGTAACAAATGTACCATGCTAATATAAGACATAAATAATAGGAGAAACTGAGAATGAGGTGAGCGGAAACTGTACTATCTTTGCAATTTTTCTGTAAATCTAAACTGCGCTAAATTAAAAAAAAATTTTTTAATCAAATTTTTAAAAAAGTACCATCCTTCAATTATCTCAGCACTGATAGTTCAGTCTTGTGTTGAAAGGATTTACCTTTATTTTAACTGGACTTGCCTCTTTTATCATAATGTTAGCCACATAAACCCATTAAAAAAAACAAACCTATTGCCATCGAGTCGATCCCAACATATAGCAGCCCTGTAGGACAGGGTAGAACTGCCTGTAGGGTTTCCAAGGAGCAGCTGGTGGATTCAAGATGGCGACCTGTTGGCTAGCAGTCAAGCTCTTAACCAGTGGACCACCAGGGCTCCATTAGCCACGTTGTTGAAAAGCACCTGTGTCCTTGCATTAGCCTGTTTCCCCAAGTTATTACTGCCTATGTGTTTGAGATTTCTCCACTAGACCTGTGTTCGTACATCTCTTCTAATTCAACAGCCCTCAGACCTTCCTCTGCCAAGATACTGTTACAAAGTACTTCTCCACCTTGGCTCCCTATGGAACCATTCTTTTGCCCAGGCCCTACTTCCCAGGGGACCCAAGGTACAGCCAAGGTGGTAGACCACTGCTGGGTGCTCCTCTGCCATGAATATAATCCATTTGTCATGAATTGAATTGTGTCCCCCCAAAAATATATATATCAATTTGGCTGGGCCATGATTCCCAGTATTGTCTGATTTTCCTAAATGTTGTAAATCCTGCCTCTATGATGTTAATGAGGGAGGATGGATGGCTGCTGTGTTAACAAGGCAGGACTCAGTCTACAAGATTGGATTCTATCTTGAGGCAATCTCTTGAGAGAGAAGCAAGCAGAGAGACAGATAGACATCATACCACCAAGAAAGCAGTGCTGGGAGCAGAGCATGTCCTTTGGACCTGGGGTCCTTGCACGGAGAAGCTCCTAGTCCAGGGGAAGACTGATGAAAAGGCCGACAGGGAGAGAAAGACTTCCCTTGGAGCTGACACTCTGAATTTGGACTTTTAGCCTACTTTACTGTGAGGAAATAAACTTCTCTTTGTTAAAGCCATCCATTTGTGGCATTTCTGTTATAGCAGCACTAGATAACTAAAACACTGTGTTTTAGTTAGTTACTGCTTGCCCCACTACCATTCCACCTATACCCCTACTTTTTGCGTTTCAAAAACTTTAATAAAGATTTCCTTTTTTTTCCTTAGCAGACAGTATTTTATCTCATGGCTACTATTAAAAATAGAAGGCAAAAGAGAGTGGCCTTTATTGGGGTAATATTTTAAAATGTGTAATATTTGTACTACATATTTATTTATTTAATGTACTTATTACATTAAATAAGTACCAAACTCATTGCCATTAAGTCCATTCTGACCCACAGCAACTCCATGTGTTACAGGGTAGAACTGCTCCATAGGGTTTTCTTGGTTGTAATCTTTATGGAAGTGAATGTCCAGTCCTTACTTCTGTGGAGCACTGGGGGGGTTCCAACACCAACCTTTAGGTTAGTAGCCGATTGCAAGTTATTTGTGACACCCAGGCTCCTAAGATTTAACATGTATTAGTAATTACATGTTGCAATATTTGTTGTAATTAATATGTAAGTATAATTAACAATTGCATATATATGGATTTTTCCAGATTAAATAGACTAGGAAGAAAGGCCTGGTGATTTACTTCTGGAAATCAGCCAGTTTGAGTCACCATGGTCACAGTTAGCCAACAGGAGTCACAGTGGTCCAATCCACAATCAGTCATGGAGATGGCACAACACCAAGCAGCTTTTCCGTCCATTGTGTGTGAGGGGGCCATGAGTCTGGGTTGGGGGTGACTCAACAGCAGGTGACAACAACAACAACATTTATTTTTTTTTTTAGCATAATATTTTAAATATGTGTGTATTTAGAATATGCAACAAGTAGGGACACTGAAAAGTCAGAACTTTGGCAGGATGTAAACAATTGGTCAGAGGTTTATTGGTTGAATATTATCACTGCTTATTCCTCCCCCATCTCTATTTAACCTGAGAACCAAAAGGAGGAGATGTGGTGGGGAAAGAAAGGAGCCTCATCTTTCTTCATGCTGTTGACTTGCTTAGAGTAATACAATGATGGAGGGCCACAAGAAACAAAACCAGAGGTCTTTTCAGCTGTCCTTCCCCCTCAGCAGACCAGAGGACAATGTGTGACTCCCAGAATCTGGGAAACAAGATGGAAGCTGTTATATCTTAAAGTAATTGGCTCAAGGTTTTATGTCTTAATATTACAATTTATACTTCTCTGAGGCTTTGTAAACTCTTGGCTCTGGAAAACATGTTGCTTTTCCAAGGCTCCTTTTAACTCTAACGGAATCAAAGCTGAATCCAGCAAGTCTCACTTCTGTTCACTTCTCAAGGTTGTCATACAAATAAAAGGATAAGAGAACAGGTCTTCTCATTTTTTAAATCTGGACTTTGGGATTCAAAGGACAGATCTGGACAGGCTCCTCTTCCTTCATTACTGGTCAGTTACTTTGACCTTTTGACTTGCATCCGTCCAGGAGTTCGATTACTCCATGGGCAGCCTCAGGATTGCCCACTGAACAAATGTTGACTTAAGCTTTTGAATCTCCTGACACTATTTTGAAGTCTGTTCCATCAGAGATGAAGTTGTGAAGAGATGGAGAACTGTGTGTTTGCTTATTGTTTGTTGTTCAAAAAGTATCTATAGAAAATTGCAATTACTATGCCACATGAGTCAATCAATACATTGCCACTATTCATAAGCTAGAAGTGACGAAAAGATGTTCTTGTTTTAGAAAGAAGATGCCAAAGCCCTCTTCCTTTTTTTCGCTTTCCTCTTACATGCTTAAGAAGATCTTGTACTGTCTATTAAATGTTTACTATCAAATGTTACTTATATTAAACAACTGAGATAAAAATTAATTTTGTCTGCATAGTGCCTTTCCTCTCATGATTTCCAGAATAACATACATGCTCATGGACTTGTTCTGCTCATTTTCTTTTCCTTCTAGTCTTTAAAAAGAAACATTTTTTGATAAAATAAAAACACATTTCCAACATTAAAAATACTTAAAACTTTAAAGGTCAAGGCAAAATACAACAGAGACAAGTATCTGTATTTAAAAAAAAAAAAAACCATTGCCATTGAGTCGATTCTGATTAAAAGCAACCGTTATAAGAGATTAGAATTTCCCCATAGGGTTTCCAGGGAACAGGTGGTGGATTTGAACTCCCAACCTTTTGGTTAGCAGCCGTAGCTCTTAACCACTGTGCTACCAAGAGGCAAAAAATTACATTTTAAAAACTGAGATGGTTTTCATTGTGATCTGTACAACTGATATGTGGCCTCTTCCGGTATTTCTGCTGCTTGAATCTGTCTGCTGACTAAAGTTAACTCTCCTAGGGATCCAGGGTCCTCAACAGAGCTGGAGAAAAATGTAGAACAAAATTCTAACCCCCACACACACAAAAAAAGACTAGACTTACTGGCCTGACAGAGACTGGAGAAACCCTGAGAGTATGGGCCCTGGACACACTTTTAGCTCAGTAATGAAGTCACTTCTGAGGTTTACCCTTCAGTCAAAGATTAGGCATGCCCATAAAACAAAACGAGACTAATGGGGCACACCAGCCCAGGGGCAAGGACTAGAAGGCAGAAGGGGACAGGAAAGCTGGTAATGGGGAACTCAAGGTTGAGAAGGGGAGAGTGTTGACATGTGTGGTTGGTAACCAATGTCACAAAACAATATGTGCACTCATTGTTTAATGAGAAGCTCGTTTGTCGTGTAAACCTTCATCTAAAGTACAATAAAAAAAATTATGAAAAAAATAAAAATAAAGTTAACTCTGTTAAATGTTATTGTCTCAAAGTTTTCCTTTTATAGTTTCTAATTTGGTTGAATTTGGAGATACAACATTCTGCTGTAGATAGACTAGAATGACAGCAAAAGGACATGCTTTAGTAAAACTTTTGTACATGCCACTCTTTCATGATAAATGTTTCAGTAAATTCCCAAATACGTGTAATCTTTTCACTATCGCCTGTTAATGATTTTATGCAAAGGAGACTTACTTTAGTAAGTGATTCTCTATTACTTGAAAATTTCTTATGCCTTCTGAGTGTTTATCATAGTGAGCTTTTAAAATAACTATTCCTTAAAGGCAAATTCAATTGAAGAATAGTTTTGCTTATTTTGAGTTGCATATTGTAATATTACCATGATATTGACTTGATGAAGCTTTATTTTTTATTATTATTTAAATTAGAAAAGTAATATTTGCTTATGTCTTTTCGAAGTTGCAAACAGCTTCTCAAGCACTCCCTAGAGTAAACTCCTTTTATTAAAATTTTATAAAAATGTTTTTTCATTGAAGTATAACCTATACAGAAAAACGCACAAATCACAATTGCGCAACTCAGTGAATTATAACTGAGTAAATATCCCAATGAACAAGCATGGTGGTCAAGATAAATAGTGTCAGCACCCACCCAGGAGCTCCCTTTGTGCCCCTTCCCAATTACAGCCTAATCTTTCCTCCCCAAACATAACTGCTATCCTGACTTCTAGCACTGTACGAGTACCAGTGCCATGGAGTTGATTCCGACTCATGGAGACCCCATGTGTGTCAGAGTAGAGCTGTGTTCCATAGGGTTCTCTTTTATTTATTTATTTTGTTGTTGTTAAGAATATACATAGCGAAACATACACCAATTCAACAGTTTCTACATGTACAATTCTGTGACACTGATTACGTTCTTCAAGTTGTGCAACCATTCTCACCCTCCTTTTGTGAGTTGTTCCTCCCTCATAAACTCACTGTCCCCTAAGTTTCCTATCTAATCTTTTGAGTTGCTGTTGTCAATTTGATCCCATATAGAAAGATCTTGAAAGAGCGCAATGTTCAAGGCAGGCATTCTTTACTAGTTAAGCTATTGTTTGGTTTCAAGAAGACTTCAGGGATATTTTTGGTTTAAGGGCAATAGTTTCAAGGGTTCATTTCAATCTTCATGGCTCCAGGAATTCTACAGTCCGTGAGAATTTGAAATTCTGTTCTACATTTTCCCCATTTTGATCAAGATTCTTCTACATAATCTTTGATCAAAATGTTCGATAATTGCAGCCAGGCACCATCCAGTTCTTCAGGTCTCATGGCAAATGAGGCAGTTGTTTATGGAAGCTATTAGCCACACATTCCATAACCTCCTCCAATTCCTGGCTCTCCTTCTTCCTCTGTTGCTACAGGCAAATAGATACCAATTGTGTCTTGGATGGCCAATTAACTGGGATGTCCCATGAAACCATGACCCTACATATTCAAAACAAGAAACCAAATCCCATGAGGTCTTTGGTTGTACAGCCTCAGCAGCTACTCTTCCCCTCCTCCAACAGGGTTTTCAGTGGCTGATTTTCAGAAGCAGATCACCAGGCCTTTCTTCCAAGGGGTCTCTGGGTGGGCTCACACTTCCAATCTTGCAGTTAGTAGCTGAGTGTGATAACTGTTTACACCACCCAGAAACTCCTCTAACACTATAGGTTAGTTTTGTTTTGTTTTCTTTCTGTTTTCTACTCTACATAAATGGAATCATACCATATAAACTCTTGAGTCTGGCTTCTTTACTAAATGTAATGTCTGAGAGATATATTTGTGCCATTGTATGTAGCTAATTACATTCCTTATCATTGTTTTAATTTCATTTTGTGACTATAACACAAGTAATCTACTATTATTGATAGATATTTTGGTCGTTTCCATTTGGAGGCTATTATAAATACCATTGCTGTGAATAATTTTGAACACATGTTTTGGTATATACACACATGCATTTCTCTTAGCTATGTATCTAGGCAAGCAATTCCTAGCTTAAAAGGTAAGCATGCATTCAACTTCAGTAGATAATGGCAAAAAGTTTTCCAAAGTGATTTTCACCAGTTTTCCACCAGCCCCACCCTGTCCCCAACAGAGTATGAGTGTTCCCCTTGCTCCACACCCATGCCACCTCTTGCTGATGTTAGTCCTTCAAATTTTAGCCGTTCTGTTGGGTGTGTAGAGGTATCTCATTATGGGTTCAATTTCCAATTCTCTGATGACTAATGAGGTTGAAGACCTTTTCACATATTTATTGGCCATTTGGATATCACCTTCTATGAAGTATCTCTTCAAACCTCTTATTTATTTTTCTATTTGATTGTCTGTTCCTTGATATGTATAATAAACTTTTTTTTTTCTAATTGTAGATCCTATAAAATATTTTTAACATTTTATTGTGGTATGAGATATATATATAACAAAAAAATTGCCATTTTAACTATTTTTAAGCATACAATTCAGTGACTTTAATTACATTCACTATGTTATACAACTATTACTGCTACCTATTTTCAAGAGTTTTTCATCACTTCCAACAGAAACCTAAAGGTTGGCAGTTTGAATCCACTCAGCAATGTTGCAAAAGAAAGAATTGGCAACCTGCTTCTGTAAATATTACAACCAAGAAAACTCTCTGGAGCCGTTCAGCTCTGCACACATGGGATTGACATGAATCTGAATCAACTCGATGGCAACTGCTTTGATTTTTTATTTGGTTTAGTAGGTGTGAAGTGTTATCTCATGGTGGTTTTGGTTTGCATTTCCCTAATGACTTAAGCATCTTTTCCTGCTTATTGGCTATTTGTAGATCTTCTTTGGAAATGTCTATTCAAGTCCTTTGTCTATTTTTTTAATTGGGTTGTTTGTCTTTTTGTTGTTCAGTGGTAAGAATTCTTTACATATTCTGAATATGAAATGCTTATCAGATATGTGTTTCTCAATCTAGAAAGTGTTTCTTCACTTTGTTGATAAAGTTTTTTGATGCACAAAAGTGTTTAATTTTGATGAAGTCCAATTTATCAATTTTTGTTTTGTTGCTCTTGCTTTTGGTGTCATATCTAAGAATCTGTTGTCCAAAAAAGTCTTGAAACTTTACCCCTATGTTTTCTTCTAAGAGTTTTATGCTCTTAGCTCTTATATTTTGCTCATTGATCTATCTGAGTTAATTTTCATATATGGTATGAGGTATTTGCCCAACTTCATTCTTCTTCATGTGGAAATCCAGTTGTCTCATATAATAAACTTTTTAAAACTACTATTGGCTTCCTCTTATCTAAATTCCTTGAATATTAAAGGTAGTATTTTTGAATCCCCATTATGAAAGATGAAAATCTTAGCTCATCTCCACAATCTCCAAAATGCTTTCCCTCAAACCTCACAAATTTGAGTTAGTTACAATTCTTCTAGTTTTTGTTTTAAAATTTTAAACAATACACTTAAATTTTGTGATCAAAGTTAGAATATATGATTCCTCAATATGCAAAATCAGACTCCTGGAAAAGTCTTGGCACACAGTAGGCATTCAGTAAATACTCAGTGAAGAATGGAAGGGAGGAGAAGAGAGAGAAGAAGACTGTAGAAAGATGATTACATCCATACTCCCATCCCACTTTCCTACATGCTGATATCAGTAATATTGTTGTGTTTACATTTTCAAATTTATAACATTCACATTTTGTTTATAATTATGGTTATCCTCTACATTTTATCTGCAGGTTGATTTTAGAAAATTGAAACTAAGATAGAACATTATGATTATGTAACTATGACTGTAGGAGCCCTGGTGGTGCAGTGATCAAGAGCTCAGCTGCTAACCATAAGGTCAGTGATTTGAACCCACCAGCTGCTCCACAGGAGAAAGATGTGGTACTCTGCTTCTGTAAAGATATACAGCCTTGAGGCAGAGCCAAGATGGCAGAATAGACAGACGCCAATGACAAGCCCTCTTTACAACAAAGACAAAGACCAAAAAAAAAACAGTGAAATGAGTATATTTATGACAATCTAGGAGCCCTGAGCATCAAAGACAAGCTTAGAAAATGAACTGAGGGGCAGGGGGAGGAAGAGACTGTTCAGAAGCAGAGAGGAGTTACCAGACCTGAACCATAGGGAGCTCTCAGGCACCATTCCCGAAGTGGCAGCGGTGGGCTGGTACTCGCATTTGGCCACAGTTTCCTAAAGAAGCAGCAGCCAGCCACACAGCCTACTCACACCTCCGGAACCAGAGGAGAATGCCCCTCTTGGTAAAAGCTAAGTACTACCATATATTTTACTGTACCCCCCACCCCCAAGCCGGCTTCAGTGGTTGAATTCCCTGGGCCTGAGATAGGCACTGTTGAGCACCTAGAGCCATCCTCTTGGCCTTGGAGAAGGAAAAAAATTGCAATTGGGGGAAAAGATTATTTGCCAGCTCCACTAACCGGGGGAGCTCAGGACAGAAGCAGCTCCTGTCCAGGCATAACCAGTCTGTGAAATTTGATTACATTTCCCCTCTGCGTGGACTTGTGTGGGCCTATTTCAGGAGAATAGGCCCTTGTTGGCAGACTCCAACCATTTCAGCTGTGCGGCAGAGATGTGGGTGTTTGATGTTTGACATTGCTTTGCCTATTAAACAGCTCCCTCACCTACCCACATCAGGGACCTAAGGACTGGTAACTCCACTCAGGTCACCCAGCCACCTCCGACAGGGGTCCAAAGATAATTGGTACCTCCCAGTCCTTACAACCAAAAACATTGGGTGCCCATGGTCCATCTGCAGAACACACTGACCTGTATGCTGTATGGATCAGGGACATGATTTCCTCAGAGACACTTGGGGGATGATTCTCAGCCCCCTGCCTTGGTCAGAGTGTGACCGCCTACTGCAACCAGATACCGGTACCTACACCAAACATCCCTGACCCTCTAAGACTGTAGGACAGAGCGTGTACCACACACATGATGATCAGCTACCTAGACGTCTGAGCTGAATTCATACAAGAACAGTGAATGGACTCCTAGACTGATGTACCTGATAACAACTCTAATCTGGGACAGGACGTCAGAGCTCCAAAGGAGAAAATAATCAAACTAGCTCACTCAAGCAACCCATCTGGGCATATCGAAACAAAATAAAGCAAGAAGCTACAACACACTAAGCAAACATAAAATAAACTAATACAATAACTTATAGATGGCTCGGAGACAACAGTCAATATCAAGTCATATAAAGAAACAGACCATGATCGCCTCAACAAGCTCTCAAAACAAAGAATCAAGGGATCTTCTAGATGAAAGTGCCTTCCTGGAATTACCAGAGGCAGAATACAAATAATTAATATAGAGAACCCTTCAAGACATCAGGAAGGAAATGAAGCAATACACAGAACAAGCCAAGGAACACACAGATAAAGCAATTGAAGAAATTAAAAAGATTATTCAGGAACACAATGAAAAATTTAATAAGCTGGAAAAATCCATAAGACAGCAATCAGAAATTCAGAAGATTAACAATAAAATTACAGAAATAGACAACTGAATAGAAAGTCAGAGGAGCAGAATTGAGCAAGTGGAAGGCAGAGTTTCTGAACTTGAAGATAAATCACTTGGCACTAATATATCTGAAGAAAAATCAGATAAAAGAGTTTTAAAAAAAAGAAGAAAGCTTAAGAATTATGTGGGACTCTATCAAGAGAAATAACCTATGAGTGATTGGAGTACCAGAACAGGGAGGGATAACAGAAAATACAGAGAGAATCATTGAAGATTTGTTGGCAGAAAACATCTCTGATACTATGAAAGATACCTATCCAAGATGCTCATCGAACTCCACATGAGGTAGATGTTAAAAGAAAGTCACCAAGACATATTATAATCAAACTTGCCAAAACCAAAGATAAAGAGAGAATTTTAAGAGCAGCTAGGAACAAATGAAAAGTCACCTACAAAGAAGAGCCAATAAGAAAAAGCTCAGGCTGCTTGGCAGAAACCTTGCAGGTAAGAAGGCAATGGGATGACTTATTTTAAAAACTGAAGGAAAAAAATTGCCAGTCAATAATCATATCCAGCAAAACTGTCTCTTAGATATGAAGGTGAAATTAGGACATTTCCAGATAAACAGAAGTTTAGGGAATTTGTAAAAACCAAACCAAAGCTACAAGAAATAATAAGGGACTTCTTTGGTTAGAAAATCAATAATATCAGGTATCAACCCAAGACTAGAACACTGGGATGAGCAATCAGAACTCAACCCAGACGGGAAAAAAAAAAAAAAAAAAGCAAGATAAAAAAAAAAAGTTCAAAACAGGATAACAGCAATGTTAATATGTAAAAGAACACAACATTAAAACAATAAAGAGGGACTAAGAAATATAGATCTTCCATATGGGGAGGAAGATCAGGTGATACAAAGAAATAAAAGTAAGGTTTAAATTTAGAAAAATAGGGTTAAATAATGAGGTAACCACAAAGGAGACAAACTATCCTACACATCAAAATAAAATACAAGAAAAAAATAGAGACTCTGCAGAAACAAAATCAACAACAATGAATATGAAGAAAGGACAGCATATAAAGATAATTTACCCAGCACATAAAATTAAGTGGGAAAAAGGAACTGTCAAAAACACACACAAAAAGACATCAACATGATAGCACCACATTCATAAAATTAAGCTGAATGTAAATGGACTAAATGCACCAATAAAGGGACAGAGAGTGGCAGAATGGATTAAAAAACAAGATCCGTCTATATGCTGCCTACAAGAGACACACCTTACACTTACAGACACAAACAAACAAACTCAAAGGATGGGGAAAAAAATATATCCAGCAAACAACAACCAAAAAAGAGCAGAAGTGGCAGTATTAATTTCTGACAAAATAGACTTTAAAGTTAAATCCATCATAAAGGATAAGGAAAAAGGAAGGACACTATATAATGATTAAAGGGACAATATACCAAGAAGACATAACCGTATTAAATATTTATATAGCCAGTGACAGAACTGCAAGATATATAAAACAATCTCTACCAGCATTGAAAAGTGAGATAGATAGCTCCACAATTATACTAGGAGGCTTCAACACAGACCACTTTTGGAGAAGGACAGGATATCCAGAAAGAATCTCAGTAAAGACACGGAGGACCTAAATGCCACAATAAACCAACTTGACATCAAGTTGACATATAGAGAACACTCTACCCAACAGCAACCAAGTATACTTTCTTTCTTAGTGCACATGGAACATTCTCTAGAATAGAACACATATGAGGTCATAAAGCATGCCTTAGGAGAATCCAAAACATTGAAATATTACATAGCATCTTCTCTGACCATAAGGTCATAAAAGTAGAAATCAATAACAGAAAAAGCAGGGAAAAGAAATCAAACACTTGGAAACTGAACATACCCTGCTCAAAAAAGACTGGATTATAGAAGACATTAAGGATGGAATAAAGAAATTCATAGAATCCAATGAGAATGAAAACACTTCCTATCAGAACGTTTGGGACACAGCGAAAGCAGCGCTCAGAGATAAATTTATAACAATAAATGCACACATCCAAAAAGACAAAAGGGCCAAAATCAAAGAATTATCCCTACAACTTGGACAAATAGAAAGAGGGCAACAAAAGAAACCCTCAGGCACTAGAAGAAAACAAATAATAAAAATTAGAGCAGAATTAAATGAAATAGAAAACAGAAAAATAATTGAAAGAATTAATAAGACCAAAAGGCGGTTCTTTGAAAAAATCAACAAACTTGATAAATCATTGGCCAAACTGACAAAAGAAAAACAGGAGAGGAAGCAAATAACCCGGATAAGAAATGAGATGGGGGATATTACAACAGACTCAACTGAAATTAAAAGAATCATATCAGATTACTATGAAAAACTGTACTCAAACAAATTTGAAAACCTAGAAGAAATGGATGAATTCCTAGAAACACACTACCTACCTAAACTAACACAAACAGAGGTAGAGCAACTAAATAGACCCATAACAAAAGAAGAGATCAAAAAGGTAATCCAAAAACTCCCAACAAAAAAAAAGCCCTGGCCAGGTTGGCTTCACTGCAGAGTTCTACCAAACTTTCAGAGAAGAGTTAACATCACTACTACTAAAGGTATTTCAAAGCATAGAAAAGGACGGAATACTCTCAAACTCACATTTTATGAAGCCAGCATATCCCTGATACCAAAACCAGGCAAAGACACCACAAAAAAGAAAATTACAGACGTATATCCCTCATGAACTTAGATGCAAAATCCTCAACAAAATTCTAGCCAACAGAATTCAACAACATATCAAAAAAAAAAAATAATAATACACCATGACCAACTGGGATTCATACCAGGTATGCAGGGATGGTTCAACATTAGAAAAACAATTAATGTAATCCATCACACAAATAAAACAAAAGACCAGAATCATATGATTTTATCAATTGATGCAGAAAAGGCATTTGACAAAGTTCATCACCCATTCATGATAAAAACTCTCAGCAAAATAGGAATAGAAGGAAAATTCCTCAGCATAATAAAGGGCATTTAGACAAAGCCAATAGCCAACATCATCATAAAGCAGAGAGTCTGAAAGAATTCCCCTTGAGAACGGGAACCAGACAAGGATGCTCTTTATCGCTGCTCTTATTCAACATTGTCCTGGAGGTCCTAGCCAGAGCAATTAGGCTAGATTAAGGAATAAAGGGCATCCAGAGTGGCAAGGAAAAGTAAAATTATCTGTATTTGCAGATGACATGATCTTACACACAAGGAATCCTCAAGAAAACTCCTGAAGCTAATATAAGAGTTCAGCAGAGTATAGGGATACAAGATAAACATACAAAAATCAGTTGGATTCCTCTACATCAACAAAAAGAACATTGAAGAGGAAATCATCAAATCAATACCATTTACAGTAGCCCCCAAGAAGATAAAATACTTAGGAATAAACCTTACCAGAGATGAAAAAGACTTATACAAAGAAAGAAAACTACAAAACACTTCTGCAAGAAACCAAGAGAGACCTACATAAGTGGAAAAACATACCTTGCTCATGGATAGGAAGACTTAACATTATAAAAATGTCTATTCTACCAAAAGGGATCTATACATTTAAAGCAATTCTGATCCAAACTCCAATGATGCCCTTTAATGAGACGGAGAAACAAATCACCAACTTCATATGGAAGGGAAAGAGGCCCTGTATAAGTAAAGCATTACTGAAAAAGAAGAACAAAGTGGGAGGCCTTACTCTACCTGATTTTAGAAACTATTATACTGCCACAGTAGTCAAAACAGCCTGGTACTGGTACAGCAACAGATACATAGATCAATGGAACAAAATTGAGAATCCAGACATAAATCCATCCATATATGAGCAGTTGACATTTGACAAAGGCCCCAAGACAGTTAAATGGGAAAAGACAGTCTTTTTAACAAATGGTGCTGGCATAACTGGATATCCATCTGCAAAAAAATGAAACAAGACCCATACCTCACTCCATGCACAAAAACGAGCTCAAAATGGATCAAAGACCTAAATATAAAATCTAAAACAACAAACATCATGGAAGAAAAAATAGGGACAATGTTAGGAGCCCTAATACATGGCATAGACAGTGTACATAACATTATTAACAATCCAGAAGAAAAACTAGATAACTGGGAGCTCCTAAAAATCAAACACCTATGTTCAACCAAAGACTTCACTAAAAGAGTAAAAAGATTACCTGGAGACTGAGAAAAAATTTTTAGCTACGACATTTCTGATCAGCATCTAATCTCTAAAATCTACATGATACTGCAAAAACTCAACTACAAAAAGACAAATAACCCAATTAAAAAATGGGCAAAAGATCTGAACAAACACTTCACTAAAGAAGACATTCAGGTAGCTAACAGATATATGAGGAAATGTTCACGATCATTAGCCATTAGAACAATGCAAATCAAAACTACAATGAGATTTCATCTCAGTCCGACAAGGCTGCCGTTAATCCAAAAAACCCAAAACAACAAATGTCGGAGAGGCTGTGGAGATATTGGAACACTTATACACTGCTGGTCAGAATGTAAATGGTATAACCACTTTGAAAATCGATTTGGTGCTTCCTTAAAAAAACAGAAATAGGACTACCATAGGATCCAGCAATCCCACTCCTTGGAATATCTCCTAGAGAAATAAGAGCCTTTACCCGAACAGATATATCCACACCCATGTTTGTTGCAGCACTGTTTACAATAGCAAAAAGATGGAACCAACCAAGGTGCCCATCAATGGATGAACGGATAAATAAATTATGGTATATTCATACTACTCATTGATAAGGAACAGTGATGAATCTGTGAAACATTTCAATAACATGGAGGAATCTAGAAGGCATTATGCTGAGTGAAATTAGTCAGTTGCAAAAGGACAAATATTGTATAAAACCACTAATTTAAGAACTCAAGAAATAGTTTAAAACAGAGAAGGAAATATTCTTTGATGGTTATGAGAGGGGGGAGGGAGGCTGGGAAAAGGGTATTCACTAATTAGATAGTAGATAAGAACTACTTTAGGTGATGGGAAAGACAACACACAATACAGGTGAGGTCATCACAACTGGACTAGACCAAAAGCAAAGAAGTTTCCATCTAAGATGCATCAATTAGTCTCAACGCCCCTGGATCAAAAGAGAATGAAGAACACCAAGGACACGAGGTAATTACAAGCCCAAGGGACAGAAAGGGCCACGTAAACCAGCTACTACAACAGCCTGAGACCAAAAGAGCTAGATAGTGCCCGGCTATGACCAATGACTGCCCTGACGGGGAACACAACAGAGAACCCCTGAGGGAGCAGGAGAGCAGTGGAATGCAGTCCCCAAATTCTCGTAAAAAGAACAGACTTAATGGTCTGTCTGAGACTAGAAGGACCCCAGTGGTCATGGCCCCCAGAGCTTCTGCTGGCCCAGGACAGGAACCATTCCCAAGGCCAACTCTTCAGACAGGGATTGGACTGGACAATGGGTTGGAGAGGGATGCTGGTGAGGAGTGAACTTCTTGGACCAGGGGGACACTGAGACTATGTTGGCATCTCCTCCCTGGAGGGGATATGAGATGGTAGATGGGGTTAGAAGCTGGCAAGATGGACACGAAAAGAGAGAGTAGAGAGAGGGAAAAGGCTGTCTTATTAGGGGGAGAGCAACTGGGAGTATGTAGCAAGGTGTATATAAGTTTTTGTGTGAGAGACTGACTTGATTTGTAAACTTTCACTTAAAGCACAATAAAAATTAAAAAAAAAAAAAAAAGATATACAGCCTTGGAAATTCTATGAAGTAGTTCTCCTCTGTCCTGTAGTGTCGCTATGAGCTGGAATCGACTTCATGGCAACGAATTTTATGGGTAACTAAAAAAAAAAAAAATTTTTTTTTATATCACTGTGACTGGAACGCTGGTGGTGCCATGGTTAAGAGCTCATCTGCTAACCAAAAGGTTGGCAGTTCAAATCCACCACCCACTCCATAGAAAGCCCATGGGGCAGTTCTTCGCTGTCCTACAGGGTCACTATGAGTTGGAATGTACTCTACGGCAACAGGTTTGGTTTTTGTTTTTTATCACTGTGACCAGGAAAAAGATGTGGCAGTCTGCTTCCGTAAAGATTACAGCCTTGGAAGCCCTATGGGGCAGTTCTACTCTGTCCTACAGGGTCAGTATGAGTCAGAATCAACTCGACAGCGGTGGGTTTTTTTTTTTTTAATTACTATGACAGATTGTATTTCCCCAAAATAACTGCAGCAATATTCCCAGTCCACATTATTTTCCAGAATCTGAATACCCTCCCATCAAAACCAAAAAACAAACAAACTTTTTTTTTTTTATAATAACTTTTATTAAGCTTCAAGTGAACGTTTACAAATCCAATCAGTCTGTCACATATAAGTTTACATACATCTCACTCCCTACTCCCACTTACTCTCCCCGTCTTGAGTCAGCCCTTTCAGTCTCTCCTTTCTTGACAATTTTGCCGGCTTCCCTCTCTCTCTATCCTCCCATCCCCCCTCCAGACAAGAGTTGCCAACACAATCTCAAGTGTCCACCTGATATAATTAGCTCACTCTTCATCAGCATCTCTCTCCCACCCGCTGACCAGTCCCTTTCATTTCTGATGAGTTGTCTTCGGGGATGGTTCCTGTCCTGTGTCAACTGAAGGTCTGGGGAGCATGGCCGCCGGGATTCCTCCAGTCTCAGTCAGACCATTAAGTCTGGTCTTCTTATGAGAATTTGGGGTCTGCATCCCACTGATCTCCTGCTCCCTCAGGGGTCCTCTGCTGAGCTCCCTGTCAGGGCAGTCATCAATTGTGGCCGGGCACCAACTAGTTCTTCTGGTCTCAGGATGATGCAGGTCTCTGGTTCATGTGGCCCTTTCTGTCTCTTGGGCTCTTAGTTGTCATGTGGGCTTGGTGTTCTTCATTTTTCTTTGCTCCAGGTGGGTTGAGACCAATTGCTGCATCTTAGATGGCTGCTTGTTAGCATTTAAGACCCCAGACGCCACATTTCAAAGTGGGATGCAGAATGATTTCATAATAGAATTATTTTGCCAATTGACTTAGAAGTCCCCGCAAACCATGCTCCCCAGACCCCCGCGCTTGCTCCGCTGACCTTTGAAGCATTCATTTTATCCCGGAAACTTCTTTGCTTTTGGTCCAGTCCAATTGAGCTGACCTTCCATGTATTGAGTGTTGTCTTTCCCTTCACCTAAAGCAGTTCTTATCTACTGATTAATCAATAAAAAAACCCTCTCCCACCCTCCCTCCCTCCCCCCCTCGTAACCACAAAAGTATGTGTTCTTCTCAGGTTTACTATTTCTCAAGATCTTATAATAGTGGTCTTATACAATATTTGTCCTTTTGCCTCTGACTAATTTCGCTCAGCATAATGCCTTCCAGGTTCCTCCATGTTATGAAATGTTTCAGAGATTCGTCACTGTTCTTAATCGATGCGTAGTATTCCATTGTGTGAATATACCACAATTTATTTAACCATTCATCCGTTGATGGACACCTTGGTTGCTTCCAACTTTTTGCTATTGTAAACAGAGCTGCAATAAACATGGGTGTGCATATATCTGTTTGTATGAAGGCTCTTGTATCTCTAGGGTATATTCCTAGGAGTGGGATTTCTGGCTTGTATGGTAGTTCTATTTCTAACTGACAAACAAACTTTTTGCTGTTTAGTCGATTCTGACTCATAGTGACCGTATAGGACAGGGTAGACTGCCCCATAGGCTTTCCAAGGGACTCCTGGTAGATTCAAGCTGCCAACCTTTTGGTTTGCAGCTATAGCTCTTAACCACTATACCAATAGGGTTTCTACTTTCCCATCAAGAGGTGGAATTTATCTCCTCTTTCTTGGAACCATGGTGGGCCTTTGTTAACTGTGTTGCCTAGTGGAGTACAGTGGAAGAAATGCTCTGGGACATCTGAGTCTAGGTCATCAAAGACAAGGTAGCTCTGTCTCGCTTTTTCTTTGGGACTCATGCCTTTGGAGCCCTGGGTCACCATTAAAGAAATCTGACTACCCTGAAGCCTCCATCCTGGAGGGATAACATGGGCAAACCACATGGATATGGAGAGAGATGTTACGGCCCTCTGCTTTTAGTCTTCTCAGCTCAGGTATAAGACATGGGAGTGAGGAAGCCTTCACAGTGAGCCGAGGCCCAGCCACCATCTGACTGCAATTTCACTCTGGAAGTGGAATTCCACTTGGGAGTGAAGCTGGACTTGTGTCTGTTGTGGAAACTCTGAAGCTCTTCATGCTCAGCAATGCTTCTGTCTGCACCCCACCCTCCATATCCACTACCCCCAGGAAAACTATCTACTCTCTTCAAAACATAGTCATTGGAACGCCAGCTGGGAGAAAATAGCTGCTGTATGTATGAGTAAGAGTTCCTGGGTGGTACAAATGGTTGAAGTGCTCAACTGCTAAAGGAAAAGTTAGAGGTTTAATTCACCCAGGGGCACCTCAGAAGAAAGGCCTGGCAATCTACTTCTGAAAAACCAGCCACTGAAAACCCTATGGACCGATTCTACTCTGAAACACATGGGGTTGCCATGAATCGGAATTGACTCAATGACAACTGCTTACTGGTTATATATGGAGTGGGAAGGATGGGCCTGACTGTTCCAGCTCTTCTGATGTTTGTCCTTAGATTAACTATTCTGGCCTGTGCCCCAGGCTGATGTGTGCTTTTCTTAAACACTGCTTCCTCTCTAGGCAAGGGACAGAGTTTACAACCTTTTCACTTGCATATTTTGGCTTGTGTACTACTCTGCTTTAGTAGATCAGTATGGTCCCATCTGCTTTTTTTTTTTTTAATAATTTTTATTGTGCTTTAAGTGAAAGTTTACAAATCAAGTCAGTCTGTTCCATATAAGCTTATATACACCTTACTCCATACTTTTTTCTTTTCCATACTCCCACTAATAAGTCAGCCTGCACCCTCCTTCCAGTCTCTCCTTTCGTGACGATTTTGCCAGTTTCTAACCCTCTCTACCCTCCTATCTCCCCTCCAGACAGGAGATACCAACACAGTCTCAAGTGTCCACCTGATACAAGTAGCTCACTCTTCTTCGTCAGCATCTCTCTCCAACCCATTGTCCAGTCCCTTCCATGTCTGATGAGCTGTCTTCGGGAATGGTTCCTGTCCTGGGCCAACAGAAGGTTTGGGGACCATGACCTCCGGGATTCTTCTAGTCTCAGTCAGACCATTAAGTCTGGTCTTTTTATGAGAATTTGGGGTCTGCATCCCACTGTTCTCCTGCTCCCTCAGGGGTTCTCTGTTGTGCTCAGTGTCAGGGCGGTCATCAGTTGTGGCCGGGGACCATCTAGTTCTCCTGGTCTCAGGATGATGTAAGTCTCTGGTTCATGGGGCCCTTTCTGTCTCTTGGGCTCATAGTTATCCTGTGACCTTGGTGTTCTTCATTCTCCTTTGATCCAGGTGGGTTGAGACCAATTGATGCATCTTAGATGGCCGCTTGTTAGCATTTAAGACCCCAGATGCCACATTTCAAAGTGGGATGCAGAATGTTTTCATAATAGAATTATTTTGCCAATTGACTTAGAAGTCCCCTTAAGCCATAGTCCCCAGACCCCCACCCTTGTTCCGCTGACCTTTGAAGCATTCAGTTTATCCCGGAAACTTCTTTGCTTTTGGTCCAGTCCAGTTGAGCTGACCTTCCGTGTATTGAGTGTTGTCCTTCCCTTCACCTAAAGTAGTTCTTATCTACTTAATCAGTAAATACCCCTCTCCCACCCTCCCTCCCTCCCCCACTTGTAACCACAAAAGTATGTGTTCTTCTCAGTTTATACTATTTCTCAAGATCTTACAATAGTGGTCTTATACAATATTTGTCCTTTTGCCTCTGACTAATTTCACTCAGCATTATGCCTTCCAGGTTCCTCCATGTTATGAAATGTTTCACAGATTCGTAACTGTTCTTTATCGATGCATAGTGTTCCATTGTGTGAATATACCGTAATTTATTTAACCATTCATCCATTGATGGACACCTTGATTGCTTCCAGCTTTTTGCTATTGTAAACAGAGCTGCAATAAACATGGGTGTGCATATATCTGTTCGTTTAAAGGCTCTTATTTCTTTACGGTATATTCCGAGGAGTGGGATTTCTGGGTTGTATGGTAGATCTATTTCTAACTGTTTAAGATAAAGCCAGATAGATTTCCAAAGTGGTTGTACCATTTTACATTCCCACCAGCAGTGTATAAGAGTTCCAATCTCTCCGCAGCCTCTCCAACATTTATTATTTTGTGTTTTTTGGATTAATGCCAGCCTTGTTGGAGTGAGATGGAATCTCATGGTGGTTTTAATTTGCATTTCTCTAACGGCTAGTGATTGAGAGCATTTTCTCATGTATCTGTTAGCTACCTGAATATCTTCTTTAGTGAAGTGCGTGTTCATATCCTTTGCCCACTTTTTGATTGGGTTGTTTGTCTTTTTGTGGTTGAGTTTTAACAGAATCATATAGATTTTAGAGATCAGGTGCTGGTCGGAGATGTCATAGCTGAAAATTCTTTCCCAATCTGTAGGTGGTCTTTCTACTCTTTTGGGGAAGTCTTTAGATGAGCATAGGTGTTTGATTTTTAGGAGCTCCCAGTTATCTGGTTTCTCTTCGTCATTTTCCGTAATGTTTTGTATTCTGTTTATGCCTTGTATTAGGGCTCCTAACGTTGTCCCTATTTTTTCTTCCATGTTCTTTATCATTTTAGTCTTTCTGTTTAGGTCTTTGATCCACTTGGAGTTAGTTTTTGTGCATGGTGTGAGGTATGGGTCCTGTTTCATTTTTTTGCAAATGGATATCCAGTTATGCCAGCACCATTTGTTAAAAAGACTGTCTTTTCCCCAATTAACTGACACTGGTCCTTTGTCAAATATCAGCTGCTCATATGTGGATGGATCTATGTCTGGGTTCTCAATTCTGTTCCATTGGTCTATGTGCCTGTTGTTGTACCAATACCAGGCTGTTTTGACTACTGTGGCTGTATAATAGGTTCTAAAATCAGGTAGAGTGAGGCCTCCCACTTCTTTTTCAGTAATGCTTTGCTTATCCGGGGCTTCTTTCCCTCCTATATGAAGTTGGTGATTTGTTTCTCCATCACATTAAAAAATGTCATTGGAATTTGGACTGAAAGTGCATTGTATGTATAGATGGCTTTTGGTAGAATAGACATTTTTACAATGTTAAGTCTTCCTGTCCATGAGCAAGGTATGTATTTCCACTTATGTAGGTCCTTTTTAGTTTCTTGTACTAGAACTTTGTAGTTTTCTTTGTATAGGTCTTTTACATCTTTGGTAAGATTTATTCCTAAGTATTTTATCTTCTTGGGGGCTACTGTGAATGGTATTGATTTGGTGATTTCCTCTTCCCCATCTGCCTTTTGACTCCCAGAAATTTATCCAAGTCATCAAAATTTCTGTTGATGACAATCTTTTTGTTTTTAGCATTCTAATAAACCTGTTTATCCTTTAGATATCTTTACCACCATTTTAATAGGACCAGGTGCTCCTTGGAAACTCTATGGGGCAGTTCTACTCTATCCTATAGGGTCGGTATGAGTTGGAATTGACTCGACAGTACTAGGTTCTTGAGAGAAAGGAATGTCTATGCTCTGCCTGCCATCTTGAGCTAGGGTTGTACTTGTTGGGCTCAAAATATTTCATTCAGTCAATAAAGCATTTCCCTAAAAGAGAAAATATTATTATATTAATTTTTCTAATGGAAAAACTGAGGGTCCAGAAAGTCAGAAGAGTGACTTTGCCTATTATCACCTTCCTAACAATTAGCATAACACAGTTATTAAAAGCTTGGTATTTGAGTCAGGGTAGACTCTAGGTTATACCACCTATCAGTTGGGTGGCAATGGGCAATTACTTTAACTACCTGGGCCTCAGTTCCCTTGTCTGTAAAATAGGGATAATGATACCTTCCTTGCAAGGTATTGTGAAGATTGCAGTACTCAGCAGAGCTCCTTGCATGTAATGATATATTAATGGTAGCCAGTAGGAGGCAGTAGCAACAGCAGCAGTAGCACAATCATCCCAGACATGAGACATATTCCTTGTCATTCTATCTTCTCCCAGACATTGTTGTTCTAATTTACCAGAGTTATGAAACCTTTATGGGTTCGAGTTTTGTTTGGATGACCTTCAGTCCCAGTCTCTAGTCTAATCTCCAGGTTCCAGAGGAGATAAGATAGTACAAATTGAATATAGATGATGGACTAGCATAAATATGATAGTGTTCTCTGTGTTTTTATAGAAAAGATTTTTCCAATAGTTACCTCATTTATCCTTTCAAAGCATGACCTTGTATGTAGTTTAGATATTTATCGGACATTTATCTAATACCTTTTTTTTTTTAAGTCACATTCTGGGCATCTTTTGGGGCTGATGGTGGTAATGGTTTTCCCAGCAAACACAGGATGTTCAAAAGACCCATTGCAATCAAGTGTACTTTTCCTGATAGAGAGGCCTTTGTTCTAAATTATAGAAATACTTACCTTTAGTAATTGGCAGTTGTGCCTTGGTAAACGTAGAGTGAAAAACACTGTCCTGCATAAACTTTTTGAACTTTTTTTTTTTTTTAGTAACGGTGAAATCCTACACAGAACTCCAATATATATGTAAAATAGACAAAAGTGGGGCTGCTATGTTTGAGATGGGTTTGGAAACGTGGAACACTACCCACTGGGAACCCTTTTGCCATCAGCCACTGCCAGCTGTAGCTTTACAACCACATCTTCACTCCTCCAGGGCTCTAGGACAAAGTCTGAAAACCATTGATCTGGCTTATTTCAAGGACACGTTTTTCAGTTTTTATGAAAAAGCTACCACTTTTAAGGGCCTTCTATGTGTCAGACCACCATCTGAAACCATTTTAACCCTTCCAGAAGGCATTAAACCAGTTGTTGTTGAGTCAGTTTCAACTCACGGCAATTCCATGTGTGTCAGAACAGAACCGTGCTCCATAAGGTGGTTTTTTTTTTTTTTTTTTTAATTTAGACCTTTAATTAGCAACCTTGGAAACAAGCATTGACAACAGGACACAGAGGCACAAACAGAGGGCCAAAAATTGATGTTGTTCTCCAGCTTGTGATTTTAAACCAGGTCAGACCCACTACAGCTCTGGCTACAAATTACATGCTTGTCATAATCACTTTGGCTAGGAATTGGCTTCACTAAATCAGAGGTCTAGTTTAAGGGCATTCGTGGCTTCCTCAAGTCTCAGCATCCCTTGCTCTTGTTGCTGCTGGTGCCACGCAGCCAGAGACTGGAGTGTCCACTTGGTCTGTAACTTGTACAAGCAGGAGCACAGACCACAACCTCAGTGAAGTTAGAGGATTCCAGAACTTTCAGCTCAAGCATAGTCTTGCTCACTTGCTCAAGGTATGGGATTTGAGGTCCATTTGGGTCAAATACGGCTGCCAGAAGCCACGTGGGGACCCGGAACACTTCAGGAGAGCGTTGACTAAGGTATGGCAGGTACGGTGTGTGCCTTGGGGCACTAATGAGCAGCTTCAATCGGCCATGACAGTTTCCATTGCCAGCTGTGAGACATCATTCAGCAATTTAAAACTAACTGTCATAGGTATTATTTTCCTTATATAGGCCCCTGCACCTTGGGATCTTTCAAGTCTTCAGGAGGTTTTACAGTGGGCTTTCTATATGTCCCAGACATGCTACCTTCTTGAGTTCCTCAAAAACAAGCACATTCCAGTGGAGGCTAGACCTCATTGCCAGTCCCTTGGGTTTTAAATGGCTGTTTTTTTTTTTTTTAAAGCAGATCACCAGGTGTTCCTTCCAAGGCACCTCCTGGTGGACTTGAACCTCCACCTTTTGGTTAGCAGTTGAGCACCACCCAGGGATTCCATGGACAGCATTACTGTTCTATTATTATAGTAAAGATACAGTTATAGTAAAGTTATAAAAAGGAAACTAAAGTTCAGAGAGGTTAGTAACTTACCCAACACTGCACAGCTAATAAATAGAAGATCTGGCTTTTTACTGACTCCAAATCCTATGCCTTTCTACTGCCTCATAATGAACAAACAAGAAAATCTCTAAGCTCCTTTCTGGCAAAAAAAATCCTATAATTTCATATTAGTTTTTAACAGAAGAGTACAAAACGTTGATCAAAATATAAACAGAGTCAAAACCCAGAGTGAGAAGGAACCGTGAGTACAAACCAAAAAGAAAAGTTGAATGGAGACAGATCAGTTTTAACTAGTCAGCTTTCTCTAGTCACTGGCTCTTCCTAAATTTGTTGTAGAGAGAAGTATTTTTTTCTAGATGTTCCTTCCCAAGTAGTTTTGCTTGGTTTACCTTTTTCAATAGGAAAAAGATGTTACTTATTTTCCTACTCATTGCCACTGGGGTCGTGTTTAGTTTATGATTGATGATCTACTTGTAGGGCTGTTCTATCAATGATTCTATCCATCACTGAATTTTCTGGGATATCTCTATGTACAAGGTACTGCACTAAGCAACTAAAGGCATGTCTGTAAGGCACTTACAATCAGGTCAGAAAGAGGGAGATATACCTATGAGAGATAACAGAATTCATACTACCTATTCTGGTGAGAGGAAACCCTGGTGGCGTAGCGTTTAAGAGCTACGGCTGCTAACCAAAAGGTCAGCCATTTGAATCCACCAGGCACTCCTTGGAAACCGTATGGGGCAGTTGTACTTTGTCGTATAGGGTGGCTACGAGTCAGAATCAACTCAACAGCAATGGGCAATGGGATTCTGGTGAGAAGCATAGAGAAGATTATTATAGGAAGGCAGAAGTGAGAGACCACAGTGCACTGGTCTAGTCAGGAAAGGCTTCATGGAGGAAGAGGAGCATCAATTGGGCCTCTTTACTTGAAGACAGGTGAGTCTTCAAGTAAGTGGAGCACAAAGGTTAGGATAATTCCAGGTAGGAAAACAGGCAATCAATAGAACAGCCTGGCTGGAGTAGAGGCTGGTGTCTGCCAGCACCACTATCTACTAGCAATAATGACAATCTTTCTGCTGACCCCATTCCACTAGGGAGCTGTAGAGTCCAATAATTGCAACTTATCCCGTATGAGCTGATCTTGAGTATTATTTGGGAAAATAAAAATACCCTCTCACAAAGAGGTGGTCAATGGCACCTTCCATACGATGTTTTCTCTTATGGATACTCATTGGGGCAGAAATTGGGTGGAAAGACTCCTAAAACAAAGCTTTGGTAATGAACAATATGATTATGGAACTCTAGGAGGAGAGTTTTGGCTGAAGAGAGGTGGGCAGTGAGATTTTGAGAACTCTTAGCATCTGCCTCAGAGACTGGTCCTCTGTGCAGCCACTCCCCTCATTCCCCTGCCCTGTGAACTTTTGTTTGGATCCTTGGAGAGATTAATCTCAGCTGAAACTGAATGTGATTTTCTCACAAATCTCTGAGAAACTCTGGGTTTTCAAGACAATAGTAAGGCACAAAAACTGAGAGAAGGATAGTATGGAGGAGGAAAGGGGTTCTCGAGAGGCTAAGAGTACTTGTTTAGGAGTATTCAAGAGTGTCATTAGTGTGACTTTTGATCACAGAGCAAGACAGAGACATTAGTGATATACAGACTCCAGTCTCACATCATTTGAGTCCCCTTAAGATTTGGCCCAGACAAATAGGAAGAATCTGGAAAGAACATACAATCCAATTTTTAGGAAACAGGATATTTGAAAGAAATTAGTTGTAACTTGGGGTGAGAGTAGTAGACTTATGCCTCTGTATAGGATGACGTCATTGGATACTGGTTTAACCTGAACCCAGAAGGCAAGTTGCAAAAGCAGCCCTGTAAGAAAAACACCTTATTGTCTACTACTACATACCAGTCGCTGTTAAGTCGCCTCTGACTCATGGTGACCCCATGCGTATCAGAATAGAATTGTGCTCCATGGGGTTTTTAATAGCTGGTTTTTCAGAAGTAGATCGTCAGGCCTTTCTTCTGAGGTACCTCTGGGTGGATTCAAATCTCCAACCTGTTAGTTAGCAGACAAGTGTATGAACGATTTGTACCACCCGGTTTCAGGGTATCATTAAAAAGGACTTAGTAGGAGAATTATCCTGGACATCTGCAGGCCCATGTGTCCTGCTTAAAAATCTCTGGCTAATAAACAACCTCAACTCATTTGAGGCACACCATAAGAGATTTAAGAAATAATCAGGGAGTCTTTGGGGAAGGTTCCATAATCTCGATGTGAAGACGGCCTAAGAAAGACATGGTGTGTGTCTCTCCCGCAGGGCAGTGAGTTCCTGAAGGAATCTTTACTTCCACATCCCCTAGCACAGTATTTGGGACATGATATTGTTTTTCAACTGTACAAAATCTGAGCTCAATAAAAATAAAGCAGAGTGCTCATAGAAAAATGACAACAAGGAGAATAATCAGTAAAGGGCAATATTTCACCAACAAACTTAGATAACTATCATCCTCAAATTACGAATGTAATAAAATTGAATAGAAAGACAGAACAAAATAGAAAGTCTTTTTTTTTTAAAGGTAGTATCAAATTTATATTATATCTCAAATAACTGGGAAAGTTAGACTTCTTAATAAAACATATTTCACACAGAATACCACCACCAACAACAATAACAAAACAAAACCCCTCCAAATAGATTAGAGATCTCAGTGTGAAAAATTAAACTATTCATTTTAAAAAAGAGGAAAGATTGATAAACTTGTCCAAGTATAAATAAAATCTTTTGCATGGCAAAATATACCATAAGCAAATCACAAGACAAACAACAAACTGGTAGAACTATTTGCAACTTATATCAATAAAGACTAAGCCCCCTAATAATATTTAAAGTGCTCTTAAAGTAAATCAACAACAAATTGATAGAAAAATGGGCAAGATGCATTAACAGGCAATTTATAGGAAAAGAAAGGAAATGGCTCTTGTGCCTATGAAAAAAAAAGTTCAGAACCAAACATACATGGAAAATGTTAGTCCAAAGAACTAAGGATCACATGAACCACAGCATCCACCAGCCTGAGTATAGAAGAACTAGATAGTGCCCAGCTACCACCACCGAAACCTCTGACAAGGATCACAATAGAGGTTCCCAGATAGAGTGGCTGAAAAATGCAGAGCAAAATTCAAATTCACAAAAAAAGACCAAACTTACTGTCTGACAGAGACTGGAAAACCCCAAGACTATGGCCCCCAGACACTCTTTTAACTCAGAACTGAAGTCACTCCCAAAGTTCGTCCTTCAGCCAAAGATTACACAGGCATATAAAATAAACAATAACACACATGAGTGACATGCTTCTTAACTCAACCATATAAATGAGACCAAATGGGCAACACCCTGGTGGAGAAGGGGGAGTGTCAACACATTATGGGGATTGCAACCGATGTCACAAAACAATTTGTGTATAAATTGTTGAATGAGAAACTAATTTGTTCTGTAAACTTTCGCCTAAAGCACACACACATACACACAAAAGGTTCAGCCTTATTTATAATAAAATTAAAACTAAAATTATACTGAGATATTTCCCACCTAACAGGTAGGTGAAAAATGAAAAAGTTGAACAATAATGCTTTGTCAGCTTTGCAGCTTCAGGTACTTTATGCATTGCAGGTGGGAATGCAAACCAGGGCAAGCTCTTCAGAGCAGAGTTTAGTAATATGGAACAAAATTGCATCTGCACTCACTCTTTGACCCAGCAATGTCATCTCTAGGAAATCCCCTTCACCAGTACAAAGCTAATTTGCACAAAACCATTTGTTGCCATTGTCTGTAATAAACAGCAAAGGATTGGAAGTCGCACAAGTATTCATCAGTGAGGGATTGGTTAAATAAACTAGAGTACATCCATACAAGAGAATACTTGGCAACCATAAAAAGAGAATGAAGAAGAAATCAATAGACACGGAGTGTTCTCCAGGATATATTGTTAAGAGAAAATGGGTCCAAAACTGTAATGTGGTGTGCTATTTCTGTGTATAATATCAGAGGAAATAAGCATATAGGTATACATATACAAATATAATACTAATGTATGTGTGCATGCATGTAGGTATGTTCTGATCTTTTGCAGAAAGAAACACTAGAAAGATAAACTAGAAATTATAGTTACCTATTCACCACCCATCTGTCAGTTTGTTGTACTGCGGTGGCTTGTGTGTTGCTGTGATGCTGGAAGCCATGCTGCCAGTATTTCAAATATCATCAAGGTCACCCAAGGTGGACAGGTTTCAGTAGAATGTCCAGACTAAGACAGACTAGGAAGGAAGGCCTGGAGATCTACTTCCAAAAATCAGCCGGTGAGAACCCTATGGATCACAAGAAAATGTGGTCTGATATACTGCTAGAAGATGAGCCCCCTGGGTTGGAAGGCACTCAAAATACCCGCTGGCCACAACAATGGACTTGAGCAGACCAACAATTGATCATGAAGATGGTGCGGGGGAGCAACATTTTGTCCTATTTTACATGGGATCACCATGAGTTGACGCTGACTTGATGACAACTAACAACAACAACAAAAACAACGTAGTTACCTGTAACAGGTATGGGAAGGGGGCAGGGGCACAGAGGATAGAAATGGAAGTGAGACATCTCTAAGAATGGCTTTTTATATAATTTTGATTTTAAACCACGAAAATGTGTCACACAATCAAAAATACAAGTAAAAAAAAAAAAGGAAAGAATGTGTTAACTAAAAAAAAAAAAAAAACTATGTTAACTAGATCATTAAATAACCACCAAAAATCAGAAAGATCTTGAGCTGAAATCTTCTCCATAAAATAACCCTCATATGACAATTCTGCCACCCGGTGACCTCTGGAAATATTAATAAGTATGGAGAATGACAAGTGAGCACCTCCAGCGCTGCATGTGTTTGTTGAAACATCTCAATTGATATTCCATCAATTCCTGGAGCCTTGTTTTTTGCCAATGCCTTCAGAGCAGCTTGGACTTCTTCCTTCAGTACCATCAGTTTCTGATCATATGCCACCTCTTGAAATGGTTGAACATTGACTAATTCTTTTTGGTATAATGACTCTGTGTATTCCTTCCATCTTCTTTTGATGCTTCCTGCGTCATTTAATATTTTCCCCATGGAATCCCTCACTATTGCAACTCGAGGCTTGAATTTTTTCTTCAGTTCTTTCAGCTTTAGAAAGGCCGAGAGCGTTCTTCCCTTTTGGTTTTCCATCTCCAGCTCTTTGCACATGTCATTATAATACTTTACTTTATCTTCTCTAGAGGCCCTTTCAAATCTTCTGTTCAGTTCTTTTACTTCATCAATTCTTCCTTTTGCTTTAGCTGCTAGACGCTCAAGAGCAAGTTTCAGAGTCTTCTCTGACATCCATCTTGGTCTTTTCTTTCTTTCCTGTCTTTTCAGTGACCTCTTGCTTTCTTCATGGATGATGTCCTTGATGTCATTCCACAACTCGTCTGGTCTTCGGTCACTAGTGTTCAATGCGTCAAATCTATTCTTGAGATGATCTCTAAATTCAGGTGGGATATACTCAAGGTCATATTTAGGCTCTCGTGGACTTGCTCTGATTTTCTTCAGTTCCAGCTTGAACTTGCATATGAGCAATTGATGATCTGTTCCACAGTCGGCCCCTGGCCTTGTTCTGACTGATGATATTGAGCTTTTCCATCGCCTTTTTCCACAGATATAGTCAATTATGGAAGACAGCTTCCTGGCCAACTGACTGGAAGAGATCCATATTTATGCCTATTCCCAAGAAAGGTGATCCAACTGAATGCGGAAATTATAGAACAATACCATTAATATCACACGCAAACAAAATTTTGCTGAAGATCATTCAAAAATGGCTGCAGCAGTATATCGACAGGGAACTCCCAGAAATTCAGGCCGGTTTCAGAAGAGGACGTGGAACCAGGAATATCATTGCTGATGTCAGATGGATCCTGGCTGAAAGTAGAGAATACCAGAAGGATGTTTACCTGTGTTTTATTGACTATGCAAAGGCATTCAACTGTGTGGATCATAACAAACTATGGATAACACTGCGAAGAATGGGAATACCAGAACAGTTAATTGTGCTCATGAGGAACTTTTACATAGATCAAGAGGCAGTTGTTCGGACAAAACAAGGGGATACTGATTGGTTTAGAGTCAGGAAAGGTGTGCGTCGGGGTTGTATTCTTTTACCATACCTATTTAAGCTGTATGCTGAACAAATAATCCCAGAAGCTGGACTATATGAAGAAGAATGGGGCATCAGAATTGGAGGAAGACTCATTAACAGCCTGCGTTATGCAGATGACACAACCTTGCTGACTGAAAGTGAAGAGGACTTGAAGCGCTTACTAATGAAGGTCAAAGACCACAGCCTTCAGTATGGATTGCACCTCAACATAAAGAAAACAAAAATCCTCACAACTGGAGCGACATCATTATAAACGGAGAAAAGGTTGAAGTTGTCAAAGGTTTCATTTTACTTGGATCCACAATCAACAGCCATGGAAACGGCAGTCAAGAAATCAAAAGATGCATTGCATTGGGCAAATCTGCTGCAAAGGACCTCTTCAAAGTGTTGAAGAGCAAAGATGTCACCCTGAAGACTAAGGTGTGCCTGACCCAAGCCATGGTATTTTCAATCACATCAAATGCATGTGAAAGCTGGACAATGAATAAGGAAGACCGAAGAAGAGTTGACGCCTTTGAATTGTGGTGTTGGTGAAGAATATTGAAGATACCATGGGCTGCCAAAAGAATGAACAAATATGTCTTGGAAGAAGTGCAGCCAGAATGCTCCTTAGAGGCAAAGATGGCGAGACTGCGTCTTACATACTTTGGACATGTTGTTGGGAGGGATCAGTCCCTGGAGAAGGACATCATGCTTGGCAGAGTACAGGGTCATCGGAAAAGAGGAAGACCCTCAAGGAGGTGGATTGACACAGTGACTGCAACAATAAGCTCAAGTATAACAACGATTGTAAGGATGGAGCAGGACCAGGCAGTGTTTCATTCTGTTGTGCATAGAGTCGCTATGAGTCGGAACCGACTCAACAGCACCTAACAACAACAACAACAACAATGGAGAATGAGGGCTAAACTGAGGTGCCTGGTAATGCCCTCACAGCCAGCTCTGAAACCATCTGGGAGCTGGAGCCATCTAGGGGACCGTTCGATGGCTCTGGAGACAGGCCGGCTTGGGTTGAATCTGTCATTTGCCACTTCCTGGGAGGTGAGTTTAAGAATGCAACCTGAAAAAAGTTGAATTGGCAAAAGTTGTGGGATAGACATATTTACAACAACAACAAAAGGGAAAACAAAAGAGTAGCTGCTGAGGCTGTTTATGCACAACCAAATAACCTCATGGAATTTGGTTCCTTCTTCTGGAAGTTTACTGTCATGGCTCCATGGGCCATCCTGGTTAATTAACATAATAACTTGTTTAGTGCTTCTGGTCTACCTCTTAGTTTGTTGCAGCATGCCTAGGGTCTTAAAAGCTTGCAAGTGGTCATCTAAGACACAACAATTGGAGCAAGAGAGGAAGAAGGAGAGTCAAGAATGGGAGGAAGAAATGAAATGTGTGGCTAGTTACCATCAGGAACAAATGCCTAATTTGCCATGAGACCAGAAGAACTGGATGGTGCCCAGCTACCATTACTGAACATTTTGATCAAAGATTCTATAGAAGAATCACGATCAAAAGGGGTGAAAATACAGAACAGAATTTCAAATTCTTATAGACTCTAGACTTTCTGAAGCCTGAAATTATTGCTCTGAGATAATCTTTAAACCTTAAACAAAAAATGTTCTTTGACATCTCCTTAAAACAAAACAGTAGTTTAACTAGTAAAGAACACCTGCCTTAAGCACTGTGCTTTTTTAAGAACTCTGTATGGGAACAAACTAACAACAGCAACTCAAAAGATTAGATAGGAACCTTCAGAGGCAGTGAGTTTATGTTAACGGGGGAGGAACGATTCAGAAAAGGAGGGTGAGAATGCTTTTACAACTTGAAGAATGTAATCAATGTCACTGAACTGTACATGTAGAAACTGTTGAATTGATTGATGTATATTTTGCTGTGTATATTCTTAACAACAACAAAATAAATAAAGTTCTAAAAACCATGAAAAGAAAGCAATTTGATCTCTGAGCCTGTTCGCTCATCTGTAACCAAGCATAATAATACATTTCCCACAGGTTATTGTAAAAACTTAAGTGAAGTATTGCTCCACTTAACTGCAGCATAGTTTCTGGCCCATATGAAATTAGTCTTTTCCATCCTCATAGTCTACCACACATGTGTACATTTGTGGTACTGTGGTGGCTTTCATGTTGCTGTGATGCTTGAAGCTATGCCACGAGTATTTCAAATACCAGCAGGGTCACCCATGGTGGATAGGTGTCAGTGGAGCTTTCAGACTAAGGCACAGTAGGAACAAAGGCCTGGTGATCTACTTCAGAAAATCAGCCAATGAAAACCTTATGAGTCACAACAGAACGGTGTCCAACTCGCTTGCTTTGGATATGCCATCAGGAGGGATCAATTGCTGAAAGAGGACATCGTGTTTGATGAAGTAGAGGGCCAAAAAGGGCTTGGAAGACCCTCAGTAGGATGGATTGGCACAACTCAAACATGCTGGCAATTGTGAGGATGACACAGGACTCCGCAACGTTTTGTTCTGTTGTATGTAAGTTTGCCATGAGTTGGAGTTGACTTGACAGCAGTGAACAAGACACGATGGTAGGTTATTGTGGAAGGGCCTACGAATCCCAGGAGCAAGAGGTAACCCATGGGGTCAGTGGCCTGAGAAGGAGAGAGCCTCAGGAAGGAAGCACATCTTTTCGTTACAGTATATCCGCAGTACAGACTCTGGTGTCCCAGACTCTACAGACACTATACATTGAAAAGTCCCCAGAGGGCATGGAGAGGTATTTCCAGAAAGGTGTGCTGTGGAGAGTGGGAGGCCCTGAGAACATTTGCTGGACCCAGAATTTAAACCCAGTCACCCCTGGCCTCCCTTGTCTGCTTCCTTTTTCATCTGCAATGCAGTTTGACTTCCTCACTGGAATTCTTTAGAAACTGCTGTGAAGGAGTTTAGATTCCTCTGTTTTCTTTGACTAAGATAAGAGATTCAATGTCTGCAACAGGGGGAGAAATGAGCTTTGAAAAAGACCTGCAGGAGATTTTTAAATCTTTGAGTTCGGTTTGGGCGTAGTTGGAGGCCTGACCTGGAATTATTTTTTCACTCATGTATTTTTGTCTCAGGAAGAGGTGCAGATACAGAAGCACTTCCTGGTTCTAGGACTGCCAAAGGCAACTGCAAAGAATGGCCAGCAAAACAAGAGGTGGCTTCTTGGTCTTAGTTCTAAGCTTGTTTCTGTTAGGGTGACAGAAAATTTGCCAGTGAGTATTGGTAATGGTTGCACAATGTGGTTCATTTAATTGATATCACTAGATTGTACATGTGAAAAATGTTGAATTGGCAAATGTTGTCTTATATACCTATTTACAGCAGTTAAAAAAAGACGACATGACCACTTCCGTTAAAAAAAAAAAAATTGCTTTAATTAAATACTGATTCCAAGTGTGACAATCAATTTCTGAGTGAGACTAATTAAGGAAAAAGAATTAAAAAAAAAAAAAAAAACCTGTAACATTTAGGTAAATTACTCTTGAAGCCATATTTATTCACTCATTTATTCATGAATGAATGAATAATAATAAACACATACTGAGTACATACGGCACCAGCTTGCATTCTAGTATGGTAAGACAGACACTGAGAAGTCTGATTAAGGTCCCTACCTGGTTGAGAGCAGAACTAAAAAAATCAGGAGGGATTTTAGGTTCTTAGATTTGGAAGGAACCCAGAGGTTCATCTCCCATTACCCCTCGTACCGCAGATCAAGAAACTGAGGTCCAGAGCAGTCCTACCCAAAGCCATGCAGCTAACTAAAGGCAGAGCCAAGAACAGGCTCCAGGTCTGCCAGCTCCAAGTCCAGTGCTATTATCCATCACAAGATGCTGGTTCAGAGAACAACTTTCAAGCGTATGGCAGAGAAGCAAAATGCTAGAAAATAATGTATTTGTTCGGTGTGGTAGAGGAGGTGAGTTAATGTCTTTATTTTTCTCTCTAAAAGTCTGGAAGAAGAAACTTCTTTATGGACAGGTACTAGGTAGGAGGGGAAAATGTACTTAATTAATCATTCCGTGATACACGTACAAATAAGGGGTTCTTGGGATAACATCCATTAAGGTCCTAAAGGAAAGCTTCAGTGTGCTCCGCTTGCTAATGAAAAATGAGTCACCTTACAACTTACATACTGGCTCCCTCTTCAAAATATGTCCCTTTGAATAAAAAGGCCTAGCGATTGTGGTTGAACTTGGAGTCACTTGGTCTCCATGGCAACCACAGCGAATCTCCACAAGTCACAGGAAAAGGGCACTTGACATCCTGAAGCACAATAGACAGACTCTTTATATTATATCCATTTCTCTCACTGCTAGAAGGATAAGCAATGGGAAAAGACGCCATCAAACACGCATTCCAGAGCTGCCGAGTAGAACCCTCTCTGCACTCAGCCTGATGCCTTAAGCTGTTGCTGAGTTCAAGAGTCATTCATGAATAGCACCACTCGTGACAGCCTCAGATTGCTCTGTGACACTCTCTACCTCAAGCACCCACAGAACTGAACCTAGCTGTAATTTAGATGTATCAGAAATTAGTTTAACCGGGTAAGACAGACAATCCAAATGAACAGTGCCTTAAACACACGAGGCTCTATTCTTTCACATAAAAGGTCTGGAAGTAGGCAGTTAGCTGTTATTAGTTGCCATTGAATTGGCTCTGATTCCTGGCAACCCCGGAACAAAACATTGCCCAGTTTTCTTTACATGGCACCATCTTTGTGGCTGTTGGTGTGCTGGGGTCTATTGTTAAGACCACTATCCTGTGGTGATCCACGGAATACGCACTGGCTAATTTTCAGGAGTGGATTGCCAGGTCTTCCTTCCTAGTCTGTCTTAGTCTGGAAGCTCTGTTGAAAACTGTCCATCGGGGTGACCCTGCTGGTAAGTTTCCAGCATACTAGCAACATGCAAGCCTCCACACTATGACAAACTGACAGGCAGGTGGTGGCGGAGGAACACTCCAGTGCATATATGGCTACTGCCCAGTGATTCCTATAAGGAAACTAGCCTCCTTCCAGAAATCTGTTCCACCATCCCTAGGGCGTGACTCTTTTCTTTGTGGTCCGAAAGCTATCATATTCCAGAGAGCAGAAGGACGAAGGGATGATGCAGAAGGGCCAATGGGTGTGTGCCCAGGTTTTACTCAAGTTGCCACACAATATTTGTACTAACATCTCATTGACCAGCACTTAAATCCTTGGTTACAACTGGTTGCAAAGGAAGGGAAGTGGGGAAATACAGTCTTTATTCCCGATGGCCCCGTGCCAAGGTGAAAAACAGGCATTCTATTATAAGGATGGAGGGAATATGGATACTTGGGTAGGGAGCCGGAAGTCTGTGGCATGATATGGAATTCCTTGAAGATCTGTCTCAACCTCTCAGTTCAAACTATAGCTCAATTTTTTTTATTGTAAATGTATTTGTACCAGAACATTTGCCTTTTCAACATTCTTCACCTGTACAACTCAGCACCCTTAATTATGTTCATCGTGTTGTGTGGCCATCACCATTATCCTCTTCCAAAATTTCCCGTCATCCTAACAGAAGCACAGTGTCCCCTAAGCAGCGAGTTCCCCTCCTCTCCTCCTTCCCGCCCAGCCCCGAACACCACTAATAAACTTTGGTCTCTATACACTTGCCAATCCTAGATATTTCATATAAGGGGAATCATACAGTATTTGTCCTTTTGTGTCTGACTTATTTTACTCAGCGTAATGTTTTCAAGCCTCATTCATGTCGTAGCGTGTATCAGGACTTCATTTCTCTTTGTGGTGAATAATACTCGATTGTGTGAATATACCACGTTTTGTTTACCCATTCATCTCTTGATGGACATTTAGGCTGTTTACACCTTTTTTGCTATTGTGAATAGTGATGCAGTGAACATTTGTGCGTAAGTATCTGCGTTATAGCTCAGTCTTGGCTCCGAGCTCTGGCCCGTAAGCCCACCAGTAAATTATATTTTATATATCTTATAATTGGAAACCCTGGTGGCATAGTGGTTAAGAGCTGTATCTGCTAACCAAAAGGTCAGCAGTTCAAATCCACCACGCTCTCCTTGGAAACTCTATGGGACAGTTCTACCCTGCCCTATAGGGTTGCTATGAGTTGGAATCAACTTGACGGCAACAGGTTTGGTTTTTTTTGTTTTTGGTTTACACTGAGAGTTAACCTCTGTACCAGTACTGAAGCTTTAGGATCATTGGCCCATAGTTATAATATATAAAACCAAACCAAAACAAAACAAAAAAACCAAACCCATTGCCGTTGAGTCGATTCTGACTCATAGCAACCCCTGTAGGACAGAGTGGAACTGCCCCATAGTATTTCCAAGGGGTGGCTGGTGGGTTCAACCTCCCAACCTTTTGGTTAGGAGCCAAACTCTTAACCACTGAGCCACCAGGGCTCCAACTCTTAGTATAGACGCCACTATACAATGAAGTCATGAGGCAGAGGAGCCTAGGGTGGGAGGCATCAGTGACATCGCTTGGTCCAGGATGGAACTCGTAGGCAGACATGTCTCCAGGTGGGTATGGCCTTCTGTTGTCCCTGAGCAGCAGCATGCCTGGGCCAGGGCACAGCTGGACACATCATAAAGCGAGGAATGCCTGCCCCCCAGCATTGCACTCAAGTGTGGGAGTGAGATATACTGATTGCCGGGAGCCAAAGAGTCTGAGGGTGCCACCTTTTGAGGGAGGGCTGAGAAAGTTAGCACCTGGAAGCCTCACAGCCCCGGACACTCAGGTCCATGAGAGACTGGGTTCAGGCGCAGCGTCGACTGCTGGGTTATTTATGGGGTGGTCCTGCTTCTTTCTCCCCAGGATTAGAGAGGGTCAGTTTTCAGGCAGTCTGGACTTACGGCTTCAAAAAAGGAAGACCACAGCCGAACAACTTAGAATAAGAATCGCATGTCTCAGGTTCTGAGATTCAAAACATACTTATGAACTCCCAGCAGATATAATAGGTTGTCAGAAAGGGCTTTTGTGTCTCAATGTTGGCTCTGGGGTATTAAAAGCAAATGTTTCTGCCATAAGCAACAGATTTGGGGAAAATGCATGATCGTAAGGACGTAAGTGCCAATTTTCTCAGCCCTTAAGCTTGGATTCTGTCAGGGGACAGGCAGGACACAGGGCAGAGGACAATGGAGGGAGGCAGCGATGGAGTTTCAATCCTACTGCCTCAGGCCCTCTCTCAGGGGCAAAGAGCCACAGAACCCCAGACACGCTTATGGATTTTGTTCCCTGAATTTCACTGGGGCTCTGAGCAGTGACAGACATAGCAGAGTAGAGTAGAGATGACAGCATGAGACACTGTCATGTGTCCCCTTTAAAATTCATTTCCACTCAAAACCTCAGAATGCAACCTTATTTGAAAATAGGGTCATACTGGATTAAGGTAAGTCTGAATCCTTACAAGGAGAGGAGAGGACAGAAGCACACTCAGAGAAGAGCCCATGTGAAGACAGAGGCTGGGACAGGGATGATGCTGCCACAAACCAAGGAACTTCTGGGGCCACCAGAAGCTGGAGGAGGCAAGGAAAGAATCCTTGCCTAGAGGCTCTGGACTTGACTCGGATTTCTAGTCCCCATAACCGTGAGAAAGTAAATGTCTGTTGCTTTAAGCCATCCTGCATTTAGATGGTGCTAGAGGGAGAGAGGACCTTGGGTGGCCCAGATGGATTGCTCTTGACTGCTATCCTAAAGGTTGGCAGTTCAAGCCCACCCAGGAGTACCATGAAAGAAAGGCCAGGCAATCTGTTTCCATAAAGATTTCAGCCAAGAAAACCATATGGAGCACTTTGTACCACATGGAGTGTCTAAGAGTTGGAATTGACTTAATGCAAATGGGTTTGAGTTTAGTTTGGGAGAAGAAAGAAGGGCAAGTTTTGAATTGATGAAGTCGAAAGCTGAACTGACTAAGAAAACTCTGAATTGACTGAGGAAAACTGGAATTGACAAAGTAAGTCATTTCTGTCATCAGGAGACATCAGGTTCAAGACAGAGACTAAGTTCAGTTATAAAATGAAGAACCCTCCATGTTTGGCCCACCTGAGTTTACAGCATGAGAAATTTGGACTTGCTACAAAATTGTGTATCAACCAGCTTAAAATATCATCAGACTTTATTTCTTATCCACTTGAATCGAACAGTAAGCAAAAGGTATTATCATTCCTGGAAGGATCTCAAGTTAAAAATAAGAGTTTCTGTGAGTTTACTCACAAATCTTCATGAACAATCCCCCCACTCTTTTCTTTTTAGCTAAAACCCAAACCCACTGCCGTCAAGTCGGTTCTGACTCATAGCGACCCCATAGGATAGAATAGAACTGCCCCCCCAGAGTTTCCAAGGAGCACCTGGTGGATTTCAACTGCTAACTGCCGTAGCACTTAACCACTACACCACCAGGGTTTCCTTTTAGCTAATAGGCACATTTAATCAAATGTTATTTAATCAGATGGGGACAGTGGTGGTCAGTGGTAGAATGCTCACCTTCTATGAGGGAGACCTGAGTTTGATTCCCAGCCAATGCACCTCATGGGAAGCCACTACCTTGTCTGTCAATGGGGGCTTGCATGTTGCTATGATGCTGAACAGATTTCAACGGAGCTTCCAGACTAAGACAGACTAGGAAGAAAGGCAATCTACTTCCAGAAAACAACAGCCAATGAAAACCCTGTGGATCACAACAGTCCAATCTGCAACTGGTCATGGGGACCACATGAGACTCGGCAGTGCTTTATTCTGTTGTGTATGTGGTCGCCATGCACGAGTCAGGGGCTGACTCAGCAAGAGCTAACAATATTTCATCAGACTTTATTCATATTTGTGGATAAAAATTGCACAGAAACCTAATTAAATAAGATCTGCCAAGAAGGGAATAATTGGCTTATCAAGGACCTCCAGAGAGGAGATCCTCACTGGACCTTCTCAGTCTTCTAGTTAGTGCTAACATCTTCATGCTTGGTCTCTCCAAGACAGGCTCTGCTGCTCCGCCACATCTCAGCATTTCCCAGAGGGTTCTGCTGCCACAGCCTCACAGACTTTTAGTCAGCCTCTCCCCTTCCCAGCATCCTTGGGGAAAGTTGGGTACCACTGCACTGGAGTAATAATGGGCGTAGCACCCAACAGGGTGGGAGTCTCAGTGGTGGTTCCCTTATTTGCTTGTTTTGTTTGACTCCTCATGCCTTCATTGAACTTCTTTCTGTAGCCTTTAAAAAAAAAAAAAAAGTAATCTGTAAACGCCTTCACGGTAGCCAAGTGGTCCCCCTAGACTCTGGCCTGTTGATTCCTGGTCACTTAATTAGGGCCAATTCCCTCTAGCTGTGAGACTCGGGCACATTATGTCACCTCGCTTAACCTTGATTTTCTCATGTATAAAAGCAGGATATTCATACTTTTCTCATGGAGATGTTGAAGGGGTTAATATAAATCTCAGCACCTGATGCACAGTGGGGCTCCTTGTCGTTTCTTTTCTTTCTCGATGCCTCTTCTGGGTGGAGAAGAACGCATGAGAAAGCATCCTCCACCCCCAAATCCTATACACTGGAATCTTTGAATAGCATTTGCTGAAGGTCTGCTCTACCCAGTAAGATATTTTGAGGTCATCTATGAAAGTATGTATCCAGACATAAGAACTGGTTTCCATCAAGTCAACTCTGACTCATGGTGATTTCATGTGTGTCAGAGTAGAACTGTGCTTCGCAACGTTTTCAAAGGCTGATTTTTGGAATCAGATCACCAGGCCTTTCTTCCAAGGCACCCCTGGATGGACTCCAACCTCCAACCTTTGGGTTAGCAGCTGAGTATGTTTACCATTTCCACCACCTAGGGACTACGCATTCATACACAGTTTTTTATTGTTAAGAGATCTCTGAATATTTGATTTCTCTTTAGTAGGAGTATTGGGAAGCCTTGATTTTTCTCAAAGAGAAAAATGGTTTTTCAGTTATAGAAGGTGGCCAAGCTGTAGAAAATCTAATTGACATACAAGAGCCCATTGTTTCTATGGTAAGTACTGAATTATGTCAGACAAAGATCAGAAAGCTGCTGCTGGCTTCCCAATGGATGTTAAAAATAGCTGGGATAGTGTGATTTCATTATCCAAAGCAAGGGTGAGGAGACTTAGAAAAAATCTAGCTGAGAGCTACTCGAAGTTGATGGTCTATTTAAAAGAACAGCAACTAAATAAACTGGGCTTATACAAAGAACAACAGAAAAATAGAAACCGTTTCCTACATTGGCTATTAATATAAAGGACACAACATAAAACTCTGTTCAACAAATAAAGAAAAAAATAAAGCCCTATACCATAAAATTTTGATTATCTGGTGCCCTTTGGAAACAAGCTGATAGCTGACTTTTCTATATAGCTCAGGATTTATATCTTCAAGCAATTATTTTTAAGACTTTAAAATGGCAATCTCTCTAAACAGATCCTACACTTCTGTACATTCTTAGAGTATAAAAGAGTGCAATTTAGCCTTCTCTTCCTGACTTTGGGTCTTACTAATTCATATTAATAACAATTATACCAAAAATCAAAATCAATGCCACTGAGTTGACTCATGGTGACTCCATATGTACCAGAGGAGAACTGTTCCCCATAGAGTTTTCAAGGCTGCCAGCTTTTAGAAGCCCATTTGCAGGTCTTTCTCCCAAGCTGACGCTGGGTGGGTTCAAACTGCCAACCTTTCGGTTAGTAGTCAAGTACTTAACCATTCGTGCCATTCATGAAGTCCTAACTATTACGCAGTCCTCTGTTAATACGAGGATGATCTCAAAATCAGTGTAGGTACCCATCTGAGGCTGTTTGCCTCTTTATTAGCCCCCGATTGCTGCATGTTTTTATATTCTCACTGCTGTTAGTATGTCCGTTACGTTATTATGTGGTCCCTTATCTTCTTCCTTATCTCCTTCAGTGATTGGCAAGTTAGATCCAAGTTCATTAAAGCTATTTGTAAACTAAGAGTAAATTGATTCTGAATGAACACCTGTGGGTTTGAAAGAAAGGAATATGAGCCTTAATGATTGGACTTTATATACTTTAGTTATTCAGAGCCTTTTTTGTTTATGTTTTACTCTGCTGGTTCCTGATTATACCTTGTTATCAAATGATACCAATGTCTATGAAAGCCTTTCAAAAACTGTAAAAACCAAACCCATTGTTGTTGAGTCAGTTCCGAGTCATAGAAACTCACAGAATAGAACTGCCCCATAGGATTTCCAAGAAGTGGCTGGTGGATTTGGACTGCCGACCCTTTGGTTAGCAGCCAAACACTTAACAACTGTGCCAAATTATAAAGTGCTGCTCATATATAGGGTAGTACTAGTATCTGTAGGGATTTTTGTATAACCTGCATTTTCAGCTCTGGTCAACCAGCTTTGCTCAGCTCTCTTAGTCCCTGAATAGGTTGTACTTGTCCATACACTGGTTCCAGTTACTACTTGCCTGCGAAAACAGAGTGAGCTGGGCCTGGCCCTAGTTTAGGAGGAAAGTGCACCTGGATAGAGGGTTTTATATTAACGAGACCTTGTTGGTTAAAGACGAATTTTTGCAACAAGTCTGGCAGGGGTTGCTGGCCACTGGGCTGACCGAGACCCTCTAGCTTGTCATGTGGGTCCTGGTGTGCTTCAGGCAGAGCTCCGAGGTCTCCCTGGAGGCCCACAGGGCCTGGAGCACCTGGAGCCCTCAGGCCAACCTCTTCTTGCCGTGAGCAGCCTTAGAGATCTATCCCAGTTTGCTGTATAAATATTACCATTTTCTATGTTTGTCATGGTGTGAAAAATGCCAAGAAGCGCAGGTGTAAGGTGGTTATGCTGGATTGCAAGAAGCCATGTTTAGAGGTGTAGATGGCCTAGTTGGTGGTGTTAGTTGCCATTAAGTCGGCCCTGACTTATGGCAACCCCACGCACAACAGAATGAAATGCTGCCTGGTCCTGCACCATCCTCATGATCAGCTGCCGATTGGCCCGTTGTGATCTATAGTGTTTTCACTGACTGATTTTCGGAAATAGATTGCCAGGCCTTTCTTCCTAGTCTATCTTAGTGTGAAAGCTCCTCTGAAACCTGTTCAGCATCATAGCAACACACAAGCGTCCATGGACAGATGGGTGGTGGCTGCACATGAGGTGCATTGGCCAGGAACTGAAGCAGAGTCTCCTGTTATGAAGGCAAGAATTCTCCCACTGAGCCACTAATGTCCCCAGATGGTTTAGTAGACCCTGCTTATGTGTACTCTGATCTTCACTTTCCTGGTGTCCTTCACTGAGGACACATTTTTCTTTCTTGTTACAGTAGACAGGTGTGGTCTGAGGAGTTCACTCTCAACAAAGCCACTGACCCACCCTCGTGTGAAACAACCAAGCTGGTCCCAATATGTGGGAGGCTTTAAATTAAATTAATTCATTTAACATGTATTTATGGAGCACAGTCACTGTAATAAACTCTGGAGACACAAGGATGAGTAACACAGAACCTCTACCCCAAGGAATTTGAAAGGGAGATGGACGTGTACACAAAGAATCCCAATATGATGTGATAAAGGAAAGCACCACACAATTTTGACCTTCATACAAGGACAGCTGCCCTGCCCCTTCTCTCCTCATCCAAACAGGAGACGAACACAGCACAGCAACAAGATTCTCAACCTCACTAAAACACCTCACGGCATGTTTCAAGTCTGTTGTTACAGTTCTGTGTGGTATGACAGCTTATTACGTGGCTGAAGAACCATAAAAAAAAAAAGATTCATTAATTTGCTCGTCCTGCTTATCTGCAGATAAACGTCCCAGTCTCAGTAGACGCCTGTGGTGTCTGACGCATTTACCACAGAGCAGGAGAGTGGGTTGAAGTGACTTCCTGTCACACCACAGTTATAGACAGGGAGCCCGGCCAAGAGCAGACACTGCAGAGCAGCTCTCCTCTGAGCCAAACCGCGAAGGTGGGCTCATTCTTTGTTTTCCTTCCACTGAAACCGTTTATCACACCTGAAAACTTTCCATTCTGAATTCATTTAAGATTTTTATTGAGAAAAGTCTGGAATGGGACAGACGGACACAATCAGGCTTTAATTTTGAATTTTTTTTAAGTCAGCTGTTATGGTAATTTTTGACCTAAGATAAAGGAGGGAAATCAAGCAAGTCAACAAAGCCACCTCTAATGATGACATTGTAAGTGCTTTGTTTTGAAAATCCAGGAACATTTTTGAGCTTCAGTGTGAAGGTTATGGTTTCCTTTTCAAACAAAATGACTTGAGATTTACTTCAGGTAAAGTTTAGGAGGACTTTGTTCTCTGAACATCTAAAATCCTTAAAGTCAATCTGAGTTTACCTGTTCTGTTCAGTAACATCACCAACAACTAACATTAATTGAGCATTTGCCTGGGACTGTGCCAAGTGTTTACATGGATTAACTCTTATTAGTCTAAAATCAGAAAGTTATTCGTGTGTCAAATTTTATATTACTTTGATCTTTCTCACAAGTATGTTTTGTTGCCTGATAAAAGATTCAAGAGACAGAAAAAAAAAAAAAAAATAGACTGTCAATGCAGTATTGGGCATAACTGTTGTCCGGTGATTATCTAAAGTTCTGGATTGGTTTTGAGAACATGCTTATTACCCCTCCCAGGCCAGGCAGGTTTAGAGCCTATGTGCTCTGAGGACAGAGCTGTGTGTGTTAGTCAGGTTCTCTAGAGAAACAGAACCAGTGAGGTGCATACATAGAGATAGAGTTTTACTTCAAGGAATTTGCTTACAGGATTGTGGAGGGCTGGCCAGTTCAAAATCTGTAGGTCAGGCAACAGACTGGAGACTCCTATAGACTTGTATTCCAAGGTCCATAGGTCAAATGATGACAAGAATGAAGAGTAAGAATGTTCTGGCAGAATAAATGTCTATCATCTGAAGGCAGAACACTCCCTAGGGAAACTCTCCCTCTCTCTCTCTCTCTTTTATTTTTTTTTTGTTCTTAAAGTCTTCAACTCATTAACTGAGGCCAACCATCATTAATCTGCTTTATTTGAAGCCAACTGACTTAACCACATGTAAATATAACAGCAACTAGACTAGCATTTGGCTAAACAACAAGGCACCTTAGCCTAGCCAAGGTGATACATAAAATTAACCATCACACTGTGTTTGTTACCTATTCAGATTCTACTTTGTACTTTATGTAACCCAATAATTTACCAGCAACAATGAACTAGGGTCTCCTACGTTTGAGGCAAATGTTACATTGGCTATGAGAAGGCTTCATGAAACAAACACTTTTAGAACAGAGTACACTTCTGTGGTTTTGCCCAGAGAGGTCAATATTGGTGCCTGGTATATCTGAAGCATCAAAAACCAAACCTGTTGCCGTGGGGTCAATTCCAACTCATAGCGACCCTATAGGACAGAGTAGAACTGCCCAATAGAGTTTCCAAGGAGTGCCTGGTGTATTCAAACTGCTGACCTTTTGGTTAGCAGCAGTAGCTCTTAATTACTACACCATCAGAATTTCCATCTGAAGCACAGACACTCAATATTCCACTCATTTCAGCAGCTCAAAAGCCTGACTTTCCTTCTCCAAAGCAGCCAGCTCACCATACTTTGGTCACATTGGCCTCCTTTTTCGTCCTTCAGGCACACCAAGTCCTTTTTTGGCCTCAGGGCCTTTGCACTTGCTGTGCCCTCTGCCTGGAAGGCTCCCTCATCCAGCTGTTTTTAAGCTTGCTTATTCTCATTCTTCAGATCTTTGCTCAAAAATCAAGATGTTTTCCCTGACCACTTTGCTAAAGTAGGACTCCGCAAGTTACATATTACATCATCCCCAAGTTACTTGTTACACTACCTATTACATTTGTTTCCAACACAGCATTAGTTCTAATCTGTGGTTACCTTGTAAATTTACTTGCCTGATGTCCGGCTCTCTTCCCAGCCACGTAAGATCCATGACAGTGGGGCCTGTGTTCGCCTTGCTCACCACCAAATCCCCACTGCCCAGCACAGTGCCTGGCACCTAGTAGTTGCTCAATGGACATTTATTGAGTGAGTGAATGAGTAAATGAATTAAAGTATAAATGAATAAATATTCAATTTAGCTATATTAGTAAAATGGGATATTATCGGGTAGCATACAAGCCTTCTGGAGTCCTGGTGGCCCAGTGGTTAAGAGCTTGGGTGCTAACCAAAAGGTCGGCAGTTTGAATCCACCAGCTGTTCCTTGGCAACCCTAGGGGCAGTTCTACTCTGTCCCATAGGGTCGCTACAAGTCAGAATGGACTTGACGGCAATGGGTTTGGTTTTGTTACATAAGCCTTACTACATTTATATTGGAGTTCCTGGGTGGTACAAACAGCTAACACACTTGGCTGCTAACTGAAAAGTTGATGGCTTGAGTTCACCCAGAGGTATCTCAGAAGAAAGGCCTGGCAATTTACTGCTGAAAAATCAGCCTTTGAAAACCATATGGAGCACAGTTCTTCTCTGACACACATGAGGCTGCCATGAGTCAGAATCAACTCAATGGCAACTGGGAGTATATTTATATTGTTGCTTCTCTGAAAAACGTGCCCCTGTGAATCAAATTGTGAGTGGGCTGAAGACTACACGTAAGGGTAAAAATGGGCCAGCACAGAAAGTGCAAATGGTAATATGAAAATACTAAATTTGCCTTTGAAGAAGGATAAAGGAAGTTGACGGGTCTTGAAAAATCTTTAGGTCCGAAAATATTTCATCTGTCAAAATCTTGCCGCTCATTCCTTTTTCCCACTCTTGATATGACTGCTCCTGGAAAAATAGAAATGTCCACCCACATTGCTGATTGCCTCGTGTTTCCTGTAAAAACTGGGGGAGGGAAAAAAGGCAGAGGAGAATGGTTATAGGGAGGTGCTAAAAAGCTTCTTTTAGAGACCCCCTAATTCCTTGGTCTGTTTTAATGGGGCAACTCCTGTTTTAAGTCTTAGGCTTTTGAATCTATAGAAATCTACAGCTGACACTGTAAGCCATTGGCTACCGGGAAATGAAGCCATCAAATACGATGCTAATTTGATTAATAGAGGAGGGAGGATATTTGTTATGAGCAGCCTCGAGTTGCTGCAAGAGATTGCCAGGATGTAGGCCTCTGCCCACAGGAGGGAGAGAAGACTGGAGGAGTCTAAAAGACAGAAAAAATAATGCCCTTGACCCTCAGCCTCAGTCCTGAGGGACTGTGAAGCTGAGATGGAGATCAGGTCCCAGAGGGAAAGGACGTGACTGCAGTTTGGGGGGAGCTCTGGGACTCTGTTGCTTCTGATCCTGTATATAGTAACCAAACCACTTGCTGTCGTTTGCTGTCGAATTGATTCTGACTCAGGGTGACCCCAGGTATTACAGTAGAACTATGCTCCATAGTGTTTTCCATGACCGATTTTTCGGAAGTAGATCCCTAGGCCTTTCTTCTGAGGTGCCTCTGGGTGAACTTGAACCTCCAACCTTTTGGTTAGCAGCTGAGGGTGTTACCTGTCTACACCATCCAGGGACTAGTAAACTGTTGGGATTATCCAAATCTTAAGAGTGGAAGAGTGACTACAGCCCAGATTTTAAAGTGGCCGCGACTGTGCAGGGAGAAAGAGATTGGTGGTGCTTACTGGTTCTTGTGTCAACAGAAGAATAAGCTGGCAGTTCACTCCCTGCCATTGAACACCCTTCAGGGTCTTGGGGAACACATTGTTGGGTGACAGTCTCACAAACAACCTCTAAAGAGCTGGCCATTTCCTCTAATATGTTCAAAGTGCCACTTGAGATGTACAAAGTCCTGTAGAGACTCAGAGAAGGAAAGGCGCACTTCTGTAGATCAGGAAAAGGCTTCAGGAAAGAGCTGGCTCCACAGGATAAGCAGATCTAAGTGGACAGAGAAAGAAAGGCATTCTGGGAGATCAGAGGGCAATAAGAAAGATACAGAAGAAGGAGCAGGGGAAGTTGTAAACGACTGATGTGGAGGCCTGCTACATTTGGTTTAGAGAAGAGGAAGAAGTTAACAAGCCACTGGGGACCCACAGAGGGAAACAGGGTTCTTACTCCGGAAAAGAGTGTTAAAAGTGGAGGCTGATTGACAGATAACAGTTTGGAAAAGACCGACTAGCTTTGCCTTCATCTGAAGGCAAATAAATATTCATATCTTTACCAGTAGATACCTGTTGGCAGCCACAATGTTGCCAGGTATCGTCCTAGCACTGGGGATGAAGTAGGGGCCACTGTAGACAACAGGTCCCTGAATGGCACAAATGGTTTGCACTTCACTGCTAACCTAAATGTTGGCAGTTCAAACCTCCCAAGTGGCACCACAGAAGAAAGTCCTAGAAATCTGCTTCCATAAAGATTATGGCCAAGAAAACCCTATGGAGCAATTCTGCATGGCCACAAGCAGCATTAGTTGGTCCTGTTGCATTTCATTTCCCCTGAACTCCTGACTCTATGCATTGCAGGCCAAGGGTTTTACCCTAGAAGCCTGGTCTGCAGTGGATAGCAGTGATGTCACCCCATGGCCTGATTAGAGCTGGGTACATTGCTTTTACTAATGAGGGAACTAAGGCTCAGGGTGATGAAGGGACTTGCCCAAGATTACACAGTGGTGGAGCAAGTCCTTACTAGAGCCCACTTAACCTGACTTGAGTCAGCTTTTCTGACTTACAAGAGAATCTTAAAGGAAAGTGTTTGTATGGGGGGACCATGGTCTCAGGGAACATCTAGTTCAATTGGCATACAGAGTTTATAAAGAAAATGTTCTACATTCTACTTTGGTGAGTAGCATCTGGGCTCTTAAAAGCCTGTGAACGGCCATCTAAGATACTCTGCTGGTCTCACCCCTTCGGGAGCAAGGGAGAATGAAGGAAACTAAAGATACAAGGGAAAGATTAGTCCAAAGGACTAGTTGACCACAGCTACCACAGTCTCCATCAGACTGAATCCAGTACAACTAGATGGTACATGGCTACCACCATTGACTGCTCTGACAGGGATCACAGTAAAGGGTTCTGGACAGAGCTAGAGAAAAAGGTAGAACAAAATTATAACTTACAAAAAAAGTCCAGACTTATTGACCTGACAGAGATGAGAAACTCCAAGAGTATGGCCCCTGGACACCCTTTTAGCTCAGTAATGAAGTCATTCCCAAGGTTCGCCCTTCAGCCAAAGATTAGACAGGTCCGTGAAACAAAACAAAGACTAAAGGGGCACACCAGTCCAGGGCCAAGGACTAGAAGGCAGGAGGGGACAGGAAAGCTGGCAACAGGGAACCCAAGGTCAAGAAGGGAGAATGTTGACATGTTGAGGGGTTGTTAATCAATGTCATAAAACAATATGTGTACTAACTGTTTAATGAGAAGCTAGTTTGTTCTATAAACCTTCACCCAAAGTACAATAAAAATAAAATAAATAAAGGAAGGTGTTTGTACTGAAAGGAGGTGGGGAGATTCTAAACTTTCAAAAACATCCTTGCTTCCCAGTTGCCTATGACAGTGATTGTCCACCTTGGCTGCACATCAAACTTAACCTGGGAAGCTTTTAAAACTCCCAGTGTTCAAGGCCTACCCAGGCCAATTAAAGCAGAATCTCTGGTTACTTGTACACCAATGTTCACTGCAGCATTATTCACAATAGCCAAAAGGTGGAAACAACCAAAGTGTCCATCAACAGATGGATGTTTAAACAAAATATGGTATTGCCATCGAGCCAATTCCATCTCATACCGATTCCATGTGACTGAGGAGAACTGCCCATAGACTTTTCTAGGCTGCAATCTTTACGGGAGCAGATCACCAGGTCTTTTCTTTCTCGGAGCCTCTGGGTGGGTTTGCAGCTTAACCATTACACCACCACCCACCAGTGCTCCTAAAATGTGGTATACCAATACCAAAAACTCAAACCAAACAAGTTGCTGGGGAATCAGTTCTAACTCATGGTGACCGCAATGGAATATCATTGTTAGGTGCTGAGGAGTTGGTTCCAACTCATAGCAACTCTATGTACAACAAAACGAAACATTGCCCAGTCCTGTGCCACCCTCACAGTTGTTGCTATGTTTGAACTTATTGTTGCAGCCACTGTGTCAATCTGTCTCATTGAGGGTCTTCTTTTTCAATGACCCTATACTTTACCAAGCAAAATGTTCTTCTCCAGTGACTGATCCCTCCTGATAACATGTCCAAAGTACTTGAGATGAAGTTTCACCATCCTTGATTCTAAGGAGCACTTTCACTGTACTTTTTCTAAGACAAGTCTCATGAACTTGTTTTAACCTTCTTCAGCTTCAACTTGAACTTGCATATGAGCAATTGATGGTCTGTTCTACATTCAGCCCCTGGCCTTGTTTGGACTGATGATACTGAGTTTCTTTATTGTCTCTTTTCACGAGGTAGTCTATTTGATTCCTGTATATTCCTTCTGGTAAGGTTCACGTGTATAGTCACTGTTTATGTTATTGGAAAAAGGTATTTGCAATGAAGTCATCGGTCTCGCAAAATTCTATCATGTGACCTCTGGTGGTGAGTCTATCACCAAGGCCATATTTTCCAACTACCAAACCTTCTTTGTTTCCAACTTTCACATTCCAATCACCAGTAATTATCAATGCACCTTGATTGCATGTTTGATCAATTTCAGAATGCAAACATTGGTAAAAATCTTCAATTTCTCTATCTTAAGCCTTAGTGGTTGGTGTATAAATTTGAATAATAGTCCTATTAAATGATCTTCCTTGTAGGCATACGGATATTATCCTATCACTGACAGCGATGTACTTCAGGATGCATCTTGAAATGTTCTTTTTGATAATGAATGCGATGCCATTCCTCTTCAATTTATCAGCCCCAGCATAGTAGACTACATGATTGTCCAATTCAAAATGGCCAATACCATTTCAGTCCACTAATGTCTAGGATATCAATCTTTGTTCATCCCATTTCTCTTCTGACAACTTCTAGCTTTCCTAGATTCATACTTCATATTCCACATTCTGATTATTAATGGATATTTGCAACTGATCCTTCTCATTTTGCGTCATGCCACATCAGCAAATGAAGGTCTCAAAAGCTTTACTCCATCCATGTCATTAAGGTCGACTCCACTTTGAGGAGGGAGCTCTTCCCTAGTTGTATTTTTTTTTTTAATATTTATTGTGCTTTAAGTGAAAGTTTACAAACCAAGTCAGTCTCTCATACAAAAACTTATATACACCTTGATATATACTCCTAGTTGCTCTCCTTCTAATGAGACAGCACACGCCTTCCCTCCATTCTCTAGTTGCATGTCCATTTGCCCAGCTTCTGCCCTCCTTTGCCTTCTCATCTTTTCTCCAGACAGGAGCTGCTCACATGTGTCCACTTGATCCAAGGAGCTCACTCTTCTCCAGAATCATTTTCTTTCCCATAGTCCAGTCCAATCCCTGTCTGAAGAGTTGGCATTGGGAATGGTTCCTGTCTTGGGCTAACAGAAGGTCTGGGGACCATGACTTCTGGGGACCTGCTAGTCTCAGTTGGACCACTAAGTCTGGTCTTCTTATGAGAATTTGGGGTCTGCATCCCACTGCTCTCCTCCTCCCTTAGGGGTTCTCTGTTGTGTTCCCTGTCAGGGCAATCATCAGTTGTAACTGGGCATCACCTAGTTATTCTGGTCTCAGGCTGACGTAGTCTCTGTTTTTTTTTTTTTTTTCTAGTTGTATTTTGAGTGCCTTCCAATCTGAGGGGTTCATCTTCCCACACTATATCAGATAGTGTTCCGCTGCTAATCATAAGGTTTTCAATAGCCAGTTTTTTCAGAAGTAGATCACTAGGTCCTTCTTCCTAGTCTGTCTTAGTCTAGAAGTTCTGCTGAAAACTGTCCACCATGGGTAACCCTGCTGATATTTGAAATACCCATGGCATAGCTTCCAGCATCACAATAAACACACAAGCCACCATGGTACGACAAACAGAGAGATGAGTGGTAGAATGAAATATCATTCAACATTAAAAAGAAATGAAATTCTGATGCACACTATGACATAGACGAACCTTGAAAACATGTTGAGTGAAATAAGCCAGACAGAAAAGGACATATATTGTATGATGTCACTTATGTGAAATATCTAGAATAGCCAAATGCATAGTCACACAAGTGGATTAGTGGTTACCAGGAGCTGGGGAAGGGACAAGGAGGAGTGATTCCCAACGGCATTGAGTTTCGGTTTGCGATGATGAAAACTTTTGGAAATAAATGATGCTGATGACTGCACAGCACGATAAGTATAATTGATGTCACTGAGTTGTAAAGTTAAAAATGGTTAAAATGGCAAACTGTTTGCTTATATATATTTTACCACCATTAAATTTTTTTTAAAGGCAAACAAACAATCTCTGGAGGTGAGCCCCAGGCATCAGCATTTCTTAGAACTTCTCAGATGGGACCAGTGTGTGGCTGAGGCTGAGAACCACTGCTTAATGGCAAGCCCAGTTGCAGCTGCTGAAAATAAAAATACAGTAATTTAGGAGTGCTCTAGGAAAAAAAAGAGAAAAGGATTGATAATTTGCTACTTTTCTCTGGCCACAGTGGAGCAGTCATTTTTCAAGATAAGGACCTGGGTTAAGTGGGTGTAAAAATATGAATAAAATTTAAAATAAATTACTAAGTGAGACATAAAAGCCGTAAATAATGTAAAAAGGGGAAACGCCAGAAGAACTAGGGCAGAAAGCAAAGCCAAGAAAACAGAAGAAGCGGGTCACTCAGAGAAGACTCTGTGGGGTCTGAATACAAATGGAGGAAGGAAAGCTAGTACGCAAATCCTGTCTTTTTGAAACTTTGGAGCAATAAGTATTTCGGATGCCTGAGGGATATCAGCTCTTAAAAATGATCGACAAGCTCTAGCCACAGGCTGCCAACGCCTTCCATGAGGACAATCCCTGCCAGGTATGTGCAGCGTGTTCAGGGCTGAGCAGGAAGCTGTGAAGGGCAGTAGAAATTCTGCAACTCCAGCCAGCCTCACCCTTCGCAGGTGCAGTGTGGGGAAAATCCTTTGGGGGATGGGGAAGAGAGAGGGACTTTGTTCAGTTTGCAAAAGCTCTGGTGATTTGGACATACTCCTGTCCTCTTCCTCCCCCTCCACCCCTCCATCCCTCCACTGAGAACTTCTGGTCCTCATAAGGACTTACCTCTGTGACCTGCTCCCCTGTAGGCCCCATACAATCAGAAACTTCACAGTCATTGGCACTTTCAAAGCAACTACCTGAAAGAACACACCTGGTGGCAAGGTGGCAGGTAATGGTTTCAAATCACTGTCACTTGGACTGTGATTGACATTAGCCTCAGTAATGGTTACCACCCAAACCTACCAAAAGAAAAACACCAGTGCCCAGTGACTGAAAACAATGTGTTCTTGAGAGGAGCTTTCTGGCTGAGTTTTATAAACTCAAACTATGTCAGCAAATGTAAGCATTTATTTCCACCAACCATCTGTCAGTTTGTCATACTGTGGTGGCTTGTGATGTGTTGCTATGACACCAGAAACTATGCCTCTGGTATTTCAAACACCAGCAGGGTCACCCATGGTGGATAGGTTTCAGCAGAGCTTCGAGACTAAGACAGACTAGGAAGAAAGGCCTGGTGATTTACTTCTGAAACGTAGCCAATGAAAACCCTATGGATCACAACAGAATATTATCCTATATAGTGCTGGAAGATGACACCCCTGGGTAGGAAGGCACTCAAAATACACAGTGGCCAAAAAGATGGCACAGGACCAGGCAACGTTTGGTTCTGTTGTACATGGGGTCGCCATGAGTCAGAGCTGACTCGATGACAACTAACGATGAAACAATAAAGCGCTCATTTGCTTTATGATTTCAGGGTCACACTTTCTCCCTCAGACACTCTACTGAAGAGAAATCCCACTGTGAAAGGTTTATTTGTTTGAACTGACAATTCTTTACCATTAATTAATTATGCTTGAAAGCTGTTAGGTACTTGGAATTGCTACGTGTTTGGAGATAATTGTAAGGCACTGAGTCCTACCCTGATGGCATAGTGGTCAAGTGCTACTGCTGCTAACCAAAAAGGTCGGCAGTTTGAATTCACCAGGAGCTCCTTGGAAACTCTATGGAGCAATTCTACTCTGTCCTATTAGGGTCCTATGAGTCCGAATCGGCTCGATGGCAACGGATTTGGTTTTTCTTTTTTTGTTTTTTTGGTTTTGAGTCCTAAGATACCTCTATGAATTGTACTAGAGCCAGGGCAAGAGAATTTTGTGATATTTGGATGATTTTAGTTCTCGGGTATTGCAAGAATTATGTGTGTGGTTCTCTAACTCAACCTATTTGACCTGTGAAAACCTCGAGAAGATAGAGGAGTTTTGATTAAAAAGTACTCTTTATACTCTCTGAAGACTTTGTTTGTAACATGGCTAAAAAGGAAAAGTTGGTATGGAAGATCTTCCTTGCCTTCTCAGTACACTTCCATGTAGTTGCAAGTTGTACCTTTCCCTGCTTTATAACATGGAGTATTCCAGATTGTTCTCAAAGGCTTTGATTGGATGAGCATAAATGTTTGATTTTTATGAGCTCCCGGTTATCTAATTTCTCTTCTGGTGTTTGTGCTTTGTTAATAATGTTTTGTACATTGTTTATGCTGTGTATCAGGACTCCTAGCATTGTCCCTATTTTTTCTTCCATGATCTTCATCGTTTTAGATTTTATATTTAGGTCTTTGATCCATTTTAAGTTAGTTTTTGTGCATGGTGTGAGGTATAGGCCTTGTTTCGTTTTTTTTTGCAGGTGGATATCCAGTTATGCCAGCACCATTTGTTAAAAAGACTGTCTTTTCCCCAATTAACGGACTTTGGGCCTTTGTCAAATACCAGCTGCTCAAAGGTGGATGAGTTTATGTCTGGATTCTCAATTCTGTTCCATTGGTCTATGAATCTGTTGTTGTACCAGCACCAGGGTGTTTTGTCTACTGTGACAGTATAATAGGTTCTAAAATCAGGTGGTGTAAGGCCTCCCACTTTGTTCTTTTTCAATAATGTTTTACTTATCCAGGGCCTCTTCCCCTTCCATATGAAGTTGGTCATTTGTTTCTTCATTTCATTAAAAAAATACCATTGGAATTTGGATCGGGATTGCATTGTTTCTGTAGATCTCTTCAGGTAGAATAGACATTTTCACAGTGTTGAGTCTTCCTATCCATGAGCAAGGCATGTTTTTCCACTTATGTAGGTCTCTTGATTTCTTGCAGCAGTGTCTTATAGTTTTCTTTGTATAGGTCTTTTTTGTCTCTGGTTCGGATAGGATGTGTTTTCATTCTCATTGGATTCTATGAATTACTTTTTCCATCCTTAATTTCTTCTGTAACCCAATAGTTTTTGAGCAAGATATTGTTCAGTTTCCTTGTGTTTGATTTTTTTTTCCCTTGCTTTTTCTGTCATTGAATTCTACTTGGGGGCTATTGTAAATGGTATTGATTTGGTAATTTCCTCTCCGAAGTTCTCTTTGTTGGTGTAGAGGAATCCAGCTGATTTTTGTATGTTTATCTTCTATCCTGATGCTTTGCTGAAATCTTCTATTAGTTCCGGTAGTTTTCTTGTGGATTCTTTAGGGTTTTCTGTGTATAAGATCATATTATCCACAAATAGAGATACTTTTACTTCCTCCTTACCCATCTGGATGCCCTTTATTTCTTTATCTAGCCTAATTGCTCTGGCTAGGACCTCCAGCACAGTGTTGAATAAGAGTGGTGATAAAGGGTATCCTTGTCTGGTTCCTGATCTAAAGGGAAATGCTTTCAGACTCTTTCCACTTAAGATGATGTTGGCTGTTGGTTTTGTATAAATGCCCTTTATTATGTTGAGGAATTTCCCTTCTTTTCCTATCTGCTGAGAGTTCTTATCATGAATATGTGTTGGACTTCCTCAAATGTCTTTTCTGTATCAGTTGATAGGATCATATGGTTCTCGTCTTTTATTTTATTTATGTGGTGGATTACATTGATTATTTTTCTAATGTTGAACCATCCCTGCATACCTGGTATGAATCCCACTTGGTCATGGTGAATTATTTTTTTGATGTTGAATTCTATTGGCTAGCATTTTGCTGAGGAATTTCGCATATAAGTTCATGAGGGATATTGGTCCCTAATTTTCTTTTTTTCGTGGTGTCTTTACCTGGTTTTGGTACTAGGGATATGGTGGCTTCATAGGGTTTGGGAGTATTCCTTCCTTTTCTATGCTCTGAAATACTTTTAGTAGTACTGGTATTAACTCCTCTCTGAAAGTTTGGTAGAACTCTCCAGAGAAGCAGTCAGGGCCAAGGCTTTTTTATGTTGAAAGTTTTTAAATTCCTTTTCAATCTCTTCTTACAGGTTTATTTAGTTGTTCTACCTCTGTTTGTGTTAGTTTAGGTAGGTAATGTGTTTCTAGAAATTTGTCCATTTCCTCTAAGTTTTCAAATTTGTTAGAGTACAATTTTTCAAAATATTCTGTTATGGGGATTCTTCTAATTTCAGTTGGATCTGTTGTGATATCACCCATCCAATTTCTTATTCAGGTTATTTGCTTCCTCTCCTGTTTTTCTTTTGTCAGTTTGGCCAATGATTTGTCAATTTTACTGGTCTTTTCAAAGAACCAGCTATTGGTCTTGTTAACTCTTTTGATTGCTTTTCTAGTCTCTATTTCATTTAATTCTGATCTAATTTTTATTATCTGCTTTCTTCTGGTGCACAAGGGTTTCTTTTGCTGTTCTTTTTCTAGTTATCTGAGTTCTTGGGTTAATTCTTTGATTTTGGCCCTTTCTTCTTTTTGTATGTGTGCATTTATTGCAATAAATTGACCTCTGAGCACTGCTTTTGGTGTGTCCCGGAAGTTCTGACAGGATGTGTTTTCATTCTCGTTGGATTCTATAAATTACTTTGTTCCATCCTCAATTTCTTCTGTAACCCAATAGTTTTTGAGCAAGGCGTTGTTCAGTTTCCATGTGTTTGATTTTTTTTTTTCCTTGCTTTTTCTGTTAATGAATTCTACTTTTATGGCTTTATGCTCAGAAAAGATGCTTTGTAATATTTCGATGTTTTAGATTCTGTTAAGACTTGCTTTATGGCCTAATATGTGATCTATTCTGGAGAAGGTTCCATGTGTGTTGGAAAAAGAAAGTATACTTGGCTGCTGCTGAGTGGAGTGTTCTGTATATGTCTACGAGGTCACATTGGTTGACTGTGGCATTTAGATCTTCCGTGTCTTTGTTGAGCTTCTTTCTGGATGTTCTTTCCTTTACCGAAAGTGGTGTGTTGAAGTCTCCTACTATTATTATGGATCTGTCTATCTCTCTTTCCAATGCTGTTAGAGTTTGTTTTATGTATTTTGGAGCCCTGTCGTTAGGTGCATAAATATTTGTTATGGTTATATCCTCCTGGTATGTGACCCTTTAATCATTACATAGTGTCCTTCCTTATCCTTTGTGGTGGGTTTTACTATAAAGCCTTTTTTGTCAGAAGTTAATATTGCCACTCCTGCTCTTTTTTGATTGTTGTTTACTTGATATATTTTTTTCCATCCTTTGAATTTTAGTTTGTTTATGTCTTTAAGCGTAAGGTGTGTGTCTTGTAGGCAGTTTATAGACAGATCTTGTTTTTTTATCCATTATGCCACTCTCTGTCTCTTTATTGGTGTATTTAGTCCGTTTACATTCAGCATAATTATTGGTAGGTATGAGTTTAGTGTTGTCATTTTGATGTCTTTTTTTGTATGTGTTGTTTACAGTTTCTTTGTTCCACTTAATTTTCTGTGCTGAGTCATTTTTCTTTATATATTTTCCTTTCCTCTTTTTCATTGTTGTTGATTTTGTATTTGATGAATCTTTATGTTTTTCTTGTTTTCTTATTCTGATGTGTAGGATTGTTGGTTTTCTTTGTGGTTACCTTAATATTTACCCCTATTTTTTCTAAGTTTAAATCAATCTTTTTTTCTTTGTATCATCTTGACTTCCTCTCCACATTAAAGATCTATGACTACCTTTTTTAGTCCCTCTTTTTTGTTTTAATGTTGTCACATTTTACATAATGACATTTGTGTTTCCCTGTTTTGAGCACTTCAGCTTTGATTTATTCCTGTGATTTCCCTATCTGGGTTGATATCTGGTTGCTCTGTCTTGTGTTCCAGTTTTGGGTTGTTATCTGATGTTACTGACTTTCTAACCAGAGCATTAATTTTAGTATTTCTTGTAATTTTGGTTTGGTTTTTGCAAATTTCCTAAACTTCTTTGTCTGGAAATGTCCTAATTTCACCATCATATTTAAGAGACAGTTTTGCTGGATATATAATTCTTGGCTGCCAATTTTTTTTGTTCAAGTCTTTATTATATATGTCATCTCATTGCCTTCTTGCCTGCATGGTTTCTTCTGAGTAGTCCAAGCTTAGTCCTATTGACTCTCCTTTGTAGGTGACTTTTTGTTTATCCCTAGCTGCTCTTAAAATTCTCTCTTTATCTTTGGTTTTGGCAAGTTTGATTATAATATGTCTTGGTGACTTTCTTTTGCATCTACCTTCTGTGAGGTTCAATAAGCATCTTGGATAGATATCTTCTCATCTCTCATGATATCAGGGATGTTTTCTGTCAACAAATCTTCAACAATTCTCTCTGTATTTTTTGTTATCCCCCCCGTTCTGGTACTCCAATCACTCATAGGTTATTCCTCTTGATAGAGTCCCACATAATTCTTAGGGTTTCTTCATTTTTTTTAATTCTTTTATCTGATTTTTCCTCAAATATGTTGGTGCCCAGTGCTTTATCTTCAGTCTCACTCGTTCTGACTTCCATTGTCTTAATTCTTCTCTTATAACTTTCTATTGAATTGTCAAATTCTGAAATTTTATTATTAATCTTCTGAATTTCTGTTTGCTGTCTCTTTTGGATTCTTACAGCCTATTGGTCATTTTGCACTTGTCTAATCTGCTTAAGTTCCTTTAATGCTTTGTCTGTGCTTTCCTTGGCTTGTTCTTCATTTTGCCTTATCTCCATCCTGATCTCTTGCAGAGTTCTGTATATTAATATTTTGTATTCTCCCTCTGGTAATTCCAGAAAATTCTCTTCATCTGGTAGAGTTCTGGATTCTTTGTTCTGGGAGTTTACTGAAGCCATCATGGTCTGCCTCTTTATATGATTTGATACTGACTGTTTTCTCCAAGCCATCAATAAGTTATTGTATTTATTTTATGTTTGCTTACTGTGTCCTACCTTCTTGTTTTGTTTTGTCTTGATATGCCCGAATAGGCTGCTCAAGTGAGCTTGTTTGATTATTGGCACCTTTGAAGCTGTAACGTCTTGTCCTCAGATGGTTGGAGCTGTTACTAGGTATGTGAGTCCAGGAATCCATTCACTTTTCTTGTATGGATTCAGCTCAGGTGTCCAGATAGGCGCCAAGTGTGTGGTGCAGGCTCTCAGCTACAGTTCTAGACAAGCAGGGGTGATTAGTGTAGGCACAGGTATCTGGGTGCAGTAGAGGGTCATGCACTGAGCAAGGCAGGGGGGCTGACAACTGCCCCTGAGTGTCTGTGAGGAAACTGTGCCCCTGTTTCCTAGACCATGTAGGTGGGTGGGCTTTGTGTCCGAACTATGGGCGCCCGATGCTATTGGCTGTAAGGACTGGAAGGCACTACTTATTCTTGGACCCCTGTTGTAGGTGGCTAGGTGTCATGGGTGGAACCACCAGTCCTCAGGCCCCTGATGTGGGTAAGTGAGGACACTGCTTAATAGGCAGATTGGTGTCAAATCACATGAACTTGCCTCTCCACCATATAGCTGAAAAAGTTGAAGTTAGACTTCAGGTATATACACTGTTGTACTATGCTAATGAGGGCTACACAGGTCTATGCAGGGGTGAAAGGTATTCAGAATCTGTGGACCCCTTATGCCTGTGCCTAGGCAAAGGAGCTATTTCTGCCCTGAGTTCCCAGCTTAGGGGAATCAACAGATTATTTTTTTTCTGTTTGTTAATTTGGTCCCTCTCCAAGGCCAGAAGAAAGACTCAGGGTGAGTGCAAGGTTCTTCTTCTGGCCCAGGACATGCAGCCAGCTGTGACCCAGTGCAGAGCAGGAAGGGACCAGGTAAGTGGGTAAAAGGCTTACCCTGAAGGAGTATGTTTGGATTGCAGTAGGTTAAACGCAAGTACTTATTGTTTGCCAATTGTGGGCTGATTCACACGTGTTCTAGAGGACTGAGCAGACTCTCTGCCATTCAGCCTCCTCTGACGTGGAAAATGCATCCCCAATGCCTCTGCTTGTCTCACTGTGCTTGTGGCAGTGGCAGAATTGGCCTGTGTGGTGCTGGTTACTGCCAGGTCAGGTCTGGCAACTCTATGCTGCTTCTGAAATGTTTCTCCCTCCCCTGCTGCTCAGTCCTATTCCTCAGCTTTGCCTTTGGTGTTCTTATATAATTAATTCACTTGTTTTTTCGGGTCTTTGTTGCGAGAGGGACCAGAGGAAGCATCTGACTACTCCGCCATCTTGGCCCTGCCTCCAAGAGCATTGATTGGAAAGACAGGTATCATTATCAAAGTGTAGTTAAACAGACACCATCATCTTTGATGATTTACCATGTTACTATGGTTTCCTGAAAGCAGAAAAAACAAGTTCCAAATTGGCAGATTGGCATAAATGGTGCATAATGAGATATTTTTTGATTGTTTAAGGTGGTAAATGGATGTCTTTGATACGAATGGTTGTAAATGTGCTTTTTGACACCTGTGTAAATGCATAAAACAGATATTGTGGTGCCAGGTCCAGCAGAAATTACCATAGATACAGAAATCCCCAAACAAACATTTAACCTAATGACTACCAAAGGAATCATAATGTTCCCATTGAATCATCTAAAATAATATGAGATCTTTCTTCCTGCATGGAATTAGTCAAGCTCTTCTTTGCAGGATTCCATCTATGGTGGAAGCTTCCTTCAGGCTTAACACAATTATTTAAGCATTGGCTGATGCTGTGTACTCGTTAATGCGAAAGGGATATCTTGTATCTCTTAAAAATATGACAAGGTTGGGGAAAGGAGACATAGTCACAAACCATGGGATTAGCAGCCAGGAAAAGGGAAAATACAGGCTCAGCATTTGGATATTCAACTGATTCCTGGACTCATCCAGAATAGCATAGTGTAAACTACCTATTAACTAGACATTTGTTGTTGTTGTTAGGTACTCTTGAGTCGATTCCAACTCATATCCACCATATGTACAACAGATCAAAACACTGCCCAGTCCTGTGCCATCCTCACAATCATTGTTACGCTTGAGCCCATTGTTATAGCCACCGGTCAATCCATCCCATTGAGGGTCTTCCTCTTTTTCACTGACCCTCCGCCTTACCAAGCATGATGTCTCACCGTCCTTGCTTCTAAGGAGCATTCTGGCTGTACTTCTTCCAAGACAGATTTGTTCATTCTTTTGGCAGTCCATCGTATAGTCAACATTTTTCACCAACATCCTAATTGAAAGGTGTCACTTCTTCTGTCTTTCTAATTCATTGTCCTGCTTTCGCATGTGAATGAGGCAATTGCAACCACCATGGCTTGGGTCAGGCACACCTTAGTCTTCAAGGTAACATCTCTACTTTTTAAAACCCTAGAGGACTTTTGCAGCAGATTTGCAATGTGTTGTTCAATTTATTGATTGTTGCTTCCATGGGTGTTGATTGCGTATCCAAGTAAAATGAAATCCTTGACAACTTCAATCTTGTCTCCATTTATCACATAGACCAATGGAATAGAATTGAGAGTCCAGAAATAAACCCACATATCTGTGGTCAATTGATTTTTGACAAGAGCGCTAAGTTCATTCAATGGGGAAAGAAGCGTCTCTTCAACAAACAGTGCTGGGAAAGTCGGATTGCCACATGCAAAAAAAATAAAACAGGATTCATGCCTCACACCATACACAAAAACAAATTCAAAATGGATTAAGGACCTAAATGTGCAAACTAAAGCCATAAATATTTTAGAAGAAAATGCAGGGGCAACGCTGTTGGGCCTAGCTTTTGACAATGGATTATCTAATATAATAACAAAAACACAAAAAGCAAAAGACAAAATAAATAAATGGGAACTCATAAAAATTAAAAACTTTTGTTCACTAGAAAAAAATTTTTTTTTTTTTTTTGAAGACGTTATCAAAAACATGAAAAAACAAGCTACCGACTGGGAGAATATCTTTGGAAACTATATATCTGATAAGAATCTAATAACCAAAACATATAGAAAACTTCAACAACTTAACAACAAAAAGACAAATAACCCAATCATAAAATGAGCAAAGGACTTGTATAGACATTTCACCAAAGAGAACATTCAAATGGCCGCCAAACACATGAAAAGATGCTCAGTGTCATTAGCCATCAGAGGAATGCAAATCAAAACCACAATGAGATACCATTTCACTCCCACTAGGATGGTTAAGATATAAATAAATAAATAAATAAATAAATAAATAAATAAATAAATAAATAAATAAATAAATAAATAAATAAAACAAAAAATAACAAACGTTGTCGAGGATATGGGGAAAATTGGAGCCCTGACCAGTTGCTGGTGGGAACACAAAATGGTACATCCATTGTGGAAACTGTGGTGGTTCCTCAAAAAGCTAAAAATAGAACTACCAGGTGATTCAACAATTCCTCTCCTAGGCATATACCCAGAAGACTTGAAAGCAGAGACTCAAAAAGAGACTGGTACACCAAGGATCATTGCAGCACTATTCATGATAGCCAAAAGGTGGAAACAACCTAAATGTCCATCAATGGATAAATGGTTAAACAAAATGTGGTACATACGTACAATGGAATACTACTTAACCAGTAAGAAAAATCAAGCCTTAATACATGCTGCAATATGGATGAAACTTGAAGACGTTATGCTGAGTGAAGTAAGTCAATCACAAAATGACAAATATTCTATGACCTCACTTATATGAAAAGACAAGAACAGGCAAATGTATACAGACCAAAGTTTGTTAGTGGTTACCAGGGGCAGAAGGGAGGGGGAGGGGGAGTTATTGCTTATGAAGTACAGAGTTCTGGTTGACAGTGATGGAAAAATCACATTGATTAAGAGTATGGTTGCACAGCTGATTAACGTAATTGCTGTCAATAAGTTGTACACCTATAAAAAGTTGAATTAGCAAGAGTTGTATGATAGATATATTAACAATGACAAAAAGAAAAGAGTAGCTCCTGAGGTTGTTTTTATGTACAGCTAAATGCCTCATGGGATTTGTTTCCTTGGTTTGGAGGCTTAGGGTAATGGTTTCATGTGACAACCCTGTTAATTGGCCTAATAACGTGTACAGTGCTTCTCCTCTACCTTATAGCTTGTTGTATAGTCCCTGGTGTCTTACAAGCTTGCTAATGGCCATCCAAGGTACAACAATTGGTCTCTAATCACCTGAAGCAACAGAGGAAGAAGAAGAGTCAGGAACAGGAGTAAATGAAATGTGTAACTAATTGCCTTCATGAACAACTACCTCCTTTGCCATGAGACCAGAAGAACTGGATGGTGCCTGGCTACCATTACTGAACATTTTGATCAGGATTCTGTAGAAAACTGTGCCCAAAAGGGGGAAAATACAGAATGGAATTTCAAATTCCCATGGAATCCAAATTTTCTGGAGCCATGGAGGCTGGATGAACCCCTGAAACTGTTGCCCTGAGAAACTCTTTAAATCTTAACCCTTAAGCTAAAAATATCCCCTGAAGTCTTCTTAAAACCAATGATTTCACTTAACTAGTAAAGAATGTCTTCCTTGGGCATTGTGCTCTTTTAAAATCAATCTATATGGGATCAAAGTGACAACCTCAAATTGAAAGATTAGATAGGAAACTTAGGGGGCAGTGAGCTTATGTTAATAGGGAGGAACAGCTTAGAAAAGGAAGGTGAGAATGGTTACACACCTCTAAGAATGAAATTGATGTCACTGAACAGTACATATAGAAATTATTGAAATGGTGTATGTTCTGCTGTGCATATTTTCAAGAACAACAAAAATAAATTATTTTTAAAAAATGAACAGAACTTTATCATATCCTAGTTCTGGAGTCTAGAAGTCCAAATCAGGCTATCAACCATTTGGTTTCCTTCTGAGAGCTCTCAGGGAGAAACTGTTCTATGTCTTTCCTAAGCTTCTGGAGGCTCCCAGCAAACCTTGGCATTCCTGGCATGCAGCTGTATTTGCCTCCATCATGATGTAGCATCCCTTCCTCTGCCTCCCTGTCTCGGTACATCTTCTCCTCTTTTATAAGGACATCACTCATAAAGGATTAGGACTCACCCTACTTCAGTATGGTATTATGTTAACGTAACTGATAACATCTTCAAAGACCCGGTTTCCAAACAAGGTCACCTTCACGGGTACAGGGGTTTGGACTTCAGCATGTTTGGGGAGAACACAATTCAATCTGACAAGGGCCCTTGGAGGTACCGTGTAGGATGGGAGAGCTGGGAGGTTTTTCTATTGACACCTGGCCCTCATTTGTTGGGAGTTGCCCCTGGTGGCATTGAGTGTCCAGCATTGCCTGCAGGCTGCCCTACACATGGGCTGAGCAAGCACTTGGGCACTGGAGAAAGCCTTCAGACAGAGAAGCAGAGAGATGCAGGAATTCGAGGTGGGAAGCTGACAGCCCATATGCAGACTGTCCACTGTAACTGCAGAGGTAGCTGGGGTGAACCCAGGGCATTTGAGACAGAGCAATAGTGTCTGCTATACTACCTCATGGGGTTGTTATAAAAATGGTGTGAATTAATATTTGAAAAACACTTAGAAAAATTCCTGGCATTTAGTAAGCGCCACTTAAGAGACTCTCAAATAAACTCGTAGCGACGCTATAGGACAAAGTAGAACCGCCCCATTGGGTTTCCAAGGCTGTAAATCTTTAGGGAAGCAGACTGCCACATCTTGCTCCCATGAAGTGGCTGGTGAGTTCAAACTGCCAACCTTTTGGTTAGCAGCCAAGTGCTAAACCACTGTGCCACCAGGGCTCCCATATAAAGAGTAGGGAACCTTTGAAATAATAGGGAATGAAACTAGGCGCAACAATTAAATTGCAGAAATTATATACACCTGAAGGGAATACTGGAGCCCTCGTGGCATAGTGGTCAAGACCTTGGCTGCTAACCAAAACGTCAGCAGTTCAAATCCACCAGCCACTCCTTGGATACACTATGGGCCAGTTCTTCTCTATCCTATAGGGTCGCTATGAGTTGGAATCAACTCGATGGCAATGGGTTTGGTGTTTGGTTAAAGTTAATGTTTGGTGCAGGACAGGGCAGTGTTTTGTCCTGTTGTACATGGGGTCGCTATGAGTCAGACAACTCGACAGCACCTGAAAACAACAACAAAGGTAATACTGGTAAAAAACTCAAATAAATTCTGCAATGAATTGTGAAGCAACACCAGAACTGTTGGAAGCAAGTAGGTAAATTATAGGCAATGGCCTCTCCAGCTGTAAAGCTGTGAGTCAGCACTGTATACTACATAAGCTGATAACAATGACTTAGAGTAATTCTAGGGTGGCTGGGGACATTAGTTATCAAATAAAACTTACGCCATACTTAATGTATGCCTAGTAGTTATAGCATGATATTTAGGCAAAAATAATATACCATTTACATAAATTACTATAATTTGTGTTACTTTTACAGAACCAAGTAAAAATTTTGCTCCTCTCATTTTGTTAGTCCTCCAGTATATAAAACTGGGAAAATATTGTTTATCATTACAACCATTTGTGTTCAAGGATGAAGGCCCTGATTGTGACCCATGTAGTTTGGGCTTCCCTTGTTTACCACCCTCCTGACTTTTAATTCTATTCATTCTCACCGTGCTAAATCACTCTGAAGTCCTCCCATACCCAAAAAAACAAAATTAAACCCATTGCTGTCAAGTCAATTCCAACTCATGGTAACCCTATGTGTTGCAGAGTAGAACTACTCCATAGGGTTTTCTTGGCTATAGCTTTTACAGAAGTGGATTGTCATACCTTTCTTCGGTGGTGTCACTGGGTAGGTTCGAACCACCAACCTTTAGATTAGTAGTCAAGCACAAAATGTTTGCACCATCCAGGACCAAGTCGTCCTTCCCCTCCCTTTTCCATGTGGCTTTAAGACATATAAGCACATTTCCCTCTCCTTTCCCTGAGTATTCTTGCTGCTGGAGGGCTCTGGACCTTGTCTTATGTATTGTCTCTTTAGCAAGAGGTCTTAGCCTTGTTGTCACATTACAGCAGGATGGTGAGAGGGATCCCTGACCAAGGGTACCCAGGAAAGAATAGGGAACACAGTGGGAATGAGTTGAATCTTTATCATCTAGGATTCCCAGGTGATGGGAGGTGAAGCATTTGTCTTAACGAGACATAGGTCAATGAAAGGACAGTGCTCATGCAAACTGGTTCTTGTTCCCAGGATTCATCTGCAGAAACCTGGGCAACAATCTTCTGCAACCATCAGTAGCTATAAGAATAAGCCTTCATGGTCTCAACCCACCTGGAGCAAAGGAGAATGAAGAACACTAAGGTCACACGACAACTAAGAGCCCAAGAGACAGAAAGGGCCACATGAACCAGAGACCTACATCATCCTGAGACCAGAAGAACTAGTTGGTGCCCGGCCACAATCGATGACTGCCCTGACAGGGAGCACAACAGAGAACCCCTGAGGGAGCAGGTGATCAGTGGGACGCAGACCCCAAATTCTCATAAAAAGACCATACTTAATGGTCTGACTGAGACTAGAGGAATCCCGGCGGTCATGGTCCCCAAACCTTCTGTTGGCACAGGACAGGAACCATCCCCGAAGACAACTCATCAGACATGGAAGGGACTGGACAGTGGGTAGGAGAGAGATGCTGATGAAGAGTGAGCTATTTGTATCAGGTGGACACTTGAGACTGTGTTGGCATCTCCTGTCTGGAGGGGGGATGGGAGGATAGAGAGAGTTGGAAGCTGGCAAAATTGTCACGAAAGGAGAGACTGGAAGGGCTGACTCAAGAGGGGGAGAGCAAGTGGGAGTACGGAGTAAGGTGTATATAAACTTATATGTGACAGACTGACTTGATTTGTAAACATTCACTTGAAGCTCAATAAAAGTTAATATAAAAAAAAAGAAGAAGAATAAGCCTTCAACCACTTCCAGGCATCAGGGAAATTATCTAGAGTGAGAAGAGAAGGAAACAACCATGGCTTCTGCCTAACCTCTCTAGGCACCCACGTTACTAAAGTAGAATAATCTTGAGAGACGTTCCTAGGCAATGCATGTGCCTCAGTCAAATGCTCTTGACTGCAAGAAACAGAAACAAAACCAACTCAAAGTGGCTCAAACAATAAGGAAATTTATTATTCCACAAAAGAAAATGTCTAGGCTTGCTAAATTCATTGCTTCAAAAAAGTGTCATTGGGGATCCAGACTCATAATTCTGCCAATCTGGGTGTATCTTTGTCCCCAGGCTAGATCCCCCAGGGTTAATGATGACCTCTGCCTCTCCATGCATCACATCTAGACACAGTCACATCCAGAGGAAAGAGAAGCCACCTCCTCATGGGTATCTGCTTTAGGAGTGAGGAAGCCTTTCCCAGAAGTATCCTAGAAAATCTCCTGAAAGCTCGCTGGCCAGAATGGACCACAACCCCACTCCTAAAAAAACCATGGGCGAGAGGAATAGCCATCATGGTCAGCTTAGATCATTTAGGATTTGCTGCTGGAGGTGGGCTGGGGTTGCAGGCAACCTTTCTTGAGTCACATGCGGGAGGAGTAGATTCCAAACCAAATTTGAGGTTCTGCCCAATACGGAAGAAGATGGATTGAATGTTGGCTCATGACCAAAAACAGGATTTTAGAGATGTCAGGAAGACCCATTTGATACTCTATTCCCCCCAATCTTTCCTACGTATTTGCAGATGACTTAAATTTATCTGACAAGAGGTCTTTTATTTCATAATTTCCAGTGAAAAGCCCAAAAATAGAAGTATGGCTGGAAAACTAGTGGTAGTAGTTGGGAAGGTCTAATACAGTGTTTTCCTCTTTGGAAAGAGGAAGGGCATTAGAAATTAGGAAGATACTAGGTACCTGAAGAAATCGGCTTAAATTTTTGTACATATTTTTATTACAGTTGTTGTTAATCGCTGTATAGTTGACTCCAAGTCCTTTTGTATAACAGAATGAAATGTTCCCAGTCCTGTGCCATCTTCATGATTGTTGGAATATTTGAGTCCGTTGTTGTGGCTGTTGTATTAATCCAGCCCATTGAAGGTTTCTCTTGTTTTCGTTGACCCTCTACCAAACAAGAAATTCCTTTTCTAGAGATTAGCCTTTCCTCATAATGTGTCCAAAGTAAATGAGTCAAAGTCTAGCCATCCTCACTTCTAAGGAGCATTTTAGTTGTATTTCTTCTAAGAATAATTTGTTCATTCTTTTGGTGGTCCACAGTATATTCAATAATCATTGCCAACACCACAGCTCCAATCATGAATGCTTCTTCTGTCTTTCTTTTTCAATATCTACATTTGCATGCAAATGAGACAATTGCAAAGATCATGGCTTGGGTTAGGCGTACCTTAGTACTTACCTTATACTCTGGTTATTTACATACTTATGTCTTGTCCACCACTCTGAGCCCATAATGGCAGGAGAGACCTTATATCCCCAGCAATCAGCACAAATAGGCACATATTTCATGTCTTGCCACACTGCCCATATGCCCACTTTAGTGAGAACTATGATGAAAAACATTCCAGTTCAGTCATGCATCTCAGACATAAGAAGCCCTAGAGGCACAGCCATTAAGTGCTCGGCTGCTAACCTAAAGGTCGGCAGTTCGAGCCCACCAGCTACTCTGTAGGACAAAGATATGGCAGTCTGCTTCTACAAAGATTACAGCCTTGGAAACCCTATGGGACAGTTCTACTCTGTCTATAGGTGCCTATGAGTTGGAATCAACCTAAAGGCAGCAGGTTGAATCTGGCTTGTTGTTGTTGTTAGGTGCCGTTGAGTCAGTTCTGACTCATAGCTACCCTTTGTACAATAGAACAAAACACTCCCCAGTCCTGCGCCATCCTCACAATCGTTGTTATGCTTGAGCCCATTGTTGCAGCCACTGTATCAATCCGTCTTGTTGAGGGTCTTCCTCTCTTCATTTCCCCTGCACTTTACCAAGCATGATGTCCTTCTCCAGGGACTGATCTCTCCTGATAATATGTCCAAAGCATGTGAGACCAAGTCTCACCATCCTTTTTTCTAAGGAGCATTCTGGCTGTACTTCTTCCAAGACGGATTTGTTCCTTCTGGCTTATCCAGGTCTAAATCCTCACCTAGGCTGACTAAGTACTTTCTTGGTCATGGTTCTTGAGAACATTTTCTTAAGAGGATTTGCCCAAATCTAATGACCCCCTCATCCCACACACACCTTCCCTCAAAACTTCGGTTATTGTTTCTCCTGCATTTTTTAGTTTTAGCCTCTCCATTCTTCTCCCTTTTAGATCCCCAACCAGTGTCAAGTTCTAGAAAATGCTTCTCTTCTTTATCATCAGACAAATAATAATTTACACATTATTTTTACATCTATTACTTCTTGTAATACCACTGTGGTGTTTGCTTTTGTTTGAATTTATTATTTCCTTCTGTCCTTAGGTTCACACTTTCTGCTTTCCCCATCCATCTTCTCCTCTCCTCAGATCCATAATCCCCATTGTTTATTTCTGCCAATCACTAAGAAGCATCCACAAAATTCATATTTGCACCAGCATGCAAAGGATAACTTACATGTCCACAAAAAGGGGTACACCCCCAGCAGTGGCTGTCCCACACTTACAAAGTTCTCATACAAATGGCCAGTTGTACACTGTCTTCCCCTCACCCCTTCATTCCCCTCTGTGCATATAAACAAGGAGGCTGTGACAGGCATGAATTCAATAAGTGCTTGCAGAAGCCTTCCAAATGGAAACCTAATGTTCTTTCCCTGCCACAGCTGATCCTATTGTGTATCCATGCAAATGGACATTGATATTTATATAACTTTAAAGGGCTTACAAAGGCCACAAAAGAATCTGACACCCAAATTAAAGCCATGTCCTTAGTTCACCTCGCTGTGCAAAATTATTGCAAAATGTTTGGTGAAGTTAATCTCCATCTGGCTACCTCCACACTAGCTAAACACAGCAGGAGGAATTAGAGAAACAAATTCCAGGCATGCCTTATGATTTATTTGCTGCGCGAGTTTTAAGGGAATGCCTTAACTTTCAATATATATTTTATTTTCAAAATAGGCTGCAGAAGAACTGAATGTAAGTGTTGCCTTGAGGTGTAACAGACTATCTCAGGCTTCTTGGAGTCTGCAATCATTTCTGTTTTCTTTTCATAGTGTATATGTGTATTGTATATATGGTATATGTTCTTCTTGTGGACATTACAGCGTAGGCTAGAATGTATTCCCAAGCATACATGCTTTCTACTCTGGAACCAAAGAGAGAATAATCAGAGATGAGGTGTTGGAATGTATTTAGGGGCATGGAAGCCAATGGTAGGAACATGTGTTTATGGGAACACTTAATACCAGTCCCTGAGGGAGTAATCACGCATAGACATTGAAGCTGCTTAAGAACTGCAGCATCATAGATTTATATAATCTCTTCAGTAACTTCACTAGATTAGCCCAATGCAGTTTTGGGTGCTTAGAAGGGGTGCAACAACCACCTGTTGAACTAGCTTGAACCTTAAGAACAGCTGAAGCTTAGTGAACATAGGAGGGGAGGGGCCTCAAACTCTTTCAGAAATGAACTAAATCTTGATGCTCTGTCTCTGTCCTCTTTAGAGTTTGGAGTCAATTTTCCTAAAGTCAGTGCTTGAAGGGCAAGGAGTAGGATGGTGAACAGGATCAAGGGAAACCTTATGAAGACAATAGCTCACAATTGGCTCGATGGTTAAGAGTTCAGCTGCTAACCAAAAAGGTTGGCAGTTCGAATCCACCATCTGCTCCTTGGAAACCCTATGGGGCAGTTCTGCCCTGTCCTATAGGGTCACTATAAGTCAGGATCGACTGGACAGCGATGGTTTTTTTTTGGGGGGGGGGGGAATGTAGACCAGGAGTCCCTGAATGGTGCAAATGGTTAACACGCTTGACTGCTAACCAAAAGGTTGGAAGTTTGAACCCATTTAGAGGCATTTTGATAGAAAAGTATGGCAATCTACTTCAGAAAAATCAGCCATTGAAAACCCTATGAAACACAGTTCTACTGTGGTACATACAAGTCACCATGAGTCTGAGTCCACTCAACAGCAACTAGCATGTTTGTTTTTGTTTTGTTTTCAGTATAGAGCAAACATTGTGATGACGCTTTACCAGGACTCCAGGGGAATAAAATGAAACTCTGAACCCATGAAATTTTAACCAACTCTGCCCCTTAATTACAAAATTAATTTCTAATATCACTTCATAGTGGTCGTCTACTCTGACATTTTAAAATAAAATGAAAGTATTTTTGTTTGCTCTTATATTTAAAAACTCACAATGAAATAATAATGAAGGATTTCATTATGCCTATGAAATGGAGACCATGTATACAGTAAGAACTGACCTTGATATATAAAGGAAAAAACTGATTGGTGGAATCTTAACACTGCTTTAGACACCAACCAGAGCAGTCTTAAATATGACTTATCCCAACCAGCCTTCCATTGTTCTCTATGGCAGGAAGAAGCAGTATGCTCTGGATAAACAAGAAAGAAGGTTTGCTCATTTATTTATTAACTCAACAAGTATTTATTGAGTTCTGTTAAGTGCCTTGGGGACATTTGTGGTCCAGTGGTAGGATTCTTGCCTTCTGTTATGGATTGAACTGTGTTCCCCAAAAACGTATCTCAGTTTGGCTAGGCCATGAGTCCCGGTATTGTGTGGTTGCCCTCCATTTTGTGATCTGATGTAATTCTCCTATGTGTTGTAAATCCTAACCTCTCTGATATTAATTGGAGCCCTGGTGGCACAGTGGTTAAGAGCTCAGGCTGCTAACCAAAAGATCAACAGTTCAAATCCACCAGCTGCTCCTTGGAAACCTATTGGGTAGTTCTACTCTGTTCTGCAGGGTGGCTATGAGTCAGAACTGACTCAATAGCAATGGATTTATGATGTTAATGAGGCAGAATTAGAGGTAGTTATGTTGATGAGACAGGACACAATCTATAGGACTAGGTTGTATCTGGAGTCGATCTCTTTTGAGATATAAAAGAGAGAATTGAGCAGAAGGAAGTGGGACTTCTTACCACCAAGCAAGAATAGCCAAGAGTGGAGCACATCCTTTGAACCTGCAGTCCCTGTGCTGAGAGATTCCTAGACCTAGGGGAGCTTTGATGGCAAGGATCTTCCCCTAGAGCTGAAGAGAAAGAAAGGCTTCTCCTGGAGCTGGCACCCTGAATTCAGACTTCTAGCCTCCTAAACCATGAAAGAATACATTTTTGTTAGTTAAAACCATGCATTTGTGGTACTTCTGTTATAGCAGCAGGATATGTGGGTTTCATTTCCAGCCAATGCACCTGATGTGCGGCCACCACCTGTCTGTCAGTGGAGGCTTGTGTGTTGCTATGATGCTGAACAGGTTTCAGAGGAGAGTCCAGACTAAGACAGTCTAGGAAGGCCTGGCCATTTACTTCTGAGAATCAACCAGTGAAAACCCTATAGATCACAATCGTCTGATCCAAAGCCCATCATGGGAATGCCACAGGACCAGGAAGAGGTATGGTCCATTTTGCATGGGGTGTCCATGAACTGGGCCACCTGGATGGCAGCTAACACCAACATTAAGTGCCATACACCGTGCTGAACACAAAGAACACAACAATGAGCACAACTAATTCCTTACTCCCAAGGAGCTCATTGTCCAGAAGGGAACACAGATGTGTAAATAAGTAGTTTCAATAGAGTATGCACATTTTAAAATCAAGTGCTAAGGAGCCTACAAGAGAACCATCTAACTCAGCCTTAGGGAAGAAAGGAAGAGAAAAGGAGGACCTAAAACAAAGGCCTGAAGGATATGTAGCAGTAAGTCAGGTGAAGGGACAAGAACATTCCAGAAAGAGGGAATGAACCACTTGTACAAAGGTCCCAAGGACATAGCTGTAGACAGGAAGAAACAAAAACAATAATGGGAGTCACCCAGTAAATGGGACGTGAATCTAGGCATTCAGGCCATATTCCTAAGGGTGATAGGACAATAGCCATTATTCTGAATGGTATAAATAATTGAAAGGATTGCCAAAATAACTAGGACACTGAGCACACGAAATGTGTCTCTGGTGGTTTTGGCATTAATCTCACTGCTTTAGACTCACAACGTGCACTTGTACATCGTTTACTGTGTGAATAAAATAAAAAATAAAAGGTACACTAAACTCTAATGTTTAATGATATGTGCACATGTATGTAAGTGGAGCGCTATTAGCTATTGAGCTGCATAGTAATTGAGCCTAAATAACTGTAATCAATAGTACTTTTATAGAGTTAAGGCAATTTTCTCCTCTCTTCTCATTTTGAAAACTCCTAAATCTCTATTATCGATGAAATGTCATCAATTGTTCCTCGGTTCATGGCCAGGTGATGATAAACAAAAAATCCATTGGACTCACAGCGGCCCTATAGAACAGAGCAGAACTGCCCCATAGAGCTTCCAAGGCTGTGATCTTTACGGAAGCAGATTACCACATCTTTCTCCTGAGGAGAAGCTGGTGGGTTTGAACCTACACCTTTGGGTTAGCAGCTGAGCACTTAACCACTGTGCCACCAGGGCTCCTCCAGGTAGTGATATACAAATCAAAAGACAAAAATCCAACATCTTATTTGCCAGGATCTGGGGTTCCCCCCATCAATCCACAGGCCCCCTTTTGAAGTAACCTACATGTCAATGAATCAAAGAAGGGAAGTATTGTGTGGTTAAACAGCAACAGCCTAGTAAGGTGGCAAGCAGACTGATTTCAAAACTATAATTGCTTTGGGGGTGAGCACTTTTATGGAGAGAAGCAGAAAGCAACCACAGAGTAAAAGTCTTCTACGAAAGGGCAGAGTCCATCTGTCATAGATTGAATTGTGTCCTCCCAAAATATCTGTCAACTTGGCTATGCCATGATCCCCAGTATTATATGATTGTCCACCATTTTGTCATCTGCTACGATTTCTCTACATGTTGTAAATCCTATCACTGTGAGGTTAATGGAGCCCTGGTGGTGTAGTGGTTAAGTGCTTGCCTGCTAACCAAAAAGTTGGCAGTTTGACCCCACCAGTCGCTCCTTGGAAACCCTACGAGGTGGTTCTACTCTGTCCTATAGGGTCGCTTTGAGTTGAAACTGACTTGACTGCACCTAACAACAATAACAACATGATGTTAATGAGATGGATTAGCCGCCCTTACATACATGATATCGATAAGATTAGATTGTGTCTTAAGCCAACCTTTTTTGAATTGTAAAAGACAGAAGTGAGCAGAGAGACATAGGGACCTCACACCACCAAGAAAGCAACACTGGGAGCAGGGCACATCCTTTGGATCCAGGGTCCCTGTGCCTGAGAAGCTCCTCAACCAGGGGAAGATTGATGACGAGGACCTTCCTCCAGAGCCAACAGAGAGAGAGAGAAAGACTTCCTCTGGAGATGATGCACTGAATTTGGACTTGTAGCCTACTAGACTGAGAAAGAATGAATTTCTCTTTGTTGAAGTCATCCACTTGTGGTATTTCTGTTATAGCAGCAATAGATACCTAAGACACCATTCTAATACATAAAAACAGGGAGGCTTACATGGCCATTGATGGGCATTTTGCTGCAGTCATTGTATATCAGTCTTTTTCCTTCCCTTTTTTACAAGCACTTTTGCACTGAAGGAGAATTGTACCTCTAGCAATGGCATAAATTGTACAGTTAACAATTATGACCAGAAATAATACATAGACGGAAAGATAGTTGATGAAGACTTTATTTCAAAGACTGCTATCTCAATGTTGCAAACATGGAGGGAAATCTTTGCCGTTTGCATACTGACTAACACAAGCTAGATCAGGCTCATATGAGCAACTGTGAGACAAGCTGCAGGTCAGCAGATGGACTAGCTCTAGAGGGACTGCAGAGGCACAGAACCCAGGCCAAAACCAGGAGAGACATTTACCCACTGCTCCCAGTTCTGGGCTTCACCATTATCCTACTCAGGGGGAGAAGTGGGTTACATTGTTAACAGTAGAACAACACAATAGTTTCGTTTGAATATTATTTCAAGTTTGCGTGTGTCTCCATGCATATGGCAGGGTGGTGTTCTTAATCTTCTTTGTTTCTTTCCATCCTCTGAAGTACTGAGGCTTTGTTATGAATGGTGTGTTGGTCAAGGTTCAATAAAGAAAGAGAACCAATAAAATGTAAATATATAAATAAACATAAATATATAAAATATATACATAAATATAATATTGTCTTAGTCATCTAGTGCTGCTATAACAGAAATACCACAAGTGGATGGCTTTAACAAAACCAAGAAAAAAAAACCAAACCCACTGCCATCAAGTCGATTCCACCTCATAGCGACGACCCTAACAAAGAGAAGTTTATTCTCTCACAGTCCAGTAGACTGGAAGTCTGAATTCAGAACGCCAGCTCCAGGGGAAAGCTTTCTCTGTCTGTTAGCTCTAGAGGAAGGTCCTTGTAATCAGCCTTCCCCTGATCCAGGAGCTTCTCAGTGCAGAAACCTCAGGTACAAAGGACTTGCTCTGCTCCCAGCATTGCTTTCTTGGTGGTATGAGGTTCCCCATCTCTCTGCTTGCTTCCCTTTCCTTTTTACCTCTTGAGAGATAAAAGGTGGTGCAGGCCACACTCCAGGGAAACTTCCTTTACATTGGATTAGGAATGTGACCTAGGTAAGGGTGTTACAATCCCACCCTAATCCTCTTTAACATAAAATTACAATCACAAAATGGAGGACAACTACAGAATACTGGGGATCATGGCCTAACCTAGTTAATACACACCTTTTGTGGGGGGACGTAGTTCAATCCATGCAAATATACAAATACATATATAGAGAGAGAGAGAAAATGAAATTTTAAGAATTTGGCTTATGTGATTGTAGGAAGCTGGCATTCAAAATCCGTAGGTCAGATGACAGACTGGAGACTCCTGCAGTCCTGTGTCCCAAAACTGTAAGTCTGGTGATGGGAAAAGTGAAGAGTGAAGGAGTTCTGCCAAAATGTCTATTTATGGTCTGGAGACAGAATATACCCTAAGGAAAATTGCCTTTTTGCCCTTAAGACCTTCCACTGATTGGACAAGGCCCACCCATATTGTGGAGGCTAATCTGCTTTACTTAAGGCCAACTGATTTAATCACATATAACTACTCCATAACAGTAACTAGATTAGTGTTTGATCAAATAATTGGGCACCATAGCCTAGCCACATGGACACGTAAAATTAACCACCATAAATGGCAATTAGTATCAGCAAGGGAAAATTTTCCTTGTCTTTTTGATCACTTTCACTCAAAGCGTGGACCACAGTCCAGCAATGCTGGCATCACTTGGGAACTTGTTAGAAATGCAGACTCTTAGGTCCCACCCCAGACCTACTGAAATAGAATCTGTATTTTAATAAGATCCTTATGTGATTCCAATGCCATAAATGAACCACTCTAAATAATACAAAACATCTTATAAGACTCTAGGGAGCCATTGTCACCCCCAAGATGGAGACAAGAATGAAGTCAACACAACTTCCATGAGGCAGGACACTGGGAGGAGAGAAGTGGTATAGAAAAAGAAAATAGAGGGAGACAAATGTGGGTCTCCCAGGCACACAGGCTGACTGAATGCACTGATAGGTGACTCAATGGGATAAAACAAAACAAAAACACCAAACCCATTGCTGTTGAGTCAGTTGTGATTCACAACAACCCATAAGACCTTGTTTTGCATTTACAGACTCTAAGTTAGCTTGTAATCAACCTTTCATAGAAATGTTTTGATTATGCCTGTGTTTGTGAGTGTTATTCTAGCTATTATGAAGTGTGATGACTTATCTTCAGTTTTCACAGGTAACCTAAACCAGTTGCCACTGAGTCAATTCCAACTCATGGTGGCCCCACATGTATCAGAGTAGAACTGTGTTCCATAGGTTTTCAATAGCTGATTTCTCTGAGTGGACTCAATCCTCCAACCTTTTGGTTAGCAGCCAAGTGCATTAACTATTTGTATCACCCAAGGACTCCCAGAGTCCTAGCCTTGTTTAAAAATGGCAGTCAGTAATAGCCCATATTTTGCTGACTCTCACTACTACCACCTGCTGTAGGACCCAAGCCGCTAAAACATTTCCACCCAAACTATTTAGAGGAGTCTCCCTAAGAGTCTTGCACGTGTGCTCCCAAACTCTTACCATGTGGCATTTGTAGGACCTCATGGCCTCTCCTGGGGAGAGATACTTTTTGTAGGTAGAGTTGCATGTGCTGGGTGTGGCCATCACTTCTGTTGGGTTCCATTATGCCTAGGAAGCCCTGTGGCCCGTGCTGACTAGACATTTCCATCCTCATTGCCAAAGAGTTGGAACCCCCGAAACACCAGGGCCAGGTAAAGAGAGTATACTCTGTTAGAGTGACCAATAAGCTTTAATAAACTTCTTTGCCTGTTTGTGTTCATTAGAATTGGGCTCAATAGAATTCTTCACTGTCCAACTCTACCCCTATAAACCTATAACAGGAGATCTTCAGGAACCAACAACAGTGCCCCATGAAACGTTCATATATCTTTCATTTTTCTTTAAAAAAAAAAAAGAGTTCTGTGCTAAATATGTTTGGAAAACACTGGGTTAAACTAAGTTTGAGAGATTTCTTTTCTGATGGCAATTACATATGTGTGTGTGAGCCCTAGAAAAAAAAAATGTTTTTTGGAACACTTACTAACACCACCCAGGGTACTAGTGACCAGTTGGTCGGCACTTCTCAAACTGTAAGATGCAGACATTAGCCCTGGGGAGTTCGTTAAAATGAAGATTCTGGTTCAGCAGGTCTGGTGTAGGGCTGAACATCTGTATTCTAACGTGTTCCTGGTTGATGCTGGTACTGCTGGCCCCAGGGCCATACATTGAAGAGTGAGGCCACAGAGTACAGTTAAGGAGTCCTGGTGACGTAACAGCATCCAACAACAACAACAACAAGAGAGTACAGTTTGGTAAATGTTGATCGTGGAAGATATGCCAACAAAAAGGCCTATGTTACAGAACCTCAACCTGGAGATGCAAGCAAGGCAGAATAACAGGTCTTCCCTTGTCTCAAATAAGCACTTTGTGTCTTTGAGGTCCTCCACTGTTCCTCGCTCCTCCCTTGGGAATAACTCTCTACTATGCCTCAGTTACCATTTAGAAGAGACACCTGGGTATATGGACCTGGGAGGCCAGGAAGAACCGTGACAGACATTTTCAGTGGGTGCCTCAAAACGGCCCACCAATTTAGTGGCATCCCTTATAAATTGACCCCTGAATAGAACTTAATCCAGCTTGGATACACTGCCCCAGGCCATAGCCGTCTACATACGTACCCCTGCCTCACCCTCTCCAGAGGTAGCCTGGGCCATATTGAAAATCAGCAAAATGGCTGCCTCCTATAGACCTAGCCCCATCAAGTTAACTGAACTTGGCCAAAGTAGGTTTCCCTTCTGAACAACCACCAGCACACTGTAATTTTAGGGACAAAGAGAACCTCACAGGATCTCTTCCTTCCCCTTTTCTCCATTATCTTTCCTACCATCTTACTGATCTTTTATACAGTCATAGAAGAATCCTATGGAGGACTCATCTCTGGTCCAGCAATACGCCGTTCCAGAAATGGGATATTTAAATCTTTCTCCTGCCTACACTGACACACTGTTCTCACAAATTCTGCTTTTGGGGAGACCAAATTTGGACAAGATTTCCTATCAGCAACCCTCAGCAATGAGTGTGGAGTGAGCCGGAAGGAAAAAGAAGGTGGCAGCCTGATGGAGCTAGAGCATCTTAATGCCTGCTCTGCCTCTCAGCATCCCTAATGGCCATGGCCAAGTCCTGTAACCTCTTTTATACTTACTTTCTCACAGATAATAAAGAATAATGGTTCCTACCTTGCAGGGTGGTTATCTAGATAACAAAAGGCCTGGCACAGAGTAGGCATGTTATCCAGCTATTGTGGTTATGCGTTCTCTCTTGAGTACACTTTCAATGGTTTATATTTGGCTAGATTCTAGCCATCCAAGGGCCTTTTTTACTATCATGAGCATGCGAATGTCTGCTGGCCTGGCAGACGAAGGCTGTGCAGACAATCTGCCTGTGACTCTGTCACGTTCAAGGGTCGCCAGGGTCAGCTGGATGGGCTTTATTCTCATGCCTGCATGAGACCGTTCCTACCTGTGAAGTGGTAGCCCTCAGATTCAGGCACCAAAGGAAGCAGAGGGCCTTACCCAGGCTATGCCCTTCTGACCTTGCAGTGTCCTCTTCCCCAGACGTCATCTGTCCTTTCTAGTTTGATTACATGGACTTTGGAATCTGGAGCTGCCACTATTGACTTCCTAGAGGTATTTCTAACCGCCACTTTCCTTCTGGCCCACACATCCCCAACATACCACACCCATTCATACCACACACACAAACATACACTCACACCATACATTCCCACACACACACTCACACACACATCCACACACCCGTACCACACATACCCACATACGTGTGAACACACACCACACACATACACACACTTACCCCACACACACCACATACTCGCACGCTCACACACACACATACTCACATCACACATACCACAGATGGCCTTCCATTGGTGTGGATAATGAAGAATTGACATCCCTTTCATTGTTACCAGTCAGCCGTAAAAATGTCATGTAATGTTTCAGAAAGCTCATAAATAAAAGTAATGCAGTTTTCTCCTGGCTTCAAATCCAAATTTCCAAATTTCATAACACAACTGTAAAGAAAAAAAAAAAAAAAATCAACCTCATGATCAAATAGAAAACAAATGCGCTTACCCAGAAAGGCTAGCTCTGAGCTAAAAAAGGAATGAGACCGTATTGAGAATGATGTCACATCCCGGGTATTTCGGTCCCTCAGCATTTCCAACGCCACACCCGCCTCTTTACCTTTGCTCTGGCTTCTGTTTTGCTCCATCTTTGGGCACGGAAAACTCCAAAGTAGAAATGTTTTGTCCCCAGGTCTTCCATCATGTCCGTAAGAGTAGAAGAAAACCAAGAAGATAATGCAGCGTTTATTTCATTTACGTTCTATCAGTGAGAAGTTGAAGTCTTAAGCGGCAGATGCAGATCTGCTACTTACTAGCTGGGAGATTTGGAAAATTTGCTTAATCTCTCTGAACATTAGTTTACTCATCCATCAAAGGGGGATGATAATACCTGCTTGAAAGGGCTTAGTGAAGCTAAAGGAAATAATATTTTTGAAAGTACCTGAAGAGTGCCTAGCACAAATTATATCTAATTTATGAAAGTCCTTTGTCATCTCTGGAGCCCTTGTGGTGCAGTGGTTAAAGACCGTAGTTGCTAACCAAAAGGTTAGCTCTTTGAATCCACCAGCCGCTCCATGGAAACCCTATGGGGAAGTTCTACACTGTCACGAAGAGTCGGAATCAACTCAACAGCAATGGGTTTTTTTTTTTCTGTCATCTCTAAGCCACTATACATACACCAGTTGCCTTCCAGCCAATTCTAACTCATGGTAACCTCATGAGTTGAACTGTGGCTGATTTTTTGGGAGTAGATCTCCAGGCCTTTCATTCAAGGCACCTTTTGGTTAGCAGTGAATGTGTTAACCATTTGTACCACATACAGGTGCTACTAATTTCTCACACACCCTGATTTCTCTGGAAACCCTGGAGGCGTAGTGGTTAAGTGCTACAGCTGCTAGCCAAAATGTCGGCAGTCTGAATCTGCCAGGCGCTCCTTGGGGACTCTATGGGGCAGCTCTACTCTGTCCTATAGGGTCGCTATGAGTTGGAATCGACTCGACGGCAAAGGGTTCTGATTTCTCCAACGTTTTAAGTCTGCAGACTCATATTTGCTCCAATTATCAAGGCAGAAAAATAAATAACAACACTTTATTTCAAAAGAAATTTTGCTTTTCTTAGCTGGAAACTAAATAACTCTGAAATGAAAGATTTGGAGATATGCTGCTAGGACCACTCAATTCCTAAATATAATAAGGCACTTCTTTTTTAAAAACCTGAAAATAATGCAACTAGAATAATTCTGCAATTAAAAGTGATTGCTGCTCCTTAAAAGCTCTTTGAATCGGGTGAACTAGCAGGTTACTATTAAAACAGATTTAATTCGAATAATTTTAAAAAATTGTAAAATGATCAGCATGGCTTTTGTTTTGTAGTTGTTATTATTTTGGTAATCAGGTTGTTATTAAAACTTTGTTTTTAATATAAGTAATTTTTCAAAAGTTTAAGTGTGAGCACAAACTTCTGATTTTTTTTCTCCCTCTTGAATACTGATTGGAAGTAAAACCAATGTAATGTGAAGCTCAACCTTGCTGATACCTCTGGTCTTATAGCTTGATAGATGAGTCATAGATTTTCTTCTCCATGCTAAACATATTGAGCCCCAATACCCAGAGTCAATTATAAAAATTTAATTACAGTTCTAGGAGAAAACATCTCAGCCCAGCATTGCCAATTTGACTTTAAATATAAGTGGAAGGAGAAAATGGATGCTCAGCTATTCCATTCTTCTTGCCCTGCCCATCCTCTCTCCTTTGTTGGGGTCCCTATGGCTCTCCTAGGAGTGAACCACCCCAGGTCCCTGACAGGCTAACGGATGAGTCTCTTTGCTGTGACCTATTTCTAGAACATGTCTCTGAAGGCCAGGGGGATGGGTCTTTTGAATCAGTAAGCTGACATTTCAGTGAGTGAAATCTGCATTACAGAGTTCCTTGGTTGAAAAAAAAGCTGGTCTACACTACATTTAAAGATGGTTGGTTGGCCTTATTCCACCTTTCTATGCTAAGTGCACAGCTGTAACTCAATTAACATTTCAGTTTCAATTGAATTAATGATCTTGTTCTTGACCTTGTATTCAGAGGCCCAAATAAGGGAGGTTAATTTGCTGGGAATATAGCCTTTTGCCAGAGTCACAAATAAGATGTTATGAGATGGGGGTGGGGGGGGCATTAAAAGCTTAAAGAATATAGGATTCATGTTTAGGTACCTAGAGGGGGCTAGAATTAAAAATAACTTTTGAAAGGTGGGCTGGGTCTTATGGAGCTGGGGCTTCCCAGTTGGAAACAAACAGTTCCTGAAAAAGTGAGTTTGAGGGCAAGATTTCAGGAACTCTTCACTCTCACTGCCCAGTACTTTTAGATTTTACTGGGGTTTGAACATGGATGCCTCTTATTTTCACCAATCTTTCTTTCCATTTTGGCCCCCAACAGTATAAAAAAAAAAAATGTCATCTTAAATAAAAGCCATCTCTTCAGTTGCAATATTATGCTACATTATTTATGATACGTACATTATAGGGTGGCACAGTTTGTACTTGACTAGTAGCCTAATGCTTGGTGGTTTGAACCCACCCAGCAGCTCTGTGGAAGAAAGGCCTGGTGATCCATAAAGATTAAACCCAAGAAAACACTATGGAGCTCAGGTCTACTCTGTATGTAACACATGTGGTCACCACGAGTTGGAGTTCACTCTACAGTACTATACTGTGGTACAGTACGGTATATGGATTTTTCTATCTATCCTTTTGTTGATAATCCTCTTAGGTATTTCTAAATTTACAAAACATTGAAATTTTCTTTAAATAACAAAAGGCTGGAAGCTGAAAGTTAAAATATATCCATGGCATACTGATGGTGTTGTTGTTTTGTATAATGAAGGGAAATGTAAATAGGTAGAGTATAGGATATTGATTCTAGAAGGGACTTCAGTGATCATCTCAACCCTCCCATTTTGCAGGTAAGACACTGAGGGCTAGGGAGAGTTCATGATGTGCCCATAATCATACCAGCTCTCTTGACAACTCAATAATTCTTATGCAACATAATTATATAATAATCGATTATATATATAGCATTATTCTAATAAATTGAAACTAGCTTGCTATAATTAATAATTATCAAATGATATGATTTGCCTTATATGCAAAGGATAAAGACTGGAAAATGTATTATTTCACAAGGCCTCTTTCCTCTGCCCAGGAATCATACTTGACTTAATGGATCCTGAGTTGTTGGTTTTTACTCCCCATGTTCAAAGCAATAGGGAATTTCCTGCTGCTCAGAAAAAAAAACAAACATTGTATTCATTTTAGGAAACAATTTATTTAAGTAGCTTCCTAGAAACCTCTTCAAAACTGAGATATTATCTTTGAGAGTAAACTATTTTACTAAAGGAAAAATATTTAAAATAAGAGATTATTGGATATCCATTTATTCCTACAGTGCAGAACTCAGAACTCCGGAAAAATAAAATGTTTGTCTTTTTCCCCAAATCTGGAGATAAAATCTCTCTTGCTCACTTGCTTTTTTTGTGAAGTTTATCAAGCCCTTTAAAAGTTTTGACCAATTAACCCACTTCTGTCCTCTGAGGGAATGGGGAAGGGGCAATCTACAGAGGGACAAAGAGAGGATGATAACCTTGGGGAGTATGGAAGGAGACACAGGCCAGTACGTGGAGCCTGACCAAAATTAGCTAAAGGAGCATGGACTGACCCCCTTTAGAGAGAGTAGGGTGGGGGTGGGTGGGTGTTGCTGATACAAGTAAGAAAATGCTTGTGGAAGAAAGGTGCATCCCTCAAGTCTGGGGAACTCAGTTCAAGTCCCCATGCCATCATTGTTGTTGGTTCCCAATTCCTGGTGTCCCCATGCACAATGGGATTGGACCATTGTGATCCATAGGGTTCTCATGGACTGACTTTTGAAAGTAGATCATCAGGCTTTTCTTCTAGCCCATCTTAGACTGGAAGCTCTGCTGAAACCTGTTCAGTATCATAGCAACATGCAAGCCTCCACTGACAGACATGTGTTGGCTGTGGATGAAGTGTATTGGCCAGGAATTGAACCCAGGTCTCCTGCATGGAAAATGAGAATTCTACCGCTGAACTACCACTGCCCTTCACCCCATCACTAACCCCCCTCCCCCAAAAATACCATTGCCATTGAGTAAATTCCAACTGATGGTGACCCTATAGGACAGAGTAGAACTGCCCCCATAGGATTTCCAAGGCTGTATGTAATCTTCAAGGGAGCAGACTGCCACATCCTTCTCCCAAAGAGCAGCTAGTAGGTTTAAACTGCCAACCTTTTGGTTAGCAGCTAAGTGCTTAACCACTGCACCACCAAGGCTCTTCATCCCATCACTACCCACCTGTTAACTTTGGGCAAATGCCCTACCCCGGACCACAGGCTCCCACCATCTACACAGCATGGCAGATTCGATGATCTATCACGTTCCTCCATCTCACATTTTATGACTCTGTCTCCTGAGCCTCTCAGCATGGGGCTATGAGTCTGAAGGAGGTTTGGAAGATGGAAGATAGAGCTAAGGTATTACTTTTATCTTTGTTATTCAAAAAGCAATATCAAAACAGGGGCTATCAAGACTGTATAGACTTCCAGGAGGACCTACATACGGATTCCTGTTGAACCCCCTTATTGAAGAAGTCTGTATAGTTTCATGGTCCAGGTTTGAAAAATAAGGGCTTGTGTTAGACTTTCAAAGCCCTTTTGAGCTCTGTGATTTTTTTCTTCTTATTTTTAATGACTTTATGACTATCCATTGGCTGGAATTTCAAAAGGATGTTGTATCAAAGGAAGTGGCCAAATTGGCTTTTGGAGTTTATCTTGAATTTTAGGGCTTAAAAGAATGCTAAGGCAATCTAATTTCACCTTCTTAAAGACAACGGGAGCCCCAAAACAGGTGGTTTCTCCCAGGGTGCACAGCCAGTCATGGAAAATCCAGGACACAAACTCAGTCTCCTAACTCCTAGTATAGGGCCCTTTTTGATATACTTGACTCCCTCGCTAACTCTAACTCCAGGACACCAAGAACATTTTCAGGGTGCACAGTTGTAGGTTAGGAAAGTTGTTGTCTTCCTACTCTACCACCTTTTCTTATTCTCTTATTCCCTTCTGATAACCTGAGGGTGTCGTCATCCATCAACAGTGAGTCTACTGACCTGACACTGTAATGCCAGTGCCATGGGCAACATGAAGGGGATGCAAGAGAGTTGGAATGGGAGGCTCAGCTCAATGCTTCTAAAGCTGAGTGCTTCTGTGCTGATGCCTCAGACAGACTTGTATGTATGTTCAGGGTAGAAGGTGATCTCCAGAGACCATCAAAGGAAACAAGGCCAATTATTGGCCAATCTCATTGTTGAAGATGGTGCAAAAATCCTAAGCAAAACACTAGCAAGCCAAACTCATGAATATGCAAAAAGTTGAAATGATTCTAGAAATGCATGTTTTAACATCAAAAATTAGTCACTTGCTTTTTGCCACATCTATTATGAGAATGAAGATCATTCTCAGAAGCCAGACTGTCAATATTTCAGAAAATATTGACACCACTCTGAAAGGATACACAGTTATTGTGAAGGGCCCTAGAGGAACCCTGCAGGGGGACTTCAATCACATGTATGTATAATTCAGCGTTTTTGGAAAGAAAAAGAAGAGGCTTCAGGTTAACAAATGATGGGAAATAGAAAGGAACTGGCTATAGTTCACACTATCTATAGTCATGTTTAGAACACAATCAAAGGTGTCACCCTTGGCTACCATTAGAAGTCTGTGTATGCTCACTTCCCATCAATGTTGTCATTCAAGAGAGTGGGTCTCCTGTTGAAATCCAAAATTTCTTGGGTAAAAAATACATCCATAGGGTTGGGAGGAGACTGGGTGTTGCTTGTTCAATATTTCAAGCCCAGAAAAATGAGTTAACTCTTGAAGGAAACAAACATTGAACTCATATCAAATTCAGTTGCTTTAATTCAGCAAACCACTCTTGAAAAACAAGGATATCAGGAAACCATTGAATGGTAACTAAGTCTCTGAAAAAGAGACAGTTCAGCAGTATGATGAATAAGATCGAAGAGTTGTCCAGCTATGGAAACAAGAGGCTGGATGACTCCTAAGACCTATTGGTGATATTTTTAAGATGCAATAAAATTCACCTATTAAAAAAACAAAACAAAAAAAACACCCATCACTTAATGGGTTGAGGCTTTGAGTATCGATGGTTGCTAACATCAAAAAAGATAGGTAACTAAACATCATGTACCTCCTCATGAAAGCGCACAACACCACATTTGACATAGTCTTGCCAATAATAACATAAAACTAGAATATAAGCAAGCCTCTAGATCCAGCTACCAATTGACAAGAAATACAGAGGAACTGAGAAACATGTTAAATGACACCATGGAGATGCAACCAGAAAATCCAGGCTGTGGGACATGTACAGAACAATCTATCTATTTTGTTAAACAAATGCATTACAAGAATATAAAAATCGATAAAGGGATTTTAAAAATTCTATCAATCAGTTTGTTCGGATTTGGATTCTGAATCAAATGAACCATAAAAACAAAATGAAATCATTTATAACATTTATAAAATGATCAAAAATTTGTATAAATACTGGGTACTTAATATTAGTAAATTATTATTAAAAGTTTTGATGTGAAAAATTATTGTGGTTATAGTTAAAGAAAAAATTTATTTTCTTTTGGAAAGACATACTAAAAGATTTATAGGAGAAATTATATGATGTCCAAAATTCGTTTCGAAATCATGCACATGAAAGCGAATGAAGATGTAGACAAAAAAAAGGCTGGCTAGAGTTAATAATTGCTAAAATTAAATGACGAGTGTATGGCACTCATTATATTATTCTGCCTCCATTTGTGTGTGTTTAAAATGCCCTATAAAACGAAATCAATTTCTATAATGTACTGCATTAATAGGATACAGGAGAAAACCATATAGTTATTTCAATAGCTGTAGGAAAAGCATTTGATGAAATTCAGCATCTACGTATGAAGAAAAAAATTCATAGCAAGCTAGAGGAATAAAGGAGCTTATTTAATCTAACGAAGGATATGTACAATAAAAAGTACAGCAGATATTGTATTTATTGGTGATGTTTTTAAAGCTTTCTGCAATTGCGATTGAGACACAGATTTCTACTGTCATCACTCTGTTCAACATTGTACTGGAAATCCTAGCCTGTGCAATTAAAAAAAAAAAAATTGGAAAGGAAGAACTAAAACTGTCACTGTCTGAAGAAGCCATGACGATACATAGCTGAGCCTAAAGAATCTACAAATAAACTATTAGAATTAATAAATGAATTTAGCAAGGTCACTGTATAGAAGTCATTTCTATGTATGAAAAATTGTATTTCAATATACTAGCAGTAAATAAATACAAAATTTTTTTTTAATTTATAATAGTATCAAAAAAGGAATCAATCTATCAAAATGAGGGCAAGACTTACACACACACACAAGAAAAACAAAGTATTGAGAAGTTAAGGAACCCTGGTGGTGCAGTGGTTAAGCATTCAGCTGCTAACCAAAAGGTCAGTGGTTCAAACCCACCAGACACTCTGCAAGAGAAAGGTGTGGTGTTTTGCTTCTGTAAAGATCTACAACCTTTGAAACCCTAAAGGGCAGTTCTACTGTGTCCTATAGGGTCGCTATGAGTCAGAATCAGCTCAAAGGCAATGGGCGGAGGGGGAGGTTAATGGATATTGAGAAATTAAAGAAATCCCAACAAATAGAGGAACCTTATTCAAGGACTATAACATTCAATATCGTAAAGATATCAATTTTCCCCAAATTGATCTATAGATTCAAAGCAATCCTAATAAAAATCCCAACAAGATTTTCTTGCTTCCTTTTGTTTTTTAAAAGAAAACTGACGTGCTGATCCTAAAATTCATTTGGAAATGCTAAAGACTGCAAATAGTCAAGGAAGCCTTAAAGAAAAATGAAGCGGGGGGGGGGGGCGGAAGGGGTGGGGCGGAGGGAGATTTACATTCCTAGATATCAATACTTAACATAAAACTATATGAGACACTATGGGATTGTTACAAAAACAATAGACAAACCAATGGAACAGAATAAAGAGTCCAAAAATATGCATATGTCACTCAATTTCTGACAAAGCTAACACTGCAGCATATGTGAGAAAGGGTGGTCTTTTCAGTAGACAGTGGGGGGTCAAGTGGCATCCACATGGGACAAAAAATGAAACGTAACTCCTACCTCGTGTCATAGCCAAAAAGCAATACCAGTAGATTGTCTAAAGGGAAAGATGAAGCAACAAAGCTTTTAGAAGATAATGTTGCTGTTGTTGGTTGCTGCCGAGTTGATTTTTGATTCATAGAAGATAACGTAAGAGAATATATTCAGGACCTTGCTCTGTATATAGAGATTTCTTAAACAGAATGCAAATAGCACTAAATGTAAGAAAAAGATTGGTAAGTTGGACTATATTAAAAATAGGAACATATGTTCATCAAAAGACATAATTGAAAGAGTGAAAAAGCAAGCCACAAAGTAGAAGACAAGTGCTACATTTAGAATTTAGAATATATACAGAGTTTTAACAACTCAATGAAGAAAGATAGACAACTAGACGCGTTCAGCTAGATGCATTCATCTCTGAGTAAGTCCATACCTGCCTGGAGTTGCTGAGCTTGCTTTGGGCATCGTTTGTTTCTCCTGGCCCTATGGTACTACCTATTCTTGGATTTGGAGTCCCTGGGTGGTGACACACCTTTCTCCCGAGGAGCAGCCAGTGAGGTCAAGCTGCCAACCTTTTGGTTAGCAGCCGAGCGCTTAACCACTATGGCACCAGGGCTCCACAAGAATAGTCAAGACTCTTAAAGAAAAAGATCAATGTGGGAGGACTTGTTTTACCAGATATTAAGACTCATTATACCAAAAAAAAAACAACAACAAAAAAAACCAAACCCATTGCCATCAAGTCAATTCTGACTCATAGCGATGATAATTAAGAGACATTGTGTCTTAGGCTGGGTTCTCTAGAGAAGCAAAACCAGTAATGCGTATAAATATATACAGATTTATTTACATTAAGGAAACAACTCACACAATTGTAGGCGTTGGAACATCCTAAGCCCTTGGATCAGGGTAGAGTCCTTTCCCAAGTCACCAAGCCACAGAAGCTGGTGAACCCAAGATGAGCAGGTTGGAGAGCATGGATCCCGCTCACAGGTTGTGACAATCAAGGAATCCCAACGGTCAGCCCACAAGGTTTCTACTGAGTCACATAGCTGCAGGGGCTGGTGAACCCAAGACAGGCAGGTCGGGGAGCAGGACTCTTGCTCTCAGGCTGTGAAGATGGTGAATCCCAAGATGGACAGGTAAGCTACTAGCTCAATCCCAAGAACCAGGGGTCAGACAAGAGACAGCTGCTATATCCAGAACAAGCCAACAACATTTGCAAGGCGAGCAGGAAGGAAGTCGGCAGCGGAAGGTGGAGAGATGAAGGCTGAGGGGGTGGTGAGCCGCCACAGGCCCCAGCCCTGCCGGTACCACTCAGTAGATTCCATCATGGGGGTGACCACATATCAAATTTCAACAAGAAAATGATCACAATGTTATACAACTGCCAAAACACTGAGAATCATGGCCCAGCCAAGTAGACACACAATCTTAACCATCACACAATAGAATACAGTAGAGTTCAGAAAGATCCCACAAATAAATTTGTGACGAAAGTCATACTGCAAAGCAGTAGTAAGAAATGTGTGGTATTTCAGTTGATGAGTACCACTTAGATATCCATGCTGGAAAAATGAAATTGGACTCTACCTCCTAACATACATAAACATCAATTCTAGATGGGAGGTAGGTCTAAATTTGAAAGGCAAGATATTAAGCTTCTAGAGCAGAGTTGAAGCTCTGATGGAGAAGTGGTTAAGAGCTTGGCTGCTAACCAAAAGGTCAAAGTTCTAATCCACTAGCCGCTCCTTGGAAACCATATGGGGAAGTTCTACTCTGTCCTTTAGGGTTACAGGTTTGGTTTGGTTTAGAGCAGAGCTTGTCAAATCATGGCCCACAGGCCAAATTCAACCCACTACCTATTTTTATAAATAAAGTTTTATTAGAATGCAGTCAAGCCTATTTGTTTATGTATTGTCTACACCTGCAAGAGTGTCTCTTCAGTGCTTTATCCAGTCTATGTATTTTGAACAACACTAATTTTGTCAGTGAACATCCGTTTCTACAATCCACTATACCTATTAACAAAAACTTTGATAAAGAGGCCTGAAGTACTTGTAGTGACAACTTCTGGTGCTTGGAACTTTTTATTGTGGATTAGCTTGGCTTATGTACTCCCAGTTAGGAAAAATGACCACCTCTATGACATAGATAATGGAGGTAGTGGTGGGTCAGTGGTAGAATTCGTGTCTTTCATGTGTGAGACCAGCTTCAATTCCCAGCCAACGCACCTCATGTACCACCCATCTATCAGTGAAGGCTTGCATGCTGCTATGATGCTGGACAGGGTTCAGTGGAGCTTGCAGGCTAGGATGGACTAAGAAGAAAAGCCTGGTGATCTACTTCCAAAAACTAGCCAGTGAAAACCCTATGGATCACAATGGTCTAAGCCAAAGCCGCTTATGGGGATGGCATAGAACCCGGCAGTGTTTCATTCCTTTGTACATGAAGTTGCCATGAGTCAGGGGCTGACTCGATGCAGCTAATGACAACAACCACAGGACATAAAACAAACATGCACATTTATATTACCCCTTCTAATATAAAGTGTTTTAAGGTAAATTACAGATCATATAACAATCCTTCAAACACCAGCCTGCCACCACCATGCTCTGTTCCCAGAATTCCTTTAGGCCAGGCCATTGTTCTCTCTCTGCTCCTCATTTCTCAGCAATCTGGGGCTCTCTGCCCATGTTGGGCTCCTATGTTGGTTCTTATTTTTTGCCTAGCTCCTTGGACACATGATGGTTTTGAGCTGTCTACCCAATCTTTAGCCCTGGGTCCTCTCTCAAATTGCAACTGTGCTGGTGGGCTTGCTGCTTTCTAGCTCAGGTAGGAATGTTTGCACTGCCCACCAACGAGAGGCATAGAAATGGGTCCAATGTGATTGGAACCTTGAAACCACAGATACCTGAGATGTGTCAGTGCCCCCATCAGCGTACGTGGATCATGCACAGGATACAAGTATTCTGTCTAGTGGGTTAAGCTTCTAATTGCAGCTAGGCTTCCTTTGAACCCATTTGCTTGCAAAATTAAACAGAGCAAGACATTTTATTTAAAGGAAGCATTCACCAATCAAGTCACATGACTGGAGAATTTTGGAGATTGATTCCCACTTCCAGCAGTTGTGTGTATGAATAGATTTTATTTAGTGCTCACTAAATGGATGGTCTAATGCTATTACTTATTTTCAAGAAGAGGTAGTATAAGAAAAAACCTCATCTAAAAACGTGCACGCAGTAATACAAGCACGTATAAATCACCTTCCTCCGTATATAAATGTTCCGCATCTGTTTTTAGCTTATTTTATTGAAAAATTTTACATTTTCCTATTAAAAAAAAAAAAAAAAGGATTCTTCTTGTTTTTTTCCAGGTCAAAATGCACTTCCTCTGCATGGATAGAGTGACATATTCCAAAAAGGCTACTTTAAAATTCTGAAATCGTTAATGCTGACTTTTTTCGTAAATGACAAATGACCACCATGTTCTAAGCAGGTATAACTCATTGTTTGATGTTTCATTTTCATCCAGTTTTCAGTTGACACAAGCTCTTTCTGTACAGTAGAGGGGAAAACGTGAAACAATCTTTCCCCTTGGAAAGCTAAATATTTTAGTCAGGTTTAAAAGTATGTGTGTGAACCCACAGCTATTGTAATAAATGATAAAGGCTGTTCTCCAAGGATTTGGTGTAGCTTGGTCATTTTTCATCTCTATTATTTTTCTGTCATTTCTTTAAAAACCCAGCCCTTGCTTGTTTATGTTATTATGTGTGACCTTTTTTTTTTCCCCCCCTCAAGATGCCTGGGCTGTTGCTACAGCAAAAATAATGATGAAGTTTTGCCTAATGTTCTTTTGCTCCTGAATTTCAAATTGGAAACAATGTGGCTCGGCCTACCTGTCTCACGTTGTCACCTTCAGGCCTTGCTCAGGTGGGAGAGGAGGGTTTCTTCAATACTTCAGCTAACCCATGCATTTTGAACAATACTAATTTCACCAGTGAGCACTCATTTCTACCATCCATTGCTACTGGAATGAAGACTAAAATTTTGAACTGAATTTACATGGCAGCGTTTGTTCTTCTTTCTCTTAAATCCAGTCAAATGATCTCTGCAGCTTGCTGGGGAAGCTGAATATAACTAGTGAGGGTACATTGCTTTCATTTTATCACTTATTCTACAACTATTGATTGTTGCCTACCATTTGACAGGCACTAGGATGGGTACCAAGGTACATTATGGAAAGGAAGAACGTGGTCCCTGCCTTCATAGGACTCAAAAGCTCATGTCCGACACAGAACAGTTCAATACAGTGTCCCAAGTGTTATAAAGGTGGACATATATGGTCCTGTTGGAGCACCAGGAGAGTTACTTCATCCCTCCTTGATTTTAGGGACTCAAAGAAGGCCTCCTGAAAGGTAAAAAGTGATAGCTAAGTGGAGATATAAATAATGAGTCGAAATTGTTGTTTTTAGCTGCTGTTGAGTTAGCACCAGCTCATGGTGACCTTATGCATATGGGAACGAAATGCAGTCCAGTCCTGGTCCATCCTCATGATTGCTAGCATGTTTGAGTCCATTGCTGCCTTCCAACCTAGGGGCTCATCTCCCAGCACTATATCAGACAATACTCTGTTGTGATCCATAGGGTTTTAATTGGCTGATTTTCCAGAAGCAGATAACCAGGCCTTTTCTCCTAGTCTGTCATAGTCTGGAAGCTCTGCTGAAACCCATCCACCATGGGCAACACTGCTGGTATTTGAAATACCAGTGGCATAGCTTCCAGTGTCATAGCAATATGCAAGCCACTGCAGTATGACAAACCGACAGACAGGTGGTAGGAGTAGAAATTAGGCAGGTGAAAAAAAAAGGTGGAAAAATACCAGTCTGTTCAAAGGCCCAGGACCAAACAGAGAGTCTTAGATACTTTAGCCTGACTAAACCAAAAACCAAACCCATTGCCATTGGGTCAATTCCGACTCATAGTGACCCTATCAGATGGAGCAGAGCTGCCCCATAATGGTTTCCAAGGAACGCGTAGTGGATTTGAACTGCCGACCTTTTGGTTAGCAGGGTTTCCTTTTAGCCTGACTAGAGGGTGAATTTCAGGGAAGGTGAGGTGTGAGGGCAGAATGCCAGAATGAGACTGGAGAGATATGGAGGGGCTGAAGGGTCAGGTTTGGAAGGACCTTGTAAGTGGTGATAAAAACATCTGTACAACTGGAAGCCATTGAAATGTTTCCAGCACGTGCATGCAACACATCTCTGGTACAGTGAGTGATTTCAGAGGAATAAACTCTCGAGGATGAGTCGTCTGAATCGGTGACTTCCGTTTCAATCTCACTGGGGTCCTCTGGGGCTGTAATCAGAGAGCTGCTTGATGAGTTTTAGTTCTTGGAGGACTGTGTGGCACCCTCCAAGCAGATTAACAGCACAAAGAAGGAGCTGGGTGGTGGCTGATGTGACTCTGGAATTCTCTCTGCTTTATCGGCTGGGGATTTTCGTCTTGTGTACTTGTGTTTACAATGAATTTGCAGGAAGGGAACTAATGATTAGGCTGTGTCTGCTTTGAAGATATTGGGGACCTGGATTTGACAAGCTGTGCTTCCTGAGGCAAGGCTAGTAGCTGTGGAAAAAAAACGTTGGCCCTGCTGAGCAGAGGGAGGGTAATTTGTAGGACTTTTTCTGTTTCCCAGCCTCCTGCTTCCTGTGCTATGAAGGTTTGGGAGGCAGATCACTCTGGAGGAAGCGGGGACGCAGGTCCAACCCCGGGGGCACAAAGTGGCCGCAAACTCAGAGAATTGTGTTCTTCATTTTAGACTTATATTGAATACCAACTTCAGTCCAGACTGTCATCATATCCTCATGACTGTACAACTGAGAAAGACTCCTAACTTGTGTCCCTCCGCCACACCACGCCAACTCCAGGCCATCAGCTCCCTAGAGCATCAGTTCTACCGCATTTCTCCATTGCTCAAAAACTACCAATAGCTCCTCAGCACCTATATATAGCAGTGATTCTCAACTCTAGCTCGTGTTAGAATCACCTGAGGAGACTCCAAAAATACCAATTGAGTCTTAGTATTTTTTTTCACATCTCCAAAGGTGATTTTAACGCACAGCAGGGTTGAGAATTATTGACCTACATAACAGAAATCGAACTGCTCAGTTTAATATTCAGAATATTCCAGTATTCTGGACCTACAGCTCCTAACTTATTGTAAAATGGTATTGTGGCATCAGAATTCATGAGGGGGAATGAGAATTACCATGAGCACAAAGCCAATTGCTATGAGGTGGAGGACAGACATACCTCCACTCTCCAACCTTTTAACCAATTCTGACACGAGCTGTCCCTCCCATAGCACTTTCTACTTCTCTGCTGAGTTTGCTAATTCATTGCAATGGCCACACAGAATTCACAGACCTTACTTACAGGTAAGTGGTTTATTAAGGAAGTAACAGGTTACAACTTGGGATCAGGACCAGGAGGCATGTAGGCAAAGTCTGGAAGGCTCCCCCGAAGTGGAGAGCAGACCCCCACCCCACCCCCTTCAGTGCAGGACAGCTTTCTCAGCTCCTCTTGGCCCTGTGAGCAAGCAGGCCCTTCTCTCTGCCATGCACACCTCCTCCAGCCATGCAGGCCTCCTCTTGGCCCTCTGAAGACTGGCTCCTCTCAGCCACCTCAGGACAGGCCTCTTGTTGGCTCCCTCAGGACAGGCTCCTCTCGGCCTCCTCAGGACAGGCTTTTCTTGGGCCCCCTCAGCACAGACTTCCTTATGGCTATGCATGCCCTATCTCAGCTATACAGGCCTCTCTGCCTTTGGCTTCTCTGCTTTCGGCCTTTCCACTGCTAACTGACCCCCGCTCGTAGCCAGTTTAGCAGTTTTGTTCAGCTCTTTTAGCTGCATCCCTAGGAGCAGGTTTCTGCTGTCACCAGTCACCACTGACTTTGCTTTAGGTTCCCTTCCAGGCCTGTCACTCATGGCTCTGCCACAGGGCTCTTTCTGGGCTTCTCGTTGTCTTCAGTGTTATAACCTTTGACCCATGTTACATCTCTTTTAGGAGATCCCTTGCTTCTTCTTTCTTCTTGCTTCTCTTGACTTTTCTCCTTTCTGCCTCCTTCTTCCTTCTTTCTTCATCTGCCAGCCTCTGTGGGATTGGCTGCATATTTAAGCAAACTCCTGGTCAATTTCAAGGCATAGGTCTCCCACCAGTGTCATGAACTGACAAATCACCTCTCAGTAGGCCAGAAGCAGTTTGTTAGTCACTTCATTTTGCGTAAATACATTGACCTCCTGCAAGGTGCATAAAATAGACCAATCAAAGGGCAGGCTGCAGCCCAGGACCAGACAAAAAGTATCAAACTACAAGTTGTGTTCAGCTTACCCAGGAAATGTCAATCACCCTGGACAAAAGTAACCAACCCTCTGAGGTAGAAAACTAGAGCAAAGGCCACATAGGAGAACTCATTTCACCGTATGTATCTTAGTGGCCTTGTACATACCTCAAGCGGTTCCACCTCTAAGCTATGGCTCACAGCACTACACAACCTAGAATGCTCCCCTCTCTGGTCTGCTCTGTCTGTCCAAATTTGCTTGTTGTCCATCAAGGCCGAACTCCACTGAGACCCTCCAGCCTACCATGACCTTCCCTTCTGACTTCCTAGCATTTTGTTTTCTAGAAATAATACTCTAAACAACTTTGTAATAAAACATAATGGTGGCTTATATTACAATTGGTCTATTGCATTGTTATTTATATTTCTTCTTGTGTGTATGACTCTCCCCAACTCAATTCTTGAACTTTCCCTCAGGGCACAAGGTCTTGCACATGGCAGGTGATTCAGTGAATATTTGTTGATCACAAGAATGAACGAATGCAATAACAACAACAATAAGAACAATGGTCTCTCAAATCAATTGGAGGTAGGGAGAGTATAAAGAAGAGGTTAACACAGCAGGTCTGGTTATTTACTCTTTGTTGTCTCCAAGGGAACTTGAATCCATGATTGACTCTTGACCAACTCCTGGGAATATGTCCCTCAGCATGTTCTTTATATAAGTGATTGAAAATTTTGTTATGTACACCGGCACAATGGACCATGTCATACCAGCTTGTTAGGTGGCTTTGCACAAACATGAAGATTGATGATATACACCTGGTTCTAATGGAGGGTTGCTCAGTTTCTTTTGCTGTGGCTGGATGCATAGCAGGTCATGCTTATGTGGCCAACTCCTCATAGAAGTCTCGGACCCTGAGACTCAAAGGGGCTTTCCTCAGCGGAGACATACCGCACACGTCCCTGTAATCCATTGCTGGACACAGAAAGCACCCTGTGTGGCCCCAGATGGAAAATGCCACAAAAGCCTGTGCCTGAACTCTCTGGACTCTTTTTCTTGCTGTTTTTGTTCTGTATCTTTTGCTGTGAAAACCTTAGTTGTGGGTATAAAATTTTTTAAATGTCAAAAGACTGAACGAATTGTTAAAAAATAAAATGAAATGGACAGAAGACACATGCATTAATTGTTTATTTTCCAGGTCTAGAATGAATAGATCTGTATTGAGATGCATTTTCTGTACTGCAGAAAAAAATATTTAGTATATATGATTAGAATAGAATTTAATGAGTGCCTGAGTATGTCAATACTTGGCTACCTCTTTTCTCACTTAGCTCCAAGGAGATACTTCTTGGACAGCCGTTTTTTTCATCAAATTGTTTGCCAAGCAGCCCCACTTCCTTGTTGCCTGTTCTACACATCTGGCATGGTATATCCAGAATGCTTTTTTTAAACAGGTAAAAGATGGCTCTGGTTGCATGCCACATCTTCCATGATCATAAGATAATCAGACATACGCCAGAATGTGGGTTACCTGATGGGATGTGCAGGGGGGGAAGGATGGTTTAGATTACAAAGAACGGAAATGAGTTTAGCAGTGCCTGCTGATGAAGACTAATGACACTAAAAACCAAAACCAAACCCATTGCCATTGAGTTGATTCCAACTCATAGCAACCCTATAGGACAGAGTAGAATTGCCCCATAGGGTTTCCAAGGAGCAGCTGGTGGGTTTGAACTGCCAACCTTTTGGTTAGTAGCCAAACGCTTAACTACTTGCACCACCAGGGCTCCAGGAAAAGGGAAGATAACCATATTTTTAAATCTGTGCAACTCTTTCCTGGATCCTATTCACACCTTCTGATAGAGAGGATATGGCAGGAGTAGAAAAGGAATTGGTGATTGTTTGGCTTGCATGGCCTTTGGGAGTGAAGACGTGAGAATGGTAAAAGAGAACAAATGTTATAAAAGTTGATAACCCTTTGCAAGGCCCTACCGATGCGGGTAATCAATTCATCTTGATTTAGACTTTTTTTTTTTTTAATTTCTCCAAACGTCTTTGTCCTCTGTCTCTCAAGAAGCTGTGGCGGGCACCTCTTCCTGAAGTTGACATTTTCATTTGTAGAGAAAGCCTGGGGGCTTTGGTAATAGCTGATCACAGGAATCGTGGATAACCAGTTTGGCCTTTTTGCACTGGTTTTACTCTAATTAGATGATCACAGTCATCTCTTTTGACATGTCAGCAAGGGGCTGGAGATATTTGGCAAGGAATCTATCAGTCATGCAGAGAGGTCAAATGGGCTGGGTCAAAGAGGTAATCAGCAACGTCATCTCTATATCACATTTTCTACCTGGAAATTTGGAGCCCTGGTGGCACTGTAGTTAAAAACTTGGCTGCTAACCAAACGGCCGGCAGTTCAAATCCACTAGCCACTCCTTGGAAACCCTACGAGGCAGTTCTACTCTGTTTTATAGGGTTTCTGTGAGTTGGAACCGACTCAATGGCACCTGTCTTGGTCATCTAGTGCTGCTATGACAGAAATACCACAAATGGATGGCTTTAACAAAGAGAAATTTATTCTCTCAGAGTCTAGTAGGCTAAAAAAAAAAAAAAAAGTCTAGTAGGCTAGAAGTCCGAATTCACAGCATCAGCTCCAGGGGAAGGCTTTCTCTCTCTGTCGGCTCTGGAGGAAGGTCCTTATCATCAATCTTCCCTTGGTGTGGGAGCATCTCAGCACAGGAATCTCAGGCCCAAAGGACACACTCTGCTCCTGGTGCTGCTTTCTTGGTGGTATGAGGTCCCCACGTCTCTCTGCTGGCTTCTTTTATATCTCAAAAGAGATTGGCTTAAGACACTACCTAATCTTGTAGACCTCATCAATATAACTGCCACTAATCCATCTTATTACATCATAGTGATAGGATTTATAACATATAGGAAAATCACATCAGAAGATAAAATGGTAGACAATCATACAAGAGAATCATGACCTAGCCAAGTTGACAGATATTTGGGGGAAACACAATTCAATACATGACAGTGCCTAACAACAATATCTGGAAATTGGTCCACAGAATTGAAAAGGGGGGTAGAAAACTTTGTAAGTATATAATATATATGAACCTGCCTGTATTTTATTATAGATTAAAAGATCTGATACTTGAGTTATTTGATAGTAATAGAAATGAAGACAATTTTTGCATAAACCCAGAAATAGTAAGGAAAGCTGTGAATAATAAATTTCAGTAAATTGATATTATTTTGATGTATTAGCATAATTTGTTATTTAAAGGAACTCTATAATGAATAATCTTGTAATACAAGAAAATATTCTATATAAGGAAAATGCTCTACATCCTACTTTCGTGAGTAGTGTCTGGGGTCTAGAAACCTGTGAGCAGCCATCTGAGATATGGCTACTGGCCCTACCCTGTCTGGAGCAAGGGAGAAGGAAGAAAACCAAAGACACAAGGAAAGATTAGCCCAAATGACTAATGGAACACAACTACCACAACCTCCACCAGACTGAGTCCAGCACAACTAGATAGTGCCTGAATACTACCACTGACTGCTCTGACAGGGATCACAGTAGAGGGTCCTAGACAGAGCTGGGGGAAAATGTAGAACAAAATTCTAACTCACAAAAAAAGACCAGGCTTAATGGTCTGATGGAGACTAGAGAAACCCTGAGAGTATGGCTCCTGGGTGTACTTTTAACTCAGTAGTGAAGTCACTCCTGAGGTTCACCCTTCAGCCAAAGATTAAACAGACCCATAAAACAAACAATAATAGAGGCAGCTCAACCATGTATATGAGACTAAATGGGAACGCCAGCCCAGGGGCAAGGTCAAGAAGGCAGGAGGGGACAGGAAACCTGGACCAATGAAAATGAGGAACCCAAGGTCGAGAACGGGAGAATACTGACACGTCGCTGAGTTGGCAACCAATGTCACAAAACGATATGTGTATTAATTGTTTAATGAGAAACTAATTTGCTCTGTATACCTTCACTTAAATTGCAATAAAAAATATTCCATACCTGTCTCTGCATTTTCAGTAATTTTATAACCTGAATTTTTCCGAAAATTGTATAGGTGGTGCAGATGGTTTGTACTCACCTGGTAATTGAAAGGTTGGAGATTTGCACCTACCCAGTGGCACCATGGAAGAAAGGCCTGGTGATCTGCTTCCTTAAAGATATTTGTTGTTGTTAGGTGCCATCAAGTTCCAACTCTTAGTGACCTTACGTACAACGGAACAAAACCCAGCCGAGTCCTTCGACATCCACATGATATTTGTCATGATTGAGCCTATTGTTGCAGCCACTGTGTCAGTCCATATTGTTGAGAGTCTTCCTCTTTTTCATTGACCCTCTACTTTACAAACCATGATGTCCTTCTCCGGTGACTGGTCCCTCCTGATAAGTTGTCCAAAGTATGTGAGTTGAAGTCTCGCCATCCTTGCTTCTTAGGAGAATTCTGACTGTACTTCTTCCAAGACAGATTTGTTCATTCTTTTGGCAGTCCATGATATATTCAATATTCTTTGCCAAAACCATAATTCAGAGGCATCAATTCTTCTTCAGTCTTCCTTATTCATTGCCCAGCTTTCAAATGCATATAATGTGACTGAAAATACCAAGCTTGAAACACCTTAGTCCTTAAAGTGACATCTTTGCTCTTTAATAAAGAGTTCTTTTGCAGCAGGTTTGCCCAATGCAATACGTCATTTGACTTCTTGACTGCTACTTCCATGTGTGTTGATTACGGATCCAAATAAAATGAAATACTTGACAACTTCAATCTTTTCTTTGTTTATCATGATGTTGCTTATTGGTCCAGTTGTGAGGATTCCATAAAGATTACAGCCAAGAAAACTCTATGGAGCAGTTCCACTCTATAACACATGGGGTCACTATGAATCAGAATTGACTTGGCAACGCAAGACAATAACAACAAGCATGTCATTAGAAAAATGATGCTGAATTTTTAGTGGTTGTTGTTGCCGTTTATCTATCTTCTCTGGGTTGTATAAGCCGTGATGACAGATATGAATGACTGCAAATCGGCGGGGGGGGGGGGTTTGTACTCAGCTCTAGCTATACGGGGTTCAGTTACACCACACCAGTTCCCTATGTCGGCCCAGCACAAATTGAGAATCCTTCTGAGCATTTGTGTCCAGCATTAGGACAGTGTAGATGGCAGTTAGGAGCTCATCCCTTCATCCTATGTCCTGTTCAACACACGGCTTCTTGTTTTTGTTAGTTGCCATCAAGTCAGCTCCAACTTATGGTGACCTTATATATAACAGTGAAATATTGTCTGGTCCTGCTTCATCTTGATGATTGTATGTTTGAGTCCATTGTTGTGACCACTGTGTCAACCCATCTCATTGAGGATTTCCCTTGCATTCACTGGCCCTCCACTTTACCAAGCATGATGTCTTCCTCCAGCAATTTGTCCCTCTTGATGACAAGTCCCAAGTAAGTGATTTGAAGTCTCCAACAACATTCTGTGATCCACAAGGTTTTTACTGGCTAGTTTTTGGAAGTAGATAGCCAGGCCTGCCTCCTTAGTCTGTCTTAGTCTGGAAACTCTGCTGAAAACTGTCCACCATGGGTGAATACTGGTGGCAAAGCTTCCAGCATCATACTAACATAGACACCTCACAGTACAACAAACTGACAAACAGGTGATGGACGTAAGGTGTATTTACTTCAGAATTCCAGGTGAGGATACCCAAGAGTACATCTTCCTCAGGAGCTCTACTGGGGAGTACAGATTCTTTGAAAAGCCGAGACATCTTTGGCTCTAAAGCATGTATCCCATAATTAGATCAACTTTTTTCAAAAACCCAGAAACACAGCACACAGATGTAAACCCAAACTGTGCGCAGCTTGAGCTTACACGGTAAACAGGTAATAGCACTGTGTCAAGTGTGTGGTTGAACTACTTCCCTTAGTTGATAGAGCACCACTGTGGACAGATGTTGTTGCTACCTCCTGTTACAAAGAGGACGCTGAGGTCCTCTGAGGTTAAACTACTCACACAAAGGCATAGCTAGCAAGTGGCAGTGTTTGAATTTCAACCTAGGTCCTCTGCCTCCAGGGGCAATGCTTCAAAATATTATAACCTCACTGGGACTACCACATCAATTTCAGCTTAGCACTGAGCTGTTATTTCCTATTGGGTTCCTTTTCAGCTTTCTGCGTTATTTTATAAGGACTCTAAATGCCTAGGTTTTCTGATTTTAAAAACATATATACAAACATAAGGAGTGCTGGTGGTGCTGTGGTTAAGCACTCGGCTGGTAACTGAAAGGTTGGCAGTTTCAAATCACCAGCCGCCCCGAGGAAGAAAGATGTGGCCATCTGTTTCTGTAAAGAGTAAACCAAAAAACCAAACCTGTTGCCATCCAGTCAATTCTGACTCACAGCGACCCTACAGGACACAGTAGAACTGGCCATAGGGTTTCCGAGGAGCAGCTGGTGGGTTCGAACTATCAACCATTTGGTTAGCCACCAAGCCCTTAACCACTGCACCACCGGGGCTCCTTATAAAGATTACAGCCTTAGAAATCTAACAGGGCAGTTCTACTCTGACTTAATAAAGTCATCATGAGTCAGAATTGACTGGATGGCAACAGGTTTGTTTTTTTGGGGTTGCTATGAGTTGGATCCAACTTGACAGCAAGGAGTTTTTAAATCATCTGATTACTTAAAGTATCTGATACAATGTAAATGGTATGTAAATAGTTGTTTCATCACAACTGAAGACGTGCTCTGGAAGGTAGCCTTATAAGTTTTTGAGCTCTCCTGGGAACGGTGATGTGGCCTGGGAGTTGATGGATGCTGATTCACCCTTGATCTCGAAGTTCTGGAGGCTGGAGCGCTTTTCAGAGCTAGCCAGCTGTCCCTTGCTAGCCTTCAATGCCTTCCTCTCACTCTTCTCAACCCCCTCACACTTAGCCTGGGAAGGATTGCTTTCACCACTTCATTGCTTTTGGGGGCCATTTTTTCACAGGACAAAGGGTGCACACAAGGAGTGAACAACAAAAGAGTCGCAATGGGAACAATGCTCAAACAAGGAGTGCTGGAGAGAGACTGAGGAACTGTGAAATGGTGGGAGGCTACAGCAGGGGGTGCTGCACATCACTTCTTTCACATGGATTCGTCGTAGTGCTCAGCAAGCGTTAAATTCAAGTTTTGCTTTTTGGAACTTTCTTTTTTTCTTTTTCCAAATACTTTCAATCCAAGGATGGTTGAATCCGCAGATTCGGTACCTGGGGATACGGAGGGCCAACCGTACACACATATATATATATATATATACATATTCTCTTTTCTTCCTTCTAAATGCAGAATGCGTTGCAGAGGCAACACCATAGTGATGGTGTTTTGTTTGTCTATTACCCCTAATTTTAGACAATATTTTTAGTCTAGAAACAGTCTTCATTTCCATCTGTCTTGGAACAACAAGATGGAGAGAGAGCAAGTCCCTGCTGATCCCTGTCATAACCTATAAGCTCCACTGGGACAGAAAGCCCTCGCTGGCTTCTCAAACTTCTGAATTGGGTTTTAAAAAGGGCACTTGGTTTCCAGCACAAACAGCAAATCTTCCTTCTAACTCCATTTGTAGACTAAACAATTGTATAACACTGGAGCATAGTAATGCCTAAAGCTAAAGTTTCTTCTTAGTTTTGATTAACTGAGTGAGTATCATTGTTCTTAGTCTTGAAAGCTCTGCTGAAGCCAGACCATTGAACCAGTTTTTTCCAGTCCGAACCCCTGCTGGGAAATTGCACTGCCACCCCATCCAAAACCAAACCAAGCTGACTCCCAGCAACCCTATAGGACAGAGTAGAACTGCCCCATAGGGTTTTCAAGGAACAGCTGGTGGATTCAAATTGCTGACCTCTTGGTTAGCAGCCAAGTTCCTAATAACTGCACCACCAGGGTTCCATTTCCACCCCAGATATACTAAATCAGAATCTATTGTTTAACAAGCTCCCCAGGTGATTCTTATGTATAATAGTTTTTGAGAACCATTGCTCTACTAGTGGTTCTCAGAATTGGGCCTTAACCAGCAGCATTAGCATCACCTGGGAACTTGTTAGAAAATGCAAATTCTCAGCAGGGGTTCAAAACAGAACAAACTTATTCAAAGCCCTAGTTAAACCAAATTTACCACTCTTACTAGATGGTAATGCAGGGTGGGCATAAGTAAAATTTCTGTGACAATAAACAACAAATATTCCCTGAATACCTATGATGTGCCAGCCATTAGGGGTGTAAAGGTAGATGGGATACCCTCAGATGGTAGCAGAAGAATTAGACAATAACTATACAGCACCTCATATGTAGCCACCACCCATCCATCAGTGGAGGTTTCCTTGTTGTTATGATGTTGAACAGGTTTCAGTGGAGTGTCCAGATTAAGACAGACTAGGAAGAAGGTCCTGGTGATTTATTTCTGAAAATCAGCCAGTGAAAATCCTGTGAACCACAATGGTCCAATCTGCAACCAATTGTGGGGATGGTGCAGGAAGGCAGCATTTTCCTCCATCATGTATCAGGTTGCATCAGTTGGGGGCCAACTTGATGGCAGCTGACAATAACAATATAGTACCAACTATATTGAGTGCAGCGTGGGGCTTACAACCAGTTACAGATTCCTTTTCTGAAAACCCTGGTGGCATAGTGGTTAAGAGCTATGGCTGCTAACCAAAAGGTTGGCAGTTCGAATCTACCAGGCACTCCTTGGAAACCACATGGGGCAGTTCTACTCTGTCCTAGAGGGTTGCTATGAGTCAGACTCGACGGCAACAGGTTTTTTTATAAGCGCAAAGAAGGTTGATGGAATTTTTTTCTGTCCATTCGTCTTGTTTTCTTCTTTTCCCATACCACCTCCCACTTACCCTCTGTATGGTGCCCTTCCTCAACTTTATGTACCCCGTATCTTTAGGCTAGCTTCCTAGACCAACCAATGTGACTTCCTATGGAGACCTCAATTTTCCTATAGCAGCAAAGTTCCTGACCTGTCCCTGCTTCTCACACAACAAGACTTAATCCTTCTGTGCTCTACTTTCTCAAAGCAATTGATAGGCTCATTCAAAGATGTTAATTACTAATAAAAGTTTAGCAATCATTTGTATGTTAACAACAGCCTATAATACCTTGAATCACCCTTCTGTCAGTTTGTCCTACTATGGTGGCTTGCATGTTGCTGTGATGCTGGAAGCTATGCCACTGATACTTCAAATACTATCAGGGTCATCCATGGTGGACAGGTTTTAGCAGAATTTCCAAGACTAAAACAGCCTATGAAGAAAGGACTGGCCATCTACTTCTATAAACCAGCTAACGAAAACTTTATGGATTGCAACAGAAGATTGTCTGTTGTAGTGCTGGAAGATGAGCCTCTTAAGTTGGAAGACACCCAAAATACACAGTGGCTGCAATAATGGACTTGAGCACACCAATAATTGTGAAGATGGTGCAGGATGGGACAACATTTCACTCTGTTGTAAATGTGGTCACCATGAGTTAGAGGCAACTCAATGGCAACTAACAACAGCATAACACCTTGACTCCTAGGAGTAAGGCTTTAAGCAACAGCCAACAAAGAACACATATTGAGAGACATGAAAAAACTGGTAAGAAGCTGAAATCTGTAAAACTGTGTGCTTGGGCTGTTTAACACCAGCTTTCCAACCGTGTCACAGTTTCCATTTTGAAATGTCTATTATTTCCCAGGGCCTTCTGGAGCCTTCTCTGACCTGAATATAGTTTAGGAAAAGAATTTCACTTTCCCTCATAAAGATTGATTCTGTTAGTCAAAGGCATCAGCAGCAAGTTTAAATTTGCATTTTAAATTTAGAATGATTTATTTTCACTGAAAAGTACATCACCGCTGCAGTTAGTCTAGAAGTGACACGAGGATTGGAGGTTTATATTGAAGGAATGTTTGAAATGTGAGTTTCCCCATAAAGGAAAAGATTGGTACATTTCACTACATAATTTAAAACCGCTGTATGGCAAAAGATTGCATGAGCAAAATTACAAGACAAACGACAGAACACAAGAAAATACTTGCAACATACATAATCAAAGGGTTAGCATCAAGACTACGTGAGAAGCTCCTATTACTCAGTAAGCAACAGGCAAACAACCTAATTTATATGGGCAAAAAAATAAACTGACCACTCAGAGGAAAACTCAAATGATTAATAAATGCATGAAAAGATGATTAACCTAACTAGTCAAAGAAATACAAACTTCCAGTTTATCACATTAACGAGGGTGAAAAAAGATTAGTGTCAAGATGGGGAAATGGAACTGTCAAACAATGGAATGGAAGAGCCAACTGGCTTTACTTTGTACAGCAATCTGGCAATATTTATCGAAGTTTAAATTTCTTTTGTCTCAGCAAAAATTTCCAACAATGTGTCCTCATAACTATTTGCACACACGGGCAAACATACATGTTCAAGAATCTTAATTGTAGCATTGGGAAAATGAAGCCTTGGAAATAAACTCAGTGTTGACCAGTGGGGGAAAGGAAACATGCATCAAGATACATCTACACAACACGTGCAAAGCAGCTGAAAACTAAGTGAGAGTGTTCCATGGGAAAAGGAATGTAGCATTCGTTTTTTTCCGAAGTTCCATTTTTGTGAATAACAATAATAATATAATAACAAACATCATAATAATAATGTAATATATGTGGATATGAGTATATCTATATTAATATGATTGATATAATATGGTATAATAATTATATTATAATACAATTATAATATATACAATAACATAATGTAATAATATATGCAGATAAGTGTTAGTAAAATGTCTCAATGATTCAAATTGTCAGCAGTGATCTCCAGGGAGGAGCTTGGGATTGGAACAAGGAAGTATTTTTGTTTTTTATTTTATTAATGTCTATGCTGCAATTTTTTTTAAGTTAATTTTATTATTCCAAACCCATTGCTGTCGAGTCAATTCAAACTCATATCGACCCTATAGGACAGAGCAGAACTGCCCCCATAGGGTTTTCAAGAAGCATCTGGTGGATTTGAACTGCTGACTTTTTGGTTAGCAGCTGAGCTCTTAACCACTGTGCCACCAGGCATCCACTTTCATTATTATTATTAGCATATTGAAAAAAAAGAGAAGAAAAGTTCTAGAATTTTCTTATAAAATCATGCACCAAATCACAAATACCATTTGCTGTTGTGTTCTAGAAGAATTCTTGTCTCTCCTCAAATGCCTCCACTGGCAATGCACATTCACCCATATTTCCCACCAGTATTTGGTGTTGCAGTAGTTAAGAGCTCAGCTTTTAAGCAAAAGGTCAGCAGTTCAAATCTACCAGAGGCTTCTTGGAAACTCTATGTGGCAGTTCTACTCTGTCGTATAGGGTCACTATGAGTCAGAATCAACTAGACACCAATAGGTTTGGGTTTTGTTGTTGTTGTTGTTGTTGTTTAATTTTGGAAAGAATATTGCACGGAGACTCAGGATATGTGAGTTCTAGTCCCTGCTTTGTCATAACTAAGACTAGCTGTCTGTTTGCAGACTGGCTATTTCACTCCTCTGGCTCTCTAGAAAACGAAAGTTGGACAAGATGCTTTCTTTCTAACTCTGCTCCCTGCAGACCCAAGAACACTTCTCCACAACCACCTACTACCCACCACCCTGCTTTTCAGCCAGGGAATTCTGTTTCTGCTTTATTTATTTGTATATCCACCAAAGATTTTGCCTGATTTCCCAGTAAGAGTCATTTGAAAACCTCTAAAAGAGATTATTTTTATGGCCCTTCCAATAGTAAGTTCTTGAGTCTATGAAATCTAGGCTCTGGTCAGGAGATGCAGAACTTTCAGCCAACTCTTAAATTACCCCAGGTAGAAAGCTGCCTGTTTTCCCCCATACATCAGGCCAAAAGCACAGACAGTCTTTATTTTTTTCCAGAACACAAAGTTGGACTGTGTTACATATAAATCACTATAATGGAGATGACTGAAAAGAAACAAAGTGGATGCATCAGAAAACAAGGGTCAAAGGGGACTGCTTGGGGGAAAGGGAATGCTTGATCTCTTTGTTCAAATGACCATTGGGCCAGTTGGCATTACTGCTGGCATGACAATTCTGCTTTTGCTTACGAACATGCTCTGTTCAGAAATATTAGCTGGTAGAGTGCCCTGAGAATACATTCATTAAGGAGTTACCATTCTTGCCTTACAGTTAAAGGTCAGACCAGAAATGCACCAGCTCTTAATCAACAGCTGAGTGGGAGGAGAGGGCCAGGACATGGTCTTCAATGTCCACGCCCAATGGAGTTGAGTGTTTGTGTTCAGGGTCACCTTCAATCAGCCCAGTAAGTCAGGTAAAAATTTAACAATCAGGTGACCTTTTCTTTTGACTTAGGTGAAAAGACAAAATTGAGAACTTCTAGAGAGTCCTAATTAAAAGCAGACATAACAGAGCTAAAGCTGTTGTTACTGCACTGTTTTCACTTATCCCATCCTTTAAAGACACAACATTATAAATATAATAAACTCATGTCTGTAACACCATCATCCGCATCATGAGGTAAGTGTCTGTGGAACTGCCAAAGTAAGAAGTGAAAAGAGTGCCAAGATAAAGCACTCGTTTGTCACGTTCCCATTTCCCAATCCAAACCTAATCTGCAGGGCTTGATTAGAAGTGAAACAAACAGATTGGCCATTAATGCTATCATTCTACTTTTTTCCTTACAAAAAAATCTTAATACTGTGCTTAAAATATCACAGACTAAACCCACTCGGTCCCAACTCATTGAATTCCTCAGTTACCTCTTAACACTTCTATATATACCACATACCATTGAAATTAAGTCTTATTCTTGGATTTGCATTATTGACGTTAGAGCTCAGTCTGCTATTTCTCTTATATCCCATCAAAGGCCCCAATGAAATGCCAGAAACCAGTAGACTAAATGTGATTGGAATTCTTTGCCATTAAAAAAGATAAGATAGAGGCAGGGCCAAGATGGTTGACTAGACAGAAGCTTCCACTGAACCCTCTTGCAACAAAGACATGAAAAAACAAGTGAATTGATTACATATATGACAATCTTCGAACCCTGACCATCGAACACAGAACTAGGGAATTGACCTGAGTGAGAGGGGAGCCAGGAACCACGCAGAAGCAGCGACTAGTTGCCGAGGCCGTGCAGCACCTCAGCTCCAATTCCTTGGTGCTGTTCTTTGGTGTGAATGTGGTGGGGCTGATGGTAGTTTCCTGAGACATGGCAAGCACGGGACACAGCCCTAACCCCCTGGAGCAATCTCAGTGGCAACCCAGCCATTGCACACAGGCTACACATGCCTCTGGAACCTCAGATAAAACAGCGCTCTCACAGAAGATCAGTGATTTTGTATATTTTACTGCTACTGTCTCCTATCTGATCCTTCCCCTCCCTGTCCCAGCCAGCTTCATTAACATTTGAATTCTCTGGACCTGAGATAGAAGTGCAGTGTTCTTTTCTGATCCATTCTCCTGGCCTGGGAAAGGTAGCAAATTAACAATCAGGGGAAAAAATACTTTCCCCAACCCCCTAAACTGGAAGATCAGAGCAGAAGCAGCTCCAGTCCAGGCATAAGAGATGCATAGACTTTGGCTTTCAACCCTACATAGAACCAGGTGGCTATTATAATGTAAACGCAAATCTGTTAGCAGTCTGACTATAATTGTTTCAGCTGAGTGGTTGAGAGGTAGGTTTTGGAGGTCTGATACCTCTCTACCTATTAAACAGAGCCCTCACCTACCCACAGCAGGGACCTGAGGGCTGAGGCTCCATCCACACCACTTAGCCACCTGTGAAAGGGGTCTGAGGATAGTGGTGCCTACCAGTCTTTATGGGTATAAGCGTTGGGTGCCTAAGGCACAGGTGCAGAGCCCACTTACCAGAGCTCTCTAGAGAACAGAGACACTCCTTCCTCACTGGCACTTGGGGGAAGGCTGTCAGCACCCTACCCTCCTCAGAGTGTGACCCCCTGCTGCTACCAGAAACCAGTGCATACAACCATCACCACTACTCCTCTAAGATAGTAGGTGAGTGCCTACACCACACATTAGGTGACCGACTATCAGGACACCTGAGCAGATTCCATTCAAGAAGAGTGAATGGACTCATAGGCTCATATACCTGGTAACAGCTCTAACCATCTGGTAACAGGACACTAGTGCTTCAAAGGCCACAATAATCAAGTTAGCACACTCTAGTATCCCGTCTGGGTATACTGAAACAAAACAAAACAAGAAGATAGGACTCAGTGAGCAAGTATAAAATAAATTATTACAATAACTTATAGATGGCTCAGATACAGCAGTCGATATCAAATCACATAAAGAAGCAGACCATGATTGCTTCTACAAACCTCCAAAACAGAGAATCAAGATCTCTCCCTGATGAAGATATATTCCTGGAATTGCCAGATGTAGAATACAAAAGATTAACATACAGAATGCTTCAAGACATCAGGGATGACATGAGAAATGAAATCAGGAAACGTACAGAAAAAGCCAAGGAACACACAGTTAAAGAAGTTGAAGAAAATAAAAAGATTATTCAAGAACATAATAAAAAATTTAATAAGCTGCAAGAATCCATAAAAAACAAAAAAATCCATAGAGATACAGTATTCAGAAATTCAAAAGATTAACAATAAAATTACAGAACTAGACAACTCAATATGAAGTCAGAGGAGCAGATTTGAGGAATTGGAATACAGAATTGGGGAGATGGAGGATAAAGCAATTAAGAAAAATTGGCACCAATATATTTAAAGAAAAATCAGATAAAAGAATTTAAAAAATGAAGGAACCCTAAGAATCATGTGGGACTGTATCAAGAAGAATAACTTGGGTGTGACTGGAATCCTACAACAGGGAGGGATAACAGAATATACAGAGAGAATGGTTGAAGACTTGTTGGCAGACAACTTCCCTGACATCATGAAAGGTGAAAGGATATCTATCCAAGATGCTCATCAAACCCCATAAAAGGTAGATCCCAAAAGAAAATCACGAAGACATATTATCATCCAACTTTCTAAGACCAAAGATAAAAAGAAAATTTTAAGAGCAGCCAGGGATAAGCAAAAACTCACCTACAAAGGAGAATCAATAAGTTCGGACTACTCGGCAGAAACCATGCAGGCAAGAAGGCAATGGGATGACATATACAGAGCATTGAAGGAGAAAAATTGCCAGCCAAGAATCATATAAGCAATAAATGCACCAAAAAAACTAAAAAACCCAGTGCCGTTGAGTCGATTCCAACTCATAGCAACACTATAGGACAGAGTAGAACTGCCCCACAGAGTTTTCAAGGACAGCCTGGCAGATTTGAACGGCCAACCCTTTGGTTGGCAGCCATAGCACTTAACCACTATGCCACCAGAGTTTCCAATAAATGCACACATACAAAAAAAAAAGAAAGGGCCAAAATCAATATCTAGCAAAACTGTCTCTCAAATATGAAGGTAAAATTAAGTCATTTACAGATAAACACAAGCTTAGAGAATTTGCAAAAAGCAAACCAAAGCTACAAGAATTACTACAGGAAATTCTTTGGTCAGAAAATCAATAATATCAGATATCAACACAACACAAGGACACAGAACAGGGCATCCTGATACCAATTCAGATAGGGAAATCACAAAAATAAAATAAGATTAATTTTTTAAAAATGCTCAAAACAGGGAATCATTGATGTCATTATGTAAAAGATGACAACAATCAATAAAGAGGGACTAAATACAGGAGGCATAGATCTTTCATATGGAGAGGAAATCAAGGTGACATAGGGAGATACAAGTTAAGTTTATACTTAGAAAAATAGGGGTAAATATTAAGGTAACCACAAAGAAGACTAACAATCCCACACTTCAAAATAAAAACCAAGATAAACATAAAGACTCAGCAAAAACAAATTCAACTACAATGAAGAAGAGGAAGACACAATTTAAAAAGAAAAACTTCTTAGCACAAAAAAGTAAGTGGAAAACGAATTGTCAACAACATACAAAAAAAAGGCCTCAAAATGACAGCACTAAAAAAAAAAAAAAGCTCATACCTATCTATAATTATGCTGAATGTAAATGGACTAAATGCACCAATAAAGAGACAGAGAGTTGCAGCTTGCATAAAAAAAAATAATCCAGCTGTATGCTGCCTACAAGAGATGCACCTTAGACTTAGAGACACAAACAAAATTAAAACTCAAAGGATGGAAAAAAATATACCAAACAAACAACAATAAAAAAAGAGCAGGAGTGGCAATATTAATTTTTGACAAAATAGACCTTTAAAGTTAAATCCACCACAGAAAGATAAAGGTGGATACTATATAGTGATTAAGGAAGACATGCCATATTAAATATTTATGCACCCAATAACAGGACTTCAAGATACATAAAACAAACATTAACAGCACTGAAAAGTGAGATAGACAGCTCTACAATTACAGTAAGAGACTTCAACACACCATTTTGGTGAAGGACAGGACATCCAGAAGATCTAAATACCACTATCAACCAACTTGACCTCATAGACATATACAGAACACTCCACCCAACAGCTGCAAAGTATACTTTCTTTTCTAGTGCACATGGAACATTCTCCAGAATAGACCACATATTAGGTCATAAAGCAAGCCTTTGCAGAATCCAAAACATCAAAATGTTACAAAGCATCTTCTCAGACCATAAGGCCACAAAAGTAGAAATCAACAACAGAAAAACCAGGGAAAAGAAATCAAATACTTGAAACTGAACAATACCCTGCTCAAAAAAGACTGGGTTATAGAAGACATTAAGAATGGAATAAAGAGATTCATAGAACCCAATGAAAATGGAAACACTTCCCATCAGAACCTTTGGGACACAGCAAAAGCAGTGCTCAGAGGTCAATTTATATCAAAAAATGCACACGTCCAAGAAGAAGAAAGGGCCAAAATCAAAGAACTGTCCCTACAACTTGAACAAATAGAAAGAGAGCAACAAAAGAAACCCTCAGGCACCAGAAGAAAACAAATAATAAAAATTAGAGCAGAATTAAATGAATTAGAGAATAGAAAAACAAGCTGGTTTTGTGAAAAAATTAACAAAATTGATAAACCATTGGCCAGACTGACAGAAGAAAAGCAGGAAAGGAAACAAGTAACCCAAATAAGAAATGAGATCGGCGATACCACAACAGACCCAATTCAAATTAAAAGAATCATATCAGATTATTATGAAAAATTGTACTCTAACAAATTTCAAAACTTAGAAGAAATGGATGAATTCCTAGAAACAAACTACTTACCTAAACTAACACAAACAGAGGTAGAACAACTAAATAGACCCGTAACAAATAAAGAGATTGAAAAAGTAATCAAAAAACTCTCAACAAAAAAAAAGCCCTGGCCCTGACGGCTTCACTGCCAAGTTCTACCAGACTTTCAGAGAAGAGGTAACGCTACTACTACTACTACAGGTATTTCAGACCATAGAGAACGACAGAATACTCCCTAACTCATTCTATGAAGCCAGCTAACGACACCATAAAAAAAGAAAATTACAGACCTATATCCCTCATGAACATAGATGCAAAAATCCTCCACAAAATTCTAGCCAATAGAATTCAACAACATATCAAAAAAAAAAAAAAAATTCACCATGACCAAGTGGGATTTTTACCAGGTATGCAGGGATGGTTCAACATTAGAAAACAATTAATGTAATCCACCATATAAATAAATCAAAAGACAAGAACCACATGATTTTATCAATTGATGCAGAAAAGGCATTTGACAAAGTCCAACACCCATTCATGATAAAAACTCTCAGCAAAATAGGAATAGAACAAAAATTCCTCAACATAATAAATGGCATTTATACAAAACCAAGAGTCAACATCATCCTAAATGGAGAGATTCTGAAAGCATTCCCCTTAAGAATGGGAACCAGACAAGGATGCCCCTTACCACCACTCTTATTCAACATTGTGCTGGAGGTCCTAGCCAGAGCAATTAGGCTAGATAAAGAAATTAAGGGCATCCAGATTGGTAAGGAAGAAGTAAAAGTATTTCTATTTGCAGATGACATGATCTTATACACAGAAAACCCTAAAGAATCCTCAAAAAAACTACTGAAACTAATAGAAAAGTTCAGCAGAGTATCTGGATACAAGATAAACATACAAAAATTAGCTGGATTCCTCTACACCAACAAAAAGAACATCAAAGAGGAAATCACCAAATCAATATAATTTGCAGTAGCCCCCAAGAAGATAAAATACTTAGGAATAAACCTTACCAGAGACGTAAAAGACCTATACAAAGAAAACTATAAGACACTACTGCAGGAAACCAAAAGAGATCTCATTAGTGGAAAAACATACCTTGCCCATCAATAGGAAGACTTAACACTGTAAAAATATCTATTCTACCAAAAGCCATCCAGAGGTACAATGCAATTCCGATCCAAATTCCAACGACATTTTTCAATGAGATGGAGAAATAAATCACCCACTTCATATGGAAGAGCAAGAGACTCCAGATAAGTAAAGCATTACTGAAAAAGAAGAACAAAATGGGAGGCCTCACTCTACCTGATTTTAGAACCTATTATACTGCCACAGTAGTCAAAACAGCCTGGTACTAGTACAACAATGGATTCATAGACCAATGGAACAGAATTGAGAATCCAGACATAAACCCATCCCCATATGAGCAGCTGATATTTGACAAAGGCCCAAAGTCAGTTAATTGGGGAAAAGACAGTCTTTTAGCAAATGGTGCTGGCATACCTGGATATCCATCTGCAAAAAAATGGAACAAGACCCATACCTCATACCATGCACAAAAACTAACTCAAAATGGATCAAAGACCTAAATATAAAATCTAAAACAATGAAATTATGGAAGAAAAAAATAGGGACAATGCTAGGAGCCCTAATACATGGCATAAACAGTATACAAAACATTAGTAAAAATGCAGAAGAGAAACCAGATAACTGCAAGCTCCTAAAAATCAAACACTTACGCTCACCCAAAGATTTCACCAAAAGAGTAAAAAGTTTGCCTACGGACTGAGAAAAAGTTTTTAGCTATGACATTTCCGATCAGTGCCTGATCTCTAAAATCCACATGATTCTGCTAAAACTCAACCACAAAAAGACAAATAACCCAATGAAAAAATGGGCAAAGGATATGAACAGGTGCTTCACTAAAGAAGACATTCAGGCCGCTAACAGATACATGAGGAAATCCTCACGATCATTAGCCATTAGAGAAATGCAAATCAAAACTACAATGAGATTCCATCTCAGTCCAACAAGGCTGGCATTAATCCAAAAAACACGTAATAATAAATGTTGGAGAGACTGGAACACTTACACTGGTGGTGGGAATATAAAATGGTACAACCACTTTGAAAGTCGATTTGGCACTTCCTTAAAAAACTAGAAATACAACTACCATATGATCCAGCAATCCCACTCCATGGAATATATTCTAGACAAATAAGAGCCTTTACATGAAAAAATATATGCATACCCATGTTCACTGCAGCACTGTTTACAATAGCAAAAAGTTGGAAGCAACCAAGGTGCCCACCAATGGATGAATGGATAAATGAATTATGGTATATTCACACAATGGAATACTACGCATGGATGAAGAACAATGATGAATCCATGAAATATTTCATAAGGTAGCAGGAGAGCAGTGGGATGCAGACCCCAAATTCTCGTAAAAAGACCAGACTTAATGGTGACTGGGACTAGAAGGACCCCGGAGGCCATGGTCTTCAGACCTTCTGTTAGCCCAGGACAGGAACCATTCCAAAGCCAACTCTTCAGACAGGGATTGGACTGGAATATGGGATGGAAAATGATACTGGTGAAGAATGAGCTTCTTGGATCAAGTAGACACATGAGACTATGTTGGCATCACCTGCCTAGAGAGGAGACGGGAGGGCAGAGGGGGCCAGAGCTGCCCGAATGGACACGAAGAGAGAGAGTAGAAGGAAAACTATGCTATCTCATTAAAAGAGGGAGAGTAATTAGGGGTGTATAGCAAGGTGTATGTAAATTTTTGTATGAGACACTGACCTGATTTTAAACTTTCACTTCAAGCACAATAAAAATTAATTAAAAAAAAGAAATACAGTAAGAGGAAGAAATATGTAAAAAAATTTAGTCTGTTTTTCACCGAAAACCCGTGGGGGGCGGGAAAGATAAGATGCTGTATAGAAGCAAATCAAATATGTCAAATTGCCAAAGAAGGGTATTAAATGTAAGAGTGTAGATAGGTTACCTGTTGCTGTCAAGTCTGTTCCAACTCATGGTGACCCTATGTGTGTCAGAGTATAACTGCTCCATTGGGTTGTCAAAGGCTACTTTTTTGGAAGTAATCATTAGGTCTTTCTTCTGAGGTGCCTCTGGGTGGACTTGAACCTTCATTAACCACTTGTACCACCCAGGAATTCCGTAGATAGGTTTAAAGAAAAAGGAGTAAGGTACAAAGGAAGGGAAGAATAGATAGATGAGGAACTGTCTCTGTTCTTTAAATAAATATACGCTTGGGTCACCAATGGCTGTGGGTCACACTTGTGTAGGTGTCTATTGCCACAATGATGATGAGAAACAAACAAACCCCAAAACTCATTGGCTTAAAACAATGAACATTTACCTCAAGAGTCTGCAGATGGGTCATTTAGATTGGACTCAGCTGGGGGATCCTTCTTGTGTCAACTTGGCTCACTCATATGTCTGAGGTTGTTGGCTAGAGTGACGGGTGTTGACTGGGTCAAGTGTCTCTTTCTCCAGCAGGCTAGCCCAGGCATGTTTTCATCATGGTGTTAGAAGGCAACAGCCACAGCAAGTCCTACTGTGCAGGTGCTTTACAAGTTTCTGCTTGCATCACGTTTGCTAACATCCTGTTGGTCGAAGCAAGTTGCAGAGTGAACACAGAGGCAAAGTAAAGAATACTGGTATGTGAAAAAAAGATAAAAGAATTGAGGCCATGAATGCTATCACCCTGTCAGGTTCTGTGTTGATTTAACCTATACCACCTCATTTAAGACCAAGATTTTATTGTCCTGGTGAAAGGATATCTACTATCCTTTCTATCTACTATCCTCATTGGCTCAGTTAAAGAGTGGTTAAAGAGCTGCCAACCAAAAGGTCGGCAGTTTGAGTTCACCAGTTGCTTCTTGGAAACCCTGTGGGCAAGTTGTATTCTGTCCTACAAGGTAACTATGAGTCAGAATTGACTCAGCTGCAACGGGTTTGGTTTTTGGGTACCCCATTCAGAAGATCCCTGGTGCCACAGTGGTTAAAGCACTCAGCTGCTAACTGAAAGCTCAGCTGTTTGAACCCACCAGCTGCTCCAAAGGAGAAAGATGTGGCAGTCTGCTTTCATAAAGATTACAGCCTTGGGAACCCTATGGGGAGGTTCTACTCTACAGTTCTGCCTACAGAGTTGCTATAAGTCAAAATCAATTCAAAGGCAATGAGTTTGGTTTGGTTTTAGTTATCCCCGTTCAACAGATACTTAACACTGAGGATAAGAGAAGGAAATGCCAACAAGCTGCTAAGCAATAGAGCACTCCTTCTTTCCCTCTTATATATGAACTTCTGTCTCCACACATTTTGGAGTTTTCTATAACTTTATTATTTAAATGCAAATACAGAAAATTATGTCAATAAAGAAGGGAAGGCTTTCAAATGGAATGGTCTTTGGAAGAGAATGGCAAAGCTGGAAACCAATGAACCCAGTCTCTTTATTCCATTTAACTTGTGGAATGATTCCATTTCAAAAGGATTGAATCTATTGTGTGTCAGTCACGTTGTTGTTAGATACCAGCAAGAAAGATGAAAGGGGAAAATATAAACAAGGTACATCTAGCTGAGTCAGTTACTTTATAAATATGCCTTCTGCTTAAATTTCATAGGCTGGACTTAGACACATGGCAAAGATTCAAGGAAAACTGGGAAACAGTCTAATCACTATAGTGAGCAGAGCAATGTCCTATGGGATGGTAAGTAATCAAATTTCCTACAGACTAGGTTAAGGATGTCAGTGAAGATGCGTTGTTGCTGGATGTAAGTTAACTGCATTGAGTGGTGCCTGCCTATTGGTTTAGGAAAAAAGAAGTGTGCCAGATTGACTTCTGCATGATAGACATCAGGGATTGTCTTGATTTGCTCCCTAAAAACAAACCACATCTGTAACAGCATCTGCAATTGGAGTCACTACCCAATTAAGTTTCTTAAAATGCAGTCATTCTCTAAAACCTCCACAACTTCTGCACAGGCCAAGAGATGAGGTTAAGCAGGTATTTTCCAGGCCTTTTCTGTTGGCACTAATTCTGCAATTCCCCCTGGAACGTGGTGTTGTCTTGGTTCACAGTTTGGAGGGGGTTTGTTCTGGGAACTTCCCATGTAGCCCTTCTTCTGGTATTAGCCCTTATCCCATGAATCAGAGAACAAATGTGGGATTCCCCCATATATTCATTTCCCAAGCCTGATGTAACAAAATTCCACCACAAAGGGGGTAGTTTATAGGAACAGAAATTGTTTATCTCCCAGTTCTGGAGGTTGTTGTTGTTATTGTGTTCCATTGAGTTGATTCTGACTCATAGCGACCCTATAGGACAGCGTAGGAATTCCACATAGGGTTTCCCAGGCTGAAATTATGGGAACAGATTGTCTTGTCCTTTCTCCCAAAAGCAGCTGGTGGGTTCAAACAGCCGATTTTTCAGTTAGCACCCAAGTGCATAACCATTTCACCACTAGATCTCCTTTCTGGAAGGCTAGTAGTCAGAATTGAGAATATGAGCAGGGCCATGTTCTCTCAGAAATTTTCAGGAGAAGATACTTTCTTGTCTCTCCCAGCTTCTGGTAGCCTGGGCATAGACTCATTGGACCCATTGTGAGACAAACCAGTCAAAACTCTTTATCACTAGAACCTATAAGTCCCAGTCTGACTAGTGGACCCTTCTGGGTCCCCAGAGAACTCTCTATTGAAAGATGCTTGTGGTATCCAACACCTCATTGCTTCTGACCAAGAAACTCCTTTCACAGCAGGAAGAGAGATATAATGAGCTCACATGCATGGGATTCAGTTCAAAGCCAGTGTCCAGAAGTGCCCCAAATCTGGTATTCCCCTTTTCCAAGTACAAAGGCTCCCTTGCTAATGGATGCAGAATTCTTTAGGGAAGGCAAAGAAGATTTATAGTTCATTTATGTTACAGGTGAGTTTTTAAAGGCACTTTTCATGTAAGGGGCTTAGGGTCTGTGAACTGGCTCAGATCTGGAAATTAGGTAAGAGACTATGAGTGTCCATTGTGGTAACTTAAGTCAAGTAGGTCTGGTGACTCTATTGACCGCCCTAAAGCATCATCCACTATACAATCATCTATTTGTATAATGCCCATTTATTTTAGTGCTGGAGGTGTTATGATCAGTTATCCACTGCAAAAGATCTATGAAGGTAAAACCATTCCAATCACTCCTCTGGTCCTGCTGCTTGTTGCAGTGGCCACACCCACCTTTTGTCTCATGGTTTACTTGGACTCTATCAATCTAGGATCCCACAGTCCCCAGTGAAATTACAGAGCTCATTTTAAGGGCAGTATCTCCCACCTTCATCCCAAGCCTTATTGCCAGAACCAGTTTCATATCTAAATCGCTAGCTACAAGGGAGTCAGGAAATTCCATTTTTAGCTTTCTAGCTACTGGGTTACAGGACAAGGCTGAGGATGAATGCCAAGTGCCAACACACCATATCCTCACAGAGGAGGAATAGCATTTTCTGTGAATTTACAGAAAAGATGGAATTTCTGCTAATGAATAGGGTAGACAAAAGGATTAAGAATGTGTATGGGATGTACACAGAGGCTTACTGAGTCTGAAGTGGTATGGAAAATGTTCTTTTGTAAAAATGGCCCTTTTAATTTTCCAGAATGGGTACAGAGTACACACAGGACTCCACAAAGCAGGGATCTACCAAAGCATAACCCCTGATGCTGGCTTCAAGTCAGTAAAAAATTATATTTGCAAAGAATACTTGATGATGTAAGGAAATGCTCACGCTATCACATTAAGTGAAAAAGGGGAGATACAAGACCATATACGCATTCTCAATTTGTGTGTGCATTTACACTTATTCACACATATGTATACACACATGCTGGAAGGAAGTACCTCAAAGGGCTCAGAGTGGTAGAATTACAAATAGCAATATAGGTTTCTAAATTCTTTAATTTTTCTAAAACTTTGCAATTACTTGCATAATTAAAAAAGTTAGAATTTTTTTAAGTTAATACTAATTTCTTTAATTTTAGTTTTAGCATACATATATGGCAATGTAAGATATTAACATTGGGGAAGCTAGGTGAAGAGTATACAGGAAGTCTCTGTATTACCTTTGCAACTTTTTTTTTTTTTTAGATTAGATTTTTAATTTTTTTTATGCTCAGTGAAGTGTCTCCAGGTGGATCAAACCCATAGCTCTGGTAACATTATATTCTACCTCAAGGGTTTTCATATTTATAGACAAACATTTGAAACTTGATAAAATGCAGAGTTAGAATTATTTTAATGAAAAATACTATATAAAACCAAAATGAAATAGCTAATATATGTGTTCTGGTTACAGTCTAAAAAAGGCTAGTGTTGTCATTATTCCACAACTCTACAATCTGCTTCTAACACAGTGTAAAGAGGGAAACTAACACAGTGTAAAGAGGGAAACCTTGAGAACTAGGTCCAGGGTTGAGGAAAAAAGACGTGTTCCTAAACTCCTAAGGGTGGACTTTATCTCAGATTCTCGGTAGTGAAAGCTGGGCTCTAAATATCAATAAGTTCACTGGCTTTGTAGACTTAGTTTTAGCAATTGAGCCCCTATTGTTTTTAAATAAAAGTGTAGACAGACTACTAATATCCAAAACAAGTAAAAGTGAAGCTGCTTCATTTGAAACCAAACCTTCCAGTAGAAGACTTGAACCCTATGGAAATCCATTGATCTGGTCCAACCCATCATTTCATTGAAGAAGAAATCCCCAGAGGGGAAGAGGCTAAACCTCCACTACCATAATCAAGGGTCAGATAAAAGGAGCACCCCATGATACCACACAGAGGGCCAGGGCCAGGTACCTCTTATCATTCTTCCTAGACATGAAGCTAAAAATAGAGGAGGAAATCCCGTCCCCAAAGGGCTATCAGAGGGCAAAACCAAAGGTCAAAACCAGGATGTCACCTTGAAGGACCTGAAGGCAGAGATAGAGTGCAAGGGCCAGCTGCTTTTTTCCTAAGCTCCAGTGATAGCTTGAAAAGTATTCCAGGCTGGTTTAAAGGGTCAAAATGGGGCAGATAGTAAATAGCTTAATGAGGGTCACATGGCCAACTAGCGAAAGCGCTAGAGCTGAGAGCCAGGTGTCACAACTTAATAAGATACCTTTGCCTCCTAATGTCTCTCTCTCACACACACACACAAACCCACCAGCAAGTGAGCTACATGAACTTCATCTCCTGTATCCACCTTATTGAAACTGTCTTTACTGAGGTCATCAGTGACCACATTATTGCCAATTCAGTGGATAATTTCATTTCTTTTTCTACTTGATCTCTCCTTTTCCCTTCCTTCAGCCGTCTTCCCAATTGACACTTTCTCACTCTCTCGCATTACATCTATCACCATCTAGCTGTGGCAATTAAACTTGTGTGCGTTTAAGAATCACCCAGGAAGCAGGATTAGAAGGATGATTTGGGGATCCTATTCCCAGAAGCTTTCTTCAGTAGATCTGTTGTGGGGCTCTAGGGAGCCACATTTTTAACCAGCACGTTGGGGAAGAGGTGGGGAGTTGTACACACACGTTCCTTGAATCACAATTTGAGAAACACTGAACTATGATTGTCAAAGTATCTCCAGCCCAGATCTTTCTCCCGGGCTCAAGGTCTAAAATTTCAACTCCCTGATAAATTTAGTTGAGCCCTGTCACCTTACTCACCTAACTCCAAATCTCCTGTGCCTTTTCCTACGTGCTCATTTTGGTCCTACCACCTTCTGAGACATTGCCATGAAGCTGATGATGTCCTCTGTGCTTGTGAGGCCCACCTCCATCCCCCCATTCCTAGACTGCCATCTCTCTTCTCTCCCTCCCTCCCTCCTAGCGGCTTGTTGTTGTTGTTGTTAGGTGCCATCTAGTAGGTTCCGACTCATAGCGACCCTATGCATAACAGAACAAAACACTGCCTGGTCCTGCACCATCCTCATGCTTGAGCCCATTGTTGTAGCCACTGTGTCAATCCACCACACTGAGGGTCTTCCTCTTTTCTGCTGACCCTGTACTTTGCCAAGCATGATGTCCTTCTCCAGAGACTGATCCCTCTTGACAACCCTAATGGCTTCAGCTCATGCAAAGATAGGAAGAGCCTTTGACTTTATAACACTCTGCCCTCCGCAAAATCTCTGAGCTAAATAATTGCAACAGCTGCTCCCTGCTTGGACTGGGGAGAAGGGGGAAATGTAGGAATAAGTGTACGAATAGTTCCATGCCTCCATGATTTCCCAAAACCTTATTCAAAAAGGTCATTTGGCCGTCAATCTTTATTGAAGATTCAGAGCTAATTGAGGGGCCTGGAGTACAAGCAGTTAGCAGGGTTCCTATACAATTGAATGCTTCAAGTTAAATATTAAGTAGCCTTACTCTTAAAAGTTATTTTTTCCGTTAGTCTGCTCCCCACTTTTCCCTGTGGCTTTGGTCCCTTTTTACTTCACTTTTCTTCCTGTTGACTCACTGAGACCCCTGACTTCCTGGGCTTCGCTCCTGCCAAGCAGTAGAGCTGTTCTTTCATCTTACTTCAAGCCCATCCCAACCATGCCCAGAGAGCAACCTCCTCAACTGGAATGGACCATCAACGGATTTTAAAAGAGAGAGATGTTTCTCCTCCAGGAAAAATTCTCCCGCCAGTTCTTAAACCAACATTTTTTTTCTCCTGGTGGCATATTACTACCTGGCTCTTCTGAAATTGCTTTAATATCAGCCACAGTCTGAAACAACAGTATTTTCTATTCTCTTCCTCATTACAAGGATGGTTGAGTAAAGATGGTTACAGAGAGGTATTAAAGAGGCCAGCCTCTTGGACTCAATCCTTTTGGACATCTAGTCAGCTTTGTACCATCTCCCAATGGTTGCGGTAGTCTCTACCTCCTCCCTCCACCTGGCTGTCCTGCAAATGCAAGCTGTGTATTACAAAAAAAAAAAAAAAAAAACCCAGTTTGGGAAAGAACCAAACCCCAAACCAAACCCATTGCTGTCGAGTTGATTCTGACTCATGGTGACCCATAGGACAGAGCTGCCCCATAGGGTTTCCAAGGAGTGGCTGGTGGATTAGAACTGATGACCCTTTGGTTAGCAGCTGTTTTAGTCATCTAGTGCTGCCATAACAGAAATACCATAAGTGGATGGCTTTAGCAAAGAGAATTTAATTCTCTCACTGTCTAGTAGGCTACAAGTCCAAATTCAGGGTGTCAGCTCCAGGGGAAGGCTTTCTCTCTCTGTCGGCTCTGGAAGAAAATCCCCATCATCAATCTTCCCTTGGTCTGGGAGCATCTCAGGGCAGGGACCTCAGGTCCAAAGGATGTGTTCTGCTCCCGGTGCTACTTTCTTGGTGGTATGAGTTCCCATGTCTCTTTGCTTGCTTCTCTCTTTTATATATCAAAAGAGATTGGCTTAAGACACTACCTAATTTGTAGACCTCCACTTATTACATCATAGTGATAGCATTTACAACATAGGGAAGTCAGATCAGAAGATAAAATGGTAGACAGTCATACAAGGGAATTACGACCTAGCCAAGTTGACAGATATTTTGGGGGAACACAATTCAATCCAAGACAGCAGCCAAGCTCTTAACCAGTGCACCATCAGGGCTCCTTGGGAAAGAAAGGAGGGAAAAAGGGAGGAGGGAAGGGAGGGAGGGACAAAGGGAGAGAGGACCACCAGAAACTGAAAGGGGCAAAGAAGTATCTTCTCCTAGAGCAGACAGAGAGAGCGTGGCCCTGCTGACTCCCTAGATGTAGACTCCTGGTCTCCAGAGCTGTGAGGCAATAAATTCCTATTCTTTAAAGTCACCCAATTGGTGGTATTTTGTTACGGTAGCCCAAGGAAACTAAGACACCTTAGTTCCTTAGAGTGATACTTACATGGCCTGTCTAAGCCATACATGAAAGATTTATCGAATGAATGTATACCTGAATTATAACAGTGAAAGTCTGAAAGACTAAATCAGAAGGAAGGAGTTTGAGGCCCTGTGACGTGAGAACATACTAAACAACTAGGTGTGAAAGATTAGCACTGCCCCAGAAGTCAGGATTCCAGGGTTCTGCTCCTTGCTCAACCACATCCATGCTGTGTCACTCTGAGTGAGCCATTTGGTTAATGCTCAATTCTCTTGGTGTGAATTACATAAAATATGCACGCTCCCATGCTTTGTAAACTGTTATATGTTATGTAACATCAAATTTTATATCACTATCATTCTTCGCATGACAACCAAGAAGGAAGCAGAAAACTCGATCAATCTGAATGTAGTTAACTCAAATAGCTGTTTCAACTACCTTGACTTTCCGTAAGCTTTGTATACATTTACAAACGTAAGCCAAAACATAGTTAGTTGGTGTTTCACACTGTGGTGTTGATATCCCCCAACTTCCTTTTCCCGTGATTTTCCTTTTAAATCCAAGTACGTGAACTCAGTTAAAGCCCATCACAAATCAGTTGCTCTAAGCAGGTTTGTTCCAGAAGTCCTTAGCATGGAGCTCATGGACCTCAGGGTCATCAATGTGCTTCAGGAAGCCCCATGAAGCATCTGGAAAGTTTTGCGAAATTGTATGAATCTGTGCTCAAGTAAAGGGGCTGTAGTTTTCATTAAACCCTCAAAGGGATCAACGTCCAGCAAAAGTTTAAGAGCTACTATTATGGTTTAATTAACCTGGAAAATCCATTGGACTTGTACTTGCCCAAAACAATGGGCTGAAACATAGCAACGATTGTAAGAATGACATAAGGCTGGGCAGAGTTTCATTCTGTCGTATATAGGGTCTCTGTGATTCGAAACAGACTTGGCAGCACCTAACAACAACATCAACAATACGATGCTAGGAATATGACTTAAAAGTGTGTGGGATGGCAGCCTCAACTATCTTCACGCAAGAGGAACTAGATGATGTCCAGCTACCACTAGCAACCATTCTGGCCAGGGACACAATAGATGGTCCCAGATAGAAAGGGAGAAGAATGTAGAACAAAACTCAGATTTTTTTTTTAAAGACCAGACTTACTGGACTGGTAGAGATTAGAGGAATCCCCAAGAATATCACCCTGAGACACCCTTTAAACTTCATGCTGAAAGCACTCCTGGAGGTCACCCTTCAGCTAAATAACAGATTGGCTCATAAAATAAATAATATTACCCATGAGTACTGTGCTCCTTTTTTTAAAAAAAAATTATATCAGACCAAGTAGTCAACATTTACCCTAAAGCAAAGATGAGAATGTAAGGGGGGTGGGGGGAAGGCAGGGAAGTTAGATTAGTGGAAACTGAACAACCAGAATGGAAATAACAAGAACGTTGACACATTGTATAAAATGTAACCAATATCACTGAGCAATATGTATGTTGTTGTTGTTAAGTGCCGTGCCGTCAAGTTGCTTCCAACTCATAGCCACACTATGTACAACAGAACGAAACACTGCCTGGTCCTGCATCATCCTCATGGTTGTCATTAAGCTTGAGCCCATTGTCGCAGCTGCTGTGTCAATCCATCTCTTCGAAAGTCTTCCTCTTTTTCCCTGACCCTCTACTTTACCAAGCCTGAGGTCCTTCTCCAGGAACTGATTCCTCCTGATAACATGTCCAAAGTACGTGAGATGAAGTCTCGCCATCCTCGCTTCTCAGGAGCATTCTGGCTGAGCAATACTGATAGAAATTGTTAAAAGGGAACCAAATTTGTTGTGTAAACTTTCACCAAAAACACAATAAAATATTTAAAAGAAAGTGTGTAGGATGGGAATCTAGCTAGAAAGCTGTTAGAGTTTTCCAGGGCAGCATTAAGAGGCATCTGATCTGGGAACGACAGTGAACATAGAAAGGAAGAAGTGGTTGCAAGTTGTGTCTTCTAGACAGCCAATCCTGCTCTTGGGTGCTTTGTCAATTTTCACCTTCCCTCACTTGGTATTCTTAGCTCTATGGGCAAGTTATCTCTGTCCTAGTTTTGAAGTTCCATCTTCCTTTTGGCCTTATATCTTTCTGAAACTTAAAAAATAATTCATCTCTAACTTTGGAAAGATAACTGGAGTCTCCTGATGTATGATTGAGGCATAAAGGATGTTTTGCTGAGTTTGACTTGAGACCAGTATGAAGAAAAGGAGAGTCTCTGGGTGGTACGAAGAGACTACTCAGTTGCTAACCAAAAGATTGGAGGTTCAGGTCCACACAGAGGTGCCTCAGAAGGCCTGGCAATCTATGTTTGAAAAATCAGTCATTAAAAACCCCGTGGAGCACAGCTCTACTCTGACACACAAAGGGCCACCAAGAGTCAGAATCAACCTGACAGCATCTATGTGTATGTTGTCGTTGGGTGCTGTCGGGTAGATTTAGACTCATCATAACCGCATGTGATAGAACAGAACTACTCATAAGGTTTTCTAGACTGTAATCTTTACAGAAGCAGATTGCCAAGTCTTTCTCCCACAGAGCCACTGGGTGGATTCGAGCCACTGGGTGGATTCAAACCACCAACTTTTTGGTCAGAAGCCAAGTACTTAACTGTTGTGCCACCCAAACCCACCGCCGTCGAGTCGATTCCAACTCATAGCAACACTATAGGACAGAGTAGAACTGCCCCATGGGGTTTCCAAGGCTGTAAATCTTTATGGAAGCTGACTGCCACATCTTTCCCCCACAGATTGGCTGGTGGGTTCAATCCACCAACCTTTCAGTTAGCAGCCAATCACCGCACCACCAGGGCTCCATTTTCTACCAGGGCTCCTTTATATATATAATGTATTATACAGAAATGAAGGTCTCTGAGTCATGCAAGCAGTTTACGCTCAACTACTAACGGTTTGAACCCATCCAGTGGCATCAGGGAAGAAAGACCTGGCAGTCTGCTTCCATAAAGATTGTAGCCAAGATAACCCTATGGAGCAGTTCTCATCTGTAACACATGGGGTCGCCTTGAGTCAGAATCAACTCAATGGCAGTGGGTTTATATGGAAATGGAAGCCCAGATAGGGTGTGGCTGGAGAGGCTACTGGAAGAAGAAGAGGTTTCTAAGAGAGAAGAGAAATGAATTGTTAGCAAAAAGAATTCTGGAGAAAAGTAGAGACATTAATAAAAAAAGGAGGGGGTGGAGTTATGCACGCAGCTTTGCTGTGTGGTGTGCAATGGGACCCTTTATACCACTTTCTTCTTGATGATAGAGTGAAGTCCACGTTATGCAGATTGGCATAAACTCATGAATCTAGACGAATGGTTTTCAACCTTGGCTGTCCATTATAATCATCTGAGGAACTTTTAATAAATAGACTATCTGTTGGCCCCAGTCCCAGATATTCTGATATATTTGGTTTCAAATGGGGCCTCAGCATCAGTAATTTTAAAAAGTTCCTGAGTGACTAATACCCTTTTAAAACCAATCATCTAGTGTCTGAAACAGCAGTTTTTAGTTGTCCTGCTCATCAGAATCATCCGGGGAGCTTTCAAACCACACGGATACCCTGGTCCTACTTCAGACCACTTCACATTCAGCCAGAATCTCTGTGTACGAGGGTTTTTTGTTTTGTTTTGTTTTCTAAATTTCCCCAGGTAATTCTGACGCAAGGTGAGGCTTGAGAACCACTGGCTCTAGAAGAAATTATACCAGGACCTAAAAACAGGACAACTCCATTAAAAATCAAACATACTGCTCCTTAATGACACTAAGAGAACTGATCCCCTGTTCTTGTTATCTCACTCTCCAAAGGTGTTTACCAATAGTTCATTGCTGTGCCCACTAGATGAAAAAGATGTCAAGAGCCTACCCAGTGTTGACCCTACACTCTAGGCAAAAAAAGGAGCAAGATATTTGAGATAAAAAGAAATCACCTCACTCAACCCTTGTCGTGCCTAAGGAATTCATATTTTAAGGTTGACTGATTGTTAAAAGGAATTGTTGCTGTTGTTGTTAGGTGCCATCGAGTTGATTTCCGACTCATAGTGACCCCATGCGACACAGCAGAACTGCCCCATGGGGCTTACTTGGCTGTAGCCTTTACGGAAGCAGATCACTGGGTCTTTCTCTCACGGAGTTGCTGGGCGCGGTTAAGCCACCAATCTTTTGGTTAGCAGCTGAGCACTTAACTGTTGCACCACCACAAAAGGAATTGGAAGTGGTAAATGGCAGGAACTCTGGCTTACAGTAAGATGGGGGTAAAAGGAAAAGGAGACCATCTTCAGAAGAGCTGAGGCCCTTTTGGTATGGGAGCGCTGTAAAATCACGCTGGTTATTGCTCCGCTGCAGAAATAAGCAGGCCTTCCTACAACTCACTACGCTGTAGCAGGGAGACATTTCAGTACTGAAGCATGTGGGGCTCGGACTGCTAACCAAGCACACACACACGCACACACACGTGTCATTTCTTGGATATATTCACAAGCAATACACACATGTACATATGCACACACTTAGAATTTCTTGCGTATATTTATAAGCATACACACAGGGACGCGCACATACTCCTATGGTTTCTTTCAGCTGATTCTGTATGTTCTGCTCTTGTTCATAATATATAGGAGCAGTTGCCTGTTGCTGCAGCAACTATTCCCATTATTAGGGCAATGACACAGGTTGCCAGCAAGCCATCAAAGGCCCGTTCGTTTAAAAATGCCAGCATTTTCTTTCTTTCTTTTTTTTCTGAAATGAGTTCCTTACTTGCAGAGGACAGAACTGTAATTACACAATAAGGCTGCATTTGGTCACGGGAAAGTTGCTGGCAAACCCTGTGTTTAAGAAAGCGACACTATGATTATCCTCAGAGCACCTGAATTCTAATCAGGAATTTTCAGTGCTGTGGTTTCAGTGTGAGAAAGAAAACAGAAAGGAAGAGAACAAATCAAAAGTCTGACCCTGAGAACCAAATGCAGGTAGTGAGACTTCAAAGGCCAGCACTGAAGGCTGGAGATGATCTCTAATCACCTTAGATCAGCTCAGATTTAGCCAAAGCCCAAGAGGCCAAAGCCATTGAGTTAAGATCGGGCCGATCATCGAAGTATCCACGTACCACGAAGTGTACCTAGATGAAAAATACCCTCCTACTGACACATGAAAGATAATTCAGGCAGGATTTGTTTTGTTTTGTTTTACCTAACAAAGTCATAAATAAAATGAAACTTTAAGTGCGATACCGACTGCTGATATGCAAGTCTTTTTTAAAAAAATCAAGTATGAACACAATGCTAGTTTTATGCTACTTTTTTCAAAGTACTACTGACATTGATTCAATGATAAAAAGGGATTCGTTTCCAGAACTGGGGTGACTTTTCATTTGCTTTTATGAGCCAAGGGGTATTTCAAGCAGCATGTGTTTATTGAATAGGCAGGGGGGAGAGGAGAGAGCTTTCCAGCTGGGTAACTGTGCTGGGAAAGCCTTGGAAGTGGGCATGAACAGAACAGCATGGGAAGCATGGTGACAGGTGACTCTAGTGAGACTCTGGTTGGAATTCTGACTCCACCTGTCAGCTCAGCAACCCTGGAGAAGTTACTTAATCTCTGTGCCTCAGTCTGCAAAATGGAGATAATAACAGTATCTCCTTCATGAGTTGTTAGATCAAATGAGCTTCGTGTGTATAAAGTGCTCACCAGAGCCCTCAATCAACGTTAGCCTCTATCAGTCATCTTTGACTCATCCTTCTTCTGCCTTTGGACCCTAGCTTATTACCAAGACTTAGAGATTCTATCTCCTCAGTATCTCTTCCAGAAACCTCCACCTTTTTGATCTCTACTGCTGCTGTTCCTAGTTCAGGCAGGTCCTCATTATTTCTTATCTGACATCTTGTACCAACCTCCACGTGGGCCTCCTCACCCTTTATTTTCTTTCTTTCCAGCCTATCCTGTTCACTGAGGCAGATTAATCTTCCTGCACTATAGTTCAGATCACAGCCCTCTCTCATGCACACACCTGTGAGTCCCCAGTTTCCACCAAATGAAGCTCCTGGCAGCAATTAATAGTGATATTGGAAAACAATATCTCCATCCTATGAGCCCAACAAACTCCCCAGCTAGGCTCCCACTCCTCTCCCAAATGTCCTGTAGCCATCAAGCCTAACCACAAGACGTATCGTTGTTGCTGTTATTGTTAGTTGCCATCAAGTTGGCTCCAATTCACAGAGGTCTTATGTACAACAGAACAAAGCGTTGCCTGGTTCTCTGCCATCTTCATTATTTTTGCTATGTTTGAGCCCATCATTGTGGCTATTCTATCATATAATCCGTTTCATTGAAGGTTTCCTTCATTTTTGCTGACCCTCTGCTTTACCAAACATGATGGCCTTTTCTAGCGACTGGCCTTCCCTGATGACGTGTCCAAAGTGAACCAGCTGAAGATTTGAACAAAATGCTGGCCATGTTCTGCCACCACGCTGCGTCCTGTCCTTGGCATCTGCCACCCCTCTGCTGTTTCTCCTTCCCTTTCTCCCTCACTTCCCCCCCACCACCCACTTGAACATTTCTGCTTGTTAAAATCATCACCATTCTGAGTGTTTGAGATTTAATGCCACTGCTCTGTGAATCAGCTTTCCTTGAGCTCGGCAAACAGATTCCATGTCTTGTCCTCTGAATCCATGTAGCAATGTTTGGATATCTCCCTTAAGGAATTTTCTCCCCATGCAGTACAGCCACATGACTCTGTGTAGTCCTCTTTTTGCCCTGGTGAATTTTCAGGACCTGGCCCTGTATCTTATTCACCTTTGTCTCTGCTGTACTGCCTAGCCTCTGCTGCAGCACCTGACCTATATTAGAAGCTTGATAAATGTTTATTGAATGGAAGATGTTCCTTGCAATTAAATAGTGTTGATTTTGCAGTGGTCAATGTAATCAGTATACAGAAAAATCCCAAAAGATGGTTGGAATAAAGTCTTAAGAAATGAGAGGCCAAAACTAAGAATTGGAGACTATTTCCAGCACGGATCTGAGGCTGCTTGTCATGTATTTCTCTGTCCTACATTAGGGGTTATATCCCCCTTTTGGTCATTCAGTGATAAACACCCTGGTCCTCGTGACAAGTGTATTTTCCATAGTTTATTGATAATTTGGCACTTTGGTTTGGAAATCAGCCCAGTGTGGAATCTTCCTTCATGGGCCGATCATTGCTGGCTAAGTGCCAAGAGATGTGCAGACAGCTAAGACTTGGACCTGTGCTGGAAATAAACCAGGGACAAATTACCCAATAAGCAAGGTATGCAAGGGCTTACTCATGCTTGCTTACCAACCTATAAAAAAACCTATAGTGCATGTGAAATTGTGCACTACAGATTAGTAAGTAAACACACTTAAGCCCAGTGTGTACCTTGATTACTGGTTAATCTGCCCCTGGCTGGAATGCCCTACTCAAGGCCACAGAAGAAGAATGAAAGGCCAAAAGCAAAAAACTAACCCAACTGAACTAGAAAACACCTTTTAAAAGCCCTCCCAAGTCTCCTTTTATTGAAACAAGTCTAAAGCTCCTTTGGAAACCCTGGTGGTGTAGTGGTTAAGTGCTACAGCTACTAACCAAAAGGTCGGCAGTTCCAGTCCACCAGGTGCTCCTTGGAAACTCTATGGAGAGGTTCTACTCTGTTCCATAAGGTCGCTGTGAGTTGGAATCAACTCGAAGGCAACAGGTTTGGTCTGTTTTTTTAAAGCAGCTTTAAAGCAGAGCCCTGGAGGCGTAGTGTTAAGAGCTTGGCTGCAAACCAGGAAGTTAGCAGTTCCAATCCACGAGTCACTCCTTAGAAACCCCCTGGGGGAGTTCTACTCTGTCCTATAGGGTCTCTGTGAATTGACTCAACGGCACCTAACAGCAACAACAAAGCTCCTTTGGGCCTCGGAACCTTTCTGGATCTTCTACTTGACTCCTGGCCCCCCTAAATTATCTCTCCTTCCCCCTCCACACTCTGTCAGGGCCAAGTCTAAAGTCAAAAGGAGAGGGCATGAGGGTGGGATGTACTTCTTGTAATCTTCTGGCCACAGAGTGAGAACCAGTGAGTAACCTCTCCCTCCTAGGCCCTCCACCCTCCCTTTAGGACCCTCTGTGCCCCTCCGGATCCCCCTTGCTCTCATGAACCATTCCCACCCCTTTCTTGGGCTCCGTTTGTCTCTGGTCTCTTCTCTGAATGTCAGCCTGTGTGTGCCTGCATGCATCTGTCTCTGGTAATCTGAGATGCTATTAAAGTGGTTGGGATTGTATACAACAATATGCAAATTTATGCAACAACTAATGCGTAATTTAGCATTTTACTTTGAAGCCAAAAGTCTACACTTGACTATTTACGATGATTTTATCTCCTCCAGAAACTTTTGGTTATGGAAAAAAAAAATCTCTGTAGCTGGTCTGGGGCAGCCATTGTCTCTATTGCTGTTTTAGTCACCAGGAAAAGGCAGTCAGAAGAAATGCTACCGGAAGGGCCAAACATCTTGAAATCAGCCCTAAAAAACAAAGCAAAAAAGAGGTGTACAAACCGCTAGCATATGGAAGCCAAGAAGGGAAGCTTCAAAATGAACACAGTCAGCATAATCATTTTTAAACGGCACCATGTGAGCTGGGAAATGTTTTGCTAACCAGTCCTTAGAGAATTGAGATCTCAAATGACCTGAAAAGAAAGCAAATACATGGCAACACACATGCACAAGGTACAGCTAATGAAGAAAGCAAACTGAAGTTTGCTAAGTGAGTCTAAGTATTTATAGAATAGATTTTTCACAAAAGTAAAGTCCTGCTATTTCCTATTTTATTGTGCAATAAATCAAGAGATTTAAAGGAGCTAGATACTCTGAGAATGTTATTGTTGAAAAATTAAAAAAAGCAAAGGAGTTTTTCTATTCTCAGTTTGCTGCCCTTGCCCTTCAAGGACAACCAAGGTCATTCCTTACTGCCAGGACAACCTCACTCTGCACAGACAGACTCTTATGCCAGTTATTTAGGGATTGTGTTTCTTTGTCCACGAGTTTCAAATTCATGGTGTTTTAAAGTATTCCTCATGGAGTCCCTAGGTGGTGAAAGAATTAAAGCTCTCAGCTGCTAACTAAAAGGTTGACGGTTCGAGTCTACCCAGTGGCACCTTAGAAGAAAAGCCTGGTGATCTACTTCTGAAAAATCAGCCACTGAATACCCTATGGAGCACAGTTCTACTCTGACACACCTGAGGTCGACATGGGTTGGAGTTGACTCAAGACTGCAATTGGGTTGATTTGTTTTTAAGGAAGTCAGAGGGCTATCCATGAGAGATACTCCATTCCATAACGGAAGGAGCTTGGACATGCCTGTCAGAGGGAAACTTCAACTGCTTAGCTGTGCAGACAAGCAGATAGTGAATGAGACTGAACATGTTGGGACCTCTTCCCTGCATTTTATTTATAATACTTCACCATGTAGTTGGCTCTTGACATCCAATTTCTCCTCTCCTCTGCCTCCTTTAATCTCCTGAGGTTAAGTTGTTGTTATTGTTGTTAGGTGCCCTCTAGCTGGTTCCAACTCATAGCAACCCTATAGGACAGAGCAGAACTGCCCCATAAGGTTTCCAGGGAGCACCTGGTGAATTTGAACTGCTGACTTTTCAGTTAGCAGCCGAGCTCTTAACCACTATACCACCAGGGTTCCTGAGATTAAGTCAGTCCCAGGGTATTTTATGGCTTCCATACATGTCAGTTAAGATCCTCTGGAGTCACATGTAACAAAGAGCCAACTACAGAGGTTTAGGGAGTCCCCACATGTTGCTAACAGTTAATGCTCAGTTTCTAATAGAAAGTTTGGAGGTTTGAGTCCACCCAGAGGCACCTAAGAAGAAAGACCTGGTAATCTACTTCCGAAAAAATCAGCCATTGAAAACCCTATGGAGCGTAGGTCTACTCTGACACACATGGGGCCAGCAGGAGAGAATTGACCTGATGGCAACTAGTACAGAGGCTTAACCAAATCAGTCGTTAATTTTTCTAGCTGAATGAAAAGGCCAAATGTTGGCAGACCAGGGTGGGCGCTGAGACTCAGGGAAGTCATCAAGGGCTCAGGCTCCTTTGGATTTCTTGCTCCACCATTCTCACTGTGTGCATTCGTCCCATGGCTGCAGGATGGATACCCCACTTACAGAAATTGTGTCTGCATTCCAAGCAGAAAGAAAACCAAAAAACCAAATCCATTGCCATCAAATCTATTCCAACCCGTAGCCACCCTACAAGACAAAGTAGAACTGCCCCATAGGGTTTCCAAGAAGTGGCTGGTGGATTTGAACTGTCGACCTTTTGGTTAGCAGCCAAGCTGTTAACCACTGTGCCAACAGGCCTCCAAGCAGAAAGATGGAGGAGGAAAAAAAGGAAAAGGGTAACTGCCAGCCAAGACTATCTTCTCTCTCTTTTGAAGAACCCCTCCACCAATCCCCCCAGACATCTGGGTTAAGTGCTACCTCTTTTAGAAGTCACATTTGAAAGAGAAACAAAAATATAGTAACAAAAATGAGTAATTTAAATTTTGAACTTCATATGAAAGTGATCAGAAGCATGAATTGAATACTTCATAAAGTTGTTCATGAGAGCTTTGTAGAACTACAGAAATAGGCTTTGTCATTATAGTAAAAGTAACTAATTTTATTTTGAAACTTCTTCTGCCTCCTATTTCCTTATAATTCCTAAGCAAATAAGACAAAAATTGATCAACCCTGCCCTCCTCCCAGACTATCTTTTCGTCAGAGGAACAGTATCTTTTCTAGAAGCCCCTCTGTATAGATTTCAATGATATCTCACAGAATCTGGGTCATGTAGCCACGCCTAGCTGCAAGAGAGTCTAAGGAGATGACATTTTTAAGGGGGAATATCATCCTGAACAAATTCAGATTTCACTTTGTAAAGAAAAAGAAGTGGTGAACCTAGTGTCTTAGTCACCTAGTGCTGCTATAACAGAAATACCACAAGTGGATGGCTTTAACAAAGAGAGGTTTATTCTTTCACATTCCAGTAAGCTAGAAGTCTGAATTCAGGGCGCCAGCTCCAAGGGGAGGCTTTCTCTGTCTGTCGGCTCTGGAGGAAGGTCCTTGTCATCAGTCTTCCCCTGGTCTGGGAGCATCTTAGCGCAGGAACCTCAGGTCCAAAGGACACGCTCTGGTCCCGGTGCTACTTTCTTGGTGGTATGAGGTCCCCATGTCTTTCTGCTCGCTTCTCTCTTTTATACCTCAAAAGGGCTTGGCTTAAGACACTACCTAATCTTTTAGACCTCATCAGTATAACTGCAGCTAATCCATCTTATTACATCATAGTGATAGGATTTACAACATAATTGTGAAATAACATCAGAAGATAAAATGGGAGACAATCATACAATCATACAAGGGAATTGTGACCTAGCCAAGTTGATGGATATTTTGGGGGGACACAATTCAATCCATAACACCTAGGTATATACCTAAAAAACTTGAAAGCAGAGACTCAAGGAGATACATGTACCAATGTTCATTGCAACGCTATTCACAATAGCCAAAAAGTGGAAACAACCCAAGTGTCCATCAACAGATGAATGGATGAACAAAATGTGGTGTATTCATACAATGTAATATTATTCGCCCATAAAGAGAAATGAGGTTCTGTTATACGCTACAACATGGATGAACTTGGAAAACATTATGTTGAGTGAAATAAGTATGACACCTGTGATAGTTAAGGTTGTGTGTCAACTTGGCTTGGCCATGATTCTCAGTGGTTTGGCAATTGTGATATAGTTTGACGTTATGTAATAATGTAATCACCTCCATGATGAGATCTGCTAGGAACAGCCAGTCAGTTGAAAGGGATTTTGCTTGGTGGTATGGACTGCATCCAATATATATGGACTTTCTGCCAAAGCTCGCTGACTTTTGCTCTGCTCTGGATCCTGCATTTGGCTAGTCACCATCTGAACTCTGGTTCTTGGGACTTGAGCCAGAAGTCTGCTGTCTTACCTGCCAGTCTTGGGTTCAGCAGCCCCTACAGTTACATGAGTCAGCAGAAGCCTCCAGCCTGATGCCTGACCCATGGACTTGGGACTTTCCAGCTTTTACATCTGTGTGAGCCATTTCCTTGATATAAATCTGTCTCTCTCTCTCTGTATATATACATATATTTGGGGCCCTGGTAGTGCAGTGCTTAAGAGCTTGGCCTCTAACCAAAAGGTTGGCAGTTCGAATCTACCAGCCACTCCTTGGAAACCCTATGGGACAGTTCTACCACGTCCTATAGGGTCACTATGAGTCAGAATCAACTTGATAGCAATGGGATATATATATATATATATATATATATATTTTACTGGTTTTGCTCCTTTAGAGAACCCAACCTAAGACAAAAACATGCTGAGTGAAATAAGACTCAAAGGACAAATATTGTATGATCTCAGTTATATGAGATATCTAGAGTAGGCAAGTCTATCAAAACAAAGATTAGTGGTTACCAGGGTGTAAGGGGAGGAGAGAATGGGGAAAAGGAAGGAAAGAAGGGGAATTTATTTATTTATTATTATGCTTTAGGTGGAGGTTTACAGAGCAAATTAGTTTTCCATTCAATAATTTAGACACAAATTTTTCCATGACATTGGTTGCAATCCCCGCAACGTGTCAGCACTCTCCCATTACCACCCTGAGTTCCCCATTTCCCTTCATCTGGTTCTCCTGCCCCTTCCTGTCTGCTCATCTTTGCTTTTGGGCCAATGTTGCCCTTTTGGTCTCATACAGTTGATTATTCTAAAGAGCACTTTTCTCGCGCTGTTATTGTTTATTTTATAGGCTTGTTTATTATTTGGCTGAAAGGTGATCTCCGGGAGTGGCTTCACTTCAAAGCCAGAAGAGTATCTAAGGGCTATAGTCTAGCAGATTCCTCCAGTCTCTTTTAGACAGTAAGTCTGATCATTTTATGAATTTGACTTTTGTTCTACATTTTTTTTTCCGACTCTAACTGGGATCTTGTATTGTGATCCCCGTCAGAGTCATTGGTTGTGGTAGCCAGGCACCATCTAGTTCTTCTGATCTCAGGCTACTGGAGGCTGTGGTTCCTGTTGTTGTTGTTGTTAGGTGTTGCCAAGTCAGTTCCAACTCATAGCGACCTTGTGTACAACAGAACAAAACACTGCCCGGTCCTGTGCGATTCTTGCAATCTTTGTTAAGTGATTCCTATAGTGGGATTTACTTTTTAAAAAGGAAAAAAAGAAGTAGGTGTCCACTAGGTACTTAATTAATTAAGAGCATTTTGTGAGCACTTACTACATGTAGGGAGTGGTGCAGGGTGTTACAGGAGAGAGAAAAGTACAAGACAATCATATTACTTACCACATAAGCACTAGGGGAGTTTGAGAAAGGGCAAGAATACTGTACACCTGGCATTGTCTAGAGTGGCAATCTGCAAGGTCAAAAATATTTTCAGAATAGCACTAAGACATGGTTTGCCTCTTTCATTCTCATTCGCTCTTGTGCATACAGTCAAGTTTTCCAGGGGCTACATGATGTGTGAAATACATGGTAAATATAAATAAAATATAAGTACATGATGTGTGAAATACATGGTAAATATAAATAAAATATAAATAAACAAATATAATCTACATAAGCAAAGTCTTTTTAGGGTCCTTTTTTTTTTTTTTAATAATTTTTAAGAGAGTGAAGGGGTTCTGAGACCAAAAAGTTTAAGAACCACTGCAATAGACTGGGACTTGAACAAAGTATCACTTAATGAAGGAATGTTAACTTAGGTTAAATTGAAATGAAGGTCTGACAGAGGAGGCAAAATTTCAATTAGACCTTGAAATCTGAGAGAGACTTAGGTAAGGTATAGCACTGAGGCCCAAATCTCTGGCCTACTGCTTACTAGTTGAGTAACTCTCACAGATGATTTAAGCTTTTTAAACTTCAGTTTTACCACATGCAAAGTGGTGATGATGATAATAGCTTTGCCAACATCACAGAGTTGTTGGAAGAAATAAAGGAGGCAATGCATTTTAAAAAATATATTTTGAGCAACATCTTATAAGTGCACAGTAAATACTGGCAATAATTTGCTATGCTTCATTTATTAAATTTATTCTGCAAAATATGTATCGAGCACCTACTATGTGTCAGGCACGTTCTAGGAACTTGGGATACACGCAGCAAAACGGACCAAGATTCCTGCCCCTATAGAGCTTCTGTTTTGTAGGGGTGGGAGAAGAGCTTGGCAACAAGTACAATAATGTAAATAATTGTTAGAGTAGGAGTCCCTGGGTGGTGCAAATCATTAACACACTCAGTTGCTAACTGAAAGGTTGGAAGTTTGAGTCCACCCAGAGGTGCCTTGGAAGAAAGGCCTGGTGATCTATTTCCAATCAGCCACTGAAAACTATATGGAGCACAATTCTACTTTGACACACATGGGGTTGCCATGAGTAAGAGCTGACTCAACATCAACAAATGGTGGGAGTAGTAACATCAAAACCTTTCTAACTTCAGGGGGGTAATGAGAATCAAGATCAGTACAAAGCGGATTCCTATGAGGGGGAGATTTAGACATATCTCCACTCTCCAAATTATTTAACAATTCTATTACCCAATGCCCTCCCCACAGCACTCTCTAGTTCTCTGCTGCATTTGACAATTTCAATGGCCACACAGAGCTCACAGGCCATACTTAGATTATATGGTTTATTAAGGAAATGATAAGGTGAAACTCAGGATCGAGGTCAACAGGCTACAACTCAGGATCAGGATTAGGATCAGAAAGAACACAGGCAAAGCCTGGAAAGCTCTTTGAGCTCCTCTGTGCTGTGCAAGCAAGCAGGCCCTTCTCTCTGCCATGCCGGCTCCTTCCTAGCCATGCAGGCCTCTTCTCAGCCACCTGAAGACAAGCTTCCTCTCAGCATCCTCAGGAAAGGCCTCATCTCAGGCCCCTCAGGACAGACTCCTCTTCGCCCTGCCATCTGTCACCACTGACTCTGCCACAGGACCCCTTCCAGGTCCCTCACTCTCTTCAGTGTTACAGCCTTCGACCCATGTTACAGCTCTTTTAGGAGGTTATTGCCTCCTCTCTCTCTGCTTCTTCTGTCTTCTCTCTCCCTTCTGCTTCTGTCTGCTTCCTTTCTGAAAACCTCTGTGGGGTTGGCTGCATATATACACAAACTTCTCATCAATTTTAAGACATGACCCTCCCACCAGGGCCATGAACTGACCAATCCCCTCTCAGTAGGCCACAGGTAACTTCATTTGCATAGTCAATAGTCACTTCAGAGCTCTGGTGACATAGTGGTTAGGAACTCATCTGCTAACCAAAAGGTCAGCAGTTCAAATCTAGCAGCCAATCCTCAGAAACCCTAGGAAGCAGTTCTACCCTGCCCTATATGGTCACTATAGCCGGAATCAATCTAAAGCAACGGGTTTGGTTTTTGGGTTTTATAGTCACTTTATTTGCATAGTATATTGACCAATCCCTGCTAACGGCATACCAATCACAGGGCAGGCTGCAGCCTAGGACCAGAAAAAAAGTCTCAAACCAAGTTGTTTACAGTTTACCCAGGAAATTTCAATCAAAGTAGACAAAAGTAATAAACCCTCTGGGGTAGAAAACTAGGGCAAAGGTAACTCCTCAGGGTTTAGGGGAAAATCTCTCAAACTATTTCCGAAGAACCAAGGCAAAAGGTCACATAAAGGAACTTATTTCACCACACTGATAAATGTTATGCTAAATTAGAAGGAGGGAAGTGCTATGAATAAAAGAAAAAAAAAAGTAGTAGTAGAAAGATAAAATGGGAAAGGCAGGTGTTATGGATTGAATCGTGTGCCCCCAAAACATTTTATAAATTCTAGTCCCAATACTTGTGGTTGTAATCCCATTTGGGAATAGGGTTTTCTTTATTATGTTAATAAGACCATATCAGTGTAGGGCATATCTTAAACCAATCCCATTTGAGATATAAAAAGAGCAGATTAAGCACAAAGAAGCAAGCACAAAAGGAGAGGAAGGTACATTCCACACGAAGATCATCAAGGAACAAAGGAACAGACGCTAAAGAGAAAAAAGGATCTTCCCCTGGAGTTGACAGAGACAGAAAGACTTCCCCTTGAGCTGGTGCCTGGAATTCAGACTTCTAGCCTCCTAAACTGAGAGAAAATAAGTTTGTTTGTTAAACCACCCACTTGTGGTATTTCTTATATGGCAGCACTAAGAAACTAAGACAGCAGGTTGCAGCATTAAATAGGATGATCTGAGGAGTTTCAAGGAGGAGGTGAGATTTGAACAAAGACTTGAAGGAGGTGAGAGAACTCACTAAATGGCATCTGGGGGAAGTGTGTTCTAAAAGAAGTTTTCTGAGTGGTGGAGGATGACGTTTAAAAGGCGAAGCTTCCACTAAAGTTATACCTATCCCAACAAAAGCCAGGGAAGTCTAGAACCCTCCACCAGCACTCCCTCTTCACCGAGGAAAGATTTTGTAGTTGATGATTGCTAAAACGTTTTTACAGAGATGGAGATTGCAACTCAAGCATTTGCATGAATTTATGTGATAATATCTAGTTAATGAAATCTCTCATTTTCTTAACGTTTAATGCTGAGGAATAAAGACAAAAATCGAAAATTCTTAGCATCTATTGTTTCAGATCCACTACTGTCTGTCAGCTTGTCATACTCTGGTGACTTGTGTGTTGCTATGATCCTGGAAACTATGCCACCAGCATTTCAAATACTAACAGAGTTATCCATGGTGGAAAGACTTCAGCAAAGCTTCCAGAGTAAGACAGACTAGGAAGAAAGTCCTGATGACCTACCTCCGAAAACCAACCAGTAAGATCCCTATGGGTCTTAACAGAATATTGTTTGATATAGTGCTGGAAGATGAGCCCCCTACATTGGAAAAAGAAAAAAAAAAAATTTTTTTTTTTTTTTAAGGCACTCAAAACACACACAATCTGCAACAATGGACTCAAGCATACCAACAATCGTGAGGATGGTGTAGGACCAGGCAATGTTTTGTTCTTTTGTACATGGGGTTGCCGTGAGTCAGAACTGACTCAACAGCAATTAAAACAACAACGTGACTTGATATAACCAAGAAAACAATTTCTTGTGAACTGACTAGCCTCAAATATGAACAACTGGTCTAGAGTAGATCATAAAAGAGAATCAAAGGGCCACATAGGACCAGACAAAAGAAGAAGACGGGGACTAGGACAGAGGTATTCCTTGTAGCCACACCTGGAGAAGTTTTTCACATTTTTAACAGTGAAGAATTTGGTAATAAGCACCACAACTACTCTGTATCCATTTCATGTGCTGTATATAGTAGGTTTTGCATAGTAAATGGTTCAGAAAATTCTAGGTAGTTCTAAAGTAGGGGGTCTGCTCTGCTCAAGGTATTAAAGATCTGAACCAGATAACCAAATCCAGCAATTACTGCCAAGATTCTGGGCTCTAGGCTATCAAGTCAGTTCTGACTCGTGGTGAACCCCAGGTGTGTCAGGGTAGAACCATGCTCTTTAGGGCTGTCAATGGCTGATTTTTCAGAAATAGATCACCGGGCCTTTCTTCTGATATGCCTCTGGGTGTCTCCAATCTTTAGGTTAGCAGGCAAGCATGTTAACTGTCTATACCACCCAGGACTGGAGAATAAGTAAACACACTTCCCTGTAGAATGGGTCCTTATTGTTTGTTGTTGTTGTTAGTGGTCATGGAGTCCATTCCAACTTTTGGCAATCCCATGCGTGCAGAGTAGAACTGCTCCATAGGGTTCTCAAGGCTGTAACCTCTCGGAAGCACCTGCCACTCCTGTCTATCGAGGTGCCTCTGGGTATGTTCAAACGTCCAACTTTTTGGTTAGCAGTTGAACACCTAACTGCACCACTTAGGGACTCCAGAATGGGTCCTTACCAAGGTCTATTCCTATTTGAGAATGCCAAATCACAAAAAAGAAGGAAGACAGAAGGAAGGAAGGAGAGAGGGAGGGAGGGAGGGAAGGAGAGAGGGAGGGAGGGGGGCAGGCAGGCAAGCAGGCAGGAAGGCAGGAAGGAAGGAAAGAGGAGCTGCATACAATACTATTTCTGCCATTTGAAACTTCTGTGTGGCCTCAGGGAAACCACTAACTTTAAGATAAAGGAAATGGCCCATGGACAAATTGTCAGCCTTACAAATTTAAAATATAACTTCCACACTAAAGACCAATGGAGTCAATTTTCAATCTTTTGCTGAACAAAAGTAAAGGAAAGCATGGCGTGGGTTTTATTTCACATTCTAAAGGCAATATCCTTGGAACTGGTATGTAGGGTAATTAGATGATCACAATACAAACTTCCACCCAGCATGGCAATTCAGTCTTCAGAGTAAAATATTAATTTAAATCCCGTGGAGCCCTGGTGGTGCAATGGTTAAAAAAAAAAAAGAGCTCAGCTATTAACCAAAAGGTCAGCAGTTCAAATCCACCAGCTGCTCCGTGGAAACCCAATGGGGCAGTTCTACTCTGTCCTATAGGGTTGCTAAGAGTGGGAATCATCTCCATGGCAACCAGCTAATGCACACAAGTGAGCTAAACTTACCTTTGTACTACCTATGAAGAAACCGATTGTTTAGCAAATTAAGTATGAATAAGGATTTAGGTGGGTTTATTTAACTTATCAAGAAGGTAAAGCGCTCCTTAATGGTATCATTTGCATTTAATGTGCTAATTACAGTATAAATTAGAAACTGTGTTCACGTATATTACTGGCTAAAACTTATTTTAAAATACTAAAAAAAAAAAAAAAAACTCATTGCCATCATAACAGTATTGAATAATTCAGATCATATTGCCCCTTTTTTTTGTTTGTTTGTTTTAAATTGGTGTCTTAGTCACCTAGTGCTGCTGTAACAGAAATACCACAAGTTTTTTTTTTTTTTTTAACAAAGAGAAGTTTATTCTTTCACAGTCCATTAGGCTAGAAGTCTGAATTCAGGGCACTGGCTCCAGGGAAGGCTTTCTCTCTCTGTCAGCTCTGAAGGAAGGTCCTTGTGATGCGTGGGTCTTTCCTTGGTCTGGGAGCATTTCAGCGCAGGAACCTCAGGTCCAAAGGACCCGCTTTGCTCCTAGCACTGCTTTCTTGGTGGTACGAGGTCCTCCTGTCTCTCCACTCACTTCTCTCTTGTATATCTCAAAAGAGGTTTGCTTAAGACACTACCTAATCTTATAGGCCTCATCAGTATAACTGCCACTAATCCATCTTATTACATCATAGTGATAGAATTTACACATATAGGAAACATCACATAAAATGGTGGACAATCGCATAAAATGGTGGACAATCACTCAATACTGAGAATTGTGGCCCAGCTAAATTGACAGATATTTTGGGGGGACACAATTCAATCAATGACAATTGGTGAACTTTATATCATTTTAAGTAGATTCTACATCTGGCAAAAACTAAACCAAACCACTTTGCTGACAACTTGATTACTGACTCATGGCAACCCCATGTGTTTCAGAGAAAAATTGTACCCAACAGGGCTTTCTTGGCTGTAATCTTACAGAGGTAGATGGCCAGGCCTCTCTTTTGCAGCCCCACTGGTGGATTTGAACTGCTAATCTGTCAGTTAGTAGCCAGGTGCTTACCCGTTTGTGCTACCCAGGGACCTAGATCTGGCTATGGCCCATACGAAAGAGAATCTAAGTGTTTAATAATAGTTGTCCTACAAGTATAAGATCTGTGGTGGCACAGTGGTTAAAGCACTCAGTTGCTAACCGAAAAGTCAGATGTTTGAACTCACCGGCAGCTCTGTGGGAGAATGATGTGGCAGTCTGCTTCTGTAAAGATTACAGCCTTCAAAACCCTCTGGGGCCGGTCTACGCCATTCTATAGTGTGGCTATGAATCAGAATCCACTTGAAGGCAGCAGGTTTGTTTTTTTTGGTTCTCAAATTAATACGAATTATAGTTCTGTCTACTTTCTTCTCAAGTTAACCCACCCCAGGAAAGAAGTCTCTGTTCTCCAACGGATCTTTGAAAACAATTCCTAAAAGGCTGACATGTGGCATCTGTCAAGCTCCCGCCGAGCTCTGGTTCCCTGGAGACCTAAACCAGTTTTTAACCAGCTTCGCAGTGCTTCCACTAATAAATGATTGCTCCAGCAATACCGTTTTGCTGCAACTCATCAGTTTTACTGAGCGCAGTTCAAATGCAGATATTTGTTCTTGTCATAAACCTGCTATGCCGTTTGGGCTCCTCTGTGTGATACTGTCTGGGACACATTAAAGCGTCTTTCCTCTGTGGCGATACGCTCTTGCACCTTGTTCAGGCAACGGGGCCTATCTGAGCTGTGCTCTGGGGTTAATTGCCTACCCATCCTCAGAAGCTGGTCAACTCTTCTCAAATGCCTTTCATGCTGGCTGAATTAGGCGGTGGCCCACACTAATGGCAGTGCTTGAAGTGAATGAACAAAGAATAGGAAATGGCTGGTGTATCATTATTTTATTTGGGAATCAAAGGGATAGGATGATGTGTTCATAAGTTTAGTTGCTTCCCCAAGTCTGTCAAGGGATAATTAAGGTACATTAAATCCCTGGAAAAGGATCCCAGGTGGGGTAACAGTTAAGCACTTGGCTGCTAACTGAAATGTTGGCAGTTTAAATCCACCTAGCTGTTCTGTCGGAAAAAGACCTTGTGATCTGTTTTCGTAAGATTATAGCCAAGGAAACCCTATGCGGCAGTTCTACTCTGTCATGTGGGTTGCTGTGAGTCAAAATCAACTTGACTGCACCCAAGAACAACAACCAATCCTGGAAATGAGGCTTTGGTGGTTCATGGTGGAATCCATGCAGGAGACCTGGGTTTGGTTTCCAGTCAATGCACTTCACGGGCAATCACCACCCATCTGTCAGTAGGGGCTTGCTATGTTGCTACGATACTGAACAGATTTCAGCAGAGCTTCCAGACTAAGACAGACTAGGAAGAAAGGCCTGGCATCTACTCCGAACATCAGCCAATGAAAACCCTAGGAATCACAACAGTCCAATCCACAACTGATCATGAGGATGATGCAGGACTGGGCAGCACTTTGTTCTGTTGTGTATGGGTCATCATGAGTCGGAGCTGACTTGACGGCAGCTAACAACTCAAATCCTGAAAGAAGCGGAAGAACACTGAGCTTTATCTGCTCCCCAAATCAAAAGCAATCCCTGGCAGGTGAGCCTCTTCTCAAACAGACATATAAGAAATACACCATAAAAGTAAAAACATAAGGAACATGGTGAATCAGATTAACGTAACTGGGTTGCACATGTAAAAATGGTTGAAATGGCAAATGTTTTGTTGTACAGTAAAACCTGTGAAAGCCAGAGCCTGTGTAAAGTGGAAACCTCCCAGAGAAGGAAAACTGAAATATTTTCCACTAAAAAGAACCATAGAGAAGTGGTGAGACTGCACTCTGTAAAGGTGGGAAGCTCTGGAGACCCAGAAAAATAAGGTAGTCCCGTTGAGTTCTGGATCTCACAGGTTTCACTGCACATTCTGCCACAATAAAATCATATTAAAAGATAACATAAGGAATGAAACTGCTTTTGCCTTTTCCTTAACAACTCAAAATGTAACTTGTTGAAGAGTCTTTATTGTATTTACTGTATCGAATCTTATCATAAAACCAGATAAGAATGTTTAAGAATTCAGAAAATCAAAGGAAATCATATAACTTAATGGCTAAACTAAGTAAATGTTTTTTGTTTTATTGGCATAGGCCCTGTTATGGATTGAATTGTATCCCCCCAAAAATATGTATTGAAATTCTAACCCCTGTACCAGTGGGTATAATTTTCTTTGGAAAGAGGGTTTTTTTGTGTGTGTGATTTTAATGAAGCCATACCAGTGTAGGGTGGGCCCTAAACCTAATCACTTCTGAGCTATAAAAAGAAAGAATAGACATAGATACATACACATGGGGGAAAATAGATGCCATGTGAGGGCTGTGTACCAACTAAGGAGCCAAAGAACATCAGGGGATATAGACAAGGAAAGAATCGACAGAGTCAAGATTCTGATTTGAACTTTAGCCTCAAGAACTGTGAGAAAAGAAATTTCTGTTCCTTAAACTCACCCACTTGTGGTATTTCTGTTATGGTGGCACTAGGTAACTAAGATAGACCCCATCAACCATTTCCCCTGAGAAGGACAATGGAGCAACAGAACACCAAAATGGGCCCATGGAATCCACGCAAGGGGTGGTGCCCTGTTACGTGCCAAGTCTACGTGGGGTCAAGCCACTGCCAGAAGCATCACGCAGGAGGATGGGCCAACAAGGGACATTCAGTCACAGATGCCAACATCCAGCAAGTGAGAACACAGCTGTGGTAGGGTCAGACTGTCCTGGTCCCCAGTCCAGGCTTGTTAAGTGAACACCCTTGGGCTGCACTTACAATTTTAACCACTTGTGCCCTGCCCTGTTTGTGACGACTGCCCATTGTTTGCTTTACAGAAGCCAGGTCCATTCGTGTTTGTCAAACGCAGTTACATTAACCTTATCTCCTCTCTCTATTTTCTAAAAATAATCAATAAATTTAAAAATAACTGTGGGGACATGAGACTACGTGGGTAGCTCCTCTCTGGAGGGGAGATGAGAGGGCAGAGGGGGTCAGAAGCTGGCTGAATGGACGTGAAAACAGTGAGTGGGGAGGAGTGTGCTGTCTCATTAGGGGGAGAGCAATTAGGAGTATATAGCAAGGTGTATATAAATTTTCGTATGAGAGACTGACTTGATTTGTAAACTTTCACTTAAAGTGCAATAAAAATTAAAAATAAAATAACTATGGGGAAAAAGGAAACCCTGGCTTAGTGGTTAAGACCTATGGCTGCCAACCCAAAGGTTGGCAGTTCAAATCCACAAGGTGCTCCTTGGAAACTCTACAGGGCCATTCTACTCTGTCCTCTAGGGTCGCTATGAGTTGGAATCGACTCGTCAGCAATGGGTTTTTAACAGGTGGGGAAAAAAGAAAATTAAATCTGAATAGCAACTCTTGTCAAAAACTCCTGTCACTGAAAACCTTTGTACTGGCATTAGTCAGAAAGAGAAAGCTTTCAGGTCAGATGATCCATTTATTTCATGCTGACAACTGTAGCGTGTTACATAGCACAGGTCTAGAACCTGTTTCACCTTGTTTGAAGAACACATAATACTAGTATCATGCTGCAGAAACATGGGTAATTTCTCCCATTGCCGTGGACCGTACAGCTATCTATATATTTGAGATGAAAAGTCTTTAAATTGTCATGTTTAGCACCCAAGAAACTAATGGACTTGGAAAAAAAATATATTGGCATGACAGTAGCCTAATAAGATGATTCCTATTGAGGCAATTATTTTTGGTGAGTAATACTACTGTCGTCTATTTGATGGTTTTTTGAGTTTTCATTAGAGGCCTCAGCAAAGCTAAGTGATTTTTCATCCCTGTGATGTGCAGCAGAATTTCATACTCAGCTTTCTGTCCACATCCAAGCCACCCTCAAGATAGGCTTATTGCTTCCACTGTCATTTGGCCCTCTGGCTCGGGAAGACTTTTGCTGTTTTGCAGAAATTCATACGACTGACCCTTTCAAAAGCAAAGAACATCATAAAATTTTAGTTTGCCTATTTCAATCCTCTAAAATAACATTTTTAATAATGGGAGCAAGAGGTGTAAGTTTAATGCTGGTTTTCTGAACAAGTCTCACTGTTCTGAAAGATGTTTTCATTATGTATCTTCCCTTCCTAGGCCTTGAAGGCCCAATAACAAAAAAATCGGTGGGCTCGAAACTGCTAAGAGGTCTTCCACTTCTGGCACTCTTGTGGATAAATTGCACTGGACAATTCTCCCTCTGAAACAACTAAAAATGCTGGATAAAGTTTTTTAAAATCATTTAAAATGCATCGCTAAACTGGCAATAAAGAAAGGAACCCATAGAGGCCAAATATAAAGTGAAAGCGGGAATGTAAAGATGGAAGCAAGCTGGCTTTCACCCTGGGAACAGAGGTCGAGACTTGCTGACTTGGAATTCTGCTTTGACAGCTGCTTGGGGAGCAGGGACAAAAAGACAAAGGCATGGGCCCACCCAATGTGCGAATCAAGTAAGTGACCCAGTGTTAAGCTGGGATGCCAAAGAATTGCTGTCATTGTAAGGCTCTGCTAGAAATAAGTCTGCCTCACGGATGGGGATGGCAAGGAAAACTTCCACTCTGTCTTGGTTATCTAGTGCTGCTATAACTGAAATGCCACAAACTGATGGCCTTAACAAACGGACATTTATATTCTTACAGTTTAGGAGGCTAGAAGTCTGAATTCAGGGCACCAGCTCTAGGGGAAGGATTTCTTTGTCTGTCAGCTCTGGGGGAAGGTACTTCTCCCTCCAACTTTTGTGTCCTGGTTCCTTGGAGATCTCCATGTGGCTTGGGATCTCCCCCTATCTCTGCTTGCTCTCTTGCTTGTTTAATCTCTTTTAGATCTCAAAAGAGATTGAACCAAGATACACGGTACTCTAATCCTCCCTCAGTAACATAACAAGGATAACCCATTCCCAAATGGAATTATAACCACAGACACACCTGTCGCTGTTGCCGTACAGTCATTCCAACTCATAGCGACCTTCTAGGACAGAGTAGAACTGCCCCACAGAGCTTCTGAGAAGCACCTAGTGGATTCAAACGGCTAACTTTTTGTTAGCAGCCATAGCTCTTAACCACTATGCCATCACGGTTTCCAACCACAGACATAGAGGTTAGGATTTACAACACATATTTCTGGGGGTCACGATTCAATCCATAATACACTCCAGACATTATATCCAAAAGCTGGCTGTTCTGAACATTTGCTGCCCAAATTCACACTATCTGTGTTGTCCTGCTAACCCCAAGCTAATGATTTATTTTAAAGCATGATGGGTTAGAAATGCCCCCAGAAGCCTAAAAGAAGCCAACAAAAGTACTTACTGGATAAGTCAGAAAGAATCATGTATCAGTCCTCAAAGAATTACGACAAATAAAGTCCCAAATGGCATGAAATCAGAGTTACACACATACGCACGCACACACGCATACACGTATGCACACACGCAAACATGTGCGCACACACACACACGCACACTACAAAGATCTAAGCCACCACATGTAACAGCCAGCAGAAACAACACAGAGCAAAATTAAACCTAAGATATTGGACAAAGAATAAAATTTATATATGATTTAATTGTTCAAAGATACAAAAAAGGGATTGAAATATGAGTAGTATGACCAGGAGACAACAAAAATAATGGAGATATGGAAAGGAAATAAATATTTATTTTATTAATAAAAAATATAATAATTAAAATGTAAAAGTTAAAAGACTTATTAAGAGCAGATTGTCATTGCTGTTTTAGATGCTGTTCAGTCAGCTTTGACTCATAGTGACCTGATGTATAACAGAAAAAAACATTGCCCAGTCCTGCACCATTTTCATGATCATTGGTATGTTTGAGGCCATTATTTTGGCTATTATATCAACCCATCTCATCGAGGGGTTCCCTCATTTTCATTGACCCTCTGCTTTACCAACCAGGGTGTCCTTTTCTGGTGATTGGTCTTTCCTGATGACTTACCTAAAGTAAGCAAGCTGAAGTCTCTCCACCCTCGCTCCTAAGGAGCATTCTGGTTATATTTCATCTAAGAAGATGAGATTAGACCCAGCTTCAGAAAGAATCAGAGAAATGGAAAACAAAGTTGAAGAAATTACCCAGAATGCAATATGGAGAGACAGAGATGAAAAATATGAATAATTAATAAAACCCTAAAGAATAATATAAGAAGATTTAATACATATAATCTGAGTTTATTGATAGAATAGAGATAATGAGGGAGACGCAAATATCCAAAGAGATGTTTCCCAACATTATTGCAAGATACCAATCTTTAGATTCAGAAATCTGAAGGAGTTTTAAACAACCTGTTGCCATCGGGTCAATTCTGACTTAAAATGACCCTATGAGTGGTCATGTATCAGTCACGTCATTCTCTGCTTAATAATAATAACCTTTGAGTGAGTACTATGTGCTAGGCAGTACAATAGCATTTTACATATGGAGTAATCTCACAGGCACCTTTCTAAAACTCAGTGTAATGTTCTGCCTCCAAGGTACTATTCTGTCTGATGCAGACACGTAATTCCGTTGCTTCCTCATGAACTCAGCCTAATTCTGTGGCCTCTTGGTCTATACAGACTTACAATGCCGCCACTTTCAAATGAATATCTCCCTCTCACTAGTGCCCAGCCCTTTTCTCCTCGAGGTGTCTGCAGGGGGGCAGCTTCCAGCTTCTTGGTCTAACTCAGGAGCTCTCAACCTTAGCTGCCCATTAGAATCAATCAAGGTGCTTTTGAAATATACCAAAGTCCAGGCTCCCCTCTAGACATTCTGATCTCAGAGGTCTAGGGTAGAGTCCAGATATCTGTATTTTTAAACATTCTGCAAGGCTGAAAATCAGACGTAAGCCCTATGCAGGCCTTCAACTGCAGGCTGCGCATATCTGGTCTGGCTCTCATCCCTGACTGTGAGCAGCAGCCTTCTCAAATGTTAATGTGCATAGGAGCCACCTGCGGTATTTTTCAATTGTGGATTCTGATGCCGAAGGTCTGGGATAGGACCTGAGATTCAGCACTGCTAACACACTCTAAGGTGAAGCTGATGCCACTGGTCTGTGGACCACACTTTGAATAAGTAGCAAGGAAGAAAGAACAAGCTGACTGTAATAGGTTGAATGGTTGTCTCCAAAAAGATACGTCCACATCCTAATGTCCCAGGACCTGTGAGTGTAAAAGAGTCTTTGCAGATGTAATTAAGTTAATGATCTCAAGATGAGATCATTTTGGATTAGAGTGGGTCCTAAATCCAATGACAAGTGTCCTTGTAAGAGAAAGATTTGAGACACAGAAATACAGAAGAGAAAGCTGTGTGAAGATGGAGGCAGAAATTGGAGTGATGCAGCTACAAGCCAAGGAATGTCTGGAGTCACCAAAAGCTGGAAGAAGCAAGGAAGGAGTCTTCCCTAGAGCCTTGGAGAGAGCATGGCTCTACCGGCACCATGATTTTGGATGTCTAGCTTCCAGAAGTGTGAAAGAATAAATTTCTGTTGTTTTAAGCCACCAAGTTTGTGGTAGTTTGTTACAGCAGCCACGGGAAATGAATATACTGAATCAGTGGCTATCAACCTTGACTTTGCTTTGAAATTACTTGGGGAGCCTTGCAAGATAATAATACCTGAGTCTCATCATCAGAGATTCTGATTAATTGGACTGGAATGTGTTCCTGGCATCAGAATTTTGTAAGTCCCCAAGGTTGAGTGTTCAGCTGCTAACCAAAAGGTTGACAGTTCAAACCCACTAGAAGCTCCCTAGGAGAAAAGGCCTGGCAATCTGCTCCTGTAAAGATTCTAGCCTAGAAAACCCTATGGAGCAGTTTTACTCTGTGTTTTGTGGGAAAGAGTCTGTATGAGTTGGAATCGACTCGAGGGCACACAGCAACAACAAAGATTGAGAAGCACTCCCTTAAATAATGATCTAGGCCATCTGCTGGTGCTGCTCCACTTGACCCTCTAGTTCTGGGGATCTGCTCTGCTGTGGCCACTTGCCCCAGGCTGTCATTCCCACTGTGAGGCCCCGTCCAGGCCCACTGGCCCCCTCACTACTGTTTTGCAGCTCTCTCACACTCAGCTAACTTCTTCCTCCCACTGGGGGACTCGGGGAGATTTGAGATGTGCCTATTCCCCACCTCCCTTCATCTGGGGACTCAGGAATCTCAGGGCAGGCAGTAATCGCTCATTCTACCCTTACCCACCCTTTAGCCCAAGGACCCTCAGGGTTCTCAACGGACTTGTAAAGTAGGGGACTTCTCTACTCTCAGATTTCCCAAATGTCTCCTATGGCTTCTTCCTGCCCTCTCAGACATACTGCCGGCCAGGACAAGGAGGCCCATGTCCAAGTGTTCTTGAATTTTCCTGCAACTCTTGCCTTTCTCTTCAGCTCAGACAGAGTCCTTTATCACAGTAAACATTGCAAGGAAAATATTTGCTCACTGTTCACATCCCCTTTCACATCTGCTTTGTCTTACAACTTCAAGAAGCCTTTTAAACTTAAATGCAGAGAAGTCAGAAGGAAGGCACAGAGGGTGTGTATAACTTAGCAAAGGACGAGGTAGGTGAAGAACCAGAAGTCGAGGAGGTTTGTGTGACTCTACAGCTCATCCTCCTCACCACCATGTCTAGCATTATCACAGCAGCCTCCCTCTCTTAATCTGACCTTACTGATGCCAGTAAATTTCCATAGTCTTAAACTAGCGCAAATCAGATTTGGCCTGCCCTGAATGTGCAGAAGGGCCAGCTGTGACCAATAATTGACCTCAACAGAGGACGCAGCAACAGGAGGAACAAATCAGAAGGAAAATCATCACCAGACACTATTTTGAAGCAAGAGTTCCGACAAGAACCACACCACCTCCTCTTTCCTGGCTGCCTTCTAGAATTTTCCCTCCCCAGAACACCTGAGTGGTTGCCATCCTGCTGCCCAAATCACATATAAGCCCTGCTTCCCCATTTTTTTTTCCCCCATAGCTCAGGGAGTTGGATCTTAGGAACTTCCTCCCAACTCCTTGCTCTGAGCATTGCGTTAAAGTTACTTTCTCTTTCTCAAGGACTCGTGTCCAGATAACTGGCAAGTCTGAGTGCACCGGACAAAGACCCACCTTTTAGGGTTCAATAACACTCTCACCTCCTCTGTCACCATGGCCTACGTTTTCTAAGCTAATATCTGGTGCCTTTAAGCTACACGTAGACTCTCCACATAGAGCTCGGGGTGCTTCAGGGGGCCGTGGCTGGAGATGAAAATGGATTTGATGGTCAGAGGAAAGAAAACACTCTCTCTTCCTTTCTCTTTTCCTCATGCAATCCATGTATGTGTGGGAGAACAAAAGACACTACTCTCTAGAATCTTCCAGTCACACAAGCAGTGAACTAAAAATCTTAAAGCATATTTTTAAAAGAATTAACAAGCTAATCATGGCCTAAAAAAAAAAAAAACCTCAGTTTTAAAGAACAAAACCTCCATCAAAACCATATTTCTGACAGTAAGTGACCCTGATGCTATATTACATATAAAAAAAAAAAATAGTTATATAAATATTTGATAGACAAAGTGAATGTATTAACCGAAGACTAGAGGGGAGATAGAACCTTGTGGTCACATGAAAAATAACAACTTAGCGTTACAGATTCTTATTCCTTTTACAGTCATATTAAATTGTCATGCTCTAATCAACAATGACGTGAATTCAAGCTGTGAAGCAAAGATAGTTTTACAATTTGTGTTTGTACATAACCTCTGATTTACTTGAGGCAAAGAAGGACGTTGAGTAATTCCAGCTGCGCCTACACAAGGCAAATGTTTCCAGCTGAACAGTAGAGTATAGCTGAAAAAGAATGTATTTTTTCTTCTCTTTTCATATTCCACAAAATTCTGAGTACAAGGAAAGATATAATACGAAAATATTTTGAAACAAATAAAATTCACATCTTTATGAAATCTTTCAGTAGTCAAAACTCAAGTCAGTAAAAACAGTAATTCTGGAGCAAAACTTTTTAGAACTGAAGCTATTTGTTGCTGGAAGCTTTGTTACCCTCATTTCTTGCACAAAAGCTTTGGAAAGTTATGAAGAGCAGGATAAGAAGCAGTGTGATAATAAAGCTCTTGTAGGTTCAGGAACATACATATTGACAGCAACTAACCAGCAGTCAGTGAAGCCCTCTGGGTTTGTCTCATTATTACCAGAGAGATAATTTTCTGTCTTTTCATGATGTCAGAGAAATAATTTGGTTGTAAGTCTCTCCTTAGCCCAAAGCACAAAGTGTTTGCTAATCATCCATTCTGAACATTAATTATTTCCATTGTAATAATAGTATATGCATCCATGTACCTAAGTCTATGTCTTTTCAGTGGTTATGATTTCAAATTCTCATGTTTGGTGAGATCAAGAATTATTAACAGGTGCTCATGAAAAGGGCCAGTGTGTTTCAGTGATAGAATTCTTGCCTTCCATGAGGGAAACCCAGGTTCGATTCCCAGCCCATGTAACTCATGCACAGCCCCACCCGTCAGTGGAGGCTTCTGTGTTGCTATGATGCTGAGCAGGTTTTAGCGGAACTTCCAGACTAAGACAGACTAGAAAGAACGGTCTAGTGATCTACTTTCAAAGATTAGCCATTGAAAACCCCATGGACCACAATGGTTCAATCTGCAAGTGATCATGGGGATGGCACAGCACCCAGCAGAGTTTTGTTCCACTGTGTGAGAGGTCACCATGAGTCAGGTGCTAACTCAATGGCATCTAACAACAATGAAAAGAAATATTCATTATGTTTATGAAGCTTTTTAGAAATTCACAGACTGTCTGTTCTATCTTCACATGGTTCTTTAAGGAATGTTTCCTGTTTAAAGTGTTGTCTTATTAGAAATTAAAGAACAAAGTGAAACGAAAATCAATGTGTTCACGCGATAATGAGAGCTAATCGGTACCTGGAATCTACTGCTGAATTTAGGGTCAAAATGTGACTCAGGACAGGGTGATGGGTCAGCAGGAACTGAGGAATTGCTTATACATGTTGGTGTACCAGTGGATTTTCCACATGCCTCTGCCTCCTCCCTCCATTCCAATAGCTGGAGGGGGATGGGGACTGATTGATGTTGTAATAGATGAACTTTTCCTAAACTCCATTGTGAGGAAAATAAATTACTTCTAATCCGATTTTTCTGAAGCCCAATATACCCAGTGTTATGGATTGAATTGCATCCCCCAAAATATGTTTTGGAGTTCTATCCCCTATGCCTGTGGAAGTGATCCCATTTGGGAATAGGGTTTTCTTTCTTACGTTAATAAGGCCATATCAGTGTAAGGTATGTCTAAAAGCAGCCAGTTTTGAAACATAAAAGGAGCACACAGCAAGCAAGGACAAATGGGGAAAGACTGATGCCACATGGTGATTGCCAAGGAACGTTTACCTGGATCAGTTGTAAGTATTAAGGATTCGACAACAAATAAGAAAATTTCTGAGCTGAGGGAGTTCATATTATAGTAAAATAGACAGAAATTTAATTGATAATTACAATTAGTTGCAACAAATATAAGTAGAGGGTGGACTATAGTTGAACTATTGTGATTAAGTACATAGGTCTTAAATTAAGGCATGTTGGGTGACTTAGTTTCTTAGTGCAGCTATAACAGAAATACCACAAGTAGATGGCTTTAATAAACAGAAATTTATTTTTACACAGGAGGCTAGAAGTCCACATTTAGGGATGCTCTTGGGTAAGCCTTTCTCTTTCTGTCAGCTCTGGGGGAAGGTCCTTGTGTCTTTTCACCTTCTGTTCCTTGGTTCCTTGGCAATCACCATGTGGCATCAGTCTTCCCCCAATAGATGCTCTGAAAAATCTTTGCTAAATAAACGAATGAATAGATTCTCACAATGGAAAGACTGAGATGCTGTGGGTGTGGAAGAGCTATCCCTTAGGACGCTTTCAGCTGCAGGCAACAGAAAGCCCAAATCAAAGTGGCTTCAGGGTTGGTAGACCCAGCAGTTTCATAAGATCATCAAGGCCTCAGGTTCTTTTCATCTCTCCACTCTGCCCTCCATAGGGCTGGCTTCAAGGTTGCAGGGTGGCTTCCTTAGGAAATAGGACTGCATGATTCCCTGTTCATGTTTGGAGAGAGAGAGGTGAGGGAAGAAAGAAGAGAAGGGAGTGGGGGAGGGGGAGGGAGGAAAGGAGGGGAGGGGATACAGTTTGATCACAGTCTACCCTGAAAATAAGCTCAATTCTGCAAACCTCATTGCTCTCTATAATGGATAAGGGATAGGATGGAGTTGAGGATCACCACAGCGGGTGGTGTTTCCAGTAGAGATTTAGATATATCAATTTCTAAATAAAATAACAGTTGTCTCCATCAAATGTCTATGCTATGAGTACCCAGAACCCTCACAATGCCACACAAAAGAAAGAGTCTGGGGTTGGATGTTGTGGCTGAACTTTTGCTGCTATTGTAATTATGGCTGGGGACCCCTAAGAGCGTGAATCCTTCCCTGTAACAACAAAATAGGAAGTTGGGCTCCACTTTATGAAATAGATGCAGAAGTGCCCAAACCCAAGACAAGCCTTCTGGAAGGAAAATGGTGATCTCCTGCTCCCACCCATTTCCATAGCTACCTCTAGATTTTAAATCTTGGGCAAAGCACACTCAGATGAGAAGGTGGGGCACAAGGTCAAGAGAGCAAGCCAATTCTATAGAAAAAGCTATTCGAGCCTCATGCAAAGAGAAGATAGAGAATAAACGGAGTGAAACAGCTCTGGGCTGCCCAAGATGTCAGCCCTACCTAGGCCTGAGGCCAGAAACACAAGACTAAGAAGGCTGAGCTTGGGCCCTTGCCCTGGAGGCAACATAACTCCACCCACCGGTAAAACACAGCCCAGTGAAATCCCAAAATACGACCAACATTAACCATTTCTCCTCCATTGCAGGGCAGCAAAATGGAATCCTGGTATCAGATTTTATAAGGCAGCTAATATTTACAAGGCATTTGACACTTTACATTCACAAACACCTTCCCATTTTTTCTCACACGTATTCCATGTGCAGTGACTACTAATGCCCACTCTACAGATGAAGAGACCGACATTCAGGCCTAACCCAGGTCATTTGATTCCACAGCATGTGCTCGGGTGTCTCCAGGCTCTGAAGAAGGAAAAACAAATTGTCCAAAAATTTGAGGTAAACATCTAATACCTGCAAAAAGAAGTAGACAGAGAACGTCAATTTGTCTAAAAGCTTGCTACTCAAACTGTGGTCCGTAGACCACCTACATCAGCATCACCTGGGAGACCTTGTTAGAAATGTGAAATTTCAGACTCTACCCCAGACCTGGTCAATCAGAACCTGAATTTTAACAAGTTCCTCAGGTGATCTGAAAGCACACTGAAGCAGAGAAGTTCTGGTCTAGAAGATATGGCACCCAGTCTGGGGCATCTGGGCTATAGGAGATCAGGAAGCAGGCAGGGTGAACAGCAAGGACAATGTGTGGGCAGACTTGGGGGTTAGGGGGTGGCAGGGTACTTTCTGGGAACTCCGACAGGCAGTAGACAGGATCACAGTGCAGAGTCAGATCTCCTATATTAGCATTTGCATCTGGGTCCAGTAGCTTTTAATTTACCTAGACTAAAAAAGCATCCCAGGGAAGACAGCTCTTGACGTGTCTTTGTTGGTACACGGATGGCAGTTTCAATTATTCAGCTCCATTCCATTGAGAGCATGATTGGAAAAAACCCTTGCAAACTGCAGGCTGAACTCCAGGCAACAGCTGAGGAGCTCTCTATATCTTCCCTTTGCTCTCCTATATGAAAGGACAGACAGGAGTATTTCCTCACATGGAAGTGGTAAAAATTAAGACCTGGCTTCACTCTTTCTCAAAGCCAAGTTGAGTGCGTTAACAGATCTATCTTCAAGGAAACAAAAGTTATCCCAAGAAATCGCCAGCATGCAAAGTGTACAAAGAGAAAATAATGTGTACACCAGTGTTCGTGGCAGCACTGTTCACAACAGCCAAAAGGTGGAAACAACCCAAGTGCCCATCAACAGACGTATGGATGAACAAAATGTGGTGCATCCACACAAGGGAATATTTTTCAGCCATAAAGAGAAATGAAGTTCTGATACATGCTATGACATGGATGAACCTTGATGACATTGTGCTGAGTGAAAGAAGCTGGACAAAAAAGGACAAATATTGTACGCTTATACAATGGAAACCCTGGTGACGTAGTGGTTAAGAGCTACCGCTGCTAACCAAAAGGTCAGCAGTTAAAATCCACCAGGCTCTCCTCGGAAACCCTATGGGGCAGTTCTATTCCGTCCTACAGGGTCGCTATGAGTCTGAATCAACTCCACGGCAATGGGAACCAACGAAATGAACCACTTATACAAAATACCCAGAATAGGCAAATGCATAGAGACCAAAGTTCATTAGTGGTTACCTGGGTGGGTGGGAGGAGAAAATGGGGGTTTATTGCTTAAACAGCACAAAGTTTTTGTTAAGGGTGATGAAAAAATTTAGAAACAGTGTACTTGCTGTACAATACGGTAAAAAAAAAAAAAAATGTAGTTAATGTCACTAAATTGTACACATAAAATTGTTGAAATTGTGACAAAATTTCATCACAATAAAAATTTTAACTAAAAAAAAAAAAAAAGACAGTAATAACCATAGAAATCAAGTCTTCCAAGAAGACTGGATTTTCATCATTACTCTGTAATGCTGGCATAGCAATCTGAGGTCAGGATGGGCCACAGTATACCGAAGGACCAAAAGCTAAAGAGAGTCGTCGTTTCTGTTCAAATACGTTTGAGTTCGCACAAGGAATTGTCTTTCATTTTTATACTTCATAAACACCCTCCAGAAAAGACAGATTTCTAAAAAACAAATTATCACCCCCCCTAAAAAAAATCTCTTTTACACAAACAAGATTTTTATTTCAGCTTTTACAATACCCTTCGCCCTTCTGAGCTTTGTCCTTTATAATTCATGGCATGTGAAGTTTTTGGCTCTTGAATTTTCTTTAGAAAAATAAAGTGATTATACAGTTCAGTTGTATCACACAGGGCAGAGAGTATTTTTCTATGAAAGTGGAGGATTTGGACTTTTCCTGATAAAGTCAGGTACTGTCGCAGAGCAAAATCTAACAAAGAAATACAATAAAGTGTCATTTTTTTTAAAACTAACTGGGTGAGAGACCACGCGAAATCAATAAAAAGATTGAATTATAGACTCTACTTCAAAGAGACACATCTTTATGACTTTCAAGTACATATAACGTCAAGCCAGGCTAATCAACGAACGGTGTGTAGTAAGGGTGCTTTGAGGACAAATACCCAACAATACCCAAAACAAACAAACAAACCAGTTCCCATCAAGTCAACTTCAACTCCTGGTGACCCCCTGAGCATAAGAGTGGAACTGTGCTCTCCACTGGGTTGCCGGTGGTCTTTTGCAAATAGATCACCAGGCCTTTTTTCCAAGGCACCTCTGGGTGGATTCAAACCTCCAACCTTTTGGTTGGCAGCCAAGCGCATTAACCATTTGCATCATCCAGAGACTCCTATCCACTAATACCACTTGTTTATTTTTTGTTTTACAAAAATCCTGCTTCTATAGGAAAAAACGTTGCAAGTTTCTTCACTCAAGCAATTTTAAAATTCTCCATTTAATTTTTTTTACACAGTTCATAAAGCTTGGTTTCAACACTAGCTCTTCGTAGTCAAGGTTTAGAGGGAATTCAAGCATAAGATGTGTAGATGAAATGATCTTTAACTATGATGGAATGATTTCCTTCAGTCAACTACGGTTTAGTGGGGGGAAAAGTTGAAAGAACTGGCTGGAGACAAGTTATTTGCCCTCTTGGATCTTATTTCTTCTTCCCTTTAGGATTGATACATGCTTCAAAAGATTGTGTTAGGATAAAACAGAAAAGCACTGTTCAAATGTTGGATATTTTTATTCTATTCTGTCATACATAAGGTCTCCAGGAGTCAGAATTACTATTTCAAATTTTGGATTCATGAAGCTCAAGTTACTGATATTTTTTTTTTCCCATGTATGAACAGAAGTTGTTCAGTCAGATTTTTCCCTTTGTGAGTCACTCCTTTTGAGTAACGAAGTTCATTGAGAAATTCCCCACTTTTGTCAGACTTCTAGAGCACTACCCCGTTTACCTATGTTGCTGTTGTTGAACCTGGCTGAAAGATTGTTGTTAGGTGCCTTCAGGTAGGTTCCAACTCATAGAGACCCTGTGCACAACAGAAGGAAACACTGCCCCGTTCTGCGCCATCCACACAATCTTTGTTATGCTTGAGCCCATTGTTGCGGCCACTGTGTCAATCCATCTCATTGCGGGTCTTCCTCTTTTTCACTGACCCTCTACTTACCAAGCATGATGTCCTTCTCCAGGGACTGACCCCTCCTGATAATATGTCCAAACTATGTGAGATGCAGTCTCGCCGTCCTCGCTTCTAAGGTGCATTCTGGCTGTACTTCTTCTAATACAGATTTGTTCGTTCTTTTGGCAGTCCACGGTATATTCAATATTCTTCACCAACACCACAATTCAAAGGCGTCAATTCTTCTTCGGTCTTTCTCATTCACTGTCCAGCTTTCACATGCTTACAAGGTGATTGAAAACACCATGGCTTGGGTCAAGTGCACCTTAGTCCTCAAGGCAACAGCTTGCTTTTTAACAGATTTGCCCAATGCAACACATCATAAACTTAGGCTTTGACGAACGGCAGAAGTGCTACTGGCGCCACATATTTTCTGCTCTCCATGCTATAAGGAACAGTAAAGTCCCAGCCCTCTGCCTGGAACGGGGACTAAGAGGTAGAAATGTAGAGAACAAAACATAAGGTAAGAACATTTCAGGAAAGGAATCTGCCACGTATTTTATAGCTTTTCTCATGTGGCTGCAGTTCTTATCTGCAGTTATTTAACTCTGTATTTGGGTAAGTTTTTTAACCCAACTGTGTTGTAGGTACCTTGAGGCCAATAAATGTTTACATCTTTTTATCCTCTTTGCCACCTGGGCGAGTTTTATGATCAGGGAAAGCACTTCTGAATATTTGTTGAATGAGCAGGAATGAATGTTCTCCAAGACAGCCCAGCTTATTACCACGACCCAACCCTGTACGGACATAGTCTCAAAGGACACACAAAAAAACGGACACTTCAGTTGATGGAGATCCCTCTTTTGTGTGGTATGTCCTTTTAAGTATTAGGTGATGGAGAAATTGGTACTTCTTATCACCAGGCCTTTCTTCCATGGCAACTCTGGGTGGACGCAAACCTCTAACCTTTTGATTAGGAGCCAAACAGGTTAACTGTTTGTACCACTCACAGACTGCAAGGAAACTAATGCAACCTCTACCTAGGATTCCAGTTCTGTGTGTGGCTATGTTAGTGGGAAAAAGTAGATCTGATTGCTCAGCTCGATTATAATGATAATGAAGACTCCAACTTACCACTGCAGGCTCCGGTCGCCATTGAGTCAATTCCAGCTCAGGGTTGACTCAGCAGCAACAGGATCATCTCAAAAGCTTGTAACGCTCTGTGCGAACGTCACACCAGAAATTTACCCAAAACGAGGGTTATCAGATATTGCAGACCATGGCCCCTTCAAGCCACATTTCCAAAGGCTGCTGTAGTTGAGAGCCAGGAGGAGTGGTAAGATCAAGATCTTTAATTTTGTCATTCATGCAAAGCTTCTCCTCTCCCTCCTCCTACCCCAATGGTGTTCTTATTATTAATGCCAGAACCCACCTAAATTATAATTATTAATGTGATGATTTTCCAGTGTGTACATTATTTGGGCATTTGCTTCTCCATTTTTCCTGGATTTTTTTTTTTTTTTTTTTTTTTTGCCATGTTATCCTAGAAGTGGGGAGATAAAACTCAAAGAAGTCAGTTCAACAATTACCAGCTCTGGCAAAAAGCTTGATGAAGAGGTTTAGTTAATTGACTAAAATGAAAATGATCGTACTTGGGATTTGTTTATTCCTTGCCCAATTTAACTCAAATAATCAAGAATCAGTAATATACACTGAGTAGAGAACTTGGACGTATACCCAATAAATCCTTCATTTTCTTTTAATATTTTCTTTAGGTTTTTATATTGCTAGTTGAGCAAATTTCAAAGTAATGAGCCATGGAGAAGTAGATTGTAAAACGCTGACCTGAGGGACAAGAGACTTGGTTCTGTTTTCTGTTTACTCTAAATTTGCTCTGACTAGTTACTTAACTTCTCTGTGGGGAGTTTGAAAAATGAGAAGAACGATTATATTTACTTTCTTTTCACTGTGGTTGTTGTTAGTGACTGTGGAGGCAGCCACCGACTCATGGTGAGCCCACATACAAGATCGGACCATCGTGGTCCATAGGGTTTTCATTCAGCTGATTTTAAGAATTAGATCGCCAGGTCTTTCTTCCTGGTCTGTCTTAGTCTGGATGCTCTCCTGAAACCTGTTCAGCATCATAGCATCATGCAAACCTCCAGTGACAGACGGGTGATGGCTGCACATGAGGAGCCTTGGCTGGCATCAAACCTACGTCTTCCCGTGGAAAGTGAGAATTCTAGCACTGAACTACCACTGCCCACCTTATATTGGTCCAGGGCTCTTTTAAGATAAAGGATCCAGTGGATTCAGACTCTTGAGTACAAAAGCTCTAGAAAATAAAGTATGCTAAGCACTTTTATGTTTCTAATGAAATATTTAATTCTGCAGGTTTATATATTTCTATATTCATTCATTCACTTGTTTGTTTATGCAGCAAGTACTTACGCAGTGCTAACTGCGAATCAGCTGCTGTTCTGGTTGTTGGGGGACCTCAAAAGCCCGTGTGTGCTTTGTAGTACTCTCAAAGCACAGCTAAAATACTGGGAGAACCTAATTTAATTAGTGTAAGTTTCTTTGCACTCCTGAGAAATCTAGGTCAAAACAGGCCATCACTGTTCCTTTGAGTCTAGGGTAGGACGTTTATGTTTCAACAGCCCTGCATGAAATAAGAACCACTGGTCCGTCAGTTTGTCGTACTGTAGTGGCTTGCATGTTGCTATGATGCTGGAAGTTATGCCACAGGTATTTCAAATACCAGCAGGGTCACCCATGGTGGACAGGTTTCGGTAGAACTTCCAGACTAAGACAGACTAGGGAGACAGGCCTGGTAATCTACTTTGGAAGATTAGCCAATGAAAACCCCAGAGATCACAACAGAATGCTGTCTGATATAGTGCTGGAAGATGAGCCCCCTAGAGTGGAAGGCACTCAAAATATACAGTGGCCACAACAATGGACTTACATACACTAGTGATCATGAAGGTGGCACAGAACCAGGCAACATTTTGTTCTGTTGTGTGGGGGGTCGCCAAGAGTCGAAGCCAACTGGACACAATTAACAACAGCATGAAATAAAGATCTGGTCAGTTCATCTATTAAGGGAATCAATAAGGGTAGCCAATCAAAATAATTCTAACTCTGGAAAGGAGTTTTTTTTTTTTTTTTTTAAATAATTTTTATTGAGCTTTAAGTGAACGTTTACAAATCAAGTCAGTCTGTCACCTATAAGCTTATATACACCTTACTCCATACTCCCACTTACTCTCCCCCTAATGAGTCAACCTTTTCCGTCTCTCCTTTCGTAACAATTTTGCCAGTTTCTAACCCTTTCTACCCTCCCATCTCCTCTCCAGACAGGAGATGCCAACACAGTCTCAAGTGTCCACCTGATACAAGTAGCACACTCTTCATCAGTATCTCTTTCCAACCCATTGTCCAGTCCCTTCCATGTCTGATGAGTTGTCTTCGGGAATGGTTCCTGTCCTGGGCCAACAGAAGGTTTGGGGACCATGACTGCCAGGATTCCTCTAGTCTCAGTCAGACCATTAAGTCTGGTCTTTTTATGAGAATTCGGGGTCTGCATCCCACTGATCTCCTGCTCCCTCAGGGGTTCTCTGTTGTGCTCCCTGTCAGGGCAGTCATCAGTTGTGGCCGGACACCATCTAGTTCTTATGGTCTCAGGATGATGTAAGTCTCTGGTTCATGTGGCCCTTTCTGTCTCTTGGGCTCATAGTTGTCGTGTGACCGTGGTGTTCTTCATTCTCCTTTGATCCAGGTGGGTTGAGACCAACTGATGCATCTTAGATGGCTGCTTGTTAGCATTTAAGACCCCAGATGCCACATTTCAAAGTAGGATGCAGAATGTTTTCATAATAGTATTATTTTGCCAATTGACTTAGAAGTCCCCTTAAGCCATAGTCCCCAAACCCCCGCCCTTGTTCCGCTGACCTTTGAAGCATTCAGTTTATCCCGGAAACTTCTTTGCTTTTGGTCCAGTCCTTTTGAGCTGACCTTCCGTGTATTGAGAATTGTCCTGCCCTTCACCTAAAGTAGTTCTTATCTACTAACTAATCAGTAAATAACCCTCTCCCACGCTCCCTCCCTCCCCTCCTCGTAACCACAAAAGTGTGTGTTCTTCTCAGTTTATACTATTTCTCAAGATCTTACAACAGTGGTCTTATACAATATTTGTCCTTTTGCCTCTGACTAATTTCGCTCAGCATTATGCCTTCCAGCTTCCTCCATGTTATGAAATGTTTCACAGATTCGTCACTGTTCTTTATCGATGCGTAGTATTCCATTGTGTGAATATACCACAATTTATTTACCCATTCATCCGTAGATGGACACCTTCCAGCTTTTTGCTATTGTAAACAGAGCTGCAATAAACATGGGTGTGCATATATCTGTTCGTTTAAAGGCTCTTATTTCTTTACGGTATATTCCGAGGAGTGGGATTTCTGGGTTGTATGGTAGATCTATTTCTAACTGTTTAAGATAACGCCAGATAGATTTCCAAAGTGGTTGTACCATTTTACATTCCCACCAGCAGTGTATAAGAGTTCCAATCTCCCCGCAGCCTCTCCAACATTTATTATTTTGTGTTTTTTGGATTAATGCCAGCCTTGTTGGAGTGAGATGGAATCTCATGGTGGTTTTAATTTGCATTTCTCTAAGGGCTAATGATCGAGAGCATTTTCTCATGTATCTGTTAGCTGTCTGAATATCTTCTTTATTGAAGTGTGTGTTCATATCCTTTGCCCACTTCTTGATTGGGTTGCTTGTCTTTTTGTGGTTGAGTTTTGACAGAATCATATAGATTTTAAAGATCAGGCGCTGGTCGGAGATGTCATAGCTGAAAATTCTTTCCCAATCTGTAGGTGGTCTTTTTACTCTTTTGGTGAAGTCTTTAGATGAGCATAGGTGTTTGATTTTTAGGAGCTCCCAGTTATCTGGTTTCTCTTCGTCATTTTTGGTAATGTTTTGTATTCTGTTTATGCCTTGTATTAGGGCTCCTAACGCTGTCCCTATTTTTTCTTCCATGATCTTTATCATTTTAGTCTTTATGTTTAGGTCTTTGATCCACTTGGAGTTAGTTTTTGTGCATGGTGTGAGGTATGGGCCCTGTTTCATTTTTTTGCAAATGGATATCCAATTATGCCAGCACCATTTGTTAAAAAGACTGTCTTTTCCCCAATTAACTGAAACTGGGCCTTTGTCAAATATCAGCTGCTCATATGTGGATAGATTTATATCTGGGTTCTCAATTCTCTTCCATTGGTCTATGTGTCTGTTGTTGTACCAGTACCAGGCTGTTTTGACTACTGTGGCTGGATAATAGGTTCTGAAATCAGGTAGAGTGAGGCCTCCCACTTTCTTCTTCTTTTTCAGTAATGCTTTGCTTATCCGAGGCTTTGGAAAGGAGTTTTTTTAATCTAAATAATCCACTTTAACAGTCCAACAGGTCAATCAAGTGAATGTGATCATTAGCAAATAATCAGTATAAATGTCTATGTGACTTGGTGTTATGTAGACACGAGCTCAAATTTTGCCTAGATGTAGGCTCCCTTTCTCTAAACCTCCATCACGACCCCATTTTGTATGGTTATAAGTTTAGTTATTACAAATAAGTTAGTATCCCAACGATAAACATTTCGTTGTTTATTAGAACTCTTTACAGTTCAATCTGTATTGGGATGGCTGGCTTCCTGAATTCCTTTGGTATGCACCTAAAACAAGAAGCCAATGAATGTAACTAAAATAATAATAATAAGGCCACAGGAGAGAGGAGGGATAGGAATGACATTTCATCATCCTGGTGTTGAAAGTGTGTCTGACCCAGAAAATAGGAATTCTCTCTGTTTAGAATAACAGACTGTCTTTTTGGTAGGCAAAACTGCCTACTAGTCCACTGATTTCTTCTCTTTCTATTTAAAAATATATAGATAGATACATAGAAAGATAGGTACTATGTTTAATTCAAGCATGATTCTTAAGTATCAAGACAAAAATACTAAGACAGCACCATAACATTTGCACAAATCAAGCATGCTATCTACTATTTACCTAGAATTTTATATTATCAAAATTGGTGGCTGAGGTTTTACGTATTTTACCTATTTGATCACATTGAAAGACATGAAGCACAAGTATTTATCAAGATGCAATTGTCAGTTTCAAGGAGCCCTGGTGGTGCAGTGGTTAAACGGTCACCTGCTGACCAGAAGCTCAGTGGCTCAAACCCACCAGCAACTCCTCGGGAAAAAGATGTGCCGGTCTGCTTCTGTAAAGATTACAGCCTTGGAAACCCTATGCAGCAGTTCTACTATGTCCTATGGGATCATCATGAGTCGGAATCGACTTGATGCCAATGGGTTTTTAGTAATTGTCAATTTCCACCCTTTGATTGTCTTCCTTTCCTTCTTCCGAGAATTTCTTTTTCTGTTTTATTGGTCAGGTGGAAGTTTGAATATTTAGCTCAGACGTGTTGGACCCAGGCTGTCCAGATGACCTGGGAGGGCCAGGAAGTGTTGCATCCTGTATTGATGTGGCTCTGGGGTTGGGGAGAACCAAGTGGAAACTCTGGTTCTGCCCTCACTAGCTATGAGATCAGAGTCAGGTGATTTATTCTCTTTGAACTACTGGTTTCTCAACTGTAAACTGCCAATAGCAGTAAATTCTGAGATCCCTGAGGTGGTATGGGGACTAATAAGAATGTCATACAATGCGCCTCAGGCACAGCAAGTAATGGTCCTTGTCTTCTGTCCTGTTCCCTCAGTCCTTTCCAGCCCTCCATGCCGTACATTGTTACTGTCAAATGCCCTTGAATAGGCTCAAGTCACGTTGACCCCATGCACAACGGGATCCCACCATTGTGATCCCCCTAGATTTCATGGGCTGATTTTTTTTTTAACAATTGATTCCTTTTATTATTCTTGCAACTTTCTATAAGTTCTCTACTTAAAATAGAAATATAATCTACTTACAAGATAAACACTCATCAAAAAGAAAGAAAAACAAGTTTTTCCCACTGACACCAAAAGAGTTTAGAGACTGCGTTGTGGGTATGAAGTGGACATGTCTAAGCAGTCCATGGAGTTCTAATGAACATGCTCTTAACAGTCTCTCCTTTGGTTTCTTACTCTGATGACTGTATGCCATGATGGTTCTGGACATTAAGTTTTTTAAACTGGTATTGTTAGTTATGTAATGTTCATTTTATACCTATAATGGGTCACCACTTAAAGACATTGTATGAAAAACTCAGACATTGACTATAAACTAACTAGAAGCATAAAAATAATGATTCTATAAACATATCTAGATCCAGACCTTTGAGCTGGTTCATCAGGTCAAATCTCTCATACAGTCCATAAAGATGATGCTAGATCTTCAAACGATGTTTAAAAAAAAAAAAAAAAAGACGTGAACGCTTACATTCAATTTGCTTTACATTGTGGGTAGCCTTTGCACAGAAGTGCTACAAACAGCAACTTGGACTCTTCCTTCATCTGTCATTTAAAAACACAATTATATAGTATTTCAAGCATCAAGTTATAAAAATACATTGTCTTTTTTGAAAACTTAACACATTGTGAAATTTCGGTCAACATTTTAACCTACTCCAAAACAAAAACAATGTTTTTATTTTCAAATTGACACAAAAAGATCGTGATTTTAAAAACAGAAATGTAGTTAACAAAATTTAAAGTATACGCATACTAGTTAGAGGAACTAAAAATGTATAATTAGCACTATTTAAGATCGAATCTTGTAGGAGCCCTGGTGGTGCAGTGGTTAAAATGATTGTTAACTGAAAGGTGGGCAATTTGAAACCACCAGTTGCTCCGGGCTGATTTTCAGAGGCAGATCACCAGGCCTTTCCTCCTAGTCCATCTTAGTCTTGAAACTCTGATAAAACCTCTTCAGTATCACTGCAAAAACTCAACAACAAAAAGACAAATAAACTGATTAAAAAATGGGCAAAGCATATGAACAGGCACTTTACTAAAGATGACATTCAGGTAGCTAACAGATAGATGAGGAAATGCTCATGATCATTAGCCATTAGAGAAATCCAAATCAAAACTACCGTGAGATTCCATCTCACTCCAAGAAGGCTGGCATTAATCCAAAAAACACAAAATAATAAATGTTGGAGAGGTTGTGGAGAGATTGGAACACTTATGCACTGCTGGTGGGAATGTAAAATGGTACAACCACTTTGGAAATCAATTTGGTGCTTCCTTAAAAAGCTAGAAATAGAACTACCATAGGATCCAGCAATCCCACTCCTTGGAATATATCCTAGAGAAATAAGAGCCTTTACATGAACAGATATATGCACACCTATGTTCACTGCAGCACTGTTTACAATAGCAAAAAGATGGAAGCAATCAAGGTGCCCACCAATGGATGAATGGATAAATAAATTATGGTATATTCACACAATGGAATACTACGCATCGATAAAGAACAATGATGAATCTGCGAAACATTTCATAACTTGGAGGAATCTGAAAGGCATTATGCTGAGTGAAAACCAGTCAGTTGCAAAAGGACAAATACTGTGTGACACCACTATTCTAAGAACTCAAGAAAAAGTTTAAACACAGAAGAAAATATTCTTTGATGGTCACAAGAGTGGGGAGGGAGGGAGGGAGTATTCACTAATTAGATAGTAGACAAGAACTATTTTAGGTGAGGGGAAAGACAACACACAATACAGGAGATGTCAGCACAAGTGGACTAAGCCAAAAGCAAAGAAGTTTCTTGAATAAACTGAATGCTTCTAAGGCCAGTGTAGCAGGGGCGGGGGTTTGGGGACCATGGTTTCAGGGGACATCTAAGTCAACCGGCATAATAAAATCTATTAAGAAAACATTGTGCCTCCCACTTTGGAGAGTGGCATCTGGGGTCTTAAATGCTAACAAATGGCCATCTAAGATGCATCAATTTGTCTCAACCCACCTGGAGCAAAAGAGAATGAAGAAGACCAAAACACGAGGTAATTATGAGCCCAAGAGACAGAAAGGGCCACATAAATCAGAGACTACATCAGCCTGAGACCAGAAGAACTAGATGATGCCTGGCTATAACCGATGACTGCCCTGACAGGGAACACAACAGAGAACCCCTGAGGGAGCAGGAGAGCAGTGGGTCACAGACCCCAAATTCTTGTAAAAAGACCAGAGTTAATGGTCTGACTGAGACTAGAATGACCCTGCAGGTCATGGTCTCCAGACCTTCTGTTAGCCCAAGACAGGAACCATTCCCAAAGCCAACTCTTCAGACAGCAATTGGACTGGACTATGGGATAGAAAACACTGGTGAGGAGTGAGTTTCTTGGATCAAGTAGACATATGAGACTAGGTGGGCAGCTCCTGTCTGGAGGGGAGATGAGAAGGTAGAGAGGGTCAGAAGGTGCCTGAATGGGCAGGGAAATAGAGGGTGGAGAGAAGGAGTGTGCTATCTCATTAGGAGGAGAGCAACTAGGAGTATATAGCAAGGTGTATATTAATTTAAAAAAAAAAATTTTTATTAATTTTTGTATAAGGGACTTATACTTGATTTGTAAACTTTCACTTAAAGCACAATAAAAATTTTAAAAAAACCTCTTCAGTATCATAGCAACAGACAAGCTGAAATCCCACTTCCCCCGCGTCTTACCCACCCTGATTGGCAGACAGAGGCTTCCCACGCTGGGAGCCACCACCCTTGCAAACTGCAGCCTCTAACCACGGTTTGTATTTGGCGCCAGATCTTTGCACATGCAATGGCCAGGGTCTTGAGGCATGCACGGATCTCGAGACGCATGTCTTTACCTGACCCTGGACCTGAGCATCACCGGTGCACGGGGAGGAGGGGGGAAGGATATTCTCAGACGTACAGTTCCATCAGAGCCCCCTTGTGCAAAAGGAGAATTCCCACAACTCGGACTTCCTATGAAGAGTGATTCAGCATGAGTCAGCACCCAGATCTCCGGATTTGGGCATGGGATGTCTAGGGGTGTAGGCTTTCAGGCGCCAATTCCTGCCCCCTGGGGACTCGAGGACATAAAACGTCCCCGATCCCCTGGGGCAGTGAGCCCAAATGGTCTTTTGGGTGCTAGGCCCCGGCTTCTTTTCTGCGCAGACAATAAATTACCACTTTCTGTTTCCCGCGCAATTGGCGTCTGTCTTAATTTCCATTTTTTTTTTTTTAATAGAAGAAAAGAACCTGAGGAATTCAGCTACAAAGCCTCCACTGACAGATGGGTGGTGGATCCCCTTGAAGTGCCTTGGCGTGGAACCGATTCCGGGTCTCCAGCATGGAAGGTAAGAATTCTGCCACTGAGCCACCACTGCTCCCATACACCTTACGTGATGAAAACTTAAATAGAAGTGGTCATAAGTTTGATGGCAGCCTTTTCACTATCACCTTTATACTTAGTCACTGGTTCACACACCTGAGTAATGCAGTACAGCCTTTACCTTTTCCTTTGAACCGTAAGGAGTCCCTGGATGGTGCGAATGGTTAAGGCATGAGCTGCCAACTGAAAGGTTGGAGGTTGGAGTCCACCCAGAAGTGCCTCTGAAGAAAGGCCTGGTGATCGACTTCTGAAAAATCAGCCATTGAAAACCCTATGGGGCACAGTTCTACTCTGACACACGTGGGGTCTCCATGAGTCCGAGTTAACTCAATGGCACCTAGTCTTGGACTAAATTCCTGAAGGGCATGGATTTTTTCAGCTCATCTCTGGACTGCCATCATCTTGCCCAAACCCCCGTTGCTGTCAACTGTATAGGACAGAGTAGAACTGCCCCATAGGGTTTCCAAGGAGCAGCTGGTGGATTCGAACTGCCGACTTTTTGGTTAGCAGTCGAGTTCTTAACCGCTGTACCACCAGAGCTCCATCTTGCCCTATACTTGGGAATTTATCGTAGCTTCATAAGTGTATGTTAAAATGAAATTAAATAAAATGGAGGTAGTACACACCGGAAGGTTGTTACTCTTTTAAATAGGAGCATAGCTGAATTTATTCATGCATGCATGCACACATCAAATTATATTGAGCACTTTTTATGTAAAAAGACCCCGACACCCCCCCCTCGACTGTAATACACTTCAAATATATAGAAACCTCATGAGCTGATGAGACAAAAGAAGCATAGCATTTTTAAAGTGACTTATCTAAGATAAATAAGCTATTTAAATGCCTTTCACTGCAGAATATTAGAAATCATTAGAATCTATTACAGGTACCTTACATCACCAGAATCAGACCCTTCCTTCTGCTTTGGGAATGGGGAAAATGTCCCACTCAGGGATGTCTTCTCTTGTTTTGGTCTCTTCCTTTACCACATTCCTTTACTATCTTCTCTGCAGCCTTGTTTTGACTCTCTCAAGGGTCTATTTACTCCACACTGAGTTTACATTGGGTCCTCTGGGAGGGGACCTCACTTGCTAGGAAAACTGTCCTTTGGCCCAAATGATACATAGTAATAGTAATAACAACACCAATAGTAATGTGGCTCGTGTTTATACAACACTTACTATGTGTCAGGTGTTATTCTAAGCATTAACAATTAATTACTTCTATCATTCTTTTGAGGTAAGTAATATTATCCCCATTTTGCAGATGGGAAAACTGAGACACTGAGCTGTTAAGTAACTTGCTCAAAGTCCCACATCTGATAAGCAGTGAAGCTGGAATTTGAGCCCGGCAGTCTGTCATCAGAATCAGGGCTTATAGCCACCATGCTCTACCACTCATACTTTACAATGAACACTGTGTCAGAGACATGTGGGGCTTACTCTATACGCAGGCAAGGCCTGCATATGTTAGCGAAGAGGCCCTTTGAACACTACAGGGACTCTATGAGTATCACCCGTTAGTTAATCTGTCACACCTGGAGAGAGTCTACATTTCTGCTGTACTTATTCCCGTGATGCCTAGTGCCTGCCTAGCGCCAGCACTGTGTCCAGACTCGGCAGGAGATGCCATTGTGGTGATGTTCAGTAAGCACTTAGAATATACTGATTTAGGAGATACTATTGGTGCCATTATTCCCTGTCCTAAAATGGGACCCAGCTGGAGCTGGTCTTACAAGGACTCACAAGGACACACCAGCTGGGCCCTGAGGTGTAAAGACAATAGCTAGGACAATCCTGGAATATATCTTTTTTTTTTTTTAAATAATTTTTATTGAGCTTTAAGTGAACGTTTACAAATCAAGTCAGTCTGTCACATATAAGCTTACTTACTCTCCCCCTAATGAGTCAGCCCTTCCAGTCTCTCCTTTCGTGACAATTTTGCCAGTTTCTAACCCTCTCTACCCTCCTATCTGCCCTCCAGACGGGAGATGCCAACACAGTCTCAAGTGTCCACCTGATACAAGTAGCTCACTCTTCATCAGCATCTCTCTCCAACCCATTGTCCAGTCCCTTCCATGTCTGATGAGTTGTCTTCGGGAATGGTTCCTGTCCTGGGCCAACAGAAGGTTTGGGGACCATGACCGCTGGGATTCCTCTAGTCTCAGTCAGACCATCTTTTTGTGAGAATTTGGGGTCTGCATCCCACTGATCTCCTGCTCCCTCAGGGGTTCTCTGTTGTGCTCCCTGTCAGGGCAGCCATCCATCGGTTGTGGCTGGGCACCATCTACTTCTTCTGGTCTCAGGATGATGTAGGTCTCTGGTTCATGTGGCCCTTTCTGTCTCTTGGGCTCTTAGTTGTCGTGTGACCTTGGTGTTCTTTATTCTCCTTTGCTCCAGGTGGGTTGAGACCAACTGATGCATCTTAGATGGCCGCTTGTTAGCATTTAAGACCCCAGACGCCACATTTCAAAGTGGGATGCAGAATGTTTTCATAATAGTATTATTTTGCCAATTGACTTAGAAGTCCCCTTAAGCCATAGTCCCCAAACCCCCGCCCTTGTTCCGCTGACCTTTGAAGCATTCAGTTTATCCCGGAAACTTCTTTGCTTTTGGTCCAGTCCAGTTGAGCTGACCTTCCGTGTATTGAGAATTGTCCTGCCCTTCACCTAAAGTAGTTCTTATCTACTAACTAATCAGTAAATAACCCTCTCCCACCCTCCCTCCCTCCCCTCCTCGTAACCAGGAGTATGTGTTCTTCTCAGTTTATACTATTTCTCAAGATCTTATAATAGTGGTCTTATACAATATTTGTCTTTTTGCCTCTGACTAATTTCACTCAGCATAATGCCTTCCAGGTTCCACCATGTTATGAAATGTTTCGCAGATTCATCATTGTTCTTTATCGATGCGTAGTATTCCATTGTGTGAATATACCACAATTTATTTAACCATTCATCCGTTGATGGACACCTTGGTTGCTTCCAGCTTTTTACTATTGTAAACAGAGTTGCAATAAACATGGGTCTGCATATATCTGTTTGTGTGAAGGCTCTTATTTCTCTAGGATATATTCCGAGGAGTGGGATTTCTGGGTCGTATGGTAGTTCTATTTCTAACTTTTTAAGATAACGCCAGATAGATTTCCAAAGTGGTTGTACCATTTTACATTCCCACCAGCAGTGTATAAGAGTTCCAATCTCTCCGCAGCCTCTCCAACATTTATTATTTTGTGTTTTTTGGATTAATGCCAGCCTTGTTGGAGTGAGATGGAATCTCATCGTAGTTTTAATTTGCATTTCTCTAATGGCTAATGGCTAATGATCGAGAGCTAATGATCGAAAGCATTTTCTCATGTATCTGTTAGCTGCCTGAATATCTTCTTTATTGAAGTGTGTGTTCATATCCTTTGCCCACTTCTTGATTGGGTTGTTTGTCTTTTTGTGGTTGAGTTTTAACAGAATCATATAGATTTTAGAGATAAGGGGCTGGTCAGAGATGTCATAGCTGAAAATTCTTTCCCAATCTGTAGGTGGTCTTTTTACTCTTTTGGTGAAGTCTTTAGATGAGCATAGGTGTTTGATTTTTAGGAGCTCCCAGTTATCTGGTTTCTCTTTGTCATTTTTGGTAATGTTTTGTATTTTGTTTATACCTTGTATTAGGGCTCCTAAGGTTGTCCCTATTTTTTCTTCCATGATCTTTATCGTTTTAGTCTTTATGTTTAGGTCTTTGATCCACTTGGAGTTAGTTTTTGTGCATGGTGTGAGGTATGGGTCCTGTTTTGTTTTTTTGCAAATGGATATCCAGTTATGCCAGCACCATTTGTTAAAAAGACTATCTTTTCCCCAATTAACTGACACTGGGCCTTTGTCAAATATCAGCTGCTCATATGTGGATGGATTTATATCTGGGTTCTCAATTCTGTTCCATTGGTCTATGTGTCTGTTGTTGTACCAGTACCAGGCTGTTTTGACTACTGTGGCTGTATAATAGGTTCTAAAATCAGGTAGAGTGAGGCCTCCCACTTTCTTCTTTTTCAGTAATGCTTTACTTATCCGAGGCTTCTTTCCCTTCCATATGAAGTTGGTGATTTGTTTCTCCATCACATTAAAAAATGTCATTGGAATTTGGATCGGAAGTGCATTGTATGTATAGACGGCTTTTGGTAGAATAGACATTTTTACTATGTTAAGTCTTCCTATCCATGAGCAAGGTATGTTTTTCCACTTAAGTAGGTCCTTTTTAGTTTCTTGTAGTAGTACTTTGTAGTTTTCTTTGTATAGGTCTTTTACATCTTTGGTAAGATTTATTCCAAGTATTTTATCTTCTTGGGGGCTACTGTGAATGGTATTGATTTGGTGATTACCTTTTCGATGTTCTTTTTGTTGATGTAGAGGAATCCAAGTGATTTTTGTATGTTTATCTTGTAACCTGAGACTCTGCCAAACTCTTCTATTAGTTTCAATAGTTTTCTGGAGGATTCCTTAGGGTTTTCTGTGTATAAGATCATGTCATTTGCAAATAGAGATAATTTTACTTCTTCCTTGCCAATCCGGATGCCCTTTAATTCTTTGTCTAGCCTAATTGCTCTGGCTGGGACCTCTAGCACAATGTTGAATAAGAGCGGTGATAAAGGGTATCCTTTGGTTCCCGTTCTCAAGGGAAATCCTTTCAGGCTCTCTCCATTTAGAGTGATGTTGGCTGTTGGCTTTGTATAGATGCCCTTTTATTATGTTGAGGAATTTTCCTTCAATTCCTATTTTGCTGAGAGTTTTTATCATGAATGGGTGTTGGACTTTGTGAAATGCCTTTTCTGCATCAATTGATAAGATCATGTGGTTTTTGTCTTTTGTTTTATTTATATGGTGGATTACATTAATGGTTTTTCTGATATTAAACCAGCCTTGCATACCTGGTATAAATCCCACTTGGTCGTGGTGGATTATTTTTTTGATATGTTGTTGAATTCTATTGGCTAGAATTTTGTTGAGGATTTTTGCATCTATGTTAATGAGGGATATAGGTCTATAATTTTCTTTTTTTGTGATGTCTTTACCTGGTTTTGGTATCAGGGATATGATGGCTTCATAGAATGAGTTAAGTAGTATTCCGTCATTTTCTATGCTTTGAAATACCTTTAGTAGTAGTGGCGTTAACTCTTCTCTGAAAGTTTGGTAGAACTCTGCAGTAAAGCTGTCTGGGCCAGGGCTTTTTTTTGTTGGGAGTTTTTTGATTACCATTTCAATCTCTTTTTTGGTTATGGGTCTATTTAGTTGTTCTACTTCTGATTGTGTTAGTTTAGGTAGGTAGTGTTTTTCTAGGAATTCATCCATTTCTTCAAGGTTTGCAAATTTGTTAGAGTACAATTTTTCATAATAATCTGATATGATTCTTTTAATTTCAGTTGGGTCTGTTGTGATGTGGCCCATCTCGTTTCTTATTCAGGTTATTTGTTTCCTATCCTGTCTTTCTTTAGTCAGTCTGGCCAATGGCTTATCAATTTTGTTAATTTTTTCAAAGAACCAGCTTTTGGCTTTGTTAATTCTTTCAATTGTTTTCCTGTTCTCTTTAATTCATTTAGTTCAGCTCTAATTTTTGTTATTTGTTTTCTTCTGGTGCCTGATGGATTCTTTTGTTGCTCACTTTCTATTTGTTCAAGTTGTACGGACAGTTCTCTGATTTTGGCTCTTTCTTCTTTTTGTATGTGTGCATTTATCGATATAAATTGACCTCTGAGCACTGCTTTTGCTTTGTCCCAGAGGTTTTGATATGAAGTGTTTTCATTCTCGTTGCATTCTATGAATTTCTTTATTCCCTCCTTAATGTCTTCTATAACCCAGTCTTTTTCAGCAGGGTATTGTTCAGTTTCCAAGTATTTGATTTCTTTTCCCTGATTTTTCTGTTATTGATTTCCACTTTTATGGCCTTACGGTCTGAGAAGATGCTTTGTAATATTTCGATGTTTTGGATTCTGCAAAGGTTTATTTTATGACCTAACATGTGGTCTATTCTAGAGAATGTTCCATGTGTGCTAGAAAAAAAAGTATACTTTGCAGCAGTTGGGTGGAGTGTTCTGTATAAGTCAATGAGGTCAAGTTCGTTGATTGTAGCAATTAGGTCTTCCGTGTCTCTATTGAGCTTACTAGATGTCCTGTCCTTCTCCGAAAGTGGTGTGTTGAAGTCTCCTACTATAATTGTGGAGGTGTCTATCTCACTTTTCAGTTCTGTTAAAGTTTGTTTTATGTATCATGCAGCCCTGTCACTGGGTGCATAAATATTTAGTATGGTTATATCTTCCTGGTCAATTGTCCCTTTAATCATTATGTAGTGTCCTTCTTTATCCTTTGTGGTGGATTTAACTTTAAAGTCTATTTTGTCAGAAATTAATAGTGCCACTCCTGCTCTTTTTTGCTTATTGTTTGCTTGATATATTTTTTTCCATCCTTTGAGTTTTAGTTTGTTTGTGTCTCTAAGTCTAAGGTGTGTCTCTTGTAGGCAGCATATAGACGGATCGTGTTTCTTTATCCAGTCTGAGACTCTCTGTCTCTTTATTGGTGCGTTTAGTCCATTTACATTCAGCGTAATTATAGATAAGTATATGTTTAGTGCTGTCATTTTGATGCCTTTTTATGTGTGTTTTTGACAATTTCATTTTTCCGCTTACTTTTTTGTGCTGATACGTTTTTCTTTGTAAATTGTGTGTTCCTCATTTTCATCGTATTTGACTTTATGTTTGCTGACTCGTTATGTTTTTCTTGGTTTCTATTTTGAGTTATGGAGTTGTTATACCTCTTTGTGGTTACCTTAATATTTACCCCTATTTTTCTGAGTAAAAACCTAACTTGTATTGTCCTATATCGCCTTGTATCCCTCTCCATATGGCAGTTCTATGCCACCTGTATTTAGTCCCTCTTTTTGATTATTGTGATCTTTTACATATTGACTTCAATGATTCCCTGTTTTGAGCGTTTTTTTCTTTTTAAAATTAATCTTAATTTGTTTTTGTGATTTACCTATTTGAGTTGGTATCAGGGTGTTCTGTTCTGTGACCTTGCGTTATGCTGGTATCTGATATTATTGGTTTTCTGGCCAAACAATTTCCTTTAGTATTTCTTGTAGCTTTGGTTTGGTTTTTGCAAATTCTCTAAGCTTGTGTTTATCTGTAAATGTTTTAATTTCGCCTTCACATTTTAGAGAGAGTTTTGCTGGATATATGATCCTTGGCTGGCAGTTTTTCTCCTTCAGTGCTCTATATATGTCATCTCATTGCCTTCTTGACTGCATGGTTTCTGCTGAGTAGTCTGAACTTATTCTTATTGATCCTCCTTTGTAGGAGACCTTTCTTTTATCCCTGGCTGCTTTTAAAATTTTCTCTTTATCTTTGGTTTTGGCAAGTTTGATGATAATATGTCTTGGTGATTTTCTTTTTGGATCAATCTTAAATGGGGTTCGATGAGCATATTGGATAGATATCCTTTCGTCTTTCATCATGTCAGGGAAGTTTTCTGCCAACAGATCTTCAACTATTTCCTCAGTGTTTTCTGTTATCTCTCCCTGTTCTGGGACTCCAATCACACGCAAGTTATTCTTCTTGATAGAGTCCCACAGGATTCTTAGGGTTTCTTCATTTTTTTTAATTCTTTTATCTGATTTTTTTCAGCTATATTGGTGTCGATTCCTTGGTCCTCCAGATTTCCCACTCTACATTCCAATTGCTCGAGTCTGCTACTCTGACTTCCTATTGTGTTGTCTAATTCTATAATTTTATTGTTAATCTTTTGGATTTCTGAATACTGTCTCTCTATGGATTCTTGCAACTTATTAATTTTTCCACTATGTTCTTGAATAATCTTTTTGAGTTCTTCAACTGCTTTATCAGTGTGTTCCTTGGCTTTTTCTGTAGATTGCCTTATTTCATTTCTGAGGTCATCCCTGATGTCTTGAAGCATTCTGTAAATTCGTTTTTTATATTCTGCATCTGGCAATTCCAGGATTGTAGCTTCATTTGGGAAAGATTTTGATTCTTTAGTTTGGGGAGTTGTTGAAGCAATCATGGTCTGCTTCTTTATATGGTTTGATATCGACTGCTGTCTCTGAGCCATCACTAAGATATTATAGTGATTTATTCTATATTTGCTCATTGAGTCTTATCTTGTTTTGTTTTCTTTCATTGTACGTAGATGGGCTACTAGATCGCGCTGTTTTGATTGTTGTAGCCCTTGAGTCACTTATGTCCTATTACCAGCTGGTTTGGGCTGTTACCAGATATATAAGCCTAAGAGTCCATTCACTATTCTTGAGTAGAATCTGATTTTGGGTCATCAAGTGTGTGGTGCAGACTGTCACCTATCCACCTAGAGAAGTAGTGGTGATAGTTGTGTGCACCAGATTCTAGTAGCAGCAGGGGTTCACACTCTATGGGGGGCAGGATGCTGACAGGCTTCCCCCCAAGTGCCAGTGAGGTAGTTGTGTCTCTATTCCTAAAGCACTTTGGTGGGTGGGCTCTGCAGCTGTACCTTAGGCCCCCAGTGCAAGTACCTCTACAGATTGGTAGGTATCACCCTCCTTAGACCCCTAAGGCAGGAGGCTAGGTGGTCTGGGGGGAACTTCAGCCCTCAGTTCCCTGTTGTGGGTCAGTGAGGGCTCTGTTGAATACGCAGAGATATCAGACCTGGGAAACTTGTCTTTCCAGTAATCTGCTAAAACAATTACAGTCAGATCCCTATCAGAAATGCCTTTGCATTACAATAGCCACCTTGTTCCCTGTAGGGATGAAAGCCCAAGACTGTGGATCACATATGCTTGGCTGGAGCTGGTTCTGTGTTTTTAGTCCAATTAGGGAAGGATTTTTGGTCCCTGGGTTTTTTGTAGCTGCTTCTCTCAGGCCAGGAGAACGGGTTAGGAAAAGACCAAAAAAAGAAAGAAAGAAAAACCACAGTGCAGTTCACTTTCTCGCTCAGGAAATTCCAATGTTAATGAAGCCACCTGGGAAGGGGAGGGGAGGGTTCAGATAAATAGGAGAGAGTAACACCCCGGAATATTGACAAAGTTACTTATCTTGCTTGGGATGACTATTTTATCTGAGATTCCTGAGGGGCGCGTCGACTGTGTGCACTGGCTGGGTAGAGATTACCCCCGAGGGTCAGGCCCGCGTCCCGTGCTTGCGCTGCCTCAGGAGCCACAGTTAGTTCCTTCGCTCCCAGTCCAAAGCCCAGCGCCAAGGTTCCCTGGCTGGGACGCCGCACTTCCGGCTCCAAAACCAGTCACTGCCTCCCGGTGACTTCTCCTCCTGTCAGCCGCGTCACTGCGCTGCCTGTGTGCACTGGCTGGGCTTCCCCCGAGGTCAGTTCAGGGGGTTAGGGCTGCCCCCCGTGTTTGCGCCATCTCAGGATGCTGTGCTCAGCTCCCTGCGCCCAGTCCAAGCCCGGCACCAAGGTTTCCTGACTGGGACGCTGGCTCCAGGCTCCGAAAACAGTCACTGCTTCCCTGTGGTTGTTCGTTCTCAGTCTCTGTCACTCAGGTCAACTCTTTACATCTGTGTTTCATGGTCAGGGTTTGTAGATTGTCATGTATATGATCGATTCACTTGCTTTTCTGAGTCTTTGCTGCAAGAGGGATCCAAGGTAGGTTCTACCTAGTCAGCCATCTTGGCCCCGCCTCTGGAATATATCTTTTAGGAAACTTTTCAAATAAACAAATCATAAATATAGCACAAAAGACCCACATACTTTCCCGTCTTTTTTTTATTAGCCCTTAGTGAATAATAAGATTTGCTGGACTAATGACGACCCTCCTGACTGTCGTTACTGAAACCTGTACCAATGATTGTTAAGAAAGACAGTTGAAAATGTAGAATCACGGAGATTTGGCAATTTTTAGCCAATCTGAAAAGATAAAGCTTTTTCAATGGTTTTGCCCATTTGTAATGTTAATGTGTGCTGATGATTCTGTAATGTTTCTTGGACTCGGGCAGACATGGCTCTGGCAGCAGGCTTGTTCATTTCCTGCTTTTGCTTTTTCGAATATATGCTGAATAAAACTTACTCTTTGCTTTACCAAACCTTGTGATGTTTTTACCCTACAACAATACAAGGAGTTATTAAGTACGAAAGGTAGATAACAACACCACCATGGTTGTACCCAGTTGTTGTTGGTTGCTATTGAGTCGCCTCTGACTCACGGCAACATTATGTACAACAAAATGAAATATTGCCTGGTCCAGCGCTGTCTTTGTGATCGTTGGCATGCTTGAGTTCACTGTTGTGGCCACTGTGTATTTTCAGTGCCTTCCAACCTCGGCGGCACATCTTCTAGCACTATACCAAACAATATTCTGTTGTGATCCATAAGGCTTTCATTGGCTAATTTTCCAAAATAGATTGCCAGGCCTTTCTTCTTAGTCTGTCTTATTCTGCAAGCTCTGATGAAACCTATCCACCATGGGTGACCCTGCTGGTATTTGAAATACTGGTGGCAAAGCTTCCAACATCATAGCAATGCACAAGCCACCACAGTACAACAAACTGACAGGTGAGTGGTGGTGTACACAGTAAGCCTCCCTTTTACAAGACAGGGAATTATAACGTCAACGTTGTTTTTATATCCTTGTTTGCAACACAACATATTGATATCCTAAAGCTTTTGCTGTGCAAAGAATATTACTCATGGCCTCTTTGTTTGTACTGGTTTGATGTAATTTATAGTGGCTGCTGTTATAGCTTGGTGTTCAGCTGCTTACAAACGTTTAACTAATATAAGCTAACAAGTTTGGAGTCATTGCGGAGATTCTTATTTCCAGTGCGTATAAGTGATTTGGTGTGGGGTGTCAATTTGATTACTTTAATATTTGTTACCTAAATATCTCCAAGAAATTGTGTCTGTCTCAGTCTTATCATGTAGACTGTTACAAAACCAAATGAGATAATGTCTGTAAGCCACTTTGAGCTCTTTGGGGGAAAATACATTATAAACTGCATGTCTTCTTAGTATACATAATAACTTGTCACAGATAAAGAGCTCAAAATGACCTTAAAAGGAGTGCGATCTCGAAGTGTATGTAGTCTCCTAGTCTCGTTTGTATTTATTTTTGGAAATGGCAAGTTTTCTAAAATAAGAAATAGACATTTCCAGGGGCAAGCGTAGACTGTTAGAATAAAGCTTTCCTCTATTTAAATGTCTTCCCAAAACTAAACCAAGAAAACCGTGTGTGTTGTGCATACGTGCCTGTGTGTGTGTGTGTCTCTGTGTGTGTCTCTGTGTGTGCCTGAGTGTTATTCTCACAGGACAAACTGGGTCCATTGATTTGAGGAACTATTCAATCTCTATGTAATAAGGAAATGTTGCTTCTGCCGTTATCTTAGTGTGACTTGTTTCTGAACTACTTTATATTGCATTTCTATCATGCACATTGACATCTATCTCAGCCAGCTCCTATGCCTACCTATTTGGGTGAAGGCTTTTACCCCTAGGCAACTTATAGGCACCAGACAAACTCTGGCCAGATATTCTGGGCACAGAAGCAGTTGTACAGGTTACTATAGTAATTACTCACTTTATGTGGGTAAATAAAACCCATGACCAAAACTTTTCAATAAACGTAAGTATTTTTTCCCAAGGAAAACCCCCCTGGTGGTGCAGGCAGTTTGCACTCCATGGCTAACCTAAAGATTGATAGTTTGAATGCACCCAGAGGCTCCACAGAAGAAATACCTTCTGTAAAGATTAAAGCCAAGAAAACCCTATGGAGAATTTCTGTTCTGTAGCGCATGAGTACGCCATGAGTCAGAATTGACTTGACAGCAACAGGATTTTTTTTTTTTTTTGTATTCTTCCCAGGATTTTCTAAACTCTCCCCTGTCGATTTCATTAAAATAGAACCAAGTATACCTCAGTGGGACACGTATGGGTAGTAGGCTGTTATGAATGGAAAATTCCCCCCCTCCCTCTCCTGTTCTGTCAACAAGGAAGTCCATTTAGCAAGGGTAGGCCAAAGGTCTGTGTGTGTATCTACGAGAGGAGAGGCACTCACCATAAGGTCGGTGTAATGCTGGACTTGAGGGAAGTCTGGCTTAATAATTATCTTTACTAAAGCTAGTTGTTATCCACTTCCTAAGGCAACCTTGGTTGCAAAGCGTCTTGGTGGGGGTGGCCCTGAAGAAGCTTGCATTTTCTCTTACTCTTGGGCAAAGGTGGACTGTCTTGTTTGAATTCAAAGGGAAGGGCGGGGGGTGGGGGGGGGGGGGACTAACGATTCAAAATATTTCGCTTTATAGAATAAAATGTATTTGGTTTTTGTTTTATTGTGCTTTAACTGAAAGTTTACAGTACAAATTAGTTCCCCATTAAAAATTTATACACATATTGTTTGTTGACATTCGTTTCAATCCCTGCGTTATGTCAGCACTCTCCCCCTTTCCCTTTCTACCCCAGGTTCCCTGTGTCCATTCCTCCAGTTTCCTGTCCCTTCCTACTTTCTGTCTTTGCTTTGGGGCAGGTGTTGCCCATTTGGTCTCATATACTTGACTAAACAAAGAAGCACACTCCTCACATGTGTTATTGTTTGTTTTATAAGCCTGTCCAATCTTTGGTTGAAAGGTGGACTTCGGGAGTGCCTTCATTTCTGAGTTAGCAGGGTGTCCGGGGGCCACAGTCTTGGGGGTTCCTCCAGTCTCTGTCAGACCAGTAAGTCTGATTTTTTTTGTGAATTTGAATTTTACTCTACATTTTTCTCCCGCTTTGTCTGGGACCCTCTATTGTGATCCCTGTCAGAGCGGTCGGTGGTGAGAATAAAATGTATTTGGCTCAACTCTATGAAATTGTCATTATCTGATTGTCTCTGACTTAAAAGTAATTCATATTGTCCAAACTAATGTTTCTGTTGAGTGTTGTTATTTAATCACATTGGTCGTATTGAATTCTTTATTGTGTCGATGAAAAAAACAGAAACTCATAAATGTAACACATCAGTTTAGAAGACACTTTCTGATTCAAGGGGATTGTCAATAGAATTGACCCCATAAGTTGTCACCTCAAGTCAGACAAAGCCATGTAAAGAATCCAAAATTCAACTGAATATAATTTTAAGTATCTTTAAGAGTTGTATGGCCCTAAAACTATGAACGAATAAAAGAAATATACCAATTTCCAAGCCCTTTGTTGTTGGTAGCTGCTGAGTTAGCCCCTGACTCATGATGACTCCTTGTGTAACAGAAGGAAACCATGCTAAGTCTTGCACCATCCCCTTGATCCGTTGTGGGTTGGACCATTGCGATCCGTAGGATATTTATTACCTGATTTTTGGAAGTAGATCTTCCTAATCCATCTTAGTCTGGAAGCTCTGCTGAAACCTGTTCAGCATCATAGCAACATGCAAACCTCCGCTGACAGATGGGTGGTGGCTGCACACGAGGTGCATTGGCCTGGAATGGAACTCAGGTCTCCCGCGGGGAAGGTGAGAATTCTACCACTGAATCACCAATGTCTCCTTCCAAGACCCTAAGATGACATTTCCTAAGATCCCATCAAGTTTAAAGGTGTAGAGATAGAAGGAGAAGGACATTTATGTGTCTTCGAGGCTTATCAACTCGGGCTGGAGCTATAGGCTGTAGTGGTAGGCAGAAGAATAGGTTATGTGTTTAACTTGAATCTAGGCAAGTGGGCAATTGATCATTCCCCTCTTGAACTTCAGGATCCATTGGCAAAACAACTGGCACTTCACATCAGAGTTACAGAGAACTAAGGCAGTCTTCCACCTGAATCTTTATTAGTAGAGATCAGTAATTACAACAAATCAGGCCACAAGTGGCCTGAGGCCATTCCAACTCTTGTGATGAACACTTGATCTACATTTGAAAGGACTCTGGAGCTCAGCCCGGAAAACCTGGTGGTATAGCGGTTAAGAGCTGTGGCAAAAGCTTGGCAGTTTGAATCTACCAGGTGCTCCTTGGAAACCCTGTGGGGCAGTTCCACTAATCAACTTGATGGCAGTGGGTTTTTGGTTTGGAGCTCAGCCCAAGAGGTTTCAACTCTTTTCCAGCTGTATTCTTCCAGCACATGGAGGGCACGTTGCTCTTGCCATATGAGATCACCTCTATTCCAAGTCCCTTCTCAGCAAAAGTGTGGGCTGCCAGGCAGAGGCTAAGGGAGGGGGAGCATGGGCAGGTAGGGCACATGCCCTGGGCCCCATCTACACACACTGGGTGCCACTTGAGGCAGGGCACCAAAGAGATGTTTCTATTGGCTATCACAGTTTCCATGGCCAGCTGTGAGAGATCATTCAGCAATTTTAAACTGATTATTCTAGGCAATCCTTTCTATAGATAGGCCCCTACTGCCAGGTCAACACTGCATTCTCGCTAACATACACACACTAGCCAGGAGCCTGCATCTATAGGGATTCAGAAAAAGACAGTTAAACAAGTGTTACCACCTTTGGGGGAGGATTCCCATCACATTCAGCATAAAAACCCACTCTATTATAGCATGTGTCAGGATCACTGACAAAAGCATGCTACGCACAGGCAACAGATGGAACAGCACCGGTCACATGGAGACAAGAGAGAGCAAGGTTAGTTTCCATACTGGGTGTCAGTCCTCCATGGCAAGTCTTGCTCTATAGCCAACACAGGGAGATGGTCTGCACACACCCCTCCTCTGCTGTAAAAGAAAGACCTGTTCCCTCTCTGACATGAACAGACATGGAAATGGGATTGGCCAGGTGCTGTATAATGCATACCCACAGCTAGGCAGTTTCTGAGCATGTTGGCGTGTGCTTAAGGCAAAAGGGAGGGGTCCTGCTGATAGCCTTCCAGTTGCTATGGGATCTGTTTTGGGTGAAGGCACCCCAGAAAAGAAAGTCAGCCCATACTTTCATCCTGTCCAAGAAGCCAGGCTGTCACATCTGGTCCTAAGCAAAAAGTTTATTTGTGGGTCACAAGAAAATGTGGCAGGCTGTGCTCCAACAGCCCCCTTTCACAAAGACTGCCTCCGCCCCAGATTGACTGTGCCCTATGAAATTCTCTTGACCATCGTCAGGTATAGATGTATCTCAGCTGCAAATCAGCCACACACTACTACAAGTTATCCTTGGACAACAAACTACAACCACATCAAAGCTGCCGTCCGAACAAGATGAGTTTGATGCTTCTGCAGATATCAGATACCCTTTAAAACCTCAGGCATTCCAGAGGTCACCATAGCTTCCGCAGTCCTGTGGCAGCTTAGCCTGAGTGGTGAAGGGCTTTACCCGGTAGCATGCACAAGTGACTGACTCCAGACCACAAAAAAGCACTGACAAACCATGTGGGGAGGCAGAACATACAACCTGAGGACTAGTCGCAACAAGTGGAACATCACCGGCCAAATTCTGATCATTGGATGCATAAGTCTTTCCTTGCTGGCAGCTGTAGTTTGCTGCTACCTACAAGGAAGGTCCTCCTTTCCTTCTTCTCACCTGTCCACCTCTCTCAGTGTCTCTTATAGTCAAATAATTGCAATCCTTGGAAAGATGGAATTATAGCCTCATGACTAGATGGGACTAAGTGTGTGGATTTGTACACCCACAGAGGTACAGAGGGATGATGAGGGAAACCAACCAACAAAACACAAACCCTTTGCCACCAAGTTGTTGCTGGCTCATGGTGATTCCATGTGTTACAGAGTAGACCTGCCCCATACAGTTTTCTTGGCTACTGCCAAGGCTTTTCTTCCAAAAAGCCGATGAGTGGTTTTGAACTGCCAACCTTTAGGTAAGTAGTCGGGCTCAAACTGTTTGCACCACCAGGGCTGCAAATGAAGGAAACTAGCACCCCCATAATCAAAATAACTTGATAACACATATCATAAATTCTAAATGCTTAAAACACAATTAATAAAAGTATTCTTGATATTTTACTCCGTCAAGCTCATAGCCCCTTTGTTCCTCAACAAATTCATTAACTTCCTGTCTTTTAAAATGTATATCTGAATCTCTTTTTAGACATGTACCTTACCTTGTTAATATGCTTGATTCCGAAATGTGTGCTTGAATTTTACTTCAAAATGTATGCTAGAGTATGATTTATAACTGTGATAACTTGTGAGCACAAGGACTTCTTTCTCCTGTGGTTCACAAAGTCTTTCCAGAAAGGTGATGAGGGGAGGATCTTAGGTTGTACTCAAAAGGGGCACTTGTAAACACAGTGTGTTAAGAATTAAGGTGATTAAGGATGATAGAAAAATTTAACAACAGATATGGTGATCGCTGCACGACACAAGGAATGTCATAAACGTAACTGAATTGTGCATGTGAAAATGTTGAAATGGCAAATGTTTGATTATATATGTTTTTACTACAATAAAAATAAGGGGGAGATGAAGTTATGACTTGCCTCCTGCCTGGTGGATACCCCCAACACCCCATTTCTTCCTGCATGCAGATTTTTTTTAAGAAAAAGGCAAAATACATATTTCAAAAAAAAAAAAAAATCACTAGCGTTAGGGAATGAATTGTGTCCCCCAAAAATGTGTGTCAACGTGGCAAGGCCATCATTCCCAATATTGTGTGGTTGTCCTCCATTTTATGACCTGATGTGATTATCCTGTGTGTTGTAAAGCCTTACCTCTAGAGGCAGTTATGTTAATGAGGCAGGATTCAATCTACAGGATTAGGTCGAGTCAATATCTTTTGAGATATAAAAGAGAGAATCAAACAGAGAGGAGAGGGGACCTCCTACCACCAAGCAAGAAGAGCCAGGAGGAAAACAAGTCCTTTGGACCGGGGTCCCTGCACTGAGAAGCTCCTAGACCAGGGGAAGATTGATGACTAGGACCCTCCCCTAGAGCTGGTGCCCTGAATTTGGACTTCTAGCCTTCTAAACTGTGAGAGAATAAATTTCTGTTTGTTAAAGCCATCCACTTGTGGTATTTCTGTTATAGCAGCACTAGATAACTAAGACAGCTAGTAAGCACGTGTTTGCTAACATAGATCCTTAAAAGACTTTAAAAACTTATTTAATATCTTTATGAATCCAGAGCATGAAAGTGTGAATAGAAGTGGCCTGAGAGCTGATTCCAGCTACTGTTATCTTTCCATCGCTTTTATGTTGCCACTCCTCACCTATGTGGCTGCGTTTATATTACAAATTCGGAGAAAGATAAAGTCAGGTAGGCTGAAAGGTCTCTAAATAGCAAGAATGAGGGCAAAGGGGAAAATCATCTCTTTATTATAGTAGTCATTCACTCACTCAGTCAACATTTGGTTGCTGTTAGCTACTGTTGAGTTGGCCCCCGACTCATGGTGACCCTATGCACAATGGAATGAAATGCTGCTTGGCCCTGCACCATCCCCATGATTGATTGCAGATCGAACTCTTGTAATCCATAGGGTTTTCACTGGCTGATTTTCAGAAGCAGATCACCAGGCCTTTCTTCCTAGTTCATCTTAGACTGGAAGCTCTGCTGAAATTTGTTTGGCATCATAACAAAATGCAAGCCACCATTGACAATGGCTGGTGTCTACGCAAGACGTTCACTGGCTGAGAATCGAACTCAGGTTTGCCACTGCGTGGAAGGTGAGAATTCTACCACTAAACCACCAATGCCTCATTCAACATTTACAGATCGCCCTCTGTGAACAAGACCCCACGCCCAGTGCCATAATCATCAAGCTTAGGAGGGTGAAATAAAGGTAGGGTGAAATAAAGAATAATTAAAATAAATACTATGTAACAAGTGAAGGAATGGGATAATGCAAGATAGGAGTAGTAGGGAGAAAAAAAGTGCTTAATTCTATTTGGGGGAAGTTACTCAAAAAAGATCTTCGCATGCTTCAGCTGAGAATTTTTGTTCCCCCATTGGGTTTTAGAGCAAAGAAAAGAAGAGATTCTAGGCAGAGGAAAGCGCACGCTCAAATACGCAGAGGCACGATTCAGTGTGGCAACTTTATGAAATTTCAGTTATCACTGGAGCACTGTTTGCAAGAGAGAGAGCAGCAGTAGATATGGCTGAAATGTCAGGTAATATCTGAGCATAAGTCAAAGTTATTTCAGAAGTTATGGAAGGTTTTCAAGTAGGGCGTGTTCTCCCTGGATTGTCCTTTCAGAAGGATCAGTCTGGTGATAGGGTGGGGGTGGATTAAAAGCAGGAGAAGCAGAGAGGCTGGTGCCCAAGCTACGGCTGGGGCAGTGGGAGTGCATGTCTAGTTACTGAGGAGGCCGTAAAGAGTATTAAAAAGTAACTAGCTTTAAAGAACAGGAATTTATTATCTCTCAGTTCTGGAGGCTTGAAGTCTGAATTCAGAGGATAAGCAGGGCTATGCCCTCTTTATTGGCTCTAGAGGAAGATTTTTCCTTGTCCCTTTCAGCTTCTGGTAGCTCTGGGTGTTTCTTGGCGTTCCTTGGCTTGTAGACGGACCCTAACATGCTGTCTCACCCTTGTGTGTGACTCTGTTTCCACATCTTTCTTCCCTTTTATAAGAAAGAAAGAATTAGGATTAGGACCTACCCTACTCTGGTATGACTTTGTTAATTTAACTGATAACATCTGCAAAGAAAAACCCTATTTCCCCATACAACATCACATTTACTGATTTAAGGGTGTCTTAGTTTTTTTTTTTTTTTTTTTTAGTCGTCTAGTGCTGCTATAACAGAAATACCACAAATGGATGGCTTTAACAAAGAGAAATTTATTTCTTCACAGAAGAGTAGGCTAAAAGTGCAAATTCAGGGTGTCAGCTCCAGAGGAAGGCCTTCTCTATCTGCCTTCTCATTAATCTTTCCCCAGACTCGGGGCTTCTCTGCGCAGGTACCTCAGGTCCAAAGGACACGCTCTGCTGCCCTCACTGCTTTCTTAGTGGTATGAGGTCCCCCTCTCTGCTTGCCTCCCTTTCCTTTTTATCTCTTATAAGATAAAAAGTGGTGCAGGCCACACCCTAGGGAAACTCCCTTTACATTGGACCAGGGATGTGACTTTAGTAAGAGTGTTACAATCCCACCCTAATCCTCTTTAACATAAAATTACAATCACAAAATGGAGGACAACCACACAATACTGGGAATCATAGCCAAGTTTGCACGTATTTTGGAGGGACACAATTCAACCCATAAAAGCAAGAACATACATTCGATAAATAGTTGGGATGTAGGAATGACAGGCTTTCTAACAGTTGACGGTTAGTACAGTTAAGAAGGCAGAGTGGCCTACAGTGATTTCAGTTGGTGGCTTGTATTAGTTATGGTAGGCTAGAGTAAGTGCTTCTCATACAGTCAGAGTGAAGAATCAGTCTTTTCTTTCTATTCCAACATGTGAAAAGCCAACTGTGGTCCTAGTGACTGCACATAACTTTTGTTCTACACACCATATGCAACTCACCAAGTGAGTCTGTCAGAACTCCGACTCATCGATACCCCATTCAAGGAGACAATCACACACTTAGATATCATGGCAGTGTCATTGTTACAAAAGTGTCCTACTGCTTACTCTCAAATTTCTATACTTATCTTGTGGACTAGTAACAAATGGTTTATGGATCAGCACCAGTTTGTGGGCTACACTGTGAGTATCTAGATTAGGATAAAAAATGAATTTAAAATAAGCCCCCAAATCTCAGTGTCTTAACACAGTAGAGTTTCTTCCTCACTCACTTAAATGCCTGAGGTAAAGGCTCCTAGTCCATGAGTGGCTCTCCACATGTGATGACTCAGGGACCCAGGCTTTTTTCCATATTTTGGTCCACCATTTTGTAAGGCTTCTTCTTGGTCTAGATCCAGCTGAAGATGAGGAAATAGCATGGAAGGGAAACACTCACTTCCTTAAAAATGTGGCCCAGAATGGCACGTATCACTTCCATTCGCATTCCACAGACTAGATCTCAGCCACATGGCCACACTGAACTGCAAGGGAAGCCGGGAAATGCAGTCTAGCAGTGCACCCAGGAAAAAGAGGAAATAGATTTTTGGTGAACAGTCAGCAGACTCTGCCACATGACTCTTCCAGATGATTCTTGGAATGACTCTGTTAACAAACCACATAATTCCTTCCGTAAAATGTTTTCAGCCTGGGATTGTGGTGACGCCAAAGACATATCACTCAGAAGAGCTCAAGCCTTCTCCACAGCCCTAAGTGTCAACATACTTCAAAGCTTTGTTTGGATTGTGGACAGGTGAGCTACAAGAGAAGGTGCATCAATGACTTAAGCAGCACAAGGCATGAGTGCAAGTTTAATTAAATACGCACCACACGCACATGCATGGCCACCCAGACGTAATAGCTAGCTGGTTCTCACCGTGCAGAGTTAAACCAAAAAAACCTGTGGCCATTGAGTCGATTCCAACTCATAGCAACCCTATAGGACAGAGTAGAACTGCCCCATAGAGTTTCTGAGGAGTGCCTGGTGGATTTAAACTGCCAACCTTTTGGTTAACAGCCATAGCATGTCACGACTTTGCAACCAGGGTTTCCTGCGCAGGGTTAGATGATTTTTATATATGCCCAGAAATGTACAGTGTTTATACATGTATAAATGTATATATGTTTTATGGCTTTTCCATTTTGGCTTCATTTGGTACTCCTGTGAGTCAAAAATCATACCTTTTAGGGTGGACCAAGTTGATTGCTCTTTAGGACAGACTCAGGGCTTGGTGAGAGGAACCAGACCAGTTAACTACAGCAAGGGCAGAGCTGCCCAAAATGTTCAATGTGTGTCAATGTGGCTTTAGACTTTTTTTTTGTCCTACAATCACTCACTCGCTAGCCAGTCTCTTGGCTCATTAGTTTAAAGTGTTACAGCTAAATCATCCATGTTTCACAAAAAATGTAATGAGTGTGATTTCAAATGTCATCCAAAAAGAAATGTAAAATTGTTGCCACTGCTCTGTCTCCTCTTTATTCTTTTTTCTCATTCAACAACTAGTTTCCTTTACTTCCTGTTATAGATTGAATTGTGTCCTCCCCCCCTCCCAGAAGTACTGCTGGAGTCCTAACCCCTGGTACCTGTGAACGTGACCTTATTTGAAAATAGGGCCTTTGAAGATGTTATCAGTTAGGTAAGATGAGTTCATACTGGAGCAGGGTGGGTCCTAGTCCAATAGGACTGGTGTCCTTATGAAAGAGAATAGACACAGACTGAAGACGTGATGATGCAGGCAGAGAATGGAGTTGGGCCTCCACAAGCCAAGAAACACTGGAGCTACCAGAAGCTGTGAGAGACAAGGAAGAGTCTTCACCTAGAAAACATGGGTCTCCTGACACCCTGATTTCAGACTTTTGGCCTCCAGAACTGTGAGACAATAAATTTCTGTTCTTATGAGCCACCCAGGTGGTGATATTTTGTTATCACAGTCTTAGGAGACTGATGTACCTACCATCTACCCATTTTCTCTGCAATTCCTGCCCAAAAATGGAGTCAAGATAAATGTGTTGAAGGGTCACTGGGTTGAATTCCAGACCCTCGAGGAAAATGGTGCTTCTTGCTATCCCCAGAAAACACTCCTTCCTGCCACTATTTGACAGGTGATCAGGTATGCCAGTATGCTTACTACGAAATCAGGGGTCTTCTTTGGAGGTACAAAGTCTGTGTCCTATCTGCAGCTTCTCTATTTATGAACTCCGTGACCTGAGCAAGTTATTGACTCTGAGCCTTAGTTTCCTCATCTGTGAAATTTGGGCAACTGCATGGGGTTATTGTCTTAAATATCATGTAAGGCCCTTTTGACAGAGCCAAACCTGTAGCAAGTGCTCAATGAGTGGCATTTCTACTGTTGTGGAGATGATTCATGCCCATACAAGGGCACCCTTCGGAGCCCAGACCCCACTCTGCAACCTTTAAGCAGCAAAAAGATCTGCTATTGCTTGCTTTCTCCCAGCTGCTGTTCTGTGGAAGAAGAGGTACAAAGGGGAACATGGTTATTGCATTACTGTGTGGCCAGACCCCAGACACAGTTGCCATCAAGTCACCTTCAACTCATGGCACTCCCATATGTGCCAGAGAGAACTGTGCTCTATAGGATTTTCAATGGCTCTATAGGATTTCAATGGCCAGGACTTCCTTCCAAGGTTTTCTGGGTGGACTCGAACCTCCAAGCTTTCTGTTAGCAGCCAAGCATGCTAATCGTTTGTACTGCTGTGTGGCGGAGGATGGCAAAGAAGTAGCCATCACTTCTCTTTTTAGTGTTTAATTACCTTCGGTGCCCTTCCCACCCTTGGCCTTGGCAATCACTTAGCAGACAAGAGGGAGCACCTCCCATACAAGGGCCTGAGGTCACTTAATCTGACTAAGCATCACTAGTTGTCTTTTGAGGGAAGTGCCCTTCCTGGCAGGATCTTGTATGAGAGCTTAGTTCTCTCTCTTTCTTTGAAAGTTAGGAGGAGGGGGCCTGGTGTTATCCACAGGCTGACTTCACATCTTTTTCCCTTCATCTTCTATCTTGACTTACAGCGTGAAAATAAAAGAGCATTTTGAAATTCTTCCTGCCCTGAGGGATAGTGACAGGGGCACATAGAAAATTGCCCCCATAAAACATGCTGTCTTCTTCCAACTCTCTCCCATTCGGCTAAGGAGAACTTGGAGTGGTTAATCATATGGTGTCTTTTATTAAAACCTGCTCAAGTATCTGAGTTAACACTCAAGCTTCAGATCAGAATGGTAAGCCTTCTTAGTTATGCTCATCAACACCCAAGGGTTAGTATATACTTCGTTGTTGTCACTAGTTGCCATTGAGTCAGCTCAAACTCATGGTGACTCCATGTACTACAGAACTAAACATTGTCCACTCTTGTGCCACCTTTAGCATCATTGGTATACTGGAGTCCATTGTTGCAGTCACTGTATATTTTGAGTGCTTCCCAACTTGGGGGCTCATCTTCCAGCACTGTATCAAATGATATTCTGTTGTGATCCATAGGGTTTTTTTTTTTTTTTTTAATAACTTTTATTAAGCTTCAAGTGAACGTTTACAAATCCAATCAGTCTGTCACATATAAGTTTCCATACATCTCACTCCCTACTCCCACTTGCTCTCCCCCTCTTGAGTCAGCCCTTCCAGTCTCTCCTTTCTTGACAATTTTGCCGGCTTCGCTCTCTCTCTCTATCCTCCCATCCCCCCTCCAGACAAGAGTTGCCAACACAATCTCAAGTGTCCACCTGATATAATTAGCTCACTCTTCATCAGCGTCTCTCTCCCACCCGCTGACCAGTCCCTTTCATGTCTGATGAGTTGTCTTCGGGGATGGTTCCTGTCCTGTGCCAACAGAAGGTCTGGGGAGCATGGCCGCCGGGATTCCTCCAGTCTCAGTCAGACCATTAAGTTTGGTCTTTTTATGAGAATTTGGGGTCTGTATCCCACTGATCTCCTGCTCCCTCAGGGGTCCTCTGCTGTGCTCCCTGTCAGGGCAGTCATCAGTTGTGGCCAGACACCAACTAGTTCTTCTGGTCTCAGGATGATGTAGGTCTCTGGTTCATGTGGCCCTTTCTGTCTCTTGGGCTCTTAGTTGTCGTGTGGCCTTGGTGTTCTTCATTTTCCTTTGCTCCAGGTGGGTTGAGACCAATTGATGCATCTTAGATGGCCGCTTATTAGCATTTAAGACCCCAGACGCCACATTTCAAAGTGGAATGCAGAATGATTTCATAATAGAATTATTTTGCCAAATGACTTAGAAGTCCCCGCAAACCATGTTCCCCAGACCCCCGCGCTTGCTCCGCTGACCTTTGAAACATTCATTTTATCCCGGAAACTTCTTTGCTTTTGGTCCAGTCCAATTGAGCTGACCTTCCATGTATTGCGTGTTGTCTTTCCCTTCACCTAAAGCAGTTCTTATCTACTGATTAATCAATAAAAAAACCCTCTCCCACCCTCCCTCCCTCCCCCCCTCGTAACCACAAAAGTACGTGTTCTTCTCAGGTTTACTATTTCTCAAGATCTTATAATAGTGGTCTTATACAATATTTGTCCTTTTGCCTCTGACTAATTTCGCTCAGCATAATGCCTTCCAGGTTCCTCCATGTTATGAAATGTTTCAGAGATTCGTCACTGTTCTTTATCGATGCGTAGTATTCCATTGTGTGAATATACCACAATTTATTTACCCATTCATCCGTTGATGGACACCTTGGTTGCTTCCAACTTTTTGCTATTGTAAACAGAGCTGCAATAAACATGGGTGTGCATATATCTGTTTGTATGAAGGCTCTTGTATCTCTAGAGTATATTCCTAGGAGTGGGATTTCTGGGTTGTATGGTAGTTCTATTTCTAACTGTTTAAGATAACGCCAGATAGATTTCCAAAGTGGTTGTACCATTTTACATTCCCACCAGCAGTGTATGAGAGTTCCAATCTCTCCGCAGCCTCTCCAACATTTATTATTTTGTGTTTTTTGGATTAATGCCAGCCTTGCTGGTGTGAGATGGAATCTCATCTTAGTTTTAATTTGCATTTTTCTAATGGCTAATGATCGAGAGCATTTTCTCATGTATCTGTTGGCTGCCTGAATATCTTCTTTAGTGAAATGTGTGTTCATATCCTTTGCCCACTTCTTGATTGGGTTGTTTGTCTTTTTGTGGTTGAGTTTTGACAGAATCATGTAGATTTTAGAGATCAGGCGCTGGTCGGAGATGTCATAGCTGAAAATTCTTTCCCAATCTGTAGGTGGTCTTTTTACTCTTTTGGTGAAGTCTTTAGATGAGCATAGGTGTTTGATTTTTAGGAGCTCCCAGTTATCGGGTTTCTCTTCATCATTTTTGGTAATGTTTTGTATTCTGTTTATACCTTGTATTGGGGCTCCTAGGGTTGTCCCAATTTTTTCTTCCATGATCTTTATCGTTTTAGTCTTTCTGTTTAGGTCTTTGATCCACTTGGAGTTAGTTTTTGTGCATGGTGTGAGGTATGGGTCCTGTTTCATTTTTTTGCAAATGGATATCCAGTTATGCCAGCACCATTTGTTAAAAAGGCTATCTTTTCCCCAATTAATTGACACTGGTCCTTTGTCAAATATCAGCTGCTCATATGTGGATGGATCTATGTCTGGGTTCTCAATTCTGTTCCATTGGTCTATGTGCCTGTTGTTGTACCAGTACCAGGCTGTTTTGACTACTGTGGCTGTATAATAGGTTCTGAAGTCAGGTAAAGTGAGGCCTCCCACTTTCTTCTTCTTTTTCAGTAGTGCTTTGCTTATCCGGGGCTTTTTTCCCTTCCATATGAAATTGGTGATTTGTTTCTCTATCCCCTTAAAATATGACATTGGAATTTGGATCGGAAGTGCGTTAAATGTATAGATGGCTTTTGTTAGAATAGACATTTTTACTATGTTAAGTCTTCCTATCCATGAGCAAGGTATGTTTTTCCACTTAAGTATGTCCTTTTGAATTTCTTGTAGTAGAGCTTTGTAGTTTTCTTTGTATAGGTCTTGTACATCCTTGGTAAGATTTATTCCTAAGTATCTTATCTTCTTGGGGGCTACTGTGAATGGTATTGATTTGGTTATTTCCTCTTCGATGTTCTTTTTGTTGATGTAGAGGAATCCAAGTGATTTTTGTATGTTTATTTTATAACCTGAGACTCTGCCAAACTCTTCTATTAGTTTCAGTAGTTTTCTGGAGGATTCCTTAGAGTTTTCTGTGTGTATAATCATGTCATCTGCAAATAGTGATAACTTTACTTCTTCCTTGCCAATCTGGATAACTTTTATTTCTTTGTCTAGCCTAATTGCCCTGGCTAGGACTTCTAGCACGATGTTGAATAAGAGCAGTGATAAAGGGCATCCTTGTCTGGTTCCCGTTCTCAAGGGAAATGCTTTCAGGTTCTCTCCATTTAGAGTGATATTGGCTGTTGGCTTTGCATAGATGCCCTTTATTATGTTGAGGAATTTTCCTTCAATTCCTATTTTGGTAAGAGTTTTTATCATGAATGGGTGTTGGACTTTGCCAAATGCCTTTTCTGCATCAATTGATAAGATCATGTGGTTTTTGTCTTTTGTTTTATTTATGTGATGGATTACATTAATGGTTTTTCTGATATTAAACCAGCCTTGCATACCTGGTATAAATCCCACTTGATCAGGGTGAATTATTTTTTTGATGTGTTGTTGAATTCTATTGGCTAGAATTTTGTTGAGGATTTTTGCATCAATGTTCATGAGGGATATAGGTCTATAATTTTCTTTTTTTGTAATGTCTTTACCTGGTTTTGGTATCAGGGAGATGGTGCCTTCATAGAATGAGTTGGGTAGTATTCCGTCATTTTCTATGCTTTGGAATACCTTCAGAAGTAGTGGTGTTAACTCTTCTCTGAAAGTTTGGTAGAGCTCTGCAGTGAAGCCGTCCGGGCCAGGGCTTGTTTTTGTTGGGAGTTTTTTGATTACCGTTTCAATCTCTTTTTTTGTTATGGGTCTATTTAGTTGTTCTACTTCTGAATGTGTTAGTTTAGGTAGGTAATGTTTTTCCAGGAATTCATCCATTTCTTCTAGGTTTGCAAATTTGTTAGAGTACAATTTTTCGTAATAATCTGAAATGATTCTTTTAATTTCATTTGGTTCTGTTGTGATGTGGTCCTTCTCGTTTCTTATTCGGGTTATTTGTTTCCTTTCCTGTGTTTCTTTAGTCAGTCTAGCCAATGGTTTATCAATTTTGTTAATTTTTTCAAAGAACCAGCTTTTGGCTTTGTTAATTCTTTCAATTGTTTTTCTGTTCTCTAATTCATTTAGTTCAGCTCTAATTTTTATTATTTGTTTTCTTCTGGTGCCTGATGGATTCTTTTGTTGCTCAGTTTCTATTTGTTCAAGTTGTCGGGACAGTTCTCTGATTTTGGCTCTTTCTTCTTTTTGTATGTGTGCATTTATCGATATAAATTGGCCTCTGAGCACTGCTTTTGCTGTGTCCCAGAGGTTTTGATAGGAAGTATTTTCATTCTCATTGCTTTCTATGAATTTCCTTATTCCCTCCTTAATGTCTTCTATAACCCAGTCTTTTTTCAGGAGGGTATTGTTTATTTTCCAAGTATTTGATTTCTTTTCCCTAGTTTTTCTGTTATTGATCTCTAGTTTTATTGCCTTGTGGTCTGAGAAGCTGCTCTGTAATATTTCGATGTTTTGGACTCTGCAAAGGTTTGTTTTATGACCTAATATGTGGTCTATTCTAGAGAATGTTCCATGTGCGCTAGAAAAAAAAGTATATTTTGCAGCAGTTGGGTGGAGAGTTCTGTATAAGTCAATGAGGTCAAGTTGGTTGATTGTTGTAATTAGATCTTCCGTGTCTCTATTGAGCTTCTTACTGGATGTCCTGTCCTTCTCCGAAAGTGGTGTGTTGAAGTCTCCTACTATAATTGTGGAGGTATCTATCTCACTTTTCAATTCTGTTAAAATTTGATTTATGTATCTTGCAGCCCTGTCATTGGGTGCGTAAATATTTAATATGGTTATGTCTTCCTGATCAATTGTCCCTTTTATCATTATATAGTGTCCTTCTTTATCCTTTGTGGTGGATTTAAGTCTAAAGTCTATTTTGTCAGAAATTAATATTGCTACTCCTCTTCTTTTTTGCTTATTGTTTGCTTGATATACTTTTTTCCATCCTTTGAGTTTTAGTTTGTTTGTGTCTCTAAGTCTAAGGTGTGTCTCTTGTAGGCAGCATATAGATGGATCGTGTTTCTTTATCCAGTCTGTGACTCTCTGTCTCTTTATTGGTGCATTTAGTCCGTTTACATTCAGCGTAATTATAGATAAATAAGTTTTTAGTGCTGTCATTTTGATGCCTTTTTATGTGTGTTGTTGACAATTTCATTTTTCCGCGTACTTTTTTGTGCTGAGGCGTTTTTCTTAGTAAATTGTGAGATCCTCATTTTCATAGTGTTTGACTTTATGTTAGTTGAGTCGTTACGTTTTTCTTGGCTTTTATCTTGAGTTATAGAGTTGTTATACCTTTTTGTGGTTACCTTATTATTTACCCCTATTTTTCTAAGTAAAAACCTAACTTGTATTGTTCTATATCGCCTTGTATCACTCTCCATATGGCAGTTCAATGCCTCCTGTATTTAGTCCCTCTTTTTGATTATTGTAATCTTTTACCTATTGACTTCCATGATTCCCTGTTATGTGTATTTTTTTTTTTTTAATCTTAATTTGTTTTTGTGATTTCCCTATTTGAGTTGATATCAGGACGTTCTGTTTTGTGACCTTGTGTTGTGCTGATATCTGATATTATTGGTTCTCTGACCAATTTCCTTTAGTATTTCTTGTAGCTTTGGTTTGGTTTTTGCAAATTCTCTAAACTTGTGTTTGTCTGTAAATATCTTAATTTCGCCTTCATATTTCAGAGAGAGTTTTGCTGGATATATGATCCTTGGCTGGCAGTTTTTCTCCTTCAGTGTTCTGTATATGTCGTCCCATTCCCTTCTTGCCTGCATGGTTTCTGCTGAGTAGTCTGAACTTATTCTTATTGATTCTCCCTTGAAGGAGACCTTTCTTTTCTCCCTGGCTGCTTTTAAAATTTTCTCTTTATCTTTGGTTTTGGCGAGTTTGATGATAATATGTCTTGGTGTTTTTCTTTTTGGATCAATCTTAAATGGGGTTCGATGAGCGTCTTGGATAGATATCCTTTCGTCTTTCATGATGTCAGGGAAGTTTTGTGTCAGGAGTTCTTCAACTATTTTCTCTGTGTTTTCTGTCCCCCCTCCCTGTTCTGGGACTCCAATCATCCGCAGGTTATCCTTCTTGATAGAGTCCCACATAATTCTTAGGGTTTCTTCATTTTTTTTAATTCTTTTATCTGATTTTTTTTTCAGCTATGTTGGTGTTGATTCCCTGGTCCTCCAGATGTCCCAGTCTGCATTCTAATTGCTCGAGTCTGCTCCTCTGACTTCCTATTGCGTTGTCTAATTCTGTAATTTTATTGTTAATCTTTTGGATTTCTACATGTTGTCTCTCTATGGATTCTTGCAACTTATTAATTTTTCCAGTATGTTCTTGAATAATCTTTTTGAGTTCTTCAACAGTTTTATCAGTGTGTTCCTTGGCTTTTTCTGCAGTTATCCGAATTTCATTTGTGATATCTTTAAGCATTCTGTAAATTAGTTTTTTATATTCTGTATCTGATAATTCCAGGATTGTATCTTCATTTGGGAAAGATTTTGATTCTTTTGTTTGGGGGGTTGGAGAAGCTGTCATGGTCTGCTTCTTTAAGTGGTTTGATATGGATTGTTGTCTCCGAGCCATCACTGGGAAACTAGTTTTTCCAGAAAATCCGCTAAAAAAAAAAATGCAGTCAGACTCCTATCAGAGTTCTCCCTCTGGCTCAGGCAGTTCGGATGTTAATGAAGCCGCCTGGGGAGGGTGGGGGAGGGAACAGAGAGATAGGAGAGTAGCACCTCAGAGTATAGCCAGAGTTGCTTGTCTTGCTTGGAATGACTATTATATCTGAGATTCCCGCGGTCGCGTCGCCTATGTGTGCTGGCTGTGTGGAGATTGCCCCCGGGGGGTCTGGCCCGCTGGAGTCATGGTCAGATCCTCTGCTTCCAGCCCAACGCCCAACATCAAGGCTCCCCTACTGGGATGGTGCACTCTCGACTCCAAAATCAGTCGCTGCCTCCCGGGGACTTCTCGTCCCTCCAGCTGCGTGGCCGTGCCGCCCCTGCGAACCAGGTGGGCCCCCTCCCGGGGTTAGTTCAGATGGGTGGAGCAGCTCCCCGTGCTTGTGCCGTGACCGAGTGTCCCGGCTGGGACGCTGTTCTCCCTGCTCCAATACCAGTCGCTGCCTCCCGGGGACTTCTCCTACCGGCTGCGTCCCACGCCGCCCGCGCGACCCGGCTGGGCCCCTTCCGGGGGTTAGTTCGGGGGGGTGGAGCAGCTCTCTGTGTTTATGCTGTACCTGGGTCCAGTCCAAATCCCGGCGAGACGGTTCGCTGGCTGGGACGCTGCTCTTCCTGCTCCAATACCAGTCGCTGCCTCCCGGGGACTTCTCCTACCGGCTGAGTCCCATGCCGCCCACGGAACCGGCTGGTCTCCCTCCCGGGGTTAGTTCAGGGGGGTGGAGCAGCTCTCTGTGCTTGTGCCGTACCTGACTGGTACGCTGGCTCCAGGCTCTGGAAACAATCACTGCTTCCCCGTATTAGTTTGCTCTCCGTCTCTAAATCTGTGTTTGTTGTTCAGGGTTCGTAGATTGTTATGTATGTGATTGATTCACTTGTTTTTCCGTGTCTTTGTTGTAAGAGGGATCCGAGGTAGCCTCTGCCTAGTCCGCCATCTTGGCTCCGCCCCGATCCATAGGGTTTTCATTGGGTAATTTTTTGAAGCAGATTATCAGGACTTCCTTTCTAGCCTGTTTTAGAGTCAATGAAACCTGTCCGCCATGGGTCACCCCTGCTAGTATTTGAAATACTAGCTTCCAGCATCACAGCAACATGCAAGATACCACAGTACAACAAGGTGACAGATGGGTGGTGAAAGTATATTTTATTACTATTTTCTTCGTGGTGTGTTAACCTCTTCTATGTTTTTCATGAGAAATAAACATTTGGCATTAAAAATACCAAATTATTTGCATGTGTGATTAGGGTATCATTTAAAATATCAGAAATGCTTTGAGAAAAGTTTTCAATTCTGAATTGTGAGCACATTGGGAGACCCTGGGATGAAAAACAGGTGCCCACTGCAAACATTTAAATTTTGTCTAGATTAGCAATGACCCTAAAGTCTATGGCTCTGGCCCTCAATGACAAGTCGTCTTAAAAGGTAGGAAAATAAAGGGTCTCACCTCCCAAATTCATCTTGGACACTATTTATGTTGTTGTTAAAGTGGTTGTATCTTACAGATAATCAAAGGCAAGTACACTATGGTGTCTCAACTACCGGCTTATGAGAACACAAGTATTGAGCTTTATTATTATTATTATGAGGTAAGAATAAAAGACATACAGCTAGAGTTTTTTGAAATCAGCAATGCGCTTATATTTCCCTTTAACATCTTACTGAGTTCTTTTAAACTGATCAGAACGCTCAAGAGGGACCACATTCACATCAGAACACTTTGACCAAATGAGGGCATAAAAAATACATTTTCCCTAATCTTTCAGCCCAGCACTTGTCTGTCAGTTTGTTGTGCTGTGGTGGCTTGCACGTTGCCTTGATGCTGGAAGCTATGCCACCAGTATTTCAAATACCTGCAAGGTCAACCATGGTGGATAGGTTTCAGTGGAGCTTCCGGACTAACACAGACTAGGAGGAAGGACCTGGTGATCTACTTCTAAAAAAAATTGGCCAGTGAAAACCTTACGAATAGCAGCAGAACACTGACTGATATAGAGCTAAAAGATGAGCCCCTCAGGTTGGAAGGAACTCAAAATACAACTGGGGAAGAGCTGCCTCCCCAAAGTAGAGTTGACCTTAATGAGGAGGATGAAGTCAAGCTTTTGGAACCTTCATTTGCTTGTGATGTGGCATGACTCAAAATGAGAAGAAATAGCTGCAAACATCCACTAATAATTGGAACATGGAATGTACAGACTACGAATTTAGGAAAATTAGAAGTATTCAAAAATGAAATGGAATGCATAAAGATCAATATCCTAGGTATTAGTGAGCTGGAATGGACTAGGTTTGGCCCTTTTGAATCAGGCAATCGTATGGTCTACTATGCTAGGAATGACAGATTGAAGAGGAATGGTGTTGCATTCATCATCAAAAGGAATATCTCAAATCTGTCCAGAAGTACAACATTGTCAGTGATAGGATGCTATCCATATGCCTACAAGGAAGACCAGTTAATATGACTATTATTCAAATTTACACACCAACCACGAAGGCTAAATAAAGATGAAGAAATTGAAGATTTTTACCAACTTCTGCACTCTGATCAAACATGCAATCAAGATGCATTGATAATTACTCGTGATTGGAACGCGAAAGTTGGAAAAAAAGAAGAAGGACTAGTAGGTGGACAATATTGCCTTGGTGATAGAAATGATGCCAGAGATCGAGTGATAGAATTTTGTAAGACCATTTACTTACTCATTGCAGATACATTTTTATACCAGTATAAACAGTGACTATACAGGACGACCTCATCAGATGGAATAAACAAGAATCAAATCAACTACAGATGGAATAAACAAGAATCAAATCAACTACGTCTGTGGAAAGGGACAATGGAGAAGCTCAATATCATCAGTCGGAACAAGGCCAGGGGCCAACTGCCGAACAAACCACCAGTTGCTGATATGCCAGTTCACACTGAAATTCAAGAAAATTAAAACAAGTCCACAAGAGGCACACTATGGCCTTGAGTATATCCCACCTGAATTTAGAGACTATCTCAAAAATAGATTTGATGCACTGAACCAAATGAGTTGTGAAATAACATCGAGGACATCAAACATAAAGGAAGCAAAAGGTCATTAAAAAGGACAGAAAGAAAAGACTAAAATGGATGTCAGAAGAGACTCTGAAACTTGCTCTTGAACATAGACTAGCTAAAGTGAAAGGAAGAAATGATAAAGTAAAAGAACTGAAGATTTCAAAGGGTGGCTCGAGAAGACGGAGTATAGTATTACAATGAAATGTGTAAAGACCCGAAGGTAGAAAACCAAAAGAGAACACGCTTAGCATTTCTCAAGCTGAAAGAAAGGAAGAAAAAATTCAAGTCCCAATATTGAAGGATTCTATGGGAAAAACAATACCCGTAGCATAGCTTTCAGCATCACAGCAACACACGAGCCCCCACAGTATGACAAACTGACAGACACAGCACTGGAAGTGCTTACTCGTCTATGCCAAGAAATTTGGAAGACAGCTACCTGGCCAACCGACTGGAAGAGATCCATATTTACGCCTATTCCAAAGAAAGGTGATCCAACCTAATGTGGAAATTATGGAAAAATATTAATATCACATGCAAGAAAAATTTTGCTGAAGATCATTCAAAAACTGCTGTAGCAGTAAATCAACAGGGAAGTGCCAAAAATTCAAGTCGGATTCAGAAAAGGACATGGAACTAGAGTATCATTGCTGATGTCAGATAGATTCTGGCTGAAAGCAGAGAATACCAGAAAGATGTTTACTTGTGTTTTATTGGCTATACAAAGGCATTCGACTGTGTGGATCATACCAAATTATGGATAACATTACAAAGAATGAGAATTCCAGGACACTCAATTATGCTTATGAGGAAACTACATAGACTAACAGGCAGTCATTCGAACAGAACAAGGGGATACTGCATGTTTTAAAGTCAGGAAAGTTGTGCATCAGGGCTGTATCTTTCACCATACTTATTCAATCTGTATGCTGAGCAAATAATCCAAGAAGAACGGGACATCAGGATTGGAGGAAGACTCATTAACAACCTGTGATATACAGCTGACACAACCTTGCTTGCTGAAAGTGAAGAGGACTAGAAGCACTTACTGATGACGATCAAAGACCACAGCCTTCTGTACGGATTATATTTCAACATAAATAAAACAGAAATCCTCACAACTGGACCATAAGCAACACCGTGATAAAGGGAGAAAAGATCGAAGTTGTCAAGGATTTCATTTTACTTGGATTCACAATTAACACCTGTGGAATTAGCAGTCAAGAAATCAAACGATGCATTGCATTGGGTAAATCTGCTGCAAAAGACCCCTCTAAAGTGTTAAAAAGCAAAGATGTCACCTTGAAGACTAAGGTGCACCTGACCCAAGCCATGGTGTTTTCAATCGCCTCTTATGCATGTGAAAGCTGGACGATGAATGAGGAAGACTGAAGAGCTGATGCATCTGAATTCTGGCGTTGGAGAAGAATATTGAGTAATCCATGAACTGCTAAAAGAACGAACAAATCTGTTCTGGAAGAACTACAACCAGAATGCTCCTCAGAAGCAAGGATATTGAGACTACATCTCACATATTTTGGATATGTTATCAGGAGGGATCAGTCCCTGGAGAAGGACATCATGGTTGGGAAACTAGAGGGTCGTCGAAAAAGAGAAAGACCCTCAACGAGATAGATTGACCCAATGGCTGCAACAGTGGACTCAGATTTAGCAACAACTGTGAGGATAGCACAGGACTGGGCAGTGTTTCGTTCTATTGTATATAGGGTCACTATGAGTCGGAATCAACTCTACGGTGCCTAACAACAATCTTTCAGCTAGGTTCAACAGCGATATCTGATCTAAAGTACAAGCGTGAAAGTCAGCCTGCAAAGGATTTCAGCTGCTAAACGGTACAGCTGTCAGTCAATCTTGTTTCTAAGGTAAGAAAGAAAGACCAACAACAGACTAACTGGTGTGTGAGGTGAAGTCTGGCAGGTTGAAGACCTTACTGTAGAGATAGTTGGAAAAAAAAAAAAAAAAAAAGCTTTTGTTGAAACTTACTAACCATGACAGTAAGAGATAAGAGTTGAGTTTTGATGTTGCTGTACCAATCTTATTCCAAGTAGTTTCTTAACAGTTCTCTGATGCTCCGAGATCCTTAAGATAACACCAGTGTGATTGACACCTAAAGGCAGGTGCCGATGGGCGTTAGACCTAGCAAGAAAATTTGTATGTACAAACTGATCGTACTTAAAAACATTAAATTTCCTTTGATCACTAGGGAGCTCTGGTGGCGCAGTGGTTAAGAGCTTGGCTGCTAACCAAAAGGTCAGCAATTCAAATCCACCAGCCGCTGCTTGAAAACCCTATAAGGCAAGTCTACTCTCCTATAGGGTCACTCAGAGTCGGAATTGACTCAACGGCAATGGGTATGAGTTGCTCATTAGACAGACTGTTATGTTTTTATGCCAAAATGAAATGTCCACAGGAAGAATATTCAATCCATGGTGTGTTAGTTATACAGGAAGCCAGGTTGTTGTTGTGTGTTATGACAAAACTTACCAAAAAATGAAACCATGACTTCTATAAGAACCAACAGTAAAACACCTGAAAGCACAAAACATCTCCTTTTTAAAAAATGTTGTTGTTTAGGTGCTATCGAGTCAATTCCGTCTCATAGTGATCCTATAGGACAGAGTAGAACTGCCCCCTAGATTTTTCTAGGCTGTGATCTTTAGGGGAGCAGATCCCGGGTCTTTCTTCTACAGAGCCACTGAGTGGGTTCAAACTGCCAACTTTTGGTTAACAGTGAGCTCTTAACTGTTGTGCCACCAGGGCTCCTTTCCTTTAAAAAATACTGTCCTAAATTAGGAGACTGCAACTGTGACCTTAAAACTGAATTACTTCCTCTTTTGGTCTATATATTTCTAAAATTATTGAAATTTATCCTACAACGGGACTAAAATTTAGCATGTAGAGAAGATGTAAAGATTTTTAAATACGCATTTAAAATCTAGGTATTTTGAGGTTTTCTGAAGTGTATATATTTGTTACAGTCAGATAGTTTAGTAGTAGGTGAGGAGAGGGGCCACCACCTGTCTGTCAGTTTGTCATATGATTGTGGCTTGCATGTTGCCATGATGCTGGAAGATATGCCACTGGTATTTCAAATACAGCAGGATCACCCATGATGGACAGGTTTCAGCAGAGCTTCCAGACTAAGACAGATTAGGAAGAAAGGCTCGGTGATCTACTTCTAAAAATGAGTCAGTGAAAACCCTTCAGAACACAACAGAGCCTTATCTGATATAGAGCTAGAAGATGAGCCCTCTGGGTTGGAAGGCACTCAAAATACACCCATACCCGTTGCTGTCAAGTTGAAATACACAGTGGCTGCAAAAATAGACTCTGAGCATACCAACCACCATGAAGATGGAGCAGGACCAAGCAACATTTCAATCTTTGTACATGGGGTCATCATGAGTTGCATCCAACTCAATGGCAACTAATAAGAACGTGAGGAAAGCATTCCAAGGTGGGTTTTAGATGATACCTTAATTCGTCATTAACTTCAAGGTGTATAGGGATAATTTTTTTTTCATTTATTTAGCTTTACCATGGGACTGTTTTCCACTGCAGCCCTAGGATGCTGGAAGAATGCCTTTCCTTGGCAGGCATAACATCACAAATAGTGTTGCCAGTCAAAACTTGTGGTACAAGTATCCAGATCATAGAAACACACTGAGTGGTCATTTCAGTTTGTTTTTTTTTTTTTCCCCGTATTGTAAATGGAAAATGATAGACTTGGCGGTCATTCCTGTGACCTCCACCCCACAGATGCTCTGCCAGATGTCTGGGAAAGCACATGGGAAACCACCGGCTCCCTGGCGAATGGCCTTTTTCTGATATCCAGTGTTTTCCTGGAACCTGGACCAAAACGTCTGGTCACGTTGTGATCCTATTTCAATCAGTGGGTGCTGGGACCCTGGAAGTTTCTGTGAATTAGCATATCTAATGGTGTGTGTCACAGTTCTCCAACAAGGGCTGAGTTTTTTTGCTGGCAAAGTGAAAAGTGATGGATGCAATAATAGCTACCATGAGATTTTCCCTCTTCCTCCAGCCACTGTTTATTCCGCATTTGTAAACCTTCATTTTCTTAAGTAAAGTAGGAATCATTCATTATAGGTGGCAACAAAAATAATGTTACTGAATCCTTTGCATCCAAGTAAGGAAATCCAAGAAGCCCTGGTGGCTGCTAACCAAAAGGTTGGCGGTTTGAACCCACCCAGCTACTCTACAGGAAAAAGACCTGATGATCTGCTTCCACAAAGATTACAGCTGAGAAAACTCTGTCACATGAGGTTGCTAGGAGTCAACATTTTCATGATGGCACCTAACGACAATATACCTGTGACCCAACTCACAGCAACCCTAAAGGACAGAGTAGAACTGCCCCATGGGGTTTCCAAGGCTGTAATCTTTACAGAAACAGACCACCACAGCTTCCTCCTGCGGAGTCGCTGGTGGGTTCGAACCATGAACTTTTTGGTTAGCAGCTTAGCACTTAACCACTGCGTCACCAGGACTCCTTAACAACAACATAAGGAAAGCCAATAATTCTCTTTTTGTGACCTGCATGTTGATTAGTAGGTCTCACTCTACCTGAAGAAGCATAACTCTTCCAACTGTTTCTGTCTTATAGCTGCTTCTCAAGGAGCCTCAGGGTAACAAAGTGTTATGTTGTGGCAATTATTTGTAGGAGAGGAAGCAGCCAGATTTGGCGGGGGTGGGAGAAGAGGTGAGGGTGATGGTAACATGAAACCAGAGGTTGTCTATGAACCACTTAGCCCGTATGTGTCTAATTAAAGACTAATTTTCTCATTCCAGATAGAGGCAGGAGCAGGTTCACCTTCAGCTAAGCGATTGTGCTTAGGCACCACCTCCCATTAGATTGCCAGCCAAGGAGTGGAATAGAGTTTCTGCTTCTCATCACTCTGTAGAGGGTACTGAGCACACACACAGGGGAGGAGGGGTTGGCAATGACCTGGCACATCCTTTCCAGAGTGGCTCAGGGGAAGAGCAACACTCTTGCAACAGGTCTGGGCAGGTGACTCGCAGCAGCTCAGACTAGTTGATTACACTGTCCCTTGGTCTGCCCAGAGAGAGAGGACCCTCAGCCTCTTTCTTTTTATGGGGTCAGTTGTGATTGAGAATCTCCAGGCACAAGCAACCCGCCAGGTTTTTCATAATATATTGCTACACACCAAAACCTAACTTCAATATATAGCATTTGCAACTAAATTCAAATCACTGCCCTAAATTCACCACCACCCATCTGTCAGTTTGTCGTACTGTGGTGGCTTGCTTGTTGCTGTGATGCTGGAAGCTATGCCACCAGTATTTCAAATAATACCAGCAGGGTTACTCATGGTGGACAGGTTTCAATGGAGTGGACTAAGACAAACGAGGAAGAAAGGTCTGGTAATCTACTTCTGAAAATTAGCCAGTGAAAACCTTATGGATCACAACAGAATATTGTCCAGTACAGCACTAGAAGATGAGCCACCTGGGCTGGAGGCACTCGAAACACGCAGTGGCTACAATAATGGATTTGAGCATGCCAACAATTATGAAGATGGCACAGGACCAGCCAATATTTTGTTCTTTTGTACATGGGGCCACCATGAATTGAAGCCAACTGGACAGCAACTAACAACAACAGCCCTAAATTCAAGTTGTGAGGGTCAGCTTTATACTTTAGGCTCACCAACTTCAGCTAATACAGGTAGAGTCTATCGATCAGCGGTAGAAAGTTTCCTTGCGAAGTGCCCTTTGTTTGAGAAAAATACAGACTCTAAAATTTTCTGGATCTTCCAGTCAAAATGCGGAGTTAATATACAAAGTTTTCGGTGTTCCAGTGGACAATATAGAGACTACCAAATGAAGGTATACTTTTCCCCAACTATTTATTCTTGAGTACAACCTAAAAATGGAATTATATAAGAAAGTCTGACCCACTTAAACCTGAAATACATAAGGTCACTTTCTGACTAAATCTGTATTATATCAGAGCCTCCTATTCTGTTGCATACATAAAACTGGGAAGAATCGTGAGGATGGTGTAGGACCAGGAAGTCTTTCGTTCTGCTGTACATAGTGTTGCAATGAACCAGAACTGACTTGATGTCACTTAACAACAACAATTGTGAAGTCAGCTCCAACTCATGGCGACCCCGTGTGAGTCAGAATAGAACTGTGCTCAATAAAGTTTTCAGTGGCTGATCTTTTGGAGGTAGATCACCCGGCCTTTCTTCTGAGGCATCTCTGGGTGGACTCGAACCTCCAACCTTTCAGTTAGCAACTGAGTATGTACATTACCCAGGGAATCCCATTGTAAACATAGTGGGCACTCAATGCCTGAATTTCTTCTCGTCAAGACTGAAGGAAACAGGGAGGTATCCTGGAGAAAATTCTGGGAGCAGAACCCGTGAACACTTCTGATGGTCCAAAACTTGTTAGGTGAGCATCTTTGACTCTCTGGGCCTAGCTTCCGAGTCAGCATAATGAAAAATTGCATCTGAGTCTCTTTAGATCTGACTCAGCTGGCCTAACTGTGCTTTAGCCTAGAAAAATTGTTTAGTATTTCATTTTTAAATCCTATATCTAGAAATATAATTTCCAAGGTTGCTTTATGTAGCGGATCAATATTTGTATAGAACTTCCACAATAGTACTTTAAAGTCACTCAGTGCAGAAATGCAGAATTCTAAGTGTTTCATCACATTACTAGTGTTTTTCACAAGACAGTTTCTTTTTGTTTTTACTTCTGAACATTAAAATATTGTTAACCATTATGGCAGCCTCAAGGCCACAACTGTGTACTGTGGTTGCATTTGTGTTCATGAGAAAGGGTTAATTTCACCCTTCTAGACAGTTAGTTTTACTCCTTCCTGTTCTACATTTTGGATTTTATTGTTGTTAGGTGCCGTCGAGTCAGTTCCCACTCATAGTGACCCTATGTACCACAGAATGAAACACTTCCCAGTCCTATATCATCCTCACAATCATTGTTATGCTTGATCCCAGTGTTGCAGCTACTGTGTCAATTCATCTCGTTGACGGTCTTCCTCTTTTTCACTGACCCTCTACTTTACCAACCATGATGTCCTTCACGGGGACTGATCCCTCCTGATAACATGTCCAAAGTATGAAAGACGTAGTCTCACCATCTTTGCTTTTAAGGAGCACCCTGGTTGTACTTCTTCCAAGATAGATTTGTTCCTTCTTTTGGCAGTCCATGGTATATTTAATATTTTCCTTCAACATCACAATTCAAAGGCATCAGTTCTTCTTCAGTCTTCCTTATTGATTGTCTAGCTTTCACACGCACACGAGACAACTGAAAACACCATGGCTTGCTTGGGTCAGGCCCACCTTAGTCTTCAAGGTGACATCTATGCTTTTTAACACTTTAAAGAGGTCTTTTGCAGCAGATTTGCCCAATGCAGTGGGTAGTTTGATTTCTTGATTGCTGCTTTCACGGGTGTTGCTTGTGGATCCAAGTAAAATGAAATCCTTGATAACGTCAATCTTTTCTCCCTTTATCACGGTGTTGCTTGTGGTCCAGTTGTGAGGATTTTTGTTTTCTTTATGTTGAGGTGTAATCCATACCGAGGCTATGGTCTTTGATATTCATCAGTAAGTGCTTCAAGTCCTCCTTACTTTCAGCAAGCAAGGTTGTGTCTTCTGCATATCACAGGTTGTTAATGAGTCTTCCTCCAATCGTAATGCCCCATTCTTCTTTGTAGAGTCCAGGTTCTTGGATTATTTCTCAGCATACAGATTGAATAGGTATGGTGAAAGGATACAACCCTGACACACACTTTTTCTGGCTTTAAACCATTCAGTATCCCCTTGTTCTGTTTGAATGACTGCCTCTTAGTCTGTTTACAGGTTCCTCATGAGCACAATTAAGCATTCTAGAACTCCCATTCTTCGCAATGTTATCTATAATTTGTTATGGTTCACACAGTTGAATGCCTTTGCATAGTCAATAAAATACAGGTAAACATCTTTCTGGTACTCTCTGCTTTCAGCCAGGATCCACCTGATATCAGCAATGATATCCTTGGTTCCATGTCCTCTTCTGAATACAGTTTGAATTTCTGCCAGTTCCCTGTTGATATACTGCTGCAGCAGCTTTTTGAATGATTTTCAGCAAAATTTTACTTGAATGTGATATTAATGATATTGTTGGATAGTTTCCATGTTCAGTTGGATCAGTTTTCTTTGGAATAGGCATAAATATGGATCTCTTCCAGTCGGTTGGCCAGGTAGCTGTCTTCCAAATTTCTTGGCATAGACGATGAGTGTTCCTCTCCTAGTGCTGCATCCATTTATTGAAATATCTCAGTGGGTCTTCCACCAATTCCTGGAGCCTTGTTTTCCGTCAATACCTTCAGTGCAGCTTGGACTGCTTCCTTCAGTACTGTGAGTTCCTAATCATATGCTACCTCCTGAAATGGTTGAATGTCGACCAACTCTTTTTGGTCCAGTGACTCTGCATATTCCTTCCATCTTCTTTTGATCCTTCTTCTGTTGTTTAATATTTTCCCTGTAGAATCTTTCAATATTGCAACCAGAGACTTGAATTTTTCTTCAGTTCTTTCAGCTTGAGAAATGGCAAGAGTGTTCTTCCCTTTTGGTTTTCTATCTCCAGATCTTTGCATATGTCATTATAATATTTTAATTTATCTTCTTGAGCCACCCTTTGAAATCTTTTGTTCAGCTCTTTTACTTTATCATTTCTTCCTTTCACTTAACTATTCGATGTTCAAGAGCAAGTTTCAGAATTTGGTCTGACATCCATTTTGATCCTTTCTTTCTTTACCGTCTTTTTAATGACCTCTTGCTTTTTTTACGTACGATGTCCTTGATGTCATTTCACAGGTCTCTCTGGTCTTTGGTCATTAGTGTTCAATGTGTCAAATCTATTCTTGAGATGGTCTCTAAATTCAGGTGGGATATACTCAAGGTCATACTTTGGCTCTTGTGGACTTGTTTTAATTTTCTTCAGTTCTAACTTGAACTTGCATATGAGCAATTGATGGTCTGTTCCGCAGTCAGCCCCTGGCCTTGTTCTGACTGAAGACATTGAGCTTTTCTATTGTCTCTTTCCACAGATGTAGTTAGTTTGATTCCTGTGTATTCCACCTGGCAAGGTCCACGTGTATAAATGGTGACTGCCATTTATATTGGTGAAAAAGGTATTTGCAATGAAGAAGTCCTTGGTCTTGCAAAATTCTATCATATGATCTCTGGCATCATTTCTATCTCCAAGGCCATATTTCCCAACTACCGATACTTCTTTGTTTCCAGCTTTCATGGTCCAATCACCAGTAATTATCAATGCATCCTGATTGCATGTTTGATCAATTTCAGTCTGCAGAAGTTGGTAAAAATCTTCAGTTTCTTCATCTTTGGCCTTCGTGATTGTGCACAAATTTGAATAATATTCGTATTAACTGGTCTTCCTTGTAGGCGTATGGATATTCTATCATTGACAGAATTGTATGTCAGGATAGATCTTGAAATGTTCTTTTTGATGATGAATGCAACACCATTCCTTTTCAAGTTGTCATTCCCAGCTTAGTAGACCCTATCCTAGTACCAGACCATTTCAGCTCACTAACACCTAGCATATCGATGTTTATGCATTCCATTTCATTTTTGATGATTTACAATTTTCCTAGATTCATACTTTGTACATTCAGGATTTGATTATTAATGGATGTTTGCTGCTCTTTCTTCTCATCTTGAGTCATACCACATCAGCAAATGAAGGCCCTGAAAGCTTGACTCCATTCACGTCATTAAAGTTGACTCACTTTGAGGAGGCAGTTCTTCCTCAGCCATCTTTTGAGTGCCTTCCAACCTGGGGTGCTCATCTTCCGGCACTATATCAGGCAATGTTCCGCTGCTATTCACAGGGTTTTCACTGGCTAAATCTTTTCAGAATTAGACCACTGGGTCCTTCTTCTTAGTCTGTGTTGGTCTAGAAGCTCAGCTGAAACCTGTCCACCATGGTTGACCCTGCTGGTATTTGAATACTGGTGGCATAGTTTCCAGCATCACAGCAACACACAAGCCCCTATAGTATGACAAGCTGACAGATGTGTAGGGGATGGATTTTATAGCAAGGTAGTAATAAGGAAGGGGTCTCTGAGTGGTGCATGGTTAGGCACTTGACTACTAACCAAAAGGCTGGTTGTTCAAACCCACCCATTGGCACCACAGAAGAAAGGCCTGGCAATCTGCTTCCAAAAGGTCACAGCCTTGAAAATCCTTTGGAGTGCAGTTCTACCGGGCAATGTACTTGGTCTCCATGAGTCAAAATTGACTCAATAGCAATTTTTTTTTTTTGGCTTAGTAGGAAGTAAATATTTTTAACTAGTAATGGTAGATTAAACCTATATGTGTGTATATATATAAACCAAACCCAGTGCCGTCAAGTCGATTCCAACTCATAGCAACCCTATAGGACAGAGTAGAACTGCCCCATAGAGTTTCCAAGGAGCGCCTGGCAGATTTGAACTGCTGACCCTTTGGTTAGCAGCTGTAGCACTTAACCACTACGCCACCAGGGTTTCCATATATATATATATATATATATATATATACCCATTATATGTGTGTGTTTGTGTTTGTGTGATGGCTATATATGTATAGGAGACCTGGTGGCACAGTAGTTAAAGTGCTTGGCTGCTAACCAAAAGGTCAACAGTTCAAACCCGTCAGCTGCTCTGTGGGAGATAGATGTGGTGGTCTGCTTCCTTAAAGATTACAGCCTTGGGAGGCCTATGGGACAATTCTCCTCTGCCCTATAGGGTCTGTATGAGTTGGAATCGAGTCAATGGCAATGGGTATATATGTATATATATACATATACACACATGTATATACATATATACATAGAGAAAGATGTATATACCTCATGCACAGCCACCACTTGTCAGTGGAGAGTTGTGTGTTGCTATGTTGCTGAACAAGTTTCAGAGGAGCTTCCAGACTAAGATGTGCTAGAAGGAAAGGCCTGGCTATCTACTTCAGAAAATCAGCCAGTGAAAACCCTAAGGATCACAGTAGTAGGATCCCGCACTGATCATGGGGATGACACAGGACCGGACAGCATTTTGTTCCATTGTGTGTGGGCTTCTCATGAGTTGGGGGCCAACTGGACGGAAGCTAACAACAAAGACAACATGTATATGTATATGTATATGTATATGTATATGTATATGTATATGTATATGTATATGTATATGTATATGTATATGTATATGTATATGTATATGTATATGTATATGTATATGTATATGTATATGTATATGTATACGTATACGTATATGTATATGTATAAAACCAAAAACTACCTAACCTGTTGCCATTGAGTCAATTCTGACTATAGTGACCCTATAGGACAGAGTAGAATTGCTGCGTACAGTTTCCAAGGACTGGTTAGTAGATATATATGTATATATAAAACCCATGTTAATTTTCATCAGAAGTTAAAAGCAAATTAGCAAACACCACTTAAATAATACTCTAGAAAGTCCATTTATCAGACAAAACCTATAATTTTTGTAAGAAAGCTTTAGCAGGCAAAAGTTCTTTAAAACCATATCACACTCAGATCAAGACTTTAAACACTTTTCTTACATCTACTGTCTAATTTCAGACTCCAATAAACCAGCCCTACTTTTGCTTGTCTTACAACCCGAAAAATGATTTTGCTTAAGTTTCCCAGAAGATTCTGTCCTTAGAAGGCCCCTCTTAGTCTCCATATTGTTATGAAAGTCTTGCATTTCAAAAGGCTGCTCTAAGCAAGTCTGGATCCTGAGAACCAGAGATTCTCCTCCCCCAAATCCACACAACTCCAGAGGGTTTTCAGATGGCTGGTGTATGCTTCCCCCTCTACTTTTAGCTTAAGCAAACAAAAGCAGTTCATGCCAACTTTTTATTTACCATTCTAATATACCTAAATAAGATACAATACAAATACTTTAACCTGTTTTATCACAGTAGCTCTAATACCAGTCTTCAAGTTGTACTCAGCATCTGCCACAAGTCATACTTATTTTTTAACATGTGTTGAATTTTACTCACCTGCCTATGAAATTTTTAACATTTATATTAGTATCGGTTATCCCCTCTACAAATATTTCTGCAGCTCCTTGTATGTGCCAGGTATTTTGCTGAGGACTGAGTACTCAAAAAAACAAAAAGAACAAAAAGATGGATACTGGGCTAAAGGCTTTCACAAGAGTCATTCTCTGGGATGACCACACAGCCCATCTAGATTTTGCTTCTTCACATTTCTTTCAGTAATTGTCTCAGTTACCTAATGCTGTTATAACAGAAATAGCACAAGTGGGTGGCTTTAGCAAACAAATTTATTTTCTCACACTTTAGGAGGGGCTAGGAGTCCAAATTCAGGTTGCCTGCTCTAGGTAGCTATGAATCGGAATGGACTTGGTGGCAATGGATTTGGTTCTTGATTTGGCCCTAGAAGAAGGCTTTCTCTCTGTGTTGGCTCTGGAGGAAGGTCCTTGTCTTTTCTGAGCTTCTGCTGCTAGGCAATCTTCACGTGGCTTGACATCTCTTTTTCCCCATCTCTGCTTCTGTTTTTATTTCTTGTAAGAGATTGACTCAAAACACACCCTGCATTAATCCTGTCTCATTCACATAACAAAGACAGCCCATTCCCAAATGGGATTATAACCACAGGCACAGAGGTTAGGATTTTCAACACATATTTTGGGAGATCGCAATGCAATCCATAACACTGGCATTTACAGTGGTACTTGTAATTTCAATCGAACAGTGCAGGGTGTATCCATAATGATTTCCCCTTTCCATATTTGCAACTCACTTTTCTGAGAGTGGGAAACCCTAGTGGCGTAGTAGTTAAGAGCTATGGCTGCTAACCAAAAGGTCAGCAGTTCAAATCTACCAGGCGCTCCTTGGAAACTGTATGGGGCAGTTTTACTCTCTCCTATAGGGCTGTCGTGGGTCAGAATCGACTGACGGCAATGGGTTTTTCTGGTAGTGAGAAACCAGACACTCACTGTCAATCCAGGCTAAATTGTAGAATTCAGGGAAAGCAGTTTCAGAATTGCTCAGCCATTTCACAGCAAAAACAAATCTACTAATTACCTTCAAGTGGATTCCGAGGAGCTACTAGTGGATTTGAACTGCTCACCTTTTGGTTAGCAGCCTTAGCTCTTAACTACTATGCCAGTAGGGTTTCCCACTATCAGAAAAGGGGATTGCAAATATGGAAACAGGATATCATTATAGGATAAACCCTGGGGCGTTGCATTGAAATTGCAAGTATCACTGTAAATGCCAGTGTTATGGATTCAGTTGTGTCCCCCAAAAACATGTGTTGTAAATTCTAACCTGTATGCCTGTGGTTATAATCCCATTTGGGAATGGGTTCTCTTACTTATGTTAATGAAGCAGGACTAGTGTAGGGTGTGTCTTAAATTAATCTCTTTTGAGATTTGAAAGAGATAAAACAAGCAAGCAAAAGAAGCAGAGATGGGGGAAGGCACATGCCAAGCGTATGAAGATCACCAAGGAGCCAAGGGATAAGGACATTCCCCAGAGCCAACAGAGACAGAAAGCCTTCGCCTAGGACCAGCACTGTGAATTCAGACTGCTAGCCTCCTAAACTGTGATAAAATAAATTTCTGTTTGTTAAAGCCATCCACTTGTGGTATTTCTGTTATAGCAGCACTAGATAACTAAGACAACCAGGTTTCTAAGATAGGTGATAGATGGATGGGTGGATGGGCGGATGGGCAGATGGATGGATAGATGGACGGATGGACGGATGGACAGGTGAATGGGTGGCAAACTGGGCGGGAGGAAAGAAAGGAGGATGGTGGACAAATAGAGGATGAGGTAGATGGATAAATAGATGGTAGAGAGACTGTAGGTCTACGTGTGTGGATATATCACTAATGCTCTGCTGCCTAGATTATTTTCAGGACTGAAAGATTTTTTTCCAAAACTGCAGGGAAGGTTGTTGACTTACATCTCTTAGCTGTCAGCCCTCTTTGATAGTCTCAGCTGAAGAAAGCCACCTTGCCCAACTTTATAACCCTTCTCAGAGCAGCTGATATTGAATGGTTGATGCACACAGGAGTATAAAGGCCTGAATCTCTCACCCCAACTCAGGACACCTCAATCATCAGATCTCCCCTGGAATGAGCTGAGGCCTTTGTGGGGACTACATTACAGCTCATCTTCTCCTTTTGCTCAATTTTGCTTCCTTTCCTTCCATCCCCAGAGTTAATCCCTAGAGCACTCACAAATACACTTTCTGCTCACTAATCTTTATCTCAGAGTTTGATTCTCAGGGAACCCAACCTGAAAAATATGCACATGCACAAATATATCCTAGCTCTATTGCTCTATCTGCTGAAAAGGCTGAGAAGCAATGACACTCCAGTAGAACAAGAATACCTAGTGCACAAATATGGGTTTCTAAACATTATTGTCCGCTAAAAGGAACAAGGGCTCTTAGAGAAGTGACTAATTCCAGGGCTGGAAAAGAGAAAATAAAGGATGAGCCTGAAACTTCTTGCATCAGAAAGTAAAGGCAATCAAATAGTGACAGGGACATGTCAAAGGATGCGGTGGAGAGACTGAAGGGTTCTCACTGACCAACTATGAAAAAATAGGTCATTAAAATAAACAATGATAAAAAAAAAAAAAAACCCATCGTCATTGAGTTTATTCTGACTCATAGAGACCCTATAGGACAGAGTAGAGCTGCCGCATAGAGTTTCCAAGGAGCGCCTGGTGGATTTGAACTGCCGACCTTTTGGTTAGCAGAAGGAGCACTTAACCACTACACCACCAGAGTTTCCAAACAATGATAGTAACTAGTTATAATCCATTGAATAAAATAGGAATCCATGAGTCTACACTGTTACAAATAAATGAATGAATGAACAAAAATAAACAAATGAGAAGGAAGAGCTCTTCATTACAGTAAAATATGAACAAATGTAGAAAGAATGATGGATTTTAGAAAATCACCATTTTACAAACATCATAGAAACAAATGATTCAAGCAAGAATTATCAATCGATGCTAAAAACTATTGGATGAGAGTTTGAGGAGGAATACAATGTCTACATAATCTCACAGTATTTCTCCACACAAAAAAAATTTTTTTTAAAGTATTTATTAATTACAAAGGGGTGATTAGTAGCTTTCTAGCACAGGAACTGGGTAGACAACACTGTAACCAAGTGATCAAAGTTAACATCACCCTGAAAAAATTTGCAACAGATAGCAGTGATGGTAGCGCAACATGGTCGCTGAATTTTACACATAAAAATGGTTGAATGTTGTCATAGATTGAACTGTGTCCCCCCAAAATATGCATATCAATTTGGCTAGGCCATGATTCCCAGTATTGTATGATTGTCCACCATTTTGTCACCTGATGTGAATTTCCTGTGTGTTGTAGATCCTATCTCTTTGATGTTAATGAGAAGGGATTAGTTAGCAATTATGTTAAAGAGGCGGGACTCAATCTACAAAATTAGATCGTGTCTTAAGCCAACTTCTTTTGAGATATAAAAGAGAAAATTGAGCAGAAATACAGAGGGCCTCACACCACCAAGAAAGCAGAGCCAAAAGCACACGTCCTTTGACCCAGAGTCCCTACGCTGATTAACTTCTAGGCCAGGGGAAGATTGATGACAAGGACCTCCCCTCCAGAGCCTACAGAGACAGAAAGCCTTCCCCTGGAGCTGGCCCCCTGATTCAGACTTCTAGCCTCCTAGACTGTGACAGAATAAACTTCTATTTGTTAAAGCCATCCCCTTGTGGTATTTCTGTTATAGCAGCACTAGATAACTAAGACAAATGGCAAATGTTTATATTTATTTCACTATAATAAAATTTTTTTTAAAGTTATCACCCCTAATGGAAAAAATTGACATTTGTCACCTGATATAATGCACTTTTGTGATCAAGGCATCACTTTTGTGATCCTCTTGCCTGCCAAAAATTTATAATGTCAATCTAATCTGAGGAAACATCAGACACATCCAACGAAGAGATATTCTACAAAATAACCAGCTTGTACTTGTCAAAAAATATCAAGGTCATAAGACAAAAACAGGCTGAGGAACTATTCTTGATAAAGAAGACTAAAGAGATTTGGCAGTGCGTGATTCTAGAATAGACTCTGAGCTGGGGCTTTTTCATCTTTTTTTTTTTTTTTTTTTGCTAAAACGACTATTATTGGGACAATTGGCATAGTTTGAATAAGGTCTAAGATTAGATAATAGCATGTATCAGTGTTCACTTCCTGATCTTGATAAGTTATACCATAGTTATTTAAGAAAATACCATAGTAATTTAAGAGAATGCCCACTGAAGCATTTAGGAAGAAAGGGAGTCATATCTGCAAACTATGCTCAAATAGTACAGAAATAAAGCAACTGTGGTAAAATATTAATAATGGGGGAATCGGAAGAAGGGTGTATAGAAGACCTCCTGTTAAGGAGTTCTTTGTATGGTTCTTGCAACTTTCTATATGTCTGAAATTATTGAAAATTAATTTGTTTTTAATATCCTACTTGATAGCCTATAAAATCAAAGATACTAGCTATCAGGAAAAATGCTGTGCTTACAAAAAATATTTAAAAGTTTGGGGATGCATATTCACTAAAATGACAAATTTAAACAAGCTGAATCCAAAAATTAGTAAGCTAGACTAAATTTTCGGTATTCCTGTTACACATAGATGCCGTCTCAGATTGCACGTCTTTAGCATCATTTATAATTGCAAGTCTAAAAATCAATTTAATAGCAGAAATAATAGAATGGTTTGATGTATTACACTACACCAACTTAAATATATAAAGCCATTAGAAATAGAAAAGCTATAGGTGATGGTGCAATATTGAAATTTTTTTTAATATGGTAATTTGAAAAGTAGAAGATATTTATATATACCAAATGATTACAACTTAAGTGCTGTTATTTTGGGATTATTAAATACGTTTCTTCAACAGTATTATAAAGATGGTTTAATATTTTTATTTGTATGCAGTTTATTTTTAGAATTTTTTTAGTTTAACATGGCAAAGAAAATTCAGAAATAATTTTTAATATGCATTCCCATGAAATCAGTGCATGGAGAAGAGGCATCCCTGGGAGGAGCAAACGGTTAATTGCTCAACTAGCCTATAGGTTGGTGGTTCAAACCCACCCAGAGGTGCCTTGGAAGACAGGCCTGGTGATCTGCTTCTGAAAGGTCACAGCTTTGAAAACCCTGTGCATCATCAGTTCTACTCTGTACATGTGGGGTTGCCATGAGTTGCAATCAACTAGATGGCAATTAACAAGAAGAAGTAAATTTAATAATTCACTTAAAGGAGAGGAGAAAATACCCTTGGGATAAATATGTAGTCATTAGTTGAATGTTTTGGACAGTTGTTGGAGCTAAAATTCAGTGTTTTGTCAAGTTCATGTTTGTAAATAACCTAACTTTGCTACATCTAGAGGCTATGCCGGTAATTTTATTTTTTACTTTAAAAATGCTTACGTTGACCTGGTAGACCCCACCTTGACCAAGCGATCAAGGGTAAGGATAAGTTGTGTTGCTATAATGTACCCCTGAGATCATACAATGACAGTGGCACTTCACCTTTGTGATATTCTTCCCTAAAACATATTGTCTGATATTTCACGAGAAAACATCAGACAGACTCAAATTGACAGGCATGCTCCAAAATACTCTTCAAAACTGTCAAGGTCACGAAAAGTAAGAAAAGTCTGAGAAACTGTCACAGATCGAAGGAAATTAAGGATATGTGACAACAAAATGCAAAGTGGCATCCTGGAGGAGATACCAGAAGAGGAAAAAGAACATAAGTGGGGAAACTGATGAAACTTGAATAAGGTCTATAGTTTCAGGAATAGTAGTGTACCAACATCAGATTCCTAGTTTTAAAGAAATATACTATAGTTACGCAAGATGTTAACATTGGGGGAACTGGATGAAGGGTATACAACGATTCTCTGTACTATCTTTGCAGATTATTCTAAGATTAAAAGTTTATTTTAAAACTGATTACATTATTATAATTTTATTCATAATGTTGCTAAAATACAACTTGTTTCGAAACTGAACTTTTTTTTTTCAGAATATTTAATGTATCCCCACTATGTGCCAGATAGTTCAGAAAGCTTTAGCCTACTGAATACATTATCATACAATAAAAACTTCGGTTATATTACCCCAGATGGCATTCTATTTTCTACTTTCAAGACCAGAGAAGAAAAATTGAAGACATTGGTTGGAAGTGGATGAAACCAGGTAGTGAAACTACTAGATAACAATCAGTGGTGATTCTTTTCAAACTGCGAGTTTTGAAGAATATTCACTATTAAGAAATTGGATTGAAGACCTGAAAAATAACTTCTGATGGAGGGGAAAAGGTCATGAAGATAGGAGAAAGTAGGTTTTTTTTTTTTTTTAACCACGTATATAGATCACAAAGATAAAATGCTTTGCTTCTTTTTCGACTGTATAACCTTAGATTGTATGTCGGCTTACGCTTTAGAAAACCTGAATAATGTATAAGTCATAATCAGAAAGGTGGAGACTGAAAAAAAGGAATGACTTCCTTTTACTGAAATGAAGGGATAAAATATGAGAAGAAAATTCCAGAACTGACATAATTTTGAAGAAATATAATTTTAAATGGAAACCGTGATGGTGTAATGGTTAAGTGCTACGGCTGCTAACCAAGATGTCGGCAGTTCAAATCCCCCAGGCGATCCTTGGAAACTCTATGGGCAGTTCTACTCTGTCCTATAGTGTTGCTATGAGTCGGAATCGACTCGACAGCACTGGTTTGGTTTCGTTTTTTGGTTTATCAGGAAGAGGAGGGGCACTAGGTTCTCTGGCTGTCTTAGTCGACTAGTGCTGCTATAACAGAAATACCACAAGTGGATGGCTTTAACAAACAGAAATTTACTCTCTCACAGTCTAGGAAGCTAGAGGTCTGAATTCAGGGCCCCAGCTCCCGGGGAATGCTTTCTCACTCTGTCCGTCCTGGGGGAAGATCCTTGTCATGAACCTTCCCCTGGTCTAGGAGCTTCTCAGCACAGGAACCCTGGGGTCCAAACAACGCGCTCCACTCCCAGCTCTTCTTTCTTGCTGTTATGAGGTCCCTATCTCTCTGCTTGCTTCTCTCTCCTTTTATCTCTTGTAAAATAAAAGGTGATGCAGGCCACACCCCAGGGAAACTACCCTTACATGGATCAGGGCTGTGACCTGAGTAAGGGTGTTGTATCCCACCCTAATCCTCTTTAACGTAACCTAATCTTGCCTCATTAACCACAGGCAGAGATTAGGATTTACAACATACGGGAAAAGTACATCAGGTCATAAAGTGGAAGACAACTACACAATACTGGGAATCATGGCCTAGCCAAGCTGACACATATTTGGGGGGAACATTATTCAATCCATGACACTGGCCTCTAGAGGAATTTGCCCTGCTTTGAAGTAGCCTCATTCTCGGAAAACTCATGTGCTCATTTCTCTCTAAGTGCAGGTCAAAACTGGCTATAATGAAACAGTGGAAAGGCTTGAGATTCTTTTTTTTTTTAATTTTTATTGCACTTTAAGTGAAAGTTTACAAATCAAGTCGGACTCTCATACAAAAATTTATGAACTACTTGCTATGTACTCCAAATTGCTCTCCCCCTAATAAGACAGCACACTCCTTCCCTCCACTTTCTTTTTTCCTGTCCATTCGGCCAGCTTCTGACCCCCTCTACCCTCTCATCTCCCCTTCAGACAGGAAAGCCAACGTAGTCTCATGTGTCTACTTGATCCAAGAAGCTTATTCTTCACCAATATCGTTGTCTATCCCATAGTGCAGTCCAATCCCTGTCTGAAGAGTTAGCTTTGGGAAAGGTTCCTGTCTTGGGCTAACAGAAGGTCTGGGGATCATGACCTCTGGGGTCATTCTAGTCTCAGTCAGAAAATTACGTCTGAAGACCTGAAATTTTGACATTGTGTTATGGATTGAATTGTGTCCCCCAAAAAGATGTGCTGAAGTCTTAACCCCTGGTACCGTGAACATGACTTTGTTTGGAAGTAGGGTCTCTGAAGATGTTATCAGTTAACATGAGATTATACTGGAGTAGAGTGAATCCTAATCCAAACTGAGTGATGTCCTTATAAAAAAGGAGAAGAGAGACAAAGGGAGAGAGATTGAGGGAAGAAGGCCAAGTGCAGTATAGTGAAGTACTGCAGTATGGCCCTGCTAGCCATCGTCTTGTGACTCCCACAAAATGATTGAGTAGGACTATCAAACAAGGTGCTTGTGGCTCAGTAAGGGGATTGGACAGACTGCTAATAATGCAAATAAGGTGCATGGAACCCTTCAGGGGTGGGACCATGCAAATAAAGTATATGGAACCCTAAAGCGGGGATTGGCCATCCCGCTAGGCTGAACTTTAAGAAGCAGAAAACTCAAATATTTCCACCCTTGTACATTTAGGAAAGCACATCTGATTTATAATTTAATAGTGCTTTCATGTAAATTACCTCGTTTAAGTGTTATAACAAGCCAGTACATGAATAGTTATTACTCCATTTTACAGCTGAGAAAACTGGGGCTCAGGTTGAGTCTTGGTCCTGACGTGCAAGGCCAGCATTAAAATCCACATTCGTGCCCTTTTCTAGCCCACTAAGCTGAAGGTTGGCGATCTTCATTGATCAAGTTTCCATTTTGCTTTTGTGGATCTTGCATAAGGGACTCTGTATAAGGAACTCCTATTAGTGGAATATACGATCTTGGAAGCTGGTAATAAATGGCCTACTGTTTAATTTAGCTCCTAAGCTTTTAGAGAAAGCATCATTTTATCTACCTCTTGAAATACTTAAGCATACCGAAATACATACTTGTTCTGTGTATATGTAATTACGCATCCTTTTGTATGAAAATCTCCTGGGCCTGATACAGCTTGTTCCCCAAGTTAAATTTATTCCTTCCTCTGTATCTGAAACTACATGATAGTGTTACAGGAAGAATCTTAAACAAGGTTCTGCCTTAATATTTGTCCTGGGGCAATGAGATGGTATTATTATAATTAGCAACGTTCAAAGGATTTTCAGGTAATTAGAACACATAGTGTTTTAAAAAAATAGGAAGCATAGGTTTAGCAGAATTTAAAGACCAGAATTCCCTACTAATTTTCCAGTAACCTAGTTGTCCAAGTGAAAAAACCTGCTAAACCTTCTTTAAGGAAATAACCTGAATAATTAATTGGTACCTTGAATCAACAGAGTAGGTAAAGTAATATTAGTATTTATTCTTTGAAGTACAACAAATGGAGTTTCAGTCTATTCATAGTGATTTCATATCAAAGTTTTATTTCTTTGGTTAGTTGAAAATAGCTCATTAATATTTTAAGTAGTTCAAAGGAGCTACAACACTTGAAGGTTGGTAATATTTTTAGATAATAAGAGAATAGCCTCTCATTAAAGTTTAAAAAATAGAGAAAATCAGATAGTCCTTTTTAAAAAATTTCTCTTAGAAATTGCCACCAACCAAAGACGACTACAGTTGACACTTTGGTGTTTTTCCTTCCAGGTTATTTTCATGTGTAGATTTTGGTGTGCGTTTTACATTCTTGCAATAATAATCGGCTGGTTATTAACGTTTTCATCAGCAGTGAAGTGACAAGGCAGAGAAGGGTCTGTAGTGTAACCCTAATGGCTCTGCCGGTTCCATCGGCAACTCGTCCAGATCCTGCTTTTGGCTCTTCTTATTTTTGCTGAGTACGAGGGATGTGAGCCCCCAGGTACTATTCATTCCTGGAGGCCTGCAGGAGAATCTTGCTCTTGGGTGAAATATGGAGAAAAAAGGCCAAGAGTGCTTTTTTTAATTTTTTTTTTATTATAGTAAAGCCCACATAATGAAAGCTTGCCATTTTAACCATTCTTATACAACTAAGCGACGTCAATTACATTCACCATGTTCTACAGCCATCATCACTATCCATTTCCAAAAAGTTTTTCATCACCTCAAGCAGAAACTCAGTAACCCTTCAGCAATAACTCCCGTTCCTTCCTACCCCTAGCCTCTCGTAAGCACAAATAAACTTTTGTCTCTATGCATTTGCCTATTTCATATAAGTAGGATCATATAATATTTTCCTTTTGTGTTTGACCCATTTAACTCCGCATAATGTTTTCAAGGTTCATCCATGTTGTAGCACGTATCAGAACTTGTTTCTCTTGATGGCTGAATGATATTCCATTGTAGGTATGTACCACGTTTTCTTTATCCATTCATCTGTTGATGGACACTTGGGTTGTTTCCACCTTTTGGCTATTGTGAACAATGCTGCAGTGAACATTGGTGTACATATATCTGAGTATCTGCTTTCAATTTTGGGGGGTATATACCCAAGAGTGGAATTGCCCAGTCATATTGCCCTGCAGTTCTACTCTGTCCTACAGGGTCACTATGAGTCAGAATCAACTTGACAGCAATGGGTTTTTTATGGTGTTTCTGAAGCCCTGGCAGTGCAGTGGTTAAGAGCACGGCTGCTAGTCAAAATGTCGGCAGTTCGAATCCACCAGCCACTCCTTAGAAATCCTATGAGACGGTTCTACTCTGTCCTATTGGGTCACTATGAGTCAGAATCAAGTCAATGGCAACGGGCTGAGTTTTTGTTGGTTTATGGTACTTCTACGCTTAACTTTTTGAGAAATCCGCAAACTGTTTTTCATAGCAGGAGTACTTTTGAAGGTACGCGGACTACTGATGTTAAGAACTTGACTAGGCTAAGGTAGTTGAAGACTTCTAATACTGATCTTGCCTACTATATGGCACTTGATGCTTACATATTTTTTCTGCTACTTTTGTCACTGTGACACTTCGATTTCCATGGCCACTCGGGGGGAAGGAGAGCTGAAACCAAGAGCACAAACAGGAGGGCTGGGAGGCAGTGAAACAATGTCATTAACTGGCCAGAGACTCATTGTTAGAGAAGGCAGAAAGGCTGTTTAAATTAATAAGAAGGCAGAGACTTGAATAGTTCAGTGGACGAGGGTGAGAATGGTGAATAGTGAGGTCTTTTCTTAGTGTGATGTCTTTTGGTGACAGCACTCAGTGAGGGGTGGTGTAGCTTTGAAAAACCAGCACCAACGTGAAGCTTAGGCCAGTGAGGAATGGCCACTCCCTAACAAAGCTGACATTCAATATGTTTAACTGGAACTTGAGAGGGAACTGTGTCACTTCAATTAAAGATACATCTCTTAGCCTCTTTTCCCATGGCCTCCAAATAAGATTCCAGATTGAAAGCTTCTAATAATATTTGGGAGCCCTGGTGGCACAGTAGTTAAGAGATCGGCTGCTACCCAAAAGCCTGACAGTGTGAATTCACCAGCCACTCCTTGGAAACACTATGGGGCAGTTCTACTCTCTCTCATGGGGTTGCTGAGTCAGAATTGAATTGACAGCAATGGGATTTTTTGGGTTAATGACATTTGACTTCCAAAACCCAAAATTCATTGCTGTCTAGTTGTTCCAACTCATAGCAACCCTACAGGACAGAGTAGAACTGCCTCACAGGGTTTCCAAGGCCGTAAATCTTTATGGAAGCAAACTGCCACATATCTCTCCCATGGAGCAACTGGTAGGTTTGAACTACCAACCTTTCAGTTAGTAGCAGAGCGCCTAACCACTGCGCCACCAGGGCTCCTCAACATTTGACTTGGAGCTATAGAAACCAGCAAGTATGTGAAGGACATCATAGAGAAAATCTAGCTTTTAATAAACACTTCAACTTCTTTAGAATGTGTGTGTTACATTGTGCTATCTTTGCTTTTACCTTAAAAATGCTTGTGCCCAAATTTACGGATATTGTCCAAGATCTGTACTCTTCAAAAGTGCCAGTATCATTTTTGATACTGAGGGACTGTTCCTGATTAAAGGAGGGTAAAGAGATGTGACAACTGAACCTAATGCATGATCCCATTTTTCTGTTGCTATGAAGGACATTACTGGGACAACTGGTGAAATATGAAGATAGACTGAATATTAAGTCATAGTATTGCATCAATGTTAATTTCCTGATTTTGATAATCATATATGATTCTGTAAGAGGATACTTTTAGTTTTAGAAAATACACACTGGAATATTTAGGTGGAAAAGTGGCACTGTGCTTGCGATTTACTTGCAAACAGTTCGGGGGAACATATATATTTTTCCCCTGAACTGTTTGGAAGTAAATTGCAGGCAGCATATTTTATATATATATATGGAGCCCTGCTAGCGCAGTGGTTAAGAGCTTGGCTGCCAACCAAAAATTTCGGCTGTTCAAATCTACCCTATGGGGCAGTTCTATTCTGTCCTCTAAGGTCACTATGAGCTGGAATTGAGTCGACAGCAACAGGTTTGGATGTGCGTGTGTGTGTGTATTAACCTACAAAGGAGAGAGAAGAAAAAGGTCAAGCTAATGTGATAAAATGTTAACATTTGGGGACTCTAGGTATAAAGATTATATTGTATTATTCTTTTCTGTAATTCTAAAGTTGTCAAATAAAAATTAAAAATAATAAAGGATAATTTTCCAACCTTAAAAAGGTTTAAGATGGCTTTATTAACATTGCCTAAATATTACAAGGCACCACTGTACATACATAGAGCTATTTTGATTATTGACAACACGCATTTTCCCTTTCATGACATACACTAAAAATCCAATGAGAAAACACAATTTCACACTTACAATAAGGAATGATCTAACCGGTCTCACTGCATAAATATCACCCAAAGCAGCAAATCCTGTCAGTCATCTGCCGGCAAGAATTGTCCCCCGAGAGAACTGATTTACACAGCAGGACATCAAACCAATGATAAAACCTATAACATAGGTGAGCAATTTAAAGGAATAATGTCATTTTACTACCATGCATTTGAATATCACCTTTGCTAAGCATTTTGTCTATATTATTTTACAATTTGCATTTATGTGCTATCTTAGGATTGCAGTTTTTCAAGTAAACCATCTTTGCAGCTAGATGAGATTTTTAAAAATACATGGTCGGGGATGGGAGGATAGAGGGAGTTGGAAGCTGGCAAAATTGTCACGAAAGGAGAGACTAGAAGGGCTGACTCATTAGGGGGAGAGCAAGTGGGGGTATGGAGTAAGGTGTATATAAACTTATATGCGACAGTCTGACTTGATTTGTAAATGTTCACTTAAAGCTCAATGAAAGTTAAAAAAAAAAAAAAAGCCTGTAGGTGGCCATATAAAATATTCCAGGGGTCTCACCCCTTCAGGAACAAGGGATAATAAAGAAAACCAAAGACACAAGGGAACAATTAGCCCAAAAGACTAATGGACCATATCTAGCACAGCCTCCACCAGACTGGGTCCTGTACAACGAGATGGTGCCTGGCTACCACCACTGACTGCTCTGACAGGGATCACAATAGAGGGTCCCAGACAGCTGGAGAAAAATGTAGAAAAAGAAAGACCAGACCTGCTGACCTGACAGAGACTGGAGAAACCCTGAGAGTATGGACCCCAACACCCTTTCAGCTCAGTAATGACATTACTCCTGAGGTTCACCCTTCAAACAGACCCATGGAACAAAACAAGACTAAAGGGGCACGCCAGCCCAGGGGCAAGGACAAGAAGGCAGGAGGGGACAGGAAAGCTGGTAATAGGGAACTCAGCATTGAGAAGAGTGTCAACATGTTGTGGGGTTGTTAACCAATGTCATAGAACAATGTGTGTATTAACTGTTTGATGAGAAACTAGTTTCTTCTGTAAACCTTCATCTAAAGTACAATAAAAAAAAGAAAAAAATTGTGATTAAAAAAAAAATACATGTTCGAGGCTAGTTAAAAACAACTACAATCTAAAGAGGGCCTCTTATGAACTAAAGTAGAACTAGAAAAGAGATGGAAGGAAGTATTGCATTATTTCCAAAGCACCTAAAAATGTTAGTTTTGCTTATTCTGAACCTACTACAATCCTGAAATGTAGTACCTGCCTTGGGCAAATTATCTATGATAAAAGAAAATATCTTACTTATGACCAGAACAGTGATATCAACCCAAGTGGAATCTTGGTTCCTTGAGTACATATTTGTTCTAACCTAGGAAGCTAATTAATTTTCACTGTGTTTTACAAGCCTTACCATCTAAATTAGACCCCAAGATAATGAGATTTGGTGTTTGAACATTGTCCTAGTAGCATCTATTGTTAGTGCCAGATTCCGAAAAAAAGATGTAGGAATTTTTTTACGGTATATAATTTTATTGTGGTAAAATATATATAACACAATGTTTGCCCTTTTAACCATTTCAAATCCACAATTTAGGGACATTAGTTACATTCCCCATGTTGTACAACCACCACCAGTATTTCCAAAAGCTTTTCAGTACCCCAGGCAGAAACCCAGTACCCCTTAAATGATGACTTGCCATTCCCCCATCCCCTAGTGAAAGAGGATTTTCCAAACTGATGCAAAAGAGAAAAACAACAATGAAGTTTAACTTTCAGCATTCTGAAGGAGTGGTCCAAAAGTAAGGGTTTCTACAGAAAAAATAAATTTTAGTTTTTTGGCATGCTTAGTTCTACCAGACTAAAGCAATCTTCAAAACTATGAGGAAACTAATAAATTGAGTGATTTTTGACAATGTATATAATTCAGATTCTGATGTCACTCCTCTGCCTAACCCTTCGCTTTCCCCTCCAAACTCTGTCCTCTCGGCCCCTTAGCACCTGCTCCAGCCACGTTGGCCTCAGGTGTTCAAAGGCTTTATCTGCAGGCCATTTTCCCTTCCTGGAAGGCTTTCCCCGCAGATAACTACAGGACTCCCTCCCTCACCACCTTTGGGTCTTGCTTCTATAACTCTCTCCATGAGCTTTCTCTGGCCCATTTATCCAAAACTGCAAATCATACTTCCCCCTTTTACTCTTCACACTTCCCATTTCCCTTCTTAGTTATCTAATGTTGCTGTAACAAAAATACCACAAGTGGATAGCTTTAACAAACAGAAATTTATTCTCTCACAGTCTAGGACTTTTAAAGTCTGAATTCTGGGTGCCAGCTCCAGGGGAAGGCTTTCTCTTTCTGTTGGCTCTGGAGGAATTCTTCCCTGGTCTAGGAGCTTCTCAGCGCAGGGACCCCAGGTCCAAAGGACACGCTCCCCTCCTGGTTCTTCATTCTTGGTGGCATGAGATCACGCTATTTCTTGCTAGCTTCCTTCTTTTACATCTCAAAAGAAATTAACTCAAGGTACAACCTGGTCCCATAGATTGTGTTCTGCCTCGTTAATTTAACTGCCTCTAATCCTGCCTCATTAACATCATAGAGGTAGGATTTACAAAACACTGGAAAATCACATCAGATGACAAAATGGTGGACAATCACACAGTACTAGGAAACGTGGCTTAGCCAAGTTGACACACATTTTGGGGGGACATAATTCAATCCATAACACCTTTCCTGCTTTATTTTTCTATTTTTCTGCTTAACATTTACAATTTACTTGCTTGTCTTGTTTGCTGTCTATTAGAATACAAGTTTCATGAGGGCAGTTTTGATCTAAGCTTTATCACCAGTTTGATCTAAGCTTTTACACCATTCATTTGTAGAATGAATGAATGAATTGTTAAAGATTAAATGAAGGTTCATAGCAATGAACAATAATAATAATAATAATGAAGGTTCATAGCAATGAACAATAATAATAATAATTTTTGTTAGTTGTCTTGGAGTTCAGTCCAACTCATGGCAACCACACATACAATAGAACTAAACTTTACCAGTCCTGCACCATCTTTAGGATTGATGGTATGCTCAAGTCTATAGTTACAACCACTGGGCTTTAAGTGCCTGTCCACCTAAGAAGCTCATCTCACAACACTATATCGGACAATGTTCTGTTGTGATCCATAGGTTTTTGTTGGCTAATTTTTGACCATAGGTTACCAGGCCTTTCTCCCTATTCTGTCTTAGTCTGAAAGCTCCTCTGAAAACTGTCTTCCATGAGTGACCCTGCTGGTATTTGAAATACTGGTGGCATAGCTTCCAGCATCATAATAACATATGAGCCACCCAAGTAACACAAACTGAGAGACAGATGATGGAATAATATTAATAGCAATAGTAAATTCATGAACTGTATGCTGCCCGAGGTAACTATCAATTATAAGCTTTTTTTTTTTTTTTGCTGGTTTTGTTACCAATCACCAATCTGATGCAAAGGGTCCTTGTCTTTTCCCAAGTAAGAATACAAGCAAGAGACAAACTTTATCTTCAGTAAGCTTTATTTTGCTTGAGTCAAGCAAAAGGAGTTAGAGGGAGGCTAAGCCTCTCCAAAAGGCTGATTTGAAAAGGAAAGCAAGGCTAGGGCTTATATGGGTTGATGGAGACAGCAGAGTAATGAATATCTAATGGACTTCTTTCAAGGGGTGGGTACTTCTCAGAATGGCAGTACATGTTAATTAGGTTGCATGTGCATCTGGAATCCAAGACGGAACCCGCTGATATTCAAGACGGAGTCCTCGCGTCAGCCCTTGGCATCACTTATTATGGGATATAGTGCAAGCACACTGATCTTTGGCACTATATCACCATCTTCCAAGGGCTGAGGAAGGTTAAACAGCAGTCACACTTTGTTCTTCAGCACTTGCCAGAGCCTGTAAAGGGGGAAGGGACTAGAAAAACACTAAGAAGATAGTAATTCATGGGTTGTTTCAACCTTATCTCATGTTGACAGGGTGTGGTTCTTACTTACCCAACTTCTAGAAGGTAATCTTTTAACAGCTCTTTTGTTCCACCAGCACAGTTAACCCTATCTCTCTCAGTTTGTTCATTTATCTTTACTTTTTTTCTGCTTTTAATGTGGACAAATAAAAGCCATGTTCCGATTTCATAATGGTGAATCCCACAGCAGACTCTCAGCCCAGCCAACGCTTGCATATCCTATAAGCAAAGGCTTGAACAAGTTTCATTCCAGCTAACAAGTCACTATGTTGCCCAGTGAAGGTGAACAGAACCTCAAAGGATGAGTTTGTTAATTGCTCTCTGCCCACATTAACATTAATAGTGAGTTACAGATCTGAACTTACCCATTTTACAGAGGATGTATTAAAATGGGACATGTGTGGGAACATAAGGAATTGTTGCCTTACTGACAAATTTAAAACCAGACCCTCCGAGGTGGGAAATAAGAAGAAAACTTTCTATGTTGGAAGGAAAACAGGATTTACTAGTTTTTTCTGGAAAAGTCTCTTGTAATTGCTATTATTGCCTCTGCACTGGCCTCAGGGGGTTTCTACTTACTTTAAAACTTAGATGCAAATGAAGTCCTGAAGCCATTCCCACCATACTCTTTGTATAATCTAAGTTTGCTTGTAGGAGCCCTGGTGGTCCAATGGTTAAGCACTCAGCTGCTGACCAAAAGTGGTCAGCACTCACCAGGGTCTCTGAGGGAGAAAATACCTGGCAATCTGCTTCTGTAAAGATTACTGCCTAGGAAACCCTATGGGACAGTCCTACGCTTTTCTACAGGGCCACTTTGAGTCAGGGTCGACTCAACGGCAATGGGTTTTACAGGATCACTATGAGTTGGAATCAACTTGACAGTACATAACAGTTTGCTAATGCTACCATAACAGAAACACCACAGTGGGAGTCTTTAAAGAACAGAAATTTATCTTCTCGGAGTTTAGGAGGCTAGAACTCCAAATTCAGGGCGCCAGCTCTAGGCGAAGGCTCTCTCTGTTGCCTCTGGGGGAAGATATTTGTCTCAACTTCTGTAATTCTGGCATTCTTCAGTTCCTTGGCAATATCCATGGTGGCCTCTGTCTTTTCCCCATTTCTGCTTTTTAGACATGGTTCTAACCTGCTTTTTTTATATCTCAAAAGTCATTATGTTTAAGACACACCCTGCACTGATATGGCCTCATTAACATAACAAAACCCTATTCCCAAATGGGATTACATCCACTGTTATAGGGGTTAGGATTCTTTGGACAAGTTTTTACAAATAGCTGTTTAGATAGTTTGGGCAAGTTTTATGAATAATGAAGGAATAAAAAGAAGAAAGAAAGAAAAATCAGACCCACTGCTGTGGAATTAATTCCAACTCATAGTGACCCTATGGGACAGAGTAGAACTGCCCCTTAGGGTTTTCAAGCTTGTAAATCTTTATGGAAGCAGACTGCCACATCTTTCTCCTGCAGAGTAGCTGATGGGTTCAAACCACTGAACTTTTGGTTAGCAGCCCAGTGTTTAACCACTGTGCCACCAGGGCTCCTTAACTAAGGAAGAGCCAAGGGAAACTACACAAAAACTTGGTAGATCAGAACAAAACGTGGTTTGCTCTCTGGACTTCACAATGCCCATCTGGGCCTAACTCTTGGTGGGTATCTTCTTCTCACTAACACTGAGGAGCACATGCTTGGAATCGTCTCCTGGAAGTGTGGACTAAAGGGCGCCAGAATCTGGGAAGTGCCCCCTAAACCCCACTCAACCATTGCTGTATTCCTGGACTCTGTTCCTTTAAATGTCTCATTTAGAGGGAAATAGGTTTGGTTTGGTTTGGTTTATAGGGCTATGGAAAACCCTGGTGGCATAGTGGTTCAGTGCTACGTCTGCTAACCAAGAGGTTGGCAGTTCAAATCCGCCAGGCTCTCCTTGGAAACTCTATGGGGCAGTTCTACTCTGTCCTATAGGGCCACTATGAGTTGGAATCAACTCAACGGCAGTGGGTTTGGTTTTTTTGGTTATAGGGCTATGGTGCCAGGTTTATATCCATCACTATGAGTGGGGACAAGTCTGTTTCTCCTCACCCTGAGATACCAATGGCTTCCTACAAGACTTCCTCCAGGAATTCTGAACCAGGTGAAGAAAGAGGGAAGGAGCAGAGACAGAGGGAGGCAGCCACTGAGAGACTGTCCAAGGGAGAACAGACATTTGTTTTCAAGTCATTTTCAAATAATCACAGAAAACACAACAAGGACAAAAGAATGAATTACTGAAGGAGGGTAAGATTTGGATACCAACAGACATAAGCTATGCAAATGTCAGCAACCAAAAATAGGCTGGGTAGAGAAGTTGCCTCACTCCAAAGTGTTCTGTCTCCTTGACTAAAAGCTATTAGTTTTTAACAACATACATAGCTGGTCTCGTGTACTTTTGGCACTTCTAATTGTTGCCACTTTTTCTCTGAATAGCTGGCATTTCCTAATGCACCATTGCCATTGGAAATGACCACCTCCACCAGGTTCTATGCCACACTCATCACTTAATACATCGTGTTGAACCCTTCATTCCCAACAGAAAGATATGCTCATGCCTTGCAGGGTGGTCAGCTGGTTGCCTTCCAGTTAGGATGCATTTGTGAGTTTGAGCCCCAGGCAGACTGGATGTTCTTTCTCCATGGGTCTCCCCTGCATTCTCGGCATCAATCCAGCCTCTTTCAAAATCAAGATATAGGTGAACTCAACTGCGGATGGATCAGCACTTGTGTATCACCAGGACTTGATAAGCAACTAAAAAACTTGTGCCTAACTATGAACAGGCCCTGAGTGGCACAGTTAAGTACTCAACTATTAACTAAAATGCTAGAATCCAGCCAGAAGGACCTTGGAAGAAAGATCTGTCATTGAAAACCCTATGGAGCATAGTTCTACTCTGACACACATGGGGTTGCCGTGAATCAGAATCATCTTGATGGTAACTCTTTTGTTAGTTATTAATCATCTCCACAAATAAAAGATAGGTATCAAAATATCATTGCTAAACCAAGTGCACCAGTCTGGAAATTATTTCCCAGCTCTGAGCATCTGCCAACTACCTGATACGTTCCCAACAAGTAAGGCATATCACAAAATCTGGTCCTTTAGGGCGTATTAGCAGCAAGAAGAAAAAGAAAAGAAATGAAAGTAAAAGAATTGAGAAACAGTAATAGTTGGCATTTTTTGCGGTGGTTGTTCTTTCTGTTTATAATTTTCCTAATGTTCGTAACACCAGGCTTAGATTTGGAACTCCTCACCACAAGTACCTCTTGCTTTCTTGATAAGTCTCCAGAAATTAATGAGCAGTATTTGATTATATCACAATCAATATTTAGAGCACATTCCACACAGAGTATAACAGTAAAACACTAATACTAAACAGAAATGCCTGGGATAATTAGATACTTTATTTTTCCTTGTACTTTTCTGCCTTTTCCAAATATTCTACCATAAACATTAACTGCTGTCATAATTAAAAAAAAAAAAAAAAATCATTCAAAATGCCTGCTAATTAAGATGATGCCATTTTAGATCTCCCAAGACTTGTAACAGGGGCGTTGCCTATTCTTTCTCTGTTCTATCTCTTACCCTTCAATCAGCCAGTTCTGCAAATATGTTCTGCTTTGATGGTAGGCCAGGATCAAATTAAACTACTCCTGAATTTCACAAGTCTCGTGTTTCAAATTGGGGATTTCAGCTCACTCAACACATTGTAACATTCTTGTGCTAGATGAAGCATTGCTTGTGTGAATAATTAGCTTGAATAATGTGTAAAAGCAAAAAAAGCAAAAAAACAAAACCATTGCTGTTGAGTCAATTCTGACTCACAGTGACCTTATCGGACAGAGTAGAGAACTGCTACCTAGGGTTTCCAAGAAGCGCCTGGTAGATTCGAAATGCTGACCTTTTGGGTCAGCAGGGTTTTGGGCCACCAGAGTTTCTGTAAAATCAAAAGGACAGTTTTTTCTTCAGGCAGTTGCTAATTGTTCTTCCCTCCGTGTTCCTACAAAAGAACGTTGAGAGATAAGAGGAAGGTGTGGTGAGAGAGCTCAGGCTCTCCTCCCAGGGAAGGGCCTTCCCTCTGAGCCAGCACCCAGCTTCTGCAGCTGTTCCTGCAGGGCTGAAAAAGGAATGAGGAGGGGCAGGTACCCAGCCAAACCAATCTGGTCTCAATGTGAAGAAATATTTTGCGGCCTACTCGTTGTTGTTGTGTGCCGTCGAGTCTATTTTGACTCATAGCGACCCTATATGCCAGACTCGAACTGTTCCATAGGGTTTCCTAGGCTATAATCTTTTTGGAAGCTGGTTGCCAGACTTTTCTCCCAAGGAGCCGCTGGTGAACCACCACTTTTCAGTTAGCAGCTGAATATTTAAGCATTGGACCACCAGGGTTCCTTGCAGCCAGTCTACCCTTTACGTTGAGTTGATTCTGACTCATAGCTGCCCTGAAGGGCTGTAATCTTTGCCAAAGCAGACTGCCACATCATCCTCCCAAGGGGCAGCTGGTAGGTTCCAACTGTTCACCTTTTAGGTAGCAGCCAAGCATTTAACTACCGGGGCTCCTTGCAGCCAGATTATCGTTTCATTAAATTAAATTAAATTAAAAAAAAAAAAATGCACTGTTGTCAGTTGATTCTGACTCACGGCAACCACATGCTTTACAAAGTGGAACTACTCCATAGGGATTTCTTGGCAGTAACCTTTACAGGAAACCAAAAGCGCTGTGCTGCTAACGGAGAGGTCAGCGGTTGAACTCACCAGCCCCTCCATGGGAGAAAGGTGTGGCAGTCCGCTTCTGTAAAGATTACAGCCTTGGAAATCCCATGGGGCAGTTCTACCGTGACCTACAGGGTCACTATGAGTTGAAATTGACCTGCCGGCAATGGGTTAGGTTAGTAGTCAAGCACAAACCATTTGTGCCACTCAGGGACCTTCCTACTATATGAACCCAGTGCCGTCGAGTCCTACTATATGAGGCAGAGAAAAAACATGGAGCTTGGGTGTGTTTAAACAGCTAGAACCCCAATGGCTTAGCCAAGTCTACCACTTAGTTATGGTTTTTGTTTTAAAGACCCACATACGTATACAGCTGACCCTTTTACTATGCTGGTTAATTTTAATGCTAGCTTTAAAAGATGATAGCTAATTGAGAGCAAAAGATTAAAGAAAGAGCTGACGCAGATAAGATGTAGCACCTGTCTGGCTAACCCTGAACTGCTTCAATCACAGCTCGATCTAACACAGTTACCACCCCCAAGCCTGGCTGTTCAGAATCTCTTATTTTGGAGTTAGACCCAGCTGCGGCTTGAAACAGGCTCCAGACAGTCAGTAACATTACCAGATGGTGAGTTCCTCAAGGAAGTTATTCTACTGTGAGTTTTTATTCCCTAGCCAGGTCATTTGTGTATAATAAAAAAAAAAAAAAAAATTTTTTTTTTTTTTTACGCTTTCTTAAACCCAGTCACCAGCACATTCTGCCTTCTCACGTTCTTAAACCCAGTCACCAGCACATTCTGCCTTCTCACGTTCTTTCACTAGCCAGTTTCTCCCTTCCTGTCTCTACTCGTAAGGAAGAAATTACGAGCCATGGAGAAAGAGAGATTGATTGATTGATTGATTATGGTCTCTTATATCCTGGTATGCCAGTGTTGTTGGGTGCCTTTGAGTTGATTCTGACTTGTAGCTACCCCAGGTGACGGAGTAGAATTGCCCCATAGGTTTTCCTTTGCTGCAATCTTTATGGAAGCAGATGGCCAGGTTTTTCTTCCATGGAACCACTGGGTGGTCAAGTCAATTCTGACTCGTAGCTACCCTATAGGACAGAGTAGAACTGTCCCATATGGCTTCCAAGGAATGCCTGGTGGATTTGAACTGCCAACCTTTCGGTTAGCAGCCATAGCACTTAACCCCTATGCCACCAGGTTTTCTAATACATACGCCGCTGGAAGCCAGTATTCCTTTTTTTTTTTTTCCCCCAGTTGTGAAGTGACCATTTCCTGTTTTTTTGTTTGAAGAAACCCTCCTTCTCTTAGGTTTTATCTGATGATTCTTAATGTCAAAGCAATTAGGCTCTTTACCAGCCATTCCACAGCAAGAGAAAGACCTGGGTGTATACTTCTTTTAAACAGGGTTTGGATTAGAAGTTCCTTGCCAAAACCAAAAATATAAGGTTTTGTAATGTAGTTTCTTCACACAATGAAATTTGGTTTTGATTTTTTGTTTGTCTGGCTTCGCTTTTGTTTGTTTTCATTTTTGGTTTTGGCCACCCAGCGTTTGCCCTTTCTACTAATTTCCAGGAACTCCCTGGGTAGCTCAACTACTAGCCTAAAGGTTGGCACTTCGAACCCACCCAGGGGCAACTCTGACAGGCCTGGTGATCTGCTGCTTCTGAAAGATCACAGCCTTGAAATCCCTGTGGAACAGTTCTGCTCTGCATACATGGGGTCGCCATGAGTCGGAATCAACTCAAGGGCAACTAACAACAGCAACAATAACTCATTTCCATGCCCTGTCCCCAGTGAATCTGTGATCTCTCAAAACTCTTCCCCAAAATCCCCTCCAGCTTTGGTTTCTGTCAGGTATAAACAAGAAAGTTAATAAATAAGACTGGCCTCAGTTATCCTCCCTCATCTCTTCTCCCTCTTCTGAAATTTCTGGCAAAGAAGCATAGATTAGATAACAAGATCCAAACATTATCACCCAGATAAATTTCCCAGATTAGCAAACTGGAATTAGGAGAATGAGGACCAGGAGTTGACACAAAATGGAAATATTTCAGTGGCACAATAACGTGCATGTATTCATAAGACACAAAGAAGGTTATGAGACAGCACATGTCAGCTTGCAACACTGATGTCAGGACCTGTACTATTAACAGTGCACCCGTAGTTGGGAAATATTAAATACTAAAACTGTTTACAGTTTCACCAGTAGTTAGGAGTTGGGTAATAGTAAATACTAAAAATACTAAAACTATTTACAATCATACCCACAGTCGAGAATACTAAATACTAAATTACTATTTACAGTACCCCTAGTTGACCTTAGTGAAAGACTGTATATCCTTCTGTTTAGCCTTCTGCTCTAATATCCTTCCTACTTCATCAGAAGTAAGGGCCACTGGGACAGGGACATGTGGGTCTCAGGAACAAGGGTAGGAACAGAAGAAGTCATCAGCAGGCAGGGACAGAGCCCACATTTATAGATCTCCTTATACATACCAAACCAAAAACCAAACCTGTTGCCGTCGAGTCGATTTTGACTCATAGCAACCCTATAGGACAGAGTAGAACTGCCCCATAGGGTTTCCAAGGAGCGGCTGGTGGATTCGAACCGCAGACCCTTTGGTTAGCAGCCAAATGCTTAACCACTGCACCAATATGCTTTTGTGAACATAATCTCTGCTACTGCTCTGAGTTTTCATTTTACTGTTGAGAACACTGATCTTCAGAGAGAGCACTTTTCTCGGGTTCTAAGGCTGAACCCCACATCTTCTGGCTTCTCCTATAAAGAAACCAAACGCCTCCAGAGATACCAAAGGAGATAGGGTAAGTAATGTCTTGGCAACGGGGAACAAGTAATAAGTGAGGGAAGAGTTGTAGACCTTTAATTATTAATAGCTACTGTTGAGATTATCCACCACCTATCTACCAGTTTGTGGCACTGTGGTGGCTTGCGTGTTGCTATGATGACACTGGAAGCTATGCCACCGATATTTCAAATACCAGCAGGGTCACCCATGGTGGACAGGTTTCAGCAGAGCTTCCAGACTAAGACAGACTGGGAAGAAAGCCCTAGTAATCTACTTTTGAAAATTAGCCCATGAAACCCTTATGGGTCACAAGAATATGGTCCCATAAAGTACTAGGAGATGAGTTCCCTCTCAAATACACAGCAGTTGCAACAATGGACTGGAGCATACCAATGATCCTGCAGATGGCACAGGACCAGGCAACGTTTTGCTTTGTTATACATAAGATTAGTATGAGTCACAGCTAACTCGACAGCAACTAACAACAATATTGAGGTTATTTCACTTGCTGGGTCCTGAGATGAGCAAGCCCCTCACCTTTACAAACGATAGGGATATAACCTCTGGTTGCCTGATAGAAGCAGCAGGCAGGGCAGCAGATACTCAGTGAATGTTTAATGAACGAATGAGATAAGGCGTGAGACTGGATGCACGACCTGAGAGAGGGCCTTAGTGCCCTGTAAGGTGTTTTGATTCAGCACAACAGGTAAAGAGTAAAAACCAAACAGTAAGCCCTGAGAAAAGGTTAATATAAGAAGCACTAGACCAAACTTCCTGGCTTACTGGGCAAAACTTTTATAGACAAATATTTTTTCAATGACAAGATTTAATATGAGGACCAATTCTGCCTTCCAACAACCCAGTGTGGCAAACTCCAATGGAGAACAGTTCTCTTTACGGTTTGGGGTCGCTCCTTTTCCTTTTTGCTTCCATATTTCAAAATGCGTTATTGGAGTGGCCCCAGGCTGCTGAAGAATAAAGGGTAGCTCCGAGGCTTGCATCATTGTAATCTGGAGCCCGGACAGAGAGGCGTCCCAGCCTCGAAGCCCCGGGCGATTACTTGCTCCATCCGAGCAGCGTCGCCCAGCGGGCAAAGGCTGCGGCTGTGTACCGGGGCCTCCCTCCTACCCGCAGCGCTCGGCGCCCGCAAGGGGCCACCTCCCCAGGCAGCCGGGAGAACTCAGCCGGCGCTGGGCCGCCGGGACCGCGGCCGAGCGGGCCCCGCTATTGGCCGGCGGTGCGACGAAGGAGGGGAGCGGACGACGTGATTGGCGGGGGCCCCAGCCGGAGGGGGCGGGGCCGCTATATGAGAGGAGTCCGTGTCGCGGCGTAGGCAGTTGGGCTGCTAGAGTGCGGCGCTGCCGCCGAGTCCCGGGCAGAGCGGCAGGCGGGTGGCAGGGGGGAGCTGCGGCTGCAGGGCTCAGGGGAGGGTGTGCAGGACTTCAGCCTCCCAGGGGTGGCCTTTGCCTAGTCCTGGGCTAGGTGCGAGCGGTGGCGAGGCGGCAGCCCCGCGCACACCAAAGAGGAGGCGGCAGCGGCGGCCCCAGCCATGCTGTGCTATGTAACGAGGCCGGACGCGGTGCTGATGGAGGTGGAGGTGGAGGCGAAAGCCAACGGCGAGGACTGCCTCAACCAGGTGAGGGAGAGGGGCCGGGCGGGGGCACCGAGCGCTGCCCGCTTTTCCGAGGCCCAGGGGCCTCGCGGCGGCGCCGGACGGCTGGAGACAGCGGCAGCGCTGCAGCGGGGCCCGGGGAGCGCGCCCCAGGCTCCCGGCCCGGCCCCCTCCTCCCCACCGGCCAAGGGCGCGCCGGGTGTGGGGGCGCGCAGGACGCGCGCTCGGGGACCCACGGCGCCGGGGGCGCGGGCACAGCGGGGGAACCGGGGTCTGCCACCCTGTCCCCAGTCCGGCACTTTCCCGGAAGTAGGCGGCCCGGCACACCTGCCGCAGGTGTGTGTGTGATGCCGCCTGTCGGGTCCTCGCGGGGCTTGGGCGCCACCCGCGCCCTGAGATGGGGTGGCTTCAGGCGGTCGTGGGGCCCTTGGGTTGCTTGGCGGACAAGCCGGGCCGTTGTCTCAAGCCGCTGCTCAAATGGACCGTTCACCTGCATCTCGGGATTTGCAGGTCGAGAGGACTGTTGGTTTTGGTAATCCTCTCCGTCGTTGTCTCTAGGCACGCGTTTTCTGAACAGTGAAGAAAAACAGGGCATAGTTGGCATGGCAGACAGCGAATTTGCTCCCAAGTGAAACACTGTGCTGGCCAACTCCCTATACTTGAGATGTTTGGAAAACCTCTCGTGAAGCTGAGCCGACACTTGTGGCGTGTTCCCTCAATGTGTTTGTCTTTTGGGAGTCCAGATGGTTAAAATTGTCCAGATAACCAACTGCCAGACCAGCTGTGCAGAGGGTGCTGGTGGAGGAAATGCCAGTGTGTGGAATAAGAAGGGACATGCCCCATAGAGTCCTCTCTTCAGCCTCTGTAAGGCTACTTTTTAGGACTCCGTTTTCAGTACGTGTCATTGGCCATGCATGCCCTAAGTATTAAAGGAAGGACAAGCCTCCAAACTACAGCTAGTGGTTTAGTTAGCATCACTGGAGCCTTAGAACTTTGTTTTTCCAGCTTACAAGAAGAATTTAACACCGTTGAACTTCGTGAAAAGTATGCGGGAGTCTTGGGTGGGCTTTGACTACTTGTACAATTTGCTCATCGATGCTGCGTTCATTTTGTTTCAGGTGTGCAGGCGATTGGGCATCATAGAAGTTGACTATTTTGGACTGCAGTTTACAGGTAGCAAAGGTGAAAGTTTATGGCTTAATCTGAGAAACCGGATCTCCCAGCAGATGGATGGGCTAGCCCCTTACCGGCTTAAACTGAGAGTCAAGTTCTTTGTGGAGCCTCACCTCATCTTACAGGAGCAGACTAGGTAACCAAAGACCCAAACCTGTTACTGTCGAGTCCATTCTGACTAGGTGAAGTGACGCTACAATAAATGAATGTCAAATATACCTTTGATCCAGCTTAGCAAACACTGTTGCACCTTCCCGGAGATGTTCACAAACAAACTTGTGAGTTGGTTTATAACTTACAAATTTTCCATGGCACAGCCGTTTCGTTGAGGTGAGGAAGGAACTACATAGTTGGCCTAAGGAACGTTTTCCAGCTCTTCTTTTAGCTTTTCTTGTCTTTTGTAAACTTAATGGAAGAGCAGGGTTGAAATCCTCTTAAAACACTTGGAACCAGTGCCACAGTGTAAAAAAAAAACAAAAACAAAAAAACCCCACCAAAAACAAAACAAAAAGCTTGAACTGATAGTAGGGAGATCTTCCTATTAAGCCTCTAAATGCCCGATAGTAACCTCTGCCTCAGCAGTGTTACTACCGGTCATTTGCAGACTGTTCTAACTGAGAGCAGGAAACAGTTCCTCTTGGGTTACTTAAACTTGGTCAACTTCTTCAGCCTAGTGTCAGATTACAGTGTGAAGCAATGAGCTCTATCTGACTCAGGCAGGATTTTTCAGTTTCTTGAAAAGTTAATAAAAGAGCTTTAAGGCCAGCGTAGCTGCATTCCAGTCCACAGATACATTATACATGATTGTTGAGTTTAGATGGTTGAATTTATCTCTTTCCATTCTGAAAAACCACCAGTAGTGGTAGACAACTGAACCATGTGGTTTCCTTTTTCAAACAGAAAATGTTCTCTCCCCAGGACTGATTGTAATAACTTTAATGCAAGAGGAGCCAAACTGGGAAACTGGCATTTAATATTTATTTCTGAAATGCAGGAGCCTTAAGTCTTACAGTGGCATGTCAAAAAATGAAAATGACTACTTTTAAATTCAGCAAACTTTAGGGCTAAGTTCTGATGTTTTCCTAATGCTTGGAAATTTGCCATGCACATGAAAAAATGTGTGAAAATTTTGAGTAATGATGAGTGAACAGTATCTTTTAACAGTTTTTAACATGTTATTTTTGTTTTTTGTTTTTACCAAAAATACTAATAGAAACATTTTTTGAAACATTGATTTGAATTTGAAATCTGCTTTGCCTTGTGAAGCTTTGAAGAATGAGGGAACTGTTTAATATTAGTTTCTGAAGGAAGTTGGCATATTCTTAATGCTTCTGAAAATGTCTTGCAAAATATTCAAGTGATTGCATACTTAAGATGTTTTAGTTGTCTATAATAATCCGAGTAGTTTTTGTTTTTAACTTACAGCTGATTTGTGAAAGCTTCCACTTTGCACATCAGTGTGATAATTTGCAGTTGAGTAAAAGAAATCACACGCACTCGAGAAGCAGTTACTGTCGGTCAGTCCTGACTTACAGTGGCCTCATGTGTGTCAGAGTAGAACAGTGCTTCATACATAGGGTTTTCCATGACTGATTTTTTGGAAGTAGGTCAACAGACCTTTCTTCTGAGGCACATCTGAGTGGACTCGAACCCCCAGCCTTTCAGTTAGCAGCCGAGCTCTTAACTGTTTGCGCCACCTGGCCGGAAGGGGACTCTGACACACATACACACTCTACAACTCTCTGTGTGTACATGTGTGTTCTATGTGTATGTGTGTGTGTGTGTGTGTAAGGAGTCCCTGGGTAGTGTAAACAGTTAAGTGCTCAAGTACTAACTGAATAGCTGGCAGTTCGAATCCACCCAGATGCACTTGAAAGAAAGGCTTGGTGATCTGCTTTTGGAAGGTCACAGCCTTGAAAACCCTATGGAGGGCAGTTATACTCTGCAGTATGTGGGGTCACCATGAGTCAGAATCGACTCCACAGCAACTGTGTTTTTGTTCGTTATGTATGTGTATGTATGCATGTATGTATGTATATGTGTATATCTACATAAAATCTCAGAGCATATTGGAGTTTTCATTGTGTAGCCTTATGATTTTGCGGTTATCTCAGGGCCTCTAGATGCAAACTTATTTTGGTGACACAAATTTATTTTTAAATTTGCAGAAGCTTGTAGGACCCAATACTTGATTTAAACAGTAGTAAAAATGTTGTTTTTTTGGTAATAATGTGTAACGCAGTTGTGTTATTTCATACTTGTAGCAATTCAGTCTTTAAAGTTGACTGCTAGCTGATCTTTACCTTTGCTTCTTTGCAGTTGGGTTAATTACTGTTGTTAAATCCATTTTACTCATGTGAGAAATAGAGACACTTTATGAATTGGAACTGGAATCACGTTTCCTTAGTTTTTACTTTGTTGAATCAGTCGACTTTGACCCTGGAGATTCATGGTTAATAGCACTCGAAGTCAAATAACCAGTTTGACTAGATAATTTAATGATCCTTTTTGAAAATCATATTGAAAAGTCAGTAAAGTCAAAAGTTTTTGTTTGCTCTTAAAATATTGGTGAAGTTTGCTTGCTGTTGTGGGTTTGGCTATATATAAAAAATACATATAGCTTTTGCTTTAGCAACTAGATAAAGTGATTTGTAATTAGCATTTGTAACTTTTAATTAGAATATCGGAAGTTGTCCTGAGCCCAGTTTGCTTTGCAGTTAACATTGTTTTAATGTGCATAATGGTATAGAACAAAGATATTTATCTTCCTTAATGTTATGTTTGGAAACCCTGGTGGCGTAGTGGTTAAGTGCTCCAGCTGCTAACCAAAGGGTCAGCAGTTCGAATCTGCCAGGCGCTCCTTGGAAACTCTATGGGGCAGTTCTACTCTGTCCTATAGGGTTGCTATGAGTCAGAATCAACAGCGCTGGGTTTGTTTTTTTTTTAATGTTAGCAAAAATCAGCTGGTTGATAAACTTCTTTGATGTTTCATGATTTGCCATAAAATATTTATATAAAATGCCATGCATGTGGAATTGACCTGTTTGTGCAGTGAGTAAACTCAGCTTTGACAATCCCATTATAAGAGGTGATTCTTTACCCTCTCTAAGTCATAAGGGTATATGTAGTACGCTGAAAGCATCTGAACAGTTTAAACGGTGCTGAAATAGCGTGGTCGAGTTGTCCTCTGTGGACAATTAAGGTAGCATGTTCACAGTGAGTTGGCCTAAGTGAGAGCGGTTAATATATTAGTTCTCATTAGATAGGGAGGCCACTGTGAAAACGAGGGTGGGAGGGCTGTTTGTGAGGGGAGAGCAGTGGGGACGAGGCAGCAGTTCGGCATTCTGGGCTCAGCTCTGCCACCAACTAGCATCTATACAGACTTTGAAGACTGAGCCCAGCTCTTCATCTAAAGCAAAACCCCAGGAAGGGATTGTCTTGTAAATCCCTTCTACCAATAACGTTTTCTTCTTCCCCTTCCTTGTCTTCCTCCTCCTTCTTCTTCCTTCCTCCTTGCTTGTTCCTCCTATTATTTTCTTTAGCTCTTTCCTAAGTATGAGGTCCCTGGGTAGCACAAATGGTTTATGCTCAATTAACACTAACCTAAAGGTTGGTGGTTCAAACCCACCTGGCAGCACTGCAGAAGAAAGGACTGGCCATCTGCTTCTATACAGCTTATAGCCGAGAAAACCCTATGGAGCTCAATTCTACTCTGTTTAACATATGGCCTTGCTGTGAGTTGGAATCTACTCAACGGGGATGTATTTTTTTGTTTGTTTTGGTTTTCCCTACATACATTTTTCTGAAGACAGAAAAAGCACGTATCAAGTACCTGCTTAGATTGGTAGATGACATTAATCTGGTTTCTGAATTGGGCCCAGTTTTAGTTTTGGCTCTCCTACCCTGATTGTTATATTTACTCTTGAATGGAGGCTTCAAAAGTAAAAAGAGTCTTATTTCGAGTTCAGCGATGGAGATAGCAGTTATTTTCAGCAGGTGTTTTGCCAAGCTATGGATTAAAACCAAAAGTGAAAAAAACTAATGTATTCTGGAAGTAGATCTGAAATAATAATGATCTTTGAAATCCATGTCTCTCAGTTATTTACAGCCATTCAGACTGGATTTCATCAACATTTCACAACCAGAGATTAGAGTGTATACTTCACATACAGAGCGGTAATCACAACGTCCACTGCCGATAGAGTCCTTCTATTTCTTCCTACTTGGCCGCGTTTTAGCAGAGCTGTGCGATTTTTGCTATGGACAGTCCTGCTTAGAGAAGGCTTATGAACACCTGAATTCTCTTCACCAGAAAACTAGCCCAGAACAAGGGCTCCGTGAGTCCTGGCCTAAAGGTTCACAAAAATGCTGTAATGCTGAATGTTGAATTTCTAGGAATTCCATCAAGAGTTGCAGCGAGGCCTTTCACTCAGTCCTTGTTAAGTCCTTCCATCCTTCAGATCTCAGCTCAGTCAATGCTCCCAGGAAGCCTCCCCAGCCCTGCGCAGGAAACCAGAATCTCACAAGACGGCTTGTATCTTTCCTTCATAGCGTTTAATGAGTTTATAATGCCTGTTTGGCTATTGTCAGTCACTCTAATAACCTAAATTCCATTAAACAGGGAGCTGATCAACATTGTATCCCTGGAGTATAGTCTAGCAAGCACCTGATACATATTTGTTGAACTAATGAATTAAGAATTTGGAAATAAAATGGGGTTCACTGAAACTGATAATGGAAGTTTTCCTCTAGATATTGAAATGTTTTTTAGTTCGCTTCTGTAAACTGAAAAGTTGAGGCTGTCTAAAAGGAATCTCACCGTTAATGTTTTGTAGTGATTATTTTCTGTTTAGAGCTTGTTTGGTGTTGGACCTTCTTTTTCCTTTCCCCCCTCTACCACTTAGCCTGGATCCTTTGTAAAGTTCAGATAGTTTTCAAGCTGTAGCATCTCTTTATCTCATTTCCGCCGGTTTGTAAATGGGCGGCACCAATGGTTAACACTCAGCTGCTAACCAAAAGGCTGGTGATTGAGTCCACCCAGAGGCCCCTCAGAAGGTGAAAACCCTGTGGAACGCAGTTCTACTCTGACACACGTGGCATCGCCATGAGTCAGAATTGACTTGAGGACAACTGGTTTTAAAGACTCATTAAAGTCCGTTTTTCCTGTTTTCTAACAAAAATCACTCCAAAGTGTGAAAATCTAAGAAAGATTGCATTGTTGAAACCCACAAAGCAAATGCCACGTGCAAACTGCCGGCAGATATGGTAATCTCAAACCAATTCTGAGCTGAAAACAACTGATCTAGCCATTGCCTATAAATTGTGTCCAGAGGCTTCAGGAACTTTCTCAGTATGGGTGAAGGTTTCTTACATAATTTACCTTTGTGAGAATTAGGGCTGGTAAATTCTGTAGGGGGCTGCAGCAGGATTATCTATTGTAAACCAAACCCAAACCAAATTTGTCATCAAGTCAGTTCCAACTCATAGTGATGGTACAGGACAGAGTAGAACTGCCCCGTAAGGTTTCCTAGGCTGTAAATGTTTATGAGCTACATCTTTCTCCCACAGAGCAGCTGGTGGGTTCGAACCACCAACCATTTGGTTAGCAGCCAAGTGCTTAACCGCCGCACCACTAAGGGCTCCTTATCTATTGTAAAGCTGCTATTTATGTTCTCCGTATCGATTATACGTTCAGAGTAGAATGACACATTCATCTTTTTTTTTTTTTTTTTGCATGCCTGAACACAAAATAGGACCTCAAAAAATAAAAAAGGGGAAAGCAGACTTGTCTATCAATTTAAAGAAAGTATTGAGTTTCTGAATTCTGATCAGTTTTTGTTTTTTGTTAAAAAATACAGGATATTTGTATTATTAGATGTTTATTCTAGCCAGGGAACTCATATCTGGATGTCTTCAGTCTCTTCAAATTCTGATATTAATTTGTTTTAGGTATTCAAAGAACATTAAGAAATGGATTTTTGTGTAATCAAAATGAACTTTTAATTTTGAAACGTCATTTTAAATAAAATCTGGGTCTTTCGAAGGCATTACAAAGCCAGACTCAGGCTGATGGGTGCCACACAGCTGCGAGGCCCAGTTAGGTTTTTCCGTCTGAGTCGTTCCTAGTCTCAGCGCCCTTGCACCAGCTGCAGGGCCTAGGAAGTCACTCATGATCTGAGGACAGTTACAGAGAAAATTAGGTATGAAATTCCTGAACCATCCCTGTATTGTGGGCTAAACCCTCCTGAAGAGCACTCCTGACTAATCTAGAATGTTGAGAAAGAGACATCCTTATCCCTTTGAACTACAGAATTGCCTAGATTGTCATTTGCCTGGGACAGGTCTCTATTATGAGTGAATAATTGTATTTTTCAAAAATGCAGGTTTTATGCTGTCAAGTACTAGTAGTATTTTTCTGGTGGGGGTTGTAATCAGTTTTGAAGCTGGGAAATTCCCCCACTCCCCATATGTTTAGCTGCTGTGGAGCCTAAGGGGGAGCAAGTTTATCAGTGATTTCCATTTTGTATTTTGAGCTTTGACAAGGGTCTCCTTAACCCTGAATAGAGAGCCGACGTGGTAATTGCTTGGCTGTGACAGGTTTCTCGGTTGCAAGCTCGCCATGAAGTGGCTGATGGGAGATTCATTTGACGTGTAGCTGCTCATTTGAATTCTGAACCTTGACTCTTGGGAATTTTCACTGGAATTATTTTCTCAACATCTTATGAAAATTTTCAAACATACAGAAAAGTTAAAGATTTTTAAAATGAACACACATACATTGACACCCAGATTCTACGGTGAACAGTTGACTTTGTCACATATTTATCCATTTGTTGACTCCTGTATCCATCCATTGATCTATCTTATTTTTTGATGCATTTCAGAATTAGTGCGTGTAAACACACTTCCCTCTAACTACGCATACCATTAACTAGAACTCAGTATTATGTACACTTCTTATATATTTTTTTCTTTTGAAGTAAAATTTACATGTAATCAAATGCACAAATCCTCATCATACCATTTGATGAGTTCTGACAAATGGATGTACCTGTTTAATCACAGCTCATATCAAGAGTTAGAACCTTACCATCACTCTTGAAAGTTCCTTCCTGTCCTGCCCCCAAACCCCCCTTGGCTGTCCACAACCACTACACTGGTCTGTGTTTTTCCACCATAGATTATTTTTGCGTGTTTGTAAACTTAGTGTCGATGGAATCATACAACATGTACTCTTTTGTGCCTGGCTTCTTTTGTTCAGCATAACTTGCTGAGATCCATCCATGCTGTTGGGTGTATCAGTGGGTGGTTCCTTTAACTGCTCAGCAGTAGTCCATATTGTGGCTAAGCCTGGTGGCATAGTGGTTAAGTGCTGCAGCTGCTAATCAAAAGGTCAGCAGTTGGGATCCACCAGGCGCTCCTTGGAAACTCTATGAGACAGTTCCACTCTGTCCCATAGGGTTGCTATTAGTCGTAATCAACTCGACGGCAATGGGTTTGGTATTTTTTGGTTGTTGGTGAATACCTGTTTTCCAGCTATCAGAAATAAAGCTGCTGTGAACATTCTATTACAAGTCTTTTTTGTGAGCATGTGTTTTCATCTCTTCTGAGTAAATACTTAGGAATGGGATAGCTGTGTCATAGGGTAGGTGATGTTTTTAATTGTGTAAGAAACTGCCATACCTTTCCCCAGAGTAGCTGTACCATTTAGTACTCCCTCAAGAGTGAGTGAGTCCATTTCCTCCACATCCTTGCCAGCCTTCTGGTGGGTGTGTAGTGGTGTTAATTTGCATTTCTGTAGTGAACAATAATGTCGAACACTTTTTCGTGTACTTATCATCCTTTTGTGTATTTTGTTAAGTATCTATTCAAGCCGTTTGCCCATTTTTATTGAGTTGTCTTCATTTTTGAGTTGTACAAATTCCTTATATAACCTGGAGAGCAGTCCTTTGTCAGATACATACACATACACAAACATAGGTATACATAGGGAGCCCTTGTGGCACGGTGGGTTGAGTTCAGGCTGGTAACCAAAAGGTGGGCAGTTTGAATCCACCAGCTGCTCCTTAGAAACCTGGTGGGGCAGTTCTACCCTGTCCTGTAGGGTCGCCGTGAGTCATAATCGACTCAGTACAACGGGTTTGTTTTGGTTTTACGTGTGTGTGTGTGTTTAATGTTATGTTTTCTGAATACATTTTCCCCCGTGGCTGCCTATTTTCTTTTGATGAGTAGAAGTTTTTAATTTTGGGTAAGTCTAATTTATCCATTTTTTTCTTTCGTGTTTATTGCCGACTGGGTCCTAAGAAATTTTTGCCTACCCCAAGTCATGAAGATACTCTTCTATGCGTAGTTCTAAAAGAGTTATGGTTTTAGCTTTTACGTTTAGGTCTGTGATCCATCTTGACTGATTTTTGTTTCACTGGAATTTAAAATACAAAACAAAAAATTTATATAGCAATTCTTCTTTGATTTGATAGTTTTTAAATATAACTTGGCAGAGTTTGGTTTAAAATAAACTGATGTGGCATGCATATTGATGATCCCAGTGAGTGTCTAACTAGGTGAGGGACAAACCAGCCATCAGTACGGGATAAGCCAGTTCCAGCTGTACCTTCAGGGGAGAAATATAGTCGGTTTATTGGTAACTGAGAGTTTTAAAAAACAGCTACTTAGCCATTTTCAAAAGTGTTTTAGGTTAGGTACTTAAATTTCAGGAGCCCGTGGGTGGTGCAAACAGTTAAAATGCTCTGCTGCTAACTGAAGATTGGTGGTTTGAGTCCCTGCATGGGCTTCCTTGGAAGAAAGGCCTGGCCATCTAATGTAGAAAAAATCAACCACTGAAAACCCTCTAGAGCACAGTTCTACTCTGACACACATGGGGTCTTAGTGAGTCGGAATCTACTCCACGGTAACTGGTTTATTTAAATTTTGAGTTGTAATAGTGAATCTGGAAATAGTTATTTCATATTTGTGTCACCAAAAGCTCTTCAAAGTGATGTAATTAGGAAGATCACTGGAGGGCAGTACCAAGGGTAACCAAACGATGATGAACAAATAGATGACTCCCAATTGGTTTTCTGAAAAGGTCCTTGCTTTGACTGCTAGAGGATTTCTGTATGAGACAAATCAGTGTTTAGAAAAGAGTTCTCAGATTACAGCTTGTCTGAGTCATCTAGTGCTGCTGTAACAGAAATACCACAAGTGGTTGGCTTTAACAAAGAGAAGTTTATTCCCTCACAGTCTGGTAGGCTGGAAGTCTGAATTCAGGGTGCTGGCTCCAGGGAAGGCTTTCTCTTTCTGTCAGCTCTGAAGGAAGGACCTTTTGATGCATCAGTCTTCCCTTGGTCTGGGAGTATCTCAGTACAGGAACCTCAGGTCCAAAGGACAAGCTCTGCTCCCGGGGCTACTTTCTTGGTTGTATGCGAATCCCATATCTCTCTGCTCGCTTCTCTTTCTTTTATATCTCAAAAGAGATTGGCTTAAGACACTACCTGATCTTGTAGACCTCATCAATATAATTGCTGCTAATTCACCTTATTACATCACAGTGATAGGATTTACAACATTTAGGAAAATCACATAAAATGGCAGACAATCATATAAGAGAATCATGACTTAGCCAAGTTGACAGATATTTTGGGGGACACAATTCAGTCCATGACACAACTCTTGAAAGATAAACAATCTAACTTTATTACTTCAAGCTATAAAAGGGAATTTTTAAAATAAAGGAAATCTGAAGTACTTTGAAACAAAAAACATGAAGATATGTGATTCTTTTTTAAAAGTAAGTTTTGGCATATCCTTATATTCGTCACAAAATCTTTTTTTTTAATGTCTTCCAGAACTCAACAGTAAATATGAATTTATTTGAACTCAAGATGCAGGGACATGAGTTAGCCAGAATGTTTTTCTTGGGGCTGCAAATGTGGTCCATATTGAAAATATCTGTTTTCTTACTAACTGGGTAAAACTTTGAATTCCAAGGTGTAGCCAGAAGAAGTTTCAGAAAAATGTTTAGAAAATACAGTTTGAGCTTATATCTGTAGGATGTATTCATGGGCATTGCTTAAGACCAAAAAACAAAACAAGCGTTTTTTTCAGGCCTTCTTTTAGCTTGTGATTGTAGCATGTAGCCGATACTGAATTAGATACATCATCCACTTTTTCTCTTTAGTAAGAAAGAGTTCACAGCAGCCACAACTTTTTGGACTGTATTTGCTTGTTTTGATATTATCAGTAACCTTTCACTCGCTTTACAAAAAAAGGGAGGGGAGGGGAGGGTCAACGAGCCAGACAGTTACAGGCCAGATGGCTAGAGGGAGAAATAATAAATAGGAGAAAATACTTGATTCTAAGCCATCCCTAAATATTGAACCCCCACTGGGTTCCTTGCTGGAGATTTGTTTCTGAGTGCTGCCATCCTTCCTCCTTCGTCTTGGAAAGAACACATTAAATAGAGTACTGATAGCTCCTGATAGCGGGTGACCTTTGTGCTCCTCTCCTGGGGAGCATAAAGCTCTTCACTCAAAAGCTTGCCTGTGGCTAGAGTTAATTTTGATAGGAAACTTTCCTTCACTTCGAAAGGCCGTGTTGTTTTTAGTTACCAGGGAGTCAGTTCCGACTCATGGCGACCCCATGTGTTGCAGAGCAGAGCCACCCCGTAGGGTTTTCATGGCTGTGACCTGTTGGAAGCAGAGCTCCAGGCCTGTCTTCCGATGCCCCTCTGGGTGAGTTTGAACCACCAACCTTTCAGCCTGTAGTGGAGTGCATAACCATTTGTGCCACCCAGCTGCCTCAAAAGGCTGTAAGTTTCATCAAAAAAGGAACTGTCAGACATGTCCACCCTATAACCTTAGCACAGAGTTTGGTAGAGAGGCATTACCTGGAAATGAAAAGGCTGCTTTAGGGCCTTGAAGCTGCATGAAAGGCCCTATCAGAAAGCTTATGTAAACAGTAAGGAGGAGGGTTTTTCTTGCTTACACGGGATTGTTTGTAGTCTAACCTAGAATGTGGAGTTATGTAGGCCAGTCGTCCCTCCCTCCCCTCCATTATTTAAATTCTGATCCACATGCCTAGACAGAATCAGCATTACCCTCCGGCTGCTGACCACCTGTTTCAATTTTGTTAGTGCTGCTTTGTCTTTGATTTTGACAGCTGTCTCTCCAGAAGTCGGGGTGAGTAGTTTGGGAAGAAAGTGGATCCATTTTGAAACTTTTTTTGCAGGCTGTGTTGTTGTTATTGTTAGGTACCAACGAGTCGCTTTTTGACCCATAGCGACCTCAGATGACAAAGTAAAGTGGCTCCTGTAGGATTTTCTAGGCGGTAATCTTAATCTTTACACGAGAGATGAGCCCTGGTGGCACTGTGGTCAGGTGCTCCGCTGTTAACCAAACGATCAGCATTTCAAACCCACCAGCTGTTCCTTGGGAGAAAAGACCTGGTAATCTGCTGCTGCGAAGATTACAGTCTAGGAAACCCTGTGGGGGCAGTTCTACCCTGTTCTGCAAGGTTGCTATGACTCAGAGTTGAATTGACAGCACATAACAACCATCTTTCTGGGAGCAGATCACCAGGTCTTTGTCCTGTGGAGTCTCTGAGAGGGCTCAAACCACCAACCTTTTGGTTGGTAGCTGGGCGCTTAACCATTGCGCAACCAGGCCTCGTTTTGTAGGCTATACTTAATAAAGCAGGAACTCATCTCTAACTTTATACTTGGAAAATAAGTTAAAAGATGTTTTCATATAAGCAGTGATTAAATTGAAGAGACTTTGTGGCCATACACTTAAAATCTTTCAGCACATAACTTCTTTAGCGTAAGCATGCATTCCTGATACTTTAGTTTTCTGGTAACAGGTCCTCTGGTTGAATACAGAGACCAGTGGTACATTAACCAAGATGAAGTTTACCAAATGGTGATCTAAAAAGCTTTTTTAGGTTGTAACACCATGGTTTTGTGAGAATGCTAGACTTCAGTCCTCAGATAGCTATTTTAAAACACAATATTTTTGTGATTATTTCTTTGCCCCAGCGGGGGCCCCCTCTCAGTTTAGCAGTATGTCAGAAATACTTTAAAGACTAGCAGATGTTCGGGTTAATAAAATCCATGTTTATCTTCTTTCAGCGCTGTATGTATTCTTACTGCAATTTCGCAGAGGGGTTTTGAATAAAGGAAAAAAATGTCAGTATTTGGCAGCGCTTGGTAATTTTGAATATTTCTTTAGCATTATAGAAGACAGAGACCATTGAATTTAGACAAACATTTCTTAGTTAAGGGAAGATTAATGGATCTCATCCAGCTGACATATTGGGACTCTGACTACAGACCCTTCTTATATTTCCAGCATCACTTTCTCCCACTTCCCTTTTCTCCTTCTTCTCGTGTTAGTCCCTCTACCTGGGACATTAGACACAAATGTAGTGTATCAGTGAAAGCACTGTTGGGGACTGGAATAAGGATGTCGTACTTGGTTGAAGAGGGGAACTGAGCTTATACAGTGTTCTTGGAGTTTCAGAGCGTGTTATGGATTGACTTCTGTACCCCCAAGAATGTGTGTCATCTTGGCTAGGCCATGATTCCCAGTGTTGTGTGGTTAGCCACCATTTTGTGATCTGATGTGATTATCCTAGGTGTTGTAAATTCTAACCTCTATGATGTTAACAAGGCAGGATTAGAGGCAGTTATATTAATGAAGCAGGACTCAATCTACAGAACTAGGTTGTATGTTGGGTCAATCTCTTGAGATGTAAAAAAGAGAAGTGAGTACAAAGGAGAGGGACCTCATTACCACCAAGCAAGAAGAGCCAGGAGTGGAGCGCGTCCTTTGGACCCAGGTTCCCTGCACTGAGAAGCTCCTAGACCAGGGAAAGATTGATGACAAGGACCTTCATCCAGAGCCAAAGAGAAAGCCTTCCCCTGGAGTTGGTGCCCTGAATTCAGGCTTCTGACCTTCTAAACTGTGAGAGAATAAACTTCTGTTTGTTAAAGCCATCCACTTGTGGTATTTCTGTTACAGCAACACTAGATAACTAAGAGAGTTACCAATGATTGTAATTCATTTTTTAATGGAAGGAATATTGTGACGTTCAAGCATGTTTCAGAGGCTATGACAGCTTAGCAAAAGAAATTATGCATTCACTTTTGCCGGAGACAGATTTTATAACCAAAGCCAACGTGTCCGTGCAGGTTTACGTGTTCTCTTCAGGACTTTGACAATATAGGCTGGCAGACAACGGTACCCTAGAGTTTCTAAGTGACATAAAAAAAATTTAGTAAATGTAGATTATAGTACTGTATATAACTAGAGCAGACACAAACTGAATAAAACTAAGATTGGAATATAATCACTGGTCATATGCACTTTTGCATATATTTATGGAGCTTTCTGCTGTGTGGGTACTTTAAGATTTGTCTCTGAAGTTAGCTTATGGGCAGCTATCTGTAATAGAAAAAAAAAAAACCCATTGCCATCAAGTCAGTTCTAACTCAAAGCAACCCTATAGGACACAGTAGAACTGCCCTATAGGGTTTCCAAGGACTGGCTGGTGAACTTGAACTGCTGACCTTTTGGTTGCCGTTGGGTGGACTTCAATGCATGGCAAGCCCCCGAGTGTTTCAGAATAGACTGTGCTTCGTAGGGTTTTCAATGGCTGACTTTCTTGAAGTCGATCTCAAGGCCTTTCTTCCAGGGCACCTCTGGGTGGACTTGAACCTCTAACTTTTTGGTTAGCAGCCGAATGTGTTAACCGTTTGCACCACTCAGGGACTCCTGTCAAATACTGTAATACAGGAATAAATCATTTGCATGTGATAAAGATGAAAAGGTTAGCTCTGGAAAAGACAGGGGATCCAGATGGGGGTGGGGTGAGGAGAACGAATGGCCTTCAGGACAGGGAGCAGAAAAGACTGGAGAACACAGAAGCATGGATGGGCTTGGTTTTTCCCAGGAAGAGGAATTTTTACTGGGGCATAGTGGTTAGGGAATGGCAGAGGATGAGGCTGGACAGCTGGAGGCCCAAGCATGGAGAACCTTGAGTTTCATGCGAACGACATTAGGAATCCCTTGATGGATTTTTGAGCAGAGATCTGACAAGTTAATGGGAGCAGCAGACAGCATGGAAGGTAGATTAGCATCAAGTCTAGCTGAAGAACAATCTATTCAGAGGCTATTGCCAGTTCTCTGACAACTGAGAGCTGCAAGTGGGACGGGAAGTAAAAATGGAAAGAATGGAACTGGATTTATAGAGTTCTCAGAGACAAAAAGTAGGTGGAAATAGGACTGAGTCAGAAGTGAGTCTGTGAGAAAAAAACAAAAGTGAATCTGTGCTTCCCACTGGGAGAGAAGGTGGGCTTGGGAAGGAAGAGAATGAGTTGGTTTGGAACGAGGCATCTGCATGGAGACCTCTGTGGGCTTTGGGCATTTGAATACGATTCTTCCGAGAGAAGTTGAGACTGGAGATTTGGGGGCCGTTTGAATAAAAGTGAGGATCTTGTCTTTTTTATAGAATTCCTTAAGATTATTTCAGAATTCACGTCAGGTTTTTTCTGATTGAGATCATTTCTTTTAGGAAATTAATAATGCCAAAACTTGTGTGTGATTATTTTGCAATCTGTAACTTGAATTTTACTGGACTTGTCTTAAGTAGATTTGTTTTGTTTGGATTAAGATGCCATGAGTAAATATAATCCACTTACCAGGTTTAGATCAAATATTGAAATATGTAATTTTTATTCCAGAGACTTATTTCACCTTAATTCTCATGTTTAAAAAGGTTCTCTAATGGTAGACATTTTCAGGATGACTTTTCAAATAGCTCAGTTTTCTCTGTTTAAAAGCAATAGTGAAGTTGCTCAATGGGTTGTTTGAAATCAAGAGTCAACCTCTGGTCCTAACCTCATCCTCACATTGTGTTCCAGGCATATCTTTTTCTTGCACATAAAGGAGGCTCTCTTGGCCGGCCACCTCCAGTGCTCCCCAGAGCAGGCCGTGGAACTCAATGCTCTCCTGGCCCAGACCAAATTTGGAGACTACAACCAGAACACTGCCAAGTACAACTATGAGGAGCTGTGTGCCAAGGAGCTCTCCAGCGCCACCTTGAACAGGTGAGGCTGTGGTCAGGGCTAGCGTTTGTAGTCATGGATCTCTCAAGTTTCTAAGAGCTTCCAGAAGGACATGAATCTGTGGTATATACAGATAATTTGTGAGGTCCAGACTAGGCCACTGCCCAGTTTTACCAATTATTTTCCAAAGCTTCTTTAGTCTTTTATTTCAAGAACCTTAGAAACACAGAGCATAATCCACACAAATAAATGGCCTTATGTGAAATGCCGTATAACCAGAATAAAAAAAATCTCTGACCTTTTAAGAATGCCAATCTCCTAAAGTAAATTCTATCGTGTATATTGGTATGCTTTCTTCGTATCAGCAAGAATTAAACCAAGAAGGCTAACATAGGTGTATTAGTTAACTGTTCCTGTATAACACATTACCCAGAATTTAGTGGCTTAAAACAGCAAACATTACCCCTCAGCTCTGTGGGCCATTCTAGCTGGGTCCTCCGGCTCAGGATCTCTCGTGAGGCACAGCTGTGCTGAAGGTCAGCTAAGGGAGGGACCCACTTCCGGGTTTGCTCGTGCGGTTACTGGCACGCCTCATTCCCTTGCTGCATGGACCTCTTTTTGCTTTCTGACATTGGAAGCTGCCTTCCCAGGGAGAATGGTCTAAGCCAGAGTGAGACAGATCACCCGAGATGTCAGTCACAGTCTTTCTTGTAACCTAATCTTAGAAGTGACAGTCTATCACTTCTGCCATATTCTATTCATTAGAAGCCTGTCAATAAGTCTAGCCCACACTCAAGGGAAGGAAATGCACAGGGGCGTGAAATCAGGAGGTGAGGATCATGGAGGACCATATTAGAACCTGTCTACCGCAATAGATAACAAAATGAATCCTGTATGTTCTTCTGTTGCAAACTACCGAGTAAATCCCTTATAATGCTGTATTGGAAACCCTGGTGGCGTAGTGGTTAAGAACTATGGCTGCTAACCAAAAGGTTGGCAGTTCAGATCCACTAGGCGGTCCTTGGAAAATCTGTGGGGCAGTTTTACCCTGTCCTGTAGGGTCACTATGAGTCGGAATCAACTGAACGGCAATGGTAATGCTGTGTTGTAATGAAGCATATAAAGTATACGTAGACGAATATATGAGAAGTTGCAACATATAAATTTGCATTATGTGTATTTTTAGATATTTTCCATAATTCCACCCATTCATTCTCATCCAGTTTCTTCTACTAAATATTTAATAGTTGAGATCTTAAGCGGCATCTTAGGATTATTTTACAGTAAGTTTGCTAAATAACATGCAGTTCTGAGTTTTTGTGACTCATAGGTGACAGTATCAGTATAATTTGCTGGTAAACTATGCATCATTTTCCTAAAACCACGTAGATTTTTCTCAAACAACTTCTCAAGCTAATCTCTGTGTAATTCACCGCCCTTTGGTGTCCCATAGCATTATCGCGAAGCATAAGGAGTTGGAGGGGACCAGCCAGGCTTCCGCCGAATACCAGGTTTTGCAGATTGTGTCGGCCATGGAGAACTACGGCGTAGAATGGCATTCTGTGCGTAACAGCGAGGGGCAGAGACTCCTCATTGGTGTCGGACCTGAAGGAATCTCCATCTGCACAGACGACTTCAGCCCAATTAACAGGTAACCAAGCCTTCCTTTTTTTTTTTAAATTTTTTTAGTCCTATCATGTATATAATTTTATAGCTTTGATCATGAAAATAGAAAGTGGAGAGGAATTTACTAGACAGTCATCCCTTAGTACAACCAGAATGCTCCTTAGAAACAAGGATGGCGAGACTTCGTCTCACATACTTTGGACATGCTATCAGGAGAGATCAGTCCCTGGAGAAGGACTTCATGCTTGGTAAAGTGAAGTGTCAGCCAAAAAGAGGAAGACCCTCAATGAGATGGATTGACACACTGGCTGCAACAATGGGCTTAGGCATAGCAACGATTGTGAGGATGGAGTAGGACCAGGCAGTGTTTCGTTCTGTTGTGCATAGGGTCGCTATGAGTCAGAACAAGTTCAATGGCACCTAACAACAACATCCGTTAGGAAGAAAATGCTTTACTTTTTGTGAATTAATTTTTTCAGGCCTTGACAACCATTTAATTATTTTAAGAAATGCTAACTCAGAGTGACTGATAGGACAGTTAATAATTTTCAAATAATCCCAAGAGTATGGCCCCCGGACACTCTTTTAACTGAGCATTGAAGTCACTCCTGAAGTTCACCCTTCGGCCAAAGATTAGACAGGTTTATAGGGCCAACAATAGCATCCGTGAGGGACATGCTTCATACTTCAATCATGTATACAAGACGAATGGGCACACCAGCCCAAGAGCAAAGATAGGAAGGGACAGGAAAACTGGAGGAATGGAAACAGGGAACCCAGAGTGGAGAAGGGGAGAGTGTTGACACATCATGGGGGTGGCAACCAGTGTCACAAAACAATTTGTGTATTGAATTTTTAATGAGAAACTAATTTGCTCTGTAAACTTTCACCTAAATCACAATAAAAATATATATGTTGTTGGTATGTGCTATCGAGTTGATTCTAATTCATAGCATCCCTTAGAGCAGAGTAGAACTGACCCATAGGGTTTTCAAGGAATGGCTGTCAACCTTTTGGTTAGCAGCTGTAGCTCTTAACCACTGTGCCACCAGAGATGCCCCTCCCCCCCAAAAAAGTTTATATATATATATATAGCTATAAAATAATTTTCAAATAGGTCGTTTGCTGCCATGGAAACCTCATTTTCACCCACATACTTGCACATGCATGCAAAACTTCATCTAACACATCTGTCTATACGCAACCATTTTCAGCATGTCTTTATACTCTAAGGAGTCCTTGGGTGGTGCCAACAGTTCAGGCCCTCAACTGTTAAGTGAAAGAATGATGGTTTGAGTCCATCCAGAGGCACCTTGGTAGAAAGGCCTGGCAATCTACTTCCAAAATATCAGCCACTGAAAACCCCACAGTGCGTGGTTCTACTCTTGACACATGTAGGGTTGCCGTGAGTCAGGGTCGACTCAACAGCAGCTGGTAGCGGTTATCACCTAAGGAGCAAAGTAGTCATGTGGTGTTCCCAGACCAAGTGTCTGATTTTACTGTTGGGTCACGAGCAAATGAGGAACCTGAAATGGCACCCCAGCTCTCATAAATACCTCCTTCTCCTTCTCTTCCCGCCTTTCAGGATCGCATACCCTGTGGTGCAGATGGCCACCCAGTCAGGAAAGAACGTGTACTTGACAGTCACCAAGGAGTCGGGGAACAGTATCGTGCTTTTGTTTAAAATGATCAGCACCAGGGCAGCCAGTGGGCTCTACCGAGCTGTCACCGAAACGCATGCCTTCTACAGGTACGTGCCCCTGGTGACTTTCTGCCCTCAGCACTGACCGGCAGCTCTAAGATTTCTAGGTGACAGCACAGTTCGTATCTTCTCTTGTATCCTTATGCCCACGAGTCTTCCACAGAATTTAAGAACTCAGCTGCTTTTGGACATTTGGTTCAGCGATAGGGTCCTTACTTTCCACAGAAAACACCCGTGTGTGAGCTGCACAGAGGGTTTCCGTGCTCATCTCCCACCTTACTTCCTCACCCCACCACTTCTCCTGAGATAACCGGGTGGTTGGGCCTGTTCCGCTGCCGCCTTTTGGTGTTTCCCAACAGGATGACATCAGACATTGCTGTTCTCTGAGAGCTACCATCCTGAGTCCTAACTGTATAGTCAGGGTTTTCAGTAACAATATCGATCCCCTTGTTTTAGGCAGGAGCCCTTTGAAGTAGAGTTGTGATTGTCTCAAATATTTGGAAAATGAAAGCTAAAAATTTAATTGGTAGGCAGTCTTAAGCATTTTTTATCTTAAAATAGACACAAATTGTGGAGCAGAATGGGAAACTTGTAGGAATTTTTAAGATAAAAGACTAGACTTCAAGGAAAAATTTCCTTCAGGCTATAACTGATATCCCTGGAGGGGAAGGTACCCTTTCACTTTTGCTTTATTGGAGGTACTTTGGAAACACTTGCGAACAATTGAGGTAGAATTACTGAAATTTTTAACACGTATAAAACTGGAAGGACTTCCTTTCATGCGTGCAGACAAGAATATCAAATGTCTGCTGACGTGAATCTTCTCTTTTACTACCGTGTTTTAAAGTCTAATTAGGGAATCGCCTGGGCTTTTCCGCACTGAGGCAGATGTCTGCCCTCCCCCCACAGGTGCGACACGGTGACCAGTGCTGTCATGATGCAGTACAGCCGAGACCTCAAGGGCCACCTGGCATCATTGTTTCTGAATGAAAATATTAACCTCGGCAAGAAGTATGTCTTTGATATCAAAAGAACATCCAAGGAGGTCTATGACCATGCCCGGAGGGCTCTTTATAATGCTGGCGTTGTGGACCTGGTTTCGAGGAGCGACCACAGCCCCCCAAGCTCCCCGCTGAAGTCCTCAGAAAGCAGCATGAACTGCAGCAGCTGCGAGGGCCTCAGCTGCCAGCACACCCGCGCGCTGCAGGAGAAGTTGCGCAAGCTGAAGGAGGCCATGCTGTGCATGGTGTGCTGCGGGAAGGAGATCAACTCCACCTTCTGCCCCTGCGGCCACACCGTGTGCTGTGAGAGCTGTGCTGCCCAGCTACAGGTGAGTGGGTAGACGGGCTGGCTCTTCCACCAGTGAGCAACCTCCGTCCTCACCTGGAAGGGTTCTTTATATCCGATGACTTCAGAGGCGTTCCTTGGAAATAGTTTGGATTAGCATACTAGTTTCAATAGTGGAATTGACCTGGAATCAGACTTATTTCAAGATCTGGAAAATCTTACTGTACAGATGAGGAAACGAGGTAATGCATCTAGTTAGCAGCTGGACCAAGGACCGGAACCCAGGCCTCTTGAGGCCTGGTCCAGGGTGTCCTCTCCCATTTCATGTCGCATCCCACGTCCTGACACTTTGGAGGATGGGCTTTATTATTTACTTAAAATATTTGAGAAAGAATACTTCCATTTAGGGGCTGTAGTCAAGGCTCAGTTATCCACAGGTAGGTTGTTTCCTATGTGATTGTTTGTGACTGATTTCCTTTTATTACTGCACATGCCTCTAGGTGCCTCTTGGATTGGCAAGTCAAGCTATTTAATGTTAATCTACATACAAAAAAAATAAGTAAAAGCAACTCATCTATAATAGTTTTTCCTTTCTTGTAGCTTATATTTCCTTTTACAATAATTTTTTCAGTTTGTCTTCATTTCTCAGAAGTGTTTGCTAAATGTCACTATGGTTTTATGTAAAACCAGCCCTAAATAATATCTAATCCTTTAAAAAAAAAAAAAAAACTGTTGCCGTCAAGTCGATTTCGATTCATAGCACCCCCTTAGGCCAGAGTAAAACTGGGTTTCCAAGGAGCACCTGGTGGATTTGAACTGCCAGTCTTCTTGTTAGCAGCCGAGCTCATAACCACTGTGCCATCAGGCCTAAATTCAGAACTAGTTTTTGGGCTCTACAATGGGCCAACAGGATGCCCATGTCATTTCTAAGAGTAAATTATTTTGCTCCGATGAGTTTTTTCCTCAGGAGCAGTCATGGATTTGTCCTTCTATGCTCACATATACTTATCCTTGTGACTAAGGCTGCCCTTATGGCCAACAAGGGGCACGTGATCGCACAAAGCCAGCCAGGAATGTGGGCCTGTTACCTGTGACCAGGAACAGAGCCATGCTCACTGGCCATGCTCAGGCCGATAACATTCATTTGAGCCAAGAACACACAGTCTCTGGAAGGGTTTCTTGTATTACTGACCAAGGTGTGTTACATCTGCTTATGTAAGGACCACAGCCTGCAAAGAAAGATGTCTCTAGTAATTGCTTCACTCACTATGCCTTGGTTAGAGATTGACTAAAATCCTAACTAATTTTCTTCAGTTTGTACTTTTTGCTGTTTATAATATTGTCAATCCCTTGTAAAGTATAAATGTTCAAATCTGTTAGAAAGCAAAGATCTCTGTAGTTACAGGCTAGAATTAATTACGAGCAATGCTTATTTAGAAAGCCTAATATGATATGGACCAAAGGTGAACACTGAGGACCCAGATCCATAAACATATCCTAACAGGTGTTGTGGCCTCTCTTTTTCAGTCCTGTCCGGTCTGCAGATCGCATGTAGAACATGTTCAGCACGTCTACCTTCCAACCCACCCTAGTCTTCTCAATCTAACTGTAATCTAATCTGTTGTGCGTTTATCTGACTTACCATGTTGCCATGAACTACACTATTATGAACTATAAAAATAATCGATTGTGGAGAAGAGAATTACTCCAACACCCATTTGCCATGTGAAGTTTAAAAAAGAATACAGCTACTCCTTGCTGCAAAAACACATCCATGCGTAGAAGCAACAACTCCAGTCATGGTGGCCAGGAAGAGCTCTGGGACACAGACACATTCCTAGGACTTTTTTTTTTCTGTAATGATGAGGTGAACGAATAGATAAAATCATCTCTGATGTCAATTAAGTGGTAGTAGAGCCAAAAAGTGAGTACCTTTTAAGAAGCTATGTTGTAAATCCGCTTAATGTACCCCAAGGTAAGTTTCCTACCTGCAGCAAATTTTGTAAGAATTAGTTTTAAGAATTTACTGGGTTCTTTTTGTATGGTCATGGAGCTCTGAATGTTTTTAATAGGAACATTTTTCTTAAAAGAAACAGTCATTGTTTTAATGTTACTTCTGTTTTAATAACTTTGTTCAAGAATGATTGGAAGGTACACAGATTTAAAAACAAATTCGGTGACTTTTACAAAGCTGACAACAGAGTTGTTAGGTTTCAATCAGTCTGGCTAGTAGAAGACAACGTGAGTGGCTTCCTATGCCTTTCTCCTCCCTCTGTCCCCCGACCAACCTTTCAATTATAAAATGCTACCAATTTGGTATGGAGATTTCTGTGGAATAGTCAAACACTCCTTGGAACTCCTTGATTTGGTGGAATAGCTTACTTTAAGATTGAAATGGGAGAACGTTTTCCTTGGGAAGGGAAACCATTGCTCACTTGGAGATGGAGCTTCCTGGTGTACAAACGATGGTAGTTCATTTCTCCCGAGCACTCTACTCCAGCCTCATCCATCGGTGTCGCTTTAGCTTGAACTCTCAAGCCTTTTATAGCCTTATCTTAAGTATCCTAGACATTGTATACTTTTTTTTTTTTTTTGGTTAAATGCTTAATATTAACTTTTGGTTATCCTGTCTGTGTGTTTTGGAAGGGTTTCAGTTCTTTTTCTTTCTGTATTCTTACATGTTTTCTACTCCCACTTGGGCATTTTGGACGCTGGTCAGCTAATAGGTTTTCTGGGATGTAGGGAAACCTAGATGACCTTATCGGGTGCAATACTAGCTAAGTTAAAGCTAGAAACCTACACTGTCACTTTACTGAGATTTCTGAGTATACTTTTCATATTGCCTTAAAGTAGCAGTAATGTGTTTATGCATTTGTTTCTTTGCACAGACATTTTGTCAAATATTAAAACTCTACTTTTTTATGGCACATATTAGCATATAAGCCTTTATTCCAAGAGGTATTTATTTTTTCACTTGTAAAAAAAATAATGTTTCCACATAAAGAACTCTGTTATATCCTAGAGAACCTCTGTCTTTTATATTCAGGATAATAAAGACTTTAAAGCAAATGTGGTGTTTGTATTGTTACAGTTATTGTTACCTAAGCCAGTATTATTCATGGCTGGTATCTAATTTGGTCCAACACATAAGATTTTAAATGTTTAGGGAATTTGGGTCTAATCGAGTAGAACATTTTACCCAGTTATCACTCGCCTATGTTTTTTTGGTTGTAAGATTGGAATGTAAGTGAAAATGGGGTAACATACATGAGCAGATGAAAAGTAAAAATTGGGAAAAGTACAGGAGGGTATTGGAGAAGAAAGGGAATAATGAAGCTGGAAGTCAAAAACTTGAAACCTAGCCAGAGCTGCTAGTATATTTCCTATTTAGGGCAGGTTAGTGCCAGTCTAGGTCCTGGTAGTTAAAGTTTCCGGTTACAGACTAGAGGATTGTGTTCTTAGAGGGTAGCTAGGCTGCTGCTGCTAGGACCTCACTGCTGTAAGCATGCCAATGTTTGCTAATTTGTGTCACCGAGGAAATGCTTTGTGGTGTAGAGAATACTACACATAATATATGTAACTGACCATTATCTGTAGCAGTTGAAGGAAGTAGATAAGTTTTTAGGAAAGAATTGAGGGAGAGGGAGAGAGTTTATTTTTTACTGTACCCATTAAGTAAAATCTCAGTCAGTTTTCTACCAATTTTTAGGAATTAATTCATCTGTTCATTCACATTTATTGAGCACTTACTAAGTAATTACTGAGCACTGGGAATGTAACAGTGATCAAGCCATGAATGATTCAGAATGTCTATGTTATATATTTGGCTTATAACATATATTCTTGTTTCTCTGGAGAAAAGTTAACTAATATTCAAAGATCACAGAATATTAACACTGGAGGGGGGTCCTTAGACATGGTAGTCTCAAATTGCTAGCTAGATGGATGGATGGGTGAGTGGAGGATGGGTTGATGTAGGCCAGGCCAACAGATGGATAAAATAACATGGTTCACCTGACTATACGATGGATTCTCTAAGCTCAGTAACTAACATGAAAATTAAACAAACAAACACTGTATACACAGGGTGATGTGTGCTGTAATAGAACTATTAAGAATATATATCTATATATACACATACAATCACATGCATATATTAGATCTATAATATAAATATATTAGAACTATAAGGAGACACAGAACATAGTGATTAGTTCTGCCTATGGGCCAAACGTAAAAGGTGCTTCACAAAGGACTTTTGAGCTGGGCCTTAACCAGGTTGACAAAGTATGGCACATGCCAGGGTTAGAAAGTAGTTTGTGGCAGGACCAACCCTGGCATGTCAGTGAAATGGTAAGACATCAGGCTCAAAAGGAACATGGTTAGAGTCATAATGGTGGGAGTCCCTGAATTCCAGATTTGGACTTGGTCTTCCACTGCCTTTGGAACAAGAAACTGTTTTGGGACAGGAGAATGGCAATCAGATTCAGCTCTCAGACAACTTGTGCAAGGAAAGGATATGATATACAAGAGCTAGAGGAGAATGGAGGCAGGGAACTCAATTACAAAGTTTTTAATCATCTGTCTTTGTAAAAAGAATGTGACAGAATCAAAAGACCAGAAGTACGGTAAGTAGTTAGTGAGACAGATTTTTTTCTGGCTTTGAATAGATAGTCTTCAACAGGTTGGACAGAGTTCCTGGGTAGTGCAAAGGATCAATGTGCTTGGCTGCTAACAGAAAGGTTGGAAGTTCAACTCCCCCCAGAGGCACCTCAGAAGAAAAGCCTGGTGATCTGCTTCCAAAAAGCCAGCCACTGAAAACCCTATGGATTGCAGTTCTACTCTGGCATACATGGGGTCACCATGCAAGTGGGATGGAAATTGAATTTTATTTTGGACATGATGCATTTGAGACACTTATTAACAGGTAAAGCTGTAAATAGTTGAAAACTTAGATGGAACTTCCAGAGGATGATAAAGAGAAGCACTTGGTAGCCATTAATTGGTATCTGAAGACATGGAGGAGAAGTATTAAAGGGGGAAGGACAATAAAGCTGAATATAGATTGAACAGCATAAAAAGTTCTTTGAGAAAGAACAGATAGATGGAAGGGTAAGAGATTGAAAGCCAATCCAGGAGACAATTTCAAAGAGGTAGGTCAGCTACATCACAAACTGACAAGGTCTAAGATTTGGGTACCAAGAAAAAGCCATGAAATGGGGCCATATTAGGAGGTTCCAGGTCCCAAGGAAGAGTGGTTACGTTTTCAGAAGTGACAAAGTCTAGAAGGGAGCCAGACTGCTGTGAGCTGAGTATGAACATGGTGCAAGGAGGTGGAGCAATAAATGAGGGTCGAAATGCATTTGGTGGTAAGGAAGAGTAATGTGGTGGTGAGGATGGTACCACAGGAGGAGACAGGGTCAAGAGCAGGATTTTGGTTTTATATTTTAAATGGGAAAACATGGGTGGGCATAGAAAAGACAGCCAGTGGAGAGGGTGAGTCAAAAGGTACAACAAAGGAATAATTGGCAAGACTGAAACTTTGAAACTCTGGAGAGCCTGAAGTCTCAAGAAGCTGTTCTGCCAAAGATATAATTCCAAGACTTGAACCAAAGCATTCTTTCATATTTTTAGAGGGTTACAAAAATTAGTGGTGAAGCTAGGAATGTTTTTCCCCACCCTAGTCCATTACAATATGTATGCTCTGTATTTATCCTGTCACGAGAGGAGTTCAGATGCAATGCTAGTGTATTCTGAGGGTTGTCCCCTTAACTCTACCACTGAACACTGAGGGCCAGAAGCACCACAGGAGACTACACTTGGGTAAAGCATGAACTCTTCCAAGAAGAACTTGAGAAAGCAGGACCCTGTAGAACAGAGGTTTGGGCAAACTTCTAAATGCTAGCATAGGAAAAAGTACATGCATGAATCGCTGTAAATATGCCTGAAGAAAGAGGTATGCGAAGGATACCTGGGTATTTAGAGAGCTCAGAACAAACTAGGCAGGCTAAAGCTTTTATTATAGTTTTCTCAAGCAACAGAAAAAGAAGGCTAAATGGAGTTTGGGCACTATCAAAATTTAATATCAAATGCAGCCATATTTACTTTTCCTATTGCTACTCATATTTGATGCCTTCTCACAGAAATCCTAAAACAATTCCAAATTATCCATATTTGCAAAATCTCCTTGAGCCGGGTTTGTAAAAAACTGCAAGACACTAAAGAGGTAGCCTTATTCCTTTTAAAAATAAAACTATGTCAGGACCATGTGAATTAAATTACACAGCTTCAACACACCTGCCAGTTGCTTAAAAAAAAGGCATGTCAAGCACTGGCTAAACACCTGTTGTTCATAAAACTTGTGCTAGTGCTAAGGGAAGAAAAAAAAAAGTGCAAGCCCTTCCATCAAGGAGCCATTTCTTCTATTGAGAAGGAAATACCTACGCACAATTAGTGAGAAAAAAAAAAAAAAAGACGATAGCTCTAAAACCATATTATATATGTATTCCTGTAATTTTACATCATAGACACTTCATAAATATTTAGAGAGTGTGAAGGAAGGAGATCGTGATTGGGTGAACTGAGAAAGGCTTTTTGATGTAGCTAAGTCTTCCTTTGTCTGAAGCAAGGGCAGAAGTTACAGTGGTGAGAAGGAAAGCAGGGCACGAGAATGTGGAAGAGCCCATGGGAGAGAAGCAGAGGGTACGACAGAGAAGACAGGAAGAAAGTGGAGCCAGTCCGTAGAGAGACTTGGCTGCTGGAGTAGAGTTTGATTTGATGAGTATGTAAAAGCCACAGTAAGATCTTTATTCATTTGATTCATTCATCGTTTACTCATTAACTTAGGCATAGACTTATTAATTCAGCAAATATTTATTAAACACCTATTATATGTCTAATGGGGGCAGTGGTGGTTCAGCGGCAGAATTCTCACCTTTCATTCAGGAGACCTAGGTTCAATTCCCAGCCAGTGCACCTCAAGTGCAGCCACCACTTGTCTGTCAGTGGAAGTTTGCGTGTTGCTATGATGCTGGGCACATTTCTGCAGAGCTTCCGTACTAACGAGGACCAGGAAGAAAGGTCTGGTGATCTACTTCTGAAAACCAACCAGTGAAAACCCTCTGGATCACAATGGTCTGATCAATCATGAACATGGCGCAGGACCAGGCAGTGTTTCATTCCACTGTACGTAGGGTCACCCTGAGTTGGGGGCAACTCCATGGCAGTTAACAACATATATCAGGTTCTCTGTTAGGGTTAGAGCAGTGGTTCTCAACAGGAGCAATTTTGCCTCTCTGAGGATATTTGGCAGTATCTGGAGACGTTTTTGGTTGTCACAAGCTTCGAGTAGGGTGCTACTGATACCTGGCTGGTGGAAGCCAGGGATGTTGCTAAACGTCCTATACTACACAGGACAGTCCCCACAACAAATAATTTTCCTGCCTCAAATGTAAACATTGCTATTTTTGAGGAAACCTGGACTAGAGGATAAAGATGTTTGAGATGAAGTCCTTGCCCTCCGTGGACTACCAGGGGGAGCTGAGACTGTGAACTAATCATTGCAGTCTAAGAGGTTCCACAGTAGAGGCAGGTACTGGGGATTATGGGAAAGCAGAAGATGCCAACGACCTCACTTGGGGTTGGAAAGATTTCTGGAAGAAAGGCATGTTGGAGATGAGTCTTGAAGGATGATTAGGAGCTTGCTAGATGGGAAAGGCGGGTGGAAGGAGCATGTTCAAAAACACAGCATATTTGAGACTCAGTGGGCAGGTTGGCAAAACTGGAATATATGGTAGGTTGGGTGAAGGGGTTGGGGGTGGAATGGTGGGAGATGAGAGTGGGAAGTTAGGTTGGGACCACATAGAGGAGGATGCTGTATGCCTTCCCAACCCCCACCCTCAGCCCCACTTGGCAACAAGGTCAATGTCCAAAAAGGTCATGAAAGGGAGCAAGAAGTAGCCAGGTCCCACAATCCTGCTCACAGCTCTCTTGTCCGTAGATTTTACTGCCTTGTCTGAGCTCTGGTAAGCCTGTGTCCTCTGCATTTTCAGTAAAGAGCAAAATAAAACCCTTGCTGATAATTTGCCCTAGAGATGAAACCTGTCAGATCATCATTCCAAATTTAAAAACTAATCTCAGTATTCCTTCAGATGAAGAAAATGGTAAGGTAAAAATATAGCACAGCTCACTGTAACATCTTAACCATTTTCCCCCTAAATGGTTGGAGCATTCTGCTTTTCCCTGCTCTTCCCATCAGTGTTTCCGTTATTAAAGCTGTCTATTTCAGTTCCAAATCCTGTGAGGATTGCCCCATGAATTTAACATGACCGAGAAAACTTGCTGCAGGGTAAAACTTGGCTGCAAATTATCTGGGACTAGGCTTTTAATAAAGAGACCACAGATGATTCATCGCCTTTTTGTAGTTTGAAATGTAGACATACCTTTCTCCTTCACTCTCGATTTCATGATTATTCATAATGGAAACAGGCCGGCTTTCTAAAAGCACTACATGCAACAATTGTCCTTTTAACTCAAAACCAAAGGCTGATGTTGCTGCTGGCCAGGAAGGTGAACATGAGAGAGAGAGGATGGGGGAGAGAGAGGGGCAGAGCCACCATTTCTATGCTTCTCAAAAAGGCTGTCCCTACATGCGAGCTCTGAAGCTCATAGGTGGTGGGAGCTTACGGCCCCCCTAGAGTCAGGCACCGCCTTCTGAAACTTGACTCCCAAGTCATCTGTTCAAGCCCTACTGCCCCTACAAAGGTGTAACCATGACTGTTCTTTGATTATCATGTAAAAAAAAAAAAATAGTTGCAGTCAATTACAATTCATGGTGACCCCACATGTGTTAGAGTAGAACTGTGCCCCATAGTGCAAAATCAGTGGCTGATTTTTCAGAAGTAGATAACCAGGACTTTCTTCTGAGGCACCTCTGTATGGACTAATACCGCTGATCTTTCAGATAGCAGCCTAGTTAACCATTTACATCACCAAGGGGGTCTTTAGTTAGAAAGCTTTACCAAAAGCAAGTGTAACTTAACACGAATGAACTAATTCAGCTGGAAAAGGAAACCATTAAAGCAGCGTTGTAACTCTTTCTCGGTGCCCTCTCTCTGCTCTCCCTTTCTCTGCAGGGAAAAGTATAAAGAAGACCCCTGTGCTCCTATCTGTAGGAGCCATGAGCTCCCCTCTCCAGCCTATGTAGTAATTGATTCTAGAAACATTGTCCCTCTTCATATCAACTCTGTGTTTGAAAGCTCTTTTTCTCCTTCAGAAGAAGCCACGCTTCACCCCCTCCTCTCAGGTATTTAACCTAAATTTGCACATGTTGTTGTTGTTAGGTGCCATCAAGGTGGCTCTGACTCATAGCGACCCTATGCACAACAGAACAAAACACTGCCACTCTGCGCCATCCTTAAAATTGTTGCTATGCTTGAACCCATTGTCGTAGCCACTGTGTCAGTCCACCTCGTTGAGGGTCTTCCTCTTTTCCTCTGACCCTGTACTCTGCCAAGCATGATGTCCTTCTCCAGGGACTGATCCCTCCTGACAACATGTCTAAAGTATGTAAGATGCAGTCTCGCCATCCTTGCTTCTAAGGAGCAATCTAGTTGTACTTCTTCCAAGACAGATTTGTTTCTTCTTTTGATAGTCCATGATATATTCAATATTCTTCTCCAGCACCACAATTCAAAGGCACCAATTCTTCTTCAGGCTTCCTTATTCATTGTCCAGCTTTCGCACACATGAGGTGATTGAAAAGGTTATGGCTTGGGTTCCCAACCCAGACTCAGTGGCTTGGGTTAAAAAAAAAAAAAGGTGCACCTTAATCCTCACGGTAACATCCTCTCTTTTCAACACTTACAAGAGGTCTTTTGCAGCCGATTTGCCCAATGCAATGTGTCTTTTGATTTCTTCACTGTTGCTTCCATGAGCGTTGATTGTGGATCGAAGTAAAATGAAATCCTTGACAACCTCAATCTCCTCTCCATTTATCATGATGTTGCCTATGATCCAGTCGTAAAGATTTTTGTTTTCTTAATGTTATGGTGTAATCCATACTGAAGGCTGTGGGCTTTGATCTTCATCAGTAAGTGCTTCAAGTCCTCTTCACTTTCAGCAAGCAAGGTTTGTCATCTGCATAACGCGGTTTGTTAATGAGTCTTCCTCCAGTCCTGATGCCCCGTTCTTCTTCATATAGTCCAGCTTCTAGGATTATTTGCTCAGCATACAAACTGAATAGGTATGGTGAAAGGATACAATCCTGACACACACCTTTCCTGACTTTAAACCATGCAGTATCCCCTTGTACTGTTCAAACGACTGCCTCTTGATCCATGTACAGATCCCTCATGAGCGCAATTAAGTGTTCTGGAATTCCCATTCTCCGCCATGTTATCCATAATTTGGTATGATCCTCACAGTCGAATGCCTTAGCATAGTCAATAAAACACAGGTAAACATCCTTCTGGTATTCTCTGCTTTCAGCCGGGATCCATCTAACATCAGCAATGATATCCCTGGTTCCACATCCTCTTCTGAATTCGGCTTGAATTTCTGGCAGCTCCTGGTTGATATACTGCTACAGCCACTTCTGGATAATCTTCAGCAAAATTTTGCTTGTATTGTGATATTAATGATATAATTCAATAATTTCCACATTTGGTTGGATCACCTTTCTTGGGAATAGGGATAAATATGGATCTCTTCCAGTCAGTTGACCAGGAAGCCGTCTTCCATATTTCTTGGCATAGATGAGTGAGCACTTCCAGAGCTGCATCCATTTGTTGAAACATCTCAATTGGTATTCCATCAATTCATGGAACATTGTTTTTTGCCAATGCCTTCAGTGCAGCTTGGACATCTTCCTTCAGTACCATTGGTTCCTGATCACATATTACCTCCTGAAATGGTTGAATGTCCACCAATTCTTTTTGGTACAGTGACTCTGCATATTCTTTCCATCTTCTTTTGATACCTCCTGTGTCATTTAATATTTTCCTCATAGAATCCTTCAGTATTGCAACTCGAGGCTTGAATTTTTTCTTCAGTACTTTGAGTTTGAGAAATGCTGAGTGTGTTCTTCCCTTTTGGTGTTCTAAAATTTGCATATGCTACTTAAGAAGGTTGTAATAGGGTCCCTTAGCAAAGGCATTAATAAAGGTTTATGAATGAGTCATTGGTGGCTCAGTGGTAGAACTTTGACCTTCCATGCAGGAGACCCCGGTTGAATTCCTGTCCAATGCATTTTATGCAAAGCCACCACCTGTCTGACAGTGGAAGCTTAGAGTATTGCTATGTGCCAAACAGGTTTCAGCAGTTTCCAGACTAAGATGGACTAGGAAGAAAGTCCTGGCAATCTACTTCTGAAAACCAGCCAAGAAAAAACCTATGGATCACAATGATCTTACCCCAGACAATCACGGGGATGGCACAGGGCAGCATTTAGTTTCGTTGTACATGGGGTTGCCATGAATCAAGGCCAACTCAACAACAATAAACAAGAGATGCTAGGCATAGTTCTAAAGGCTTTGTTGTTAGTTGCCATCATACTCATGGTAACCCCACGTGTATCAGAGTACAACTGTGCTTCATAGGGTTTTCAAGGCTGTGATCTTTCAGAAGCAGATCACCAGACCTGTCTTCCAAGGTGCCTCTGGTGGGTCTGAACCACTAGCCTTTCAGCTAGTAGTCCAGTGCTTAACCGTTTGTACCACCCAGGACTCCATTTCCTTTTGTTCTCACAATATGCCAATGAGGTAGGTACTCTTATCAGCTTCATCGTATAGAGGAGAGTCCACGGTACAGAGAGATAAAGTGACTTGCTCAAGGTCCCAGGGCTAGGAAGATGGAGAGCCCGGGGTCAACACAGGCCTGTGGAGCTCTTAACCCCTCTACAGGGCTGCTTCCAAATGGCTACCTGCGTTGGGAGGTGGAAAATGTTTCCCTCACTGCAGAACATCTGAAGGGAAGTTACCGCAGGTCACCTGTTTCATTTGTTTTTGTTTTATTTTTTAAGGAAAGTGACTGACAGCCTAACCAAGCCACATCTCCTCCACCTGTGTCCCTGAATTTGGGGGTACAGCCTTAGTTTTCAAAAACCCTCACTATTTATGGCTCTTCCTCTTCCCCTTACAATTCTACCCCACGAAGCAATTTTACACTATTTTTTAATCTATCCTGGGGTTCTTTAAATTTTATTTTAACACACTTTATTTTTTAGAGCAGTTTTTGGTTTACAGAAAAATTGAGCAGAAAGTTCCCCTGTATCCATATACCCCCTACCCTGCTCACTGTTTCTCCTATTATTAACACCTTGCATTCATGTGTTACATTTGCTCCCATTGATGAACCAGTACTGATACATTATTATTACCTATAGCCCATAGTTTCCATTAAGGGGTCCCTCTTCAAGGTGTGCCGTTCTACGGGTTTTGACAAGTGCACAATGTTGCGTGGCCAGCATTACGGTATCATGGAGAATAGTTTGACTGCATAAAAATGCCCTGTGCTCCACCCATTTTCCCTCCTCTTCTTCTCCCTCCCGGTGGCAGCCACCAATCTTTTTAATATCTCTAGAGTTTTGCCTTTTCCAGAATGTCACATAGTGGGAATCATCCAGTATGTAGCATTTTCACACTGGCTTCTTTCACTAAACAATACGAATTTAAGGTTCCTTCATGTCTTTTTGTAGCTTGATAGTTCATTTCTTTTTACTGATGAATACTACTTCATTGCTTGGATATACCACAGTTTCTTTATCCATTCACCTATTGAAGGAAATCTTGGTTGATTCCAATTTGGGGCAATTATGAGTAAAACTGCTATAAACATTCATGGCCAGGTTTATGTGAGGGACCATGTGTTTTTTTAGAGGAAAAAACAGAACTTAAACAGGGAGGAGGCATACAGGTAGCGCCAAACAGGATTACTCTTCTGACATTTCCAGGGCTTTGGTTTTGATGGGCTGAAAGGACTACAGGAAATAACTGAAGGACTTAAGTCTTGGCAAGTCTCTGAGCTTTCGAAGTATCAGTGTTAATCCTCATTTCTTTGCCCTTCTGCCTTACCTGGCTTCAAATTTCTACCACTAATCCCTGGGAGAGAACAAGAGCCATGGGCTGGTTCCAGCTCACAGCAACCCTATGTACAACAGAACGAAACACTGCCCGGTCCTGTACCATCCTCACAACTGTTGTTAAGCTTGAGCCCAGTGTTGCAGCCACTGTGTCAATCCATCTTGTTGAGAGTCTTCCTCTTCTTCACTGACCCTCTACTTTACCAAGCATGATGTCCTTCTCCAGGGATTGGTCCCTCCTGATAACATGTCTGAACTACGTGAAACAATGTCTTGCCACGCTTGCTTCTAATGTGCATTCTGGCTGTACTTCTTCCAAGACAGATTTGTTCATTCTTTTGGAAGTCCATGGTATATTCAATATTTTTTGCAAATACCATAATTTAAAGGCATCAGTTCTTCTCCAGTCTTCCTTATTCATTGTCCAGTTTCACATGCATTTGAGGCGATTGAAAATACCATGGCTTGGGTCAGGCACACCTTAGTCCATAAGTGACATCGTGGGCTGGTTAGGCCTTAGAAATATTGTTGCTGTTAGGTGCCATCAAGTCAATTTCAACTCATAGTGTCCCCATGTGACAGAGTAGAACTGCCCCATAGGGTTTTTTAGGCTGAAAAAAATTTTTTTTATTGTGCTTTAAGTGAAAGTTTATAAATCAAGTCAGTCTCTCATACAACATTTTGCTGTGTACCGCTAGCTACTCTCCCTGTAATGAGACAGCACACTCCTCCTCTCTACCCTGTATTCCCCGTGTCCATTCAACCACCTCCTGTCCCCCTCTGTCTTTTCGCCTCACCTCCAGACAGGAGCTGCCCACATAATCTCACGTGTCGACTTGAGCCAAGAAGCTCACTCCTCACCAGTAGCAGTTTCTGTCTTATAGTCCAGTCCAGTCCCTGTCTGAACAGTTGGCTTTGGGAATGGTTCCAGTCTTGGGCTAATAGAGGGTCCGGAGACCATGACCTCTGGGGTCCCTCCAGTCTCAGTCAGACCGTTAAGCCTGGTCTTTTTACGAGAATTTGAGATCTGCATCCCACTCTTCTCCTGCTCCATCAGGGATTCACTGTTGTGTTCCCTGTCAGGGCAGTCATCGGTGGTAGCTGGGCACCATCTAGTTCTTCCAGTTTCATTCTGATGTAGTCTCTGGTTTATGTGGCTCTTTCTGTTTCTTGGGCTTATCTTTACCTTATGTCTTTGGTGTTCTTCATTCTCCTTTGCTCCAGGTAGGTTGAGACCAATTGATGCATCTTAGATGGCCGCTTGCTAGCGTTGAAGGCCCCAGACACCACTCCCCAAAGTGGGATGCAGAATGTTTTCTTAATACATTTTATTATTAGGCTGAAATTTTTATGGGAACAGATTTCCAGGTCTTTCTCCCATCGAGTGGCTGGATGAGGTCAAACTGCCAACCTTGCGGTTAGCAGCTCAGGGCTTAACCGTTTCACCAGCAGGGCTTCTTGACCTTAGAAATAGAGGCAGAGAATCTACGCAGATCTTCATTCTGTGAATGCTGCTGTAATTAACAGGGTAGGACCCCAAGGGAGCCCTGGTTTCAGGCCCACACCCACCTGGAGACAGGTCAAAACACTAGCGCTAAGTTCATAAAGATTCCCTAAGAAATGGCTGCTCCACACAAGATTTCGAGGAGAGATGAGAAAAGATTAGCATTGTATACACAGTATGGCAAAACTCTGTAAAAAAAAAAAACCAAACAAACCCTGTTTAAGTATCTCTGTTCTTTCTTTCCAGATGCCATAAACATCAGCAAAGAGAGAGAGAATGAGGCTAATGAATATGGAGATGGAAAGTGAGGGAGAAAGGACAGGAGAGCAATAAATGTTTTTCTTTAAACGTGTGAGCCAAACATCTTAGCTTGCTGAATTAGTGAAGGGGAATAAGCAGGGGGGCAGGGGAAGAGTGCTAGTAAAATAAACTTGGAAATGAAAGTATTTGCGGCTTCTCTTCAAGGCTCTGTATTTCTTAGGACCCCCGCGCATCTGTCAGTTCGTGGTACTGTGGTGGCTTGCGTGTTGCTGTGATGCTGGAAGCTACTCCACCAGTATTTCAAATACCAGCAGGGTCACCCATGGTGGACCAGTTTCAGTGGAGCTTCCAGACTAACACAGACTAGGAGGAAAGACCTGGTGATCTGCTTCTAAAAATTAGCCAACAGAAACCTTATGGATCACAACAGAATATAATGCTGAAAGATGAAAAAAAGAAAGATGAGCCCCCATAAAATACCGTGACCACAACGATGGACTTGAGCATACCAACGATTGTGAAGATGATGTTCTATTCTGTTGTACATAGGGTTGCCATGAGTCAGCGCCCACACAACCAACAAATTACTGAGGATCCATGAGGGTAAATGGAAGTGTCAGAAGAATGGAGGCAGTGGAGGGCTTCGCCTGAGAAGTTCACTCCTTTCCCAAACTTCTCTGACCATGTGTAATTTGTCAGGAAAAGACACAAGCTACACCCCTTAAAGCAATCCTTCATTGAGGCTTAGTGGAAGAAATCATAGGTGTGATGGAGCTTAAGCTTTTTTGCTCAACTATGGCTGTAAAAGGAAGATGGTATGAATCTGTCTGTGGAGCCTCAGTTTACTGCCCTTGAACTTGAATATCAGTGGCTTGAGGGTGAAGGAGAGATCACATTTGAAAGCAAGTATCTCGGGAAAGCAGAGGCAGCTTGTTATCCTAGATAACCTGGGTAATAAGAAAATGCTGCCTGTTCCTTAGCAGAAACCAAACTCTTCTTGCCTCAATGCACCAAGCGCCTGTCACAAGGGCCCAGAATGTCTTTCTGTACCTGGATGACGACCCAGCTGGCACGCTACTGCCAGCACTGTCCTCTGTAAACACATAAGCTGAGCACACTCTATGCACAAAACACTCAGTAATCCCTACTGTGTGCAGAGTTCAACCCATACTCCTTGGTGCTGGTTCCTGGTCCCCCACTTGTCATCCCCTCTGCTGAGGAGGTAAGAGGGACCTACTCACCTCCTCGGAATGTGCTCTGAGCCCCCTTCCCTCACCACTGGGCCTTTGCTAAAATATCTCCTAATGCCGGGGGAGGCTTTTTTCCCTTGCCTCCCTCTTCTGCAGCTATATCCACCCAGCCTAAACTTTCTTTAGGGTCCAGCTTAGATTTTAGCAGTTGCACAAATCCTTTCACGAATATCCCCTCCTTTTGTCAGAACTAATATCCTCCTTCCTTATAACCCCAGAGCCCTTTGCAACAACACATAGCATCAGAATGTGTTAGTTGTTTGCACCACCCAGATAGTAGGTACTCAATAAATACCTGTTAAATGAATAAATGAATGACTCCTGGGAGCTTAGAGGTTCTAGACTATCTCACCCATCTTTCCATCGCCCTCGAGTGCCCGGGAAGTGCTTTGCACATGCTTCTCAAAGCCAGTGTGTTTGAAGAGCCAGCCACCTGGGTTTGGCTGCACGCAGCTCCTTCACTTTGAATAGGCGATGTGGGTTTAACCGCTAATTACACAGCTGTGATGCTTCAAGCCACACAAATACGAAGGAGGATCAGAATCTTACAGGAAAACTCTAGGTTAATGGGCAATTCTAATTGTTAAATCTAATTAGGAAGACTAAATCAGCTAAATTAAGAATCCTTCATGTAAGAGAACGAAATAAGCTGTTGAGCAAAAGTTTTCATTTCTCATTCACTTCAATCAGCTTCCTCCAAGAAGAAGGCGCAGGAGCACGTTAGCCACCGAGCACGTTAACCATTTGCCGCACCCAGGGACTCCCGGAAACCCAGGACTTCAGCAAGAAATTTTTATTAAGCCAGAAGCTCTGCTGAGCCAACTCACGTGACTCCTAAAACCCCAAAGACAGAAAAACAGGATCTGGGTTCCTCATTGGTATGTGTTTGGGAGGAAGCTGCCACAGGACTTCCTCTAAGGTCATAAGGATTATCCCTGTCAAAGCTTCAGGCTTTCTGTCTTAAATCTTTGCCAACATGCCTCCAATCTGGAGGGCTAATCCTCCTAACGGAACAAAAGCACACCCATCCCCCACCGAAGTGGCTGTGCAATTGAAGCAGCTACTTGACTTCAGCCATGTGGTCTGAAAAATAGACTTTTTCCTTAATATTTGCAATCTTTTATTTTTGCATCATCGTCTTCTGCAGCACTCTAAGTACCCAGGGCCCCCTTTTCCTCTGAGAAACCCAACAAAACCAACCAACTAGTTGCCGTTGAGTTGATTCTGACTTGTGGGATCCCATGTGTGTCAGAGGAGAACTGTGCTCCAAAGGGTTTGTTGATTTTATTTTGTTGTTGTTGTTGAGAATATACACAGCAAAACATACACTAATTCAACCTTTTCTACACGTACAATTCAGTGACATTGATTACATTCTTCGAGTTGTGCAACCATCCTCACCCTCCTTTTCTGAGTTGATCCTCCCCCATTAACATAGACTCGCTGCCCCCTAAGATTCTTATCTAATCTTTCGAGCCTATAGGGTCTTCCTGGCTGATTTTTCAGAAGTAGATTGCCAGCCCTTTCTTCTGATAAGCCTCTGGATAGACTCGGACCTCCAAACTTTTGGTTAGCCTCTGAGCCCATAAACCACTGGCAGCACTCAGGAACTCCAAGAAACCCAACAGGTAAGTATCGGAATAAAGAAATGCAACAACATGAATACCCATAATGATGGCCAATACCAATCCCACAGAGTTGGTATATGTAAAATGGGAATATGTGTTCAGAGCGTATATTCAGAGAGCAGAGCAGAGGGGTAACTTTAATATCAGCTCGACCAGGATTCTGGGTAAGCTCTGCCACTCACTCACTGTGAATTAGAGCAGTTAATACAAGCTCTCTTGCCTTGATTTCCTCCTCTTTAAAACCTATCATAGTTACTTTGCAAAGCTTAGATGAGACAATGCTCACAAAGTACTTAGCACTGGGCCTATGCTAGAGTAACTACTCACAGGGCAAGTGTTGAATGAATAAATTCACAAACTGCCAGGCATCCTGAAAACCACTGACCCACAGCTGCTACATTTCTGAGACAATGTGACTTATTTCCATCGCCAGTACCACTGGGTCCTAGGGCTGGTGTATATACATCTGTGCTGGTTGCGCACTGCACAACTCTAAGGAGCACCACTCAAGCTTTATGCTTCAGAACTTGTATACTTCCTATAGCAATTTTATGGCATATTACAACAATTTTGCCATCGATGGAAATTATGTACCATGAGGTGGGGAGACTTTTTCTACTGTGCACAAAGGCACTGCCTGAACAAGCACTGGCCCTGGGCAGTAAAGATGAGTGAAGGTGCCAGCTCCCTGGAAGAGAGCAACCCATTAGACTGTTGTTTTAGCCACAGTTGGGCTTATTCATGGGACCCTAAACACTGTAAAGATTGTTAAAGAGTGCTGAAAAACTGCTCTTGCTGGTCAGTCATTTTTGTTTGTGCATGCTAGCCACTCTGTTTGCTGCTCTTATTATAATCATTATTTTATTGTATTATTTGTTAGAAGCCATGCCTGTTTTCTTAAAATTGTTCATCAGCATCATCCACCTGACATAATCAAGCTCAAAAGGCAGAACAAAGTTCCCACCACACCATCCTGATGTCAGTCAGTCCTCCCTGCAATTAGGCCCCCTGCAGACTCTGTCTCCCCTTTGGAAGAAACACAGGTCCTGAATATACACGGAGGACCTGAACTGCCCAGGCTGACAAGCTGAGGGACAACAGGAAGGATGGGCACAATAAAGTGAAGGTTTTGAGTCCTGGAGAGCAAAATAAATCATCAGGTCAACCACAGCACAGACTTTTGGGTAGCGACCTCAACAAGGTCCTGAGAGCCACACACAGACACAGAACAAGGCAGATTATAGCTTCACAGCAGGAGTCTCTCCCTTGTTCAAGTCCCCATGGTGTGCTGTTTGTGAATATACCATGGACTGCCAAAAAAACAAACAAATCTGTCTTGGAAGAAGTACAACCAGAATACTCCTTAGAAGCAATGATAGTGAGACTCTGTCTCACATACTTTGGACATGTTATCAGAAGGGATCAGTCCCTGGAGAAGGACATCATGCTTGGTAAAGCAGAGTAAAGTGGTAAGTGAAAAAGAGGAAGACCCTCAGTGAGATGGATCGACACAGTGGCTGCAACAATGGGCTCAAGCAACAATAGGATGGTGCAGGACTGGACAGTGTTTCGTTCTGTTGTCCATAGAGTCATTATGAGTCGGAACCAACTCTACGTCACCTAGCAACAAGCTGGGTGGCACAAACAGTTAAGTGCTTGGCTACTAACCAAAAGGATGGCCATTTGAGTACACTTAGAGGCATTTTGGAAGAAAGGCCTGGCAATGTACTTCTAAAAAATCAGTCATTGAAAACCCTGTAGGGCAAAATTCTACTGTGACACACATCACATCTTCATGAGTCCAAGTCAACTCAAAGGTAAGTTTTTTGTTTTTGTTGTTGGTTTTTGTTATATTGGACTTAGAAACATGCTGGATCCACACCCACCCCCCAGCAGTGTATCCATAAGAGGTAAAGGATAGAAGAATCATGTCTCTCTTTCTCTCTTGCTTGTTTGTCCCACGATAGTAAATTCATGCTGGTTGATCAAAAACCTATTCAATGACTTTCATATTATGCTCTTCTGCATCTTGATTATAATGGTGGTGGCTACATAACTCTATGCATTTTGTGAAAACTCATGGAAGTATTCAGCACAAAAAGCGAATATGATTGTGTGTAAATTCAGACAGAGAGAGGTTACGACAGACACAATTGGTTGTCTACACAACAACCTTTCTTCCCTGTGCTGCTTCCTTACTAACAAAACCCTTATTTACTCAGATTATTTATCTGGCTTAGGGGACGCTGGGGAGATACATCTTGATTAACTGAAGCCACCTGGGAGTCCCATTCCTCTGCATTTGACAGAATTCTTGCCAATCTAAGCTGTGAGGGTCTAAGAGCTTTAAGCCCAGGTGTTTCTTTCTCTTTAAGAAGGGGCTTCAGAAAGGTGTGTGCCCTCTTCTTTCTGGCTTTGGGTATTGTTTCAGATGTGATGCCTGGAGCTCCTACAGCGATCTTGTGAAGATGAGGGGAGCTAGCCCACCAGCAGGGGCTGGCAGATCACATAGAGATAAGAAACAGGTCATCATGACAGCATGGAACAGCTTCATTAACTGATCCTGGAGACCCACACCCACCACCCTACCCACCTCTACCACCTCCTGACTTACTGCTATGGAAGATGTTATGGATTGACTAGAGTCCCCCCAAAATGTGTGTTGAAATTCTGTACTGTCAATAAGATCCCTATGTGGCTATTGTAAGCTGGGTTCTCTAGAGAAGCAAAACCAGTAAAGTATATAGATAGTAAAAAAAGTAGAGAGATTTATATTAAGGAAATGACTCAGAGGGTTGTGAAGGCTGAAATATCCCAGGTCCGTGGGTCAGGCTCGAGGCTTCTCCTGATTCACGTAGCCATAGGGGCTGGCAAACCCAAGATTGGCAAGTCAGACAGCAGGACCCTGGCTCACAGGCTGCAAAGACCAACAAATTCCAAGATCTCCAGGCAAGACTACAGGTAAGCTGCTAGCTCAAGTCCCAAGAGCCAGAGGTCAGATGAACAGGAGCCAGCTGCAGGATCCAGTGAGCAAAAGCCTACAAGTCTTGCCAGAAAGTCCACCTATATTGGATGCAGGCACACCCCCAAGGATACTCCCTTTCACCTGATTGGCAGGTGATAGCAGATCCCATCATGGAGGTGATCACATTATATCAGATTTCATCTGGAGGTGATTATATCATTATGCAACTGCCAAACTGCATCATAACTGCCAAACCAATGAGAATCATGGCCCAACCAACTTGACACACAACCATAATAATCACAGTGGCGCAAACAATTTGTGCTCAACTATTAACCTAAAGTCTGATCAAACCCACCCAGAGGCACTGCAGAAGAAAGATCTGCTTCCATAAAAATTCCATCGAGTCCATAAAGGAGTCCATAGGCGCCATCGAGTCCATAAAGATTACAGCCAAGAAAACCCTATGGAGCACATTTCTGCTCTGTAACATATGGGGTTGCCATGAGTCAGAATCAACTTGATGGCACTGGGTTTGTTTGGGGTTTTTTTGTACTTGTAAATAGGACCCACACCAGTGCAAGTTGGATTCTAAACCTAATCACTTCTGAGTTAAAAAAAAGACCAGAATAGACACAGCAGCACGCACACAGGGGAGAAGACAGATACTATCTGATGGAGGCAGAATCTACAAGCTCAAGAACTCCAAGAGTTGCAGGTTCCTATCAACTGAAATATGTGCCATACTGATGGTTCAGTGGTAGAATTCTAATCTTGCATGTGGGAGTCTTGGGTTCAATTCCCAGTCAGTGCACCTCATGTGCAGCCACCACCCATTTGTCAATGGAGGCTTGCATGTTGCTATGATGCTGAACAGGTTTCAGTGGCACTTCCGGGCTAAGATGGACTAGGAAGAAAGGCCTGGAGATATGCTTCAGAAAATCAACCAGTGAAAACCCTGTGGATTACAATGGTCTGATCCACAACCGATTGTGGGAATGGTGTAGGACCAGGCAGCATTTTGTTCCATCGTGCATGGGGTCACTATAAGTCGGCAGCCAACTGGACAGCAGCCAACAACAATCATATAAACTGAAATAAATAAAGAAGGACCTTCTTTATTTATTTCAGTTTATATGATTGTTGTTCAGCCACACTCTGAATTCAGACTTCTAACTTCCTGATGGTAGAGGGTCAATGAAAAAGAGGGAGACCCTCAAAGAGATGGATTGATACAGTGGCTGGAACAATGGGCTCAAACACAGCAACAATTACGAGGATGGTGTAGGACTGGGCAACATTTCATTCTGTTATACATGGGGTTGCTCTGAGTTGGAGCCCACTTGATGGTACCTAACAACAATAAGCCTCTTAAACTGTGAGAAAATAAATGCCTGTTCTTTAAAGCCACCCCCATACGATGTTTCTGTTAAGGCAGCACTGGGTGAGACAGGTGCTAATACGCTTTTTTCATATTGTTTCATTAAGCTGTTTTATTTGGTTTTCCTATTACCTGCAGCCCAAAGCATCATGATTGATACACTAGTCCCATGCTGTTAGAAGTGAGTCAGGTATCCTCCCTGGGTTGTAGCCAACAACAAATACTTGGCAGGTGTCGGTCATGCCACCACCAAGATACATTGTGTTTGTTTTTGTTGTAGGAATTATCTCTTGGTTACAAGTTGGCTTTTGTTCCCTATAAAGACACTCATACCTAATTTAACCAATTAAAAAATGCTAGAAACTTAAGCCAAGAATGCCTTTAAAGCTGTCAAAATTTGCCTTGGTTTCTATTAAGACAACTTGTTGAGATTTTATGATACATTTCCTTGTTTTCTCCTGTTTTTCTAGGTTTTGTCCTGCTGAGTGCTGAACACTCAATTTTCAGTTCTTTGTATTTGTGGCATCTTGCTGAGTATGCTCTAAAGGAAACCTTCTCAGGACTTTTTTGTTGTCTTTATCTGTCTAAAGCTTTACCTTTGTTATGTATTATCATCTTTGTTATTTATTTCCATATTCTTCCTTTCTGCTTTTCCTTGATCTTATATAAAATCAGGCGCCCTGGTGGCGCAGTGGTTAAGAACTTGGTGGCTAACCAAAAGGTCAGGAGTTTGAATCCACCAGCCACTCTTTAGAAATCCTATGGGGCAGTTCTACCCTGTCCAATAGGGTCGCTATGAGTTGGAATTGACTCGACAGCAATGGGTTACATAAAATCAAGGTTCTTCACAGAAAGTTATGTTCAAGGATCAGAGAAACCCTTATTTAAGTCCTTTATACCTTTTTAAAAGTCTTTTTTTTTTCTCTTTATTGTTTTATTTTTCATATTTTCCTTTTTATTAAAAATGCTTATCATCCAGATCATTGAAAATCTCTTTGTTTCTACTGAACTCTAACAGACTCTGTATCTTTGTCCTCTATTAACTCAGGTGTGAGTATCTCCTTATTAATCCAACAGAAAGGGCTCCTTCCCCATCCCTCCAGCCCCACAACTGTAAGTGAAAAATTATCTGCCAGTGACACCTCTACTGCTGTTGCCTTCATTCCTTGGAGCTTGCAGGCAATGTGCCAAGAAGGCAATACGTCAAGCAGCCAACATTTATCAGAATCCAGTCTTTCACATGTATCTCTTGCTAAATGCCTCATATAATAATTTGTTGAGTAGACACTCAGTAACTTAAGTCATCGTTTTGAATTAAATCAAGTTGAATTTTCATTGTCACTACTAGAGGACAGGCAGCTTGCTGTTTTGGAACACATGGAGAAGAACATCAATACTAGCAACATCTTGATACCTCGATAGCTATATTCTGTCAACTCAGGACTGCCAAAGGCTGAATATTTATGCTGTGAATTATCCAGATTTGGTCCACTGCTTCACCTTCTGCATGCTGGCACTGCTGGCAACTTCCATTCCTTAGTCTCTCATCCCACAAAGCAGGCAAAAACCATGGGGAAATAAAATGCTTGATAAATATCTAGTATGTTGGTGGTGGTGGTGGTTGTCTTTGAGTCAATTCCAACTCATGGTGACCCCATGTGTGTAGAGTAGGGTTTTCTGGGCTGTAACCTTTTGAAAGCAGATCACTAGGCCTGTCTTCCGAGGTACCTCTGGGTGGGTTCGAGCCACCAACCATTCAGCTAGTAATAGAGCTCTTAACTGTTTGTATTACCCAGGGACTCCTAAATATCTAGTATAAATGTATGAATTAATTCAATGCCAAGAGTTTGACCACAACAAGTAAAGGTTTGGGGATTTTAGGGAGCCTGCAATATCCAGGTTCTTCTTTGCCCTCATCACCAGGGGAAATAAATTGAATTCATACGAAGATTCTCAAAAGGCCCACTCAATGTATTTTCTTGATCTCAGTAAGATAACACACAGCCTTTAAAACATTTTTTTAGTAAAATTAGTTTGTATAACAGTTTTTGGTTTATAGACAAACTGTGCAGAAAGAACAGAGCTCCCATACGCCCCACTTCCTCCCTCCAGTTTCTCCCATTATTAACATCTTGCATCAGTACATTACAACTGATGAACCAACATACGTTATTATTAACTAAAGTTCATAGTTTACATTAGAGTTCACTCTTAGTGTTGTACAAGGATTTTGACCAACTCATAATGTCCTGTGCCCACCACTACAGTATTATACGGAACCGTTTCACTGCCCTAAAAATGCCCTGTGCTCCATGGGCTAACCATCTCTCCCCCGAACCCCTACTGATCTTTTTACTGTCTCTACAGTTTTGCCTTTTCCAGAATGTCATATTATTGAAATCATACCATATATAGCTTTTTCAGACTGGCTTCTTTCATTTAACAGTATACATTTCAGGTTCCTCCAGGTCTTTTCACAGCTTGCTACCTCATTTCTTTTTGTTGCTCCACTGTATGGGTGTACCACAGTTTATTTGTCCATTCAGCTATTGAAGGACATCTTGGTTGCTTCCCAATTTTTGACAATTATGAATAAATCTAGCATAAACATTTGAGCGCAGCTTTTTATGTGGACACGTATTGTCAACTCATTTGGGTAAATACCTAGGAGTGTGATTGTTGTGTCATACGGCAAGCTTATATTTACTTTTGTAAGAAACTGCCAGATCTCTTTCAAACTGGTTGTACCATTTTGCATTTCCACCAGAAATGAATGAGAGTTCCAGTTGCTCCATATCCTCACCACCATTTGGTGCTGTCACATATAGTATTTTCATAACTCATTTTTGTTTCTTCTATTCATTAGTCCTGAGGTCTCACCTCTTGTCACAGCTAGATTTCATTTCATTAATTCATATGTTCATTCATTCATCCAGTAGTCACCTGGATGGCAACCACTGCTTTGGATACTCAAGTTACATCACTGAACAAAACAGACAGAACATTGCCCTCTTGGAGCTTATGTTCTTGTGCGGGAGACACTTGTTGTTGTTGTGTGCCGTTGAGTTGATCCCAATTCACACTAATCCACTACTGTCAAGGTGATTCCAACTCATAGTGACCCTAAAGGAGAGCATAGAATTGCCCCATAGGATTTCCAAGGCTGTAAATCTTTACAGAAGCAGACTGCTACATCTTTTTCCCACAGAGCAGCTGGTGGGTTCAAACCACCAACTTTTGGTTAATAGCTGTGCACTTAAACTGCACCATCAGGGCTCCTATGTAATAAATCCCTAAACTCGAGTAGAGTTCAGTTCTTTTCAGATAAAGACGACTGGAGAAGGAACTGTTACAGGGAAGAGGCATGGTCTCTCTGAAAAGGTGCTGTTCGAGCTGAGGCCTTATTTTAAAACTTTTTTTTTTTTTAACACTCTTTAGGTATTTACTTTTATTGGCCACTAAGAGATATATCTTGGAGTGAGGAATAGAAAGACTGAATGAACTCTAGCAATGTGATATTGAGACAGTTCCTCACTTTTCATGACTGTAACATAAGGAGATTGGATATCAGTGAGGCTCTTTGCAGCTCTGAGGTAATAGCTCTTTGTCATTCTGCACTAAGAAAGCTCTCTAGTTGATATTTGACTTTCCTAACAGTTAGCATCTTTTTCTTTCTTTCTTTTTTTTTTTTAATATCAGAATCTAAGTGGTCAATACTCTATTCTTCCAAGTGGCCAATACTCTATTTTAAATTTAATTTGCCTATTAACCAGCTGTCATTGAGTTGACTCCAACTCATGGTGACCTTGCGTGTGTCAGAGTAGAACTGTGCTCCATAGAGTTTTTAATGGCTGGTTTTTAGGACCTAGATCACCAGACTTTTTTCCCAAGGTACCTCTGAGTGGACTCAAACGTCCACCCTTCTTGTTAAGCAGCTGAGCACGTTAACTGTTTGTACTATCCAGGAACTCCATAGGATTGTATGATTTTAAAAATTCTTTATAGAAAAGGTGGCACAATTCTAGCATTTCCATGAATTAGGGAACATGGTTCAGGTATGTTGATAGGGTATGTGATAACTGGCCACATATATTCTATCCAGTTTAGGTAGTCATAAATTAATCCAGGGAAGCATCTAAATCAAAACGCAAACCCATTGCCATCATGTAGATTCTGACTCACAGCAATGCTAGAGGATAGAGAATTGCTCCATAGGGTTTCAAAGGCTGCAAAATGCAGAAGTAAGTAAAGAAATAAATACTGAAATCTCTTGAGGCAGCTGGATCTGACCAGGAGAAACAACCACTAAAACATTTGTCAGTGCAAGGGGGAAAAAGATAACATTCTTGATGTTTACAGACCTTAAAAGCCCACTGCCGCAGAGTCGATTCTGACTCACAGAGATCCCACTGGGTTTCCAAGGCTGTAGATCTCGACAGAAGCAGACTGCCACATCTTTCTTCCACAGAGCCAAACACCAACCTTTCAGTTAGCAGTCAATCACTTTAACCACTGAGCCACCAGGACTCCTTATAGGTCTTCAAACCAACCAACCAAACAAACCTATTGCCGTCCAGTTGAATTCTACTCATAGTGAACCTATAGGACAGAAGAGAATGGCCCCATAGGGTTTCCAAGGAGCAGCTGGTGGATTTGAACTGCCGACCTTTTGGTGAGCAGCCAAACGCTTAACTGCTGCACCACCAGGAGCACAAAATAACTCAGGAAACTTTATGGACATAATTATGTCACTCCTTAAAACATCCAGGGCTGCCTGGTTAAGGGTCCAATCTTACTATCTCCCAGTTAACAATTTACATCTTAAAATGAAAGAAGACCCAAACTCAAACCTAATCCTGTCTTTAGGCTTAAAGAGAAGTAAAATGTTATTTTTATCTACTGCAGAAGGCAGGGAAGTCCTCTCCAGAGAGCGGAAGCTGTTCCTAGCTCTATTGTACTTGCTGTCTGTGAGCGTGTGAAAGAAACTTTCAGGGGAAAATGTTCCCCAAACTCGCCTTTTTAAATGTTAAACCACTGCACTTTGGAAACCAAGACAAAGAGCTTTGTACCTTGAGCTATTTCTCTGTTCTCGTTTCCTGAGCTAAACCTCCTGTGTAACAGTTCCTTTGGTGTGCTTTGCTCTGAAGGGATGTTTCACGTGGCTGCAGCCTGTCTCAGTAATCGAAGATGCACTGGGTCAAATCTGGTCTTTGGAAAACAACCTAGATAATGACTGTCTATAATTATATAAATGTTTAGATAATAACAGGTTTTAATTTCATTTAATGGCAAGCAAATCTCAGCACATCCTTACCCAACGCCTCTCCTTGTAAGCGGCCACTGTGTCTTCTTGGTAACCTCAATATCAAGCAGCAGTATTGGGAACATAGTAAAAAACCAGCTGCAGTGGAACTGACCCTGACTTATGACAACTCTATGTGTATGTGTGTCACAGTAGAACTATGCTCCGTAACGTTTTCAATGGCTGATTTTTCAAAAGTAAATGACCGGTACTTTCTTCTGAGGTGCCTCTGGGTGGATCAAAGCACCAATCTTTTGGTTAGCAGCTGTTAACCTGGCTATACCAAAATAAAAAAAAACCCAAATCCGTTGCAGTCAAGTGGATTCCGACTCATAGTGACCCCATAAGACAGGGTAGAACTGCCCCAAAGAGTTTCCAAGGAGCACTGGTGGATTCAACCTCTTAACTGTGTCACCAGGGCTCATCAAAATGGAGTCACTTGTGCTGAGCCCATCAGCAAACTGAACCCTAAGTTTCTATTTGATAAAAATGACTAACCTTTCCAGCAGCCAGAGCCCAAGTCAATCAATTGACTCTCCCAGAAACAGAAACCCAAGCTGGCCAATTAGGACTTGACTGATCAGGTTAACCTGATTTAGAGTTTCCCCTTAATCCCAATAAAGAGAGAAAATGCCTGCCAGCCAGTCCAAAAATTGCCCAGTCTAGTGTCTTTGTCCCCGTGTGTCTGCTGTTACAAACACTCCGGCTTGTGCTGCACTTCAGAGCTGTCGTCTGACTTCCAGACCAGACGCTCCCCAGCTCATGAATTGAGAAACAGAACTTCTGAGTTTGCACACAAATTTAATATTGTGGAAATTCTATTTTTTAACATAGCCAAGCACCTCGTTAACCACTGGTACCACCCAGGGAACAGAGTAGGTGCTTAAAAAAAATATTTTAAGAGATGAGCGGATGAATAAATGAGTCAATGCTTAATAAGTGTTGTTGATCGGATTCTAAAAACAACTTTTCTGTTCCCTTTAGTCATCATTTTCGAAGTGTTTATTTCAAAAGTATATTAATATTGAAGAGCAATTAACAGCAGAAAGTAATCAATGCTACAACTTGTTTAACACTGCCCCTGCTTTCCATATAAATTCATGTTATATGGGTCTCCAGAGGTGGATGGAACAAAGCCAGTTGGGATGAAAATATCTGATGGCTTTTTTTCCTCCTAAACTGCCTTTAATTCAGAGTAAGTCCACCGTTGTAATGGCCTCTGGGCCCACACTAAAGTTTCTACAGAGAATGTATCCCAAATGACTCCAGACTTGTTTTGGTAAGCCCTAACTAAAAGTCACGGCTTGTCCTTCCAGCCCTCAGGGTGAATTACTCTCATCCCCACCCTCAACAATCCCAAAAGCTGTCTGTCAAAATCAAACATGTGCTTGGTCTTACCTCTTGAGACAAAATGTTTTAATTGTATCTTTGCATTTCCCTCCAAAATATACAGACACAGTTTACCCAAATATTACTTTAGGTGCTTGCTAGAGGTAGCCAAACAAACTGCCAAGGTTTAAATGAAATATCCAAGAACTTTGGCTAATGAAAAATTGGATGAACCAAGCAGTGCCAGGGCTAGCCTGAACTCGAGGGTGCAGTTTCTGGCTCAAAGCCCTGGGTGTGGATGGAACCATTATGATCCATAGGGTTTTCATTGGCTGCTTTTCAAAGGCAGATCTCCAGGCCTTTCTTCCTAGTCCAGCTTAGTCAGCCAGTGAAAACCCTGTGGATCACAACAGCTCGGTCTGCAACCCACTATGGGCATGGTGCAGGACTGGTGTTGCAGCGGCTCCCATGGCCACTGAAGGAGAGTAGAGGAAATACTTAACCCTGGAGGTATCTCCTCCTTACGTTGACATGTTTATTGACTATTTGGAAGGCCCTTTAGTTTGGTGGAGAGCCTACCCCAGTGCAGCAAAGTGCTCAGTGAAAAGGGGGTGTGGACGTGTACCCTTCTCCCCAGCAAGGCTGTCTTCTTCAGTCCACTTCTAGCTGATACAAAATCTCGGGGGGCAAAATCTCTTGGTGAGCTCTATGATTTGCCTCAAGCAACTTCCCCAGACAGCCAATATGACCTTAGTATTATTGTTGTTGTTGTGGTTAGCTGCCTTTCGGGCGCCCTGGTTCATGGCAACCCCATGCAGGATGGAACAAAATGCTGCCCAGCCCTGCACCACACCCATGGTGGGCTGCAGACTGAACTATTGTGACCCACAGGGTTTTCACTGGCCAACTAAGCTGGACCAGGAAGAAAGGCCTGGAGATCTACTTTTGAAAATCAGCCAATGAAAAAAACCTATGGATCACAATGGTCCCGTCTGCAATTGATCTTGAGGAGGATGCCGAACTGGGAAGTATTTCATTCTGTTGTGTGTGGGGTCGCCATGAGTCGGGGCAACTCGAAGGCAGCTAACAGCAACAATAGGGTTTTTAGTCCAATTTTTCTTTTTAGAAACTCTTAGTATGTTTTATTTTTTTAGTATGTTAGGGATATTAGTCCCAAGATAAAGAAAAGCATTTGGAAAGTGGCCTGACGCAGCTTGGCCTCACTCGTGGCTAGGCCCTGGTGTTTTTCTGTTGGACATAATCTCACCAGCCTCACACAGGGCCACTCTGCAACCTGATGAATGAAGTGAGACAAAAAAAAATACCACCACTTGATAATTTTGTCTAAGCACAAAAAAAACAAGGTCTCTGTGCAAACCACAAAAATACCAAACTTCCTGCCTAACATGGGAGACTGGTGCTTCTCTACCAACTACAGCTTTAGCCTTAATTCACTTTTCCCACTTTATAGAGAAGATCTATTAAGACACTAAATACTAGATTTGCTCCTTCTTCCTGACATCAGCCAATTCAGAGCAAAGCCTTGCTTCCTTGAACCCTCTCCAAAGTCACAGATCTAAATCTTATGGTAAGTCACTACTACAATCCTTTTCCCGAAGCCTGTGATTGTTCCCCAAGGTGTGCAGTCTCCTTTGTTGCAATGAGCATTAAACTCAAATTGCTCACCCACAGGTGTGTCCCTGGTGGTTTTTGGCTAGAAGATATTTACAACTCTTTGTGATATAAGTTGCTAATATTTTTCCTAGTTGGTTCTTTTTCATTTTATTCTTCTTAAGATTTTTTTTTTTTTTTTTACTATGCAAAATTTTTTTTAGTTGCTTCCAGATTCTGAGACACAGTTAGGGAAGATTTTTTCCACTCCCCGGTTGGGAATTCACTCATATTTACTTCCGGTATCATCATGGTTTCCATTTTTACGTTTAGATCTTTGGTTTACTTGAGCTATATCTTGGAATGTGGTGTGAAAAAGACATAACTTTTCGCATATGGCTATCCATTTATCTCAGCATCACTAATAAAAAGCCAGCTTTCCTCTCTGATTTGGAATGCTGCTTTGATTGTATCCTCAATTTGTGTATGTAATTAGGTCTATTTCAGCATTTTTCTATTCCATTTTATTGTTCTGTGTGTTTATTTATGAGCAATCATACCACATTGTATTTACAATGTTATTATCTGGAAGAGCTAGCCCCCTGACCTGCTCTGCTTTTCTGAGGTTTCCTGGTTGTTCTTGATTTTTTTTTTTTTTTTTTTTTGCTCCTTCTAAATTAATCATATAATCAGGTTATCTTGCTCTGGGGGGAAGGAAAAAACTAACAGTAGCTTTATTGAGATCACAATAAATTTATAAGTTAACTTTGAGAGATTTGATGTGCTCATGATGTTGAGTCTTCCTATCCGAGAACGTGGTATACCTTTCTACATGTTCAGTTCCACTTTTGCATGTTTCAGGAGTGCTTTACAGTTGTGCTCATGTAAGTTCTGAATATTTACATTTATGCCTGGGTATTTTCTTTTTTGCTATCAAAAATGGTGTCTTCTCTTCCATTATATCTTCCATTTGGTTATTGTTTTTATACATTAATTTTATAACTAGATACCTCACTATGTTCTTATTGTTTAAAGAAGTCTTTCATTGAGTCTTTGGAATTTGCGTATATATAATCATGTCACCTGCAATTAGAAATAGTTTCATCTCCTCCTTTCCATTTTTGAGCCTTATAAATGCTTTCTCTTGTCTAATTGTATTGGCTAGCACCTTCAGCTCAATGTTAAGTAATAGTGGAGATAATGGCACTCCTTGCTTTGTTCTGCACTTCACTGGTAAGCCTCTCGTGTTACAGTATTAACTAAGATGCTGGATTTTCAGCTAAAGTACACAATACACATACAATCATATAAAGGAAGTAGTTATGAATCTATACTTTTTTGGGTGCTTTTAATGTACAGTGAGTGTTAACTTTGTCAAATGCCTTATCTGTGTCAGTGGAGATGAGTATATGATCTTTCTTCTTAGCTCTCTTAATATGTGGGATTATATTATTGAATTTCTTGAAAGCAAATCACCCTTGCATCTTAGAATGAAGCCCATTTGGTCATTTTATTGGTTTCCTAAGGTTGCCACAGCAAAGTGCCACAAGGTGGGTTGCAAGTAAGAACGGAAATTTATTGTCTCATAGTTCTGAAGGCTAGAAGTTCAAAATCACAGTGTCAGCTGAACCACGCTCTCTCTCTGAAGGCTAGAGGAAGATCCTTTCTTGTCTTTACAACTTATGGTAGCCTCAGGCATTCCTTGGTTTGTGGCAGCATCACTTCCATCTTTGCCCCATCTTCACATGGCTGTCTACCCCCAGTTTATCTCTGTGTCTCTGTGTCTCCTTTCCTCTTTTACAGGACCCCACTCATATTGGATTAGGACACACCCTACTCCAGTATGACCTCATGTTACCTAACGGATAACATCTTCAAAGACCCTGTTTCCAAACAAGGTTATTATACTCACAGATACAAGGTAGAAGGAGGGATTTAGGACTTCAGTATAGCTTTTTGGGGGGATGCAATTCAATCCATAGTAATTGTGATGTATCATTTTTAACAAGCTACTGTATTATATGTTTTGAATTTGTATTCAAGGTGTTTGCAATGCTATCCATAAAGTGATATGTTCTAAAATTTCATTTTTGGTGTAATATAATGGACTTTTTAGTATGTCTTTCCAAACCTCAATGTTGTTGGAGGGTCTAAGGACAGCAATGAAAAAGTGTTAAAGATGAAGCTGATTCCTACAGCAACTAGGATTAGAAATGGAAATAGACACAAATTATATTAAAAATATCCATATCCCTATTTGACAGAGAAAGAGAATTTATATACCATTAATGTTTGTGACTAAAATAATCCATTGCTGAGGTTTATGCTTTAAATCTCCCTGGTGACTATAAATAAAAGTGAGCTGGAAACACACCTTTCCTTTCAGCAGCTATTGCCATGCACGCCCCAATTTCTAAAAATGCTTCTACTCTTTAGCAAATAAGCAGGTGCTTGAAGGCAAATGATAATAAATGTTTGAAGGCAAATGATAATAAATGTGCAGGGGGAAGGAACAACACTTGTCCAGCGTGAGCTTCTTGCTATCTAAAACTGTTTGGCTCTGAAGAGAGCTGAAGGAACAGCCATCTGATGTTCAGAAGCTAAGATGAAAAAATTAAAGGGCTTTCTCCCCAAAGCCCATGTATCCCCAGTCTAATCATGAATAAAACATCAGACAAACCCAAATTAAGTGCCGTTCGACAAAAATAACTGATCAGTACTCCTCAAAACTATTAAAGTCATGAAAAACAAGAGAAGTCTGAGAAACTGTTATAGCCAAGAGGAGTCTAAGGAGACATGATGGCTAAATGTTATATGGTGTCCTGGGTGGGATCATGGAACATAAAAAGGACATTAGGTAAAAACTGAGAAAATGTGAATAAAGCATGGACTTCAGTTAACAGTAATCTTGGTGCAGTAGCTGTGACAGATGTATATTCAAATGTAAGAAGTTAATAATAGGGGAAGCTGGGTATGGGAAATGTGGGAACTCTGTACTATCTTTGCAATTTTAACTTAAAACTACTCTAAAATTAAAAGTTCATTAAAAAGATGTTAAAGAGTGACTCTGAATAGTGAAAGCTATCTTGAAAAAGAAGAACTAAGTAGGAGGACTCACACCGCTCAATTTCAAAACACACCATAAAGCTACAGTAATCAAAACAGTCTGGTGCTTCTACAAGGATAGATACATACACCAGTGGAATAGAACTGAGAGTTCAGAAATAAACCCATACATTTATGGTCAACTGATTCTTGACAAGAGTATCACATCCATTCAATGGGGGAAGAATAGTCTCTTCAATAAATGGTATTGGGACAACTGCATCTCCACGTGCAAAAGGATGAATTTGGATCCACACTTCATATCACACACAAAAATTAACTCAAAATGAATCAGTAACTTAAATGTAAGAATTAAAACTGCAAAATTCCTAGAATAAAATATAGGGATAGAGAGGTGATCTAGTTTTTGACAATAGGGTCTTAGATATGACACTAAAAACATGAACAACAAAAGAAAAAATAAATACATTGGACTTCATCAAAATTAAAAACTTTTGTTCACTAAAGGACTTTATCAACAGTGAAGAGACAACCTACTGAAAGGGAGAAAATATTTAGGAACTATATATCTGATAAATGTTCGATATCCAGAACATATAAAGATGTCCTACAACTCAACAAAAGACAAACAACCCAAACAAAAAATGGGCAAAGGACTTGAATAGACTCCTCTCCAAAGAAGATATACAAATAGCTAATAAACACATGAAAAAAACCAAAAACCAAACCCGCTGCCATCAATTCTGACTCATAGCAACCCTATAGGAGAGAGTAGAACTGTCCCATAGGGTTTCCAAGGAGCTGCTGGTGGATTCAAACTACTGATCTTTTGGTTAGCAGCCTAAGTTCTTGACCACTGTGCAACCAGACTTCCTCACATCTACTAGGATGCCTATTTCCAGAAAAATGGAAAACACAAGTGTCAGAGAAGATGTGGAGAAACTGGAAGCTTCATGCAATGCTGTGGGAATGTAAAATGGTGCCACCTCTGTGGAAAACAGTTTGGCAGTTCCTCAAAAAGTTAAACATAGAATTACCATATGACCCAGCAATTCCAAAATTATAGGTATACACCCAAAAGAATTGAAAGCAGGAACACAAACAGATACTTGTATACCAATGTTCATTGCAGCACTATTCACAATAACAAAAAGGTCGAAATAGCCCAAGTAACCACCAACAGATGAATAGATAAAAAATGTGGTATAACATCAGCCTGAGACCAAAAGAACTAAATGGTGCCCAGCTACCACCAATGACTGCCCTGACAGGGAACACAACAGAGAATCCCTGATGGAGCAGGAGAACAGTGGGATGAAGACCTTAAACTCTCTTAGAAAGACCAGACTTAATGGTCTGACTGAGACTAAAGAGACCCCAGAGGTCATGGTCCCTGGACCCTCTGTTACCCCAAGACTAGAACCATTCCTGAAGCCAACTCTTCAGACAGGGATTGCACTGGACTGTAACACAGAAAATGATACTGGTGAGGAGTGAGCTTCTTGGCTCAAGTAGACACATGAGACTATGTGGGCAGCTCCTGTATGGAGGCGAGGTGAGAAGACAAAGGGGGACGGGAGTTGGCTGAATGAACACGGGAGTAACAGGGTGGAGAGAAGGAGTGTGTTGTCTCTTTAAGGGGAGGCCAGCTAGGAGGACATAGCAAGGCGTCTATAAATTTTTGTATGAGAGACTGACTTTATTTGTAAACTTTCACTTAGAGCACAATTTAAAAACATGTGGTATATCTGTACAATGAAATATTATTCAGCCATAAAGAGAAATGAAGTCCTGATACATGTTATGACCTGGATGAACCTTGAAAACATTATATTGATTGAAATAAGTCAGATACAAAAGTGTAAAGGGGATGGGGAGAGCTCGCACTTGGGAAGAGAAAGAGGCAGGGAGGTGGTGACATTCCTCAATAAAACAATCCCTACAAAGGGAGAGACAGGGGGTGGTGACATTCCTCAATAAGATGGTCCCTACATAGTTACACTTTAAGCCAAGGGAATGATCTTTACAGATGTCTTTGATTTGATAAAGTCCCTAACTTGATAAGTTCTCTAACTTGGTAATTAAACCTTAAGCCAAGGAAATAGTCTTCAGAGGGGCAGGGGTCTTGTCCTGGCTTTTAAATATTAATAGAGACAGATAAAGAGACAAACAAGGTACAAAACCCTAAGAAAATGACTAGGCTCTCAGATTCTCACTGTGTCTGAGTAGCCCGCTTGACGCTTCCTAGTCAAGTGTACCTTTACTACTAACCCTCTGCCCGCTAATAAACCTCTGCTTGCTTGACACTATTTGTCTCAGTGTTTAAATTCTTTCCTACACCGAAGACAAGAACTGAGGCCATTCTCCGGTAACAAAAGGACAATTATTGTGTGATCCCACTTACGTGAACTATCTAGAATGGGCAAATGCATAAGACAGAAAGTAGACTAGTTGCCAGAGTCTGGGGAAGAGGGATTTATTGCTTCAGGGGTACTGAGTTTCTGGTGAGAACATCTGGAAATGGATAGTAGTGAGGGTTGTGCAACATGGTGGATGTAATTCATGTCACTGAATTGTACACTTAAAAATGGTTAAAAAGGCTAGTATTTCGTTATACATATTTTACCAAAATTAACTTTTTTTTTAAGTTAAAGGAACTATTAAAAAATAATACAGGTATGACTTTTCTTCAGATGCCAAAAAAAAAAAAAATGGTAGATTCTTGAGTTCTTTATCAGCTTTTTCAAACTAATCACTAATGTCAACTCAAGGAAATGTATGCTTCTGATTTAGAAGTGTATTTAGGCTTGTTCTGGTGAAGACAAGTGTAGGTGGAGTGAAATGGGGAAGTGGCTTGGAAAAAAATGAGATGCAGGCTCATAATCCCAGGAGTGACACACTGCCTTCCTTTCACAAGCACTTCCTACAGTCAACAGCCCTGTTGTATTTTCTCTTCTTTCCTTTCTTTCTTTTTTAGTTCGTGGAGTTGGCGGGTCAGGCCTGCAAATTATGACAGAACCAATACCACTTCAAGGCCTCTTCAGCTGCTAGTTGGAGTCAATGGGAGGTGTCTTCTTACCAGTCTGTGGGGCCTCCTGCCTTGGTAAAGTCTATGTTGTGGCACCCTCCTGGGCTTCTGTTTATCCATCCTAGAAAACACCTCAGTTCAACTCTGGTCTCTGAGTCAATAACTTGCAAGGCTTTTCTTAGCTTTTATTGCCCCATTATTTGCCCAACATAGAGAGAAAGCCCTCTTGTTCTTTTGTAAGCGGCCTGGAGTCAGTTACCCAGAAGATATAACAATCTTCCTCAAGATGTTACCTAAAAGGAGGAACCAGATCCAATGCCTCAGATGTATTTCAAAGACACATAACCCTTTGCCATCGAGTCAATTCTGACTCATGGCGACCCCATGTGTTACAGAGTAGAACTGCTCCATAGGGCTTTCTTGGTTGTAATCTTTATGGAAGCAGATAACCATGTCTCTCCTCTGTGGTGCCTAGGTGGTTTCAAACTGACAACCCACCAGTTAGTAACCAAGAGCAAAATGTTTGCAACACCCAGGGACCTTATTTCAAAGATATGGAGGGCATTTTTGTTTTGTTATAGTGAGCCACTTAAGGATGTGGTGCTCGTTCAGAAAAACCACAACAAAATTAATTGCGGAAGAATAAATTATTTCAGCCAAGGAGCAAAACTACCCTGATTTTTGTGACATACCAAGGTACACAAGTCAAAAGGCACAAACATCACCAAGGCCTAAATGTCTTAAAGAGAGGCTATTGTCAGAACAGCTCCTGGGGTCTGGGGGCCTAGAATGCTGCCCTTCCTCTTGTGCTGGCCTTGCAATTTGGTCCACTTAGTACCTTAATCTTGGCTATAGAATGTCCATCCACCATCGGTGGCTTCTAGCTCATTCCAACTCATGAGTGTCAGAGTAGAACTGTGCTCCATAAAGTTTTAAACAGCTGTTTTTTTTTTTTTGGAAGCAGACTGCTAGACTTTTCTTCCAAGACACCTCTGAGTGGACTCGAACCTCCAACCTTTCAGTTAACAGCTCAGCAATTAAACCATTTGCACCTACCAGGGACTCCACCTTGGCTGTAGAATGCCCTTATCAGGACTTCATTCACTTTCATTTGCTTTCAGATTATGTTCACTTCCTTCCTACCATATTTTTTGAGTTGATTGAAAAAAGTTCTGTTTGTGGTTTGGTTATGGTCCAAGACAGTGAGTTTGTTTGAAAAACACAAACTGATTTTGAAAGGGGAACTGTCTCTGTCTTCTGGGGATATTTGCTCAACACTGCCAGTCTTCTAGAAAAGGCATCACTGGTGTTCAATAGATCGCAGTATTATCTGACAGTTTTTTCTCCTTAACTTTTTATTGTGGAATGTTTCAGATGTAAACAAAGGTGGAGAGAATAATATAATGAATCCCAGCTTTAACGACCACTGCCTTGGGAGCCATGCTATCACATTGTACTTCCGCCTACTCCCTGGCCACCCCCTCCCCGATTATTCTGAAGCAAATTCAAAAACATTATATAATTTCATCCGTAAATATTCCATATGCACTTCTAAAAGACAAGGGACTCTTTTTTATAAGCATAACTGTTATTCTGTTATCACATCTAACAAATTGACTGTAAATGTTTAATATGTTCAAATATTCAGTCAACGTTTAAATTTGCCCGTTGCATCATAAATGTGTTTTCTTTGTATTTACTCATCTATTATCAAAATAAGATCCACAGACCACAACGACCACAGCCTCCACCAGACTGAGTCCAGCACAACAAAATGGTACCCGGCTACCACCACTGACTGCTCTGAGAGGGATCACAATAGAGGGTCCTGGACAGAGCTGGAGAAAAATGTAGAACAAAATTCTAACTCACAAAAAAAGACCAAACTTGCTGGTCTGACAGAGACTGGAGTAACCCTAAGAGTATGGCCCCAGGACACCCTTTTAACTCAATACTGAAGTCACTCCTGTGGCCTTCAGGTTTTGGCCTTCAGCCAAAGATTAGACAGGCCCATAAAACAATGAGACTAAATGGGCACAACAGTCCAGAGGCAAGGACTCCAGAAGGAGAAGGCAGGAGGGGACAGGAAAGCTGGTAACAAGGAACCCAAGGTCCAGAAGGGAAGAGTGTTGACATGTTGTGGGGTTGACCACCAATGTCACAAAACAATAACCCACCCACCCAATATGTGTATTAATTATTTAATGAGAAATTAATTTGCTCTGTAAGGCTTCGTCTAAAGCACACACGCACATATACAAAACATGTATAGGGTAAAGTAAAGATCTTGAGCTAAAACTCAACAACAGAGTAGTTGAGTGATTTTCTCTTATTTTGAAAAGGTGACTGCTTTTTTGTTTTTTTCCCAGAAACACTACCAATCCAGCAGGTCACTCCCTAATTTCTTGGGAGGGTTGAAAGGGCAGCTATAAATTCCAGAACATGAACAAAGCTACCAATTTATTTTCCATAGTGTTAAATATAAACACCCAGGCCTTGAGTTTCAAGCAATCAGCATTTGTCTATACACAGTGTGCTCTTTCTTACAACAGCATCTGCTTTTTGTTAATAATCTATTTTTACTCACTCACTTCCCATCACCCCTCCCTGCCTTGCCATCAGCCAAGCCACAAGGAAAAAAGAAAAAAGAAAAGTTGAAATATTTAGCTTGTTACCATCTGGGTCCATCCAGGTTACTTCACACAGTCCTAATACAAACAACCTGCAGTGTTGGTCCCAAAACGGCACAACAGATTCCTTCAAAACCCGTCCCTGCTCTTTTCTTTTCCCTTCCCGTCCCTCCTCTCCGCTAGCCACAATAGTCGAATGAAAAAGCAGCGGAGCAGAACTGTTGAGAAGGAAATGCTGAGCTGTTTCTCTCTTTGGGTCCAAAAAGGTAACCATTTGCAATATACCTGCTTAGGTTCAGATCCATGGTCCACTCGTCTCTCAGACAGAACCTGATAGAACATGAACCTCAAAAAATTTAGGAATGTTATTCAGACACCCTTGTGTTCCTATCCTAATATGGAACCTTGTATCTGTTTAGTTCTCTAAAAAGTTTTTTAAGCTGTTGTCGTTTTGGTCATGACTCATGCTGACCCCACGAGCGAAACAAGATGCTTCCCAGTCCTGTGCCATCACTGTGATCAGCTGTGGATCAGACCATTGTGATTCATAGAATTTTCATTGGCTGATTTTTCACAAGTAGATTGCCAGGCCTTTCTTCCTAGTCTGTCTTATTCCCTGGGTGATACAAACCATTAATGAGCTCTGCTGCTAACCGAGAGGTTGGAAGTATGAGTCTACCCAGAGGATCCTTGGAAGAAAGGCCTGGTGATCTACTTCCCAAAATTCAGACATTGAAAACCCTGTGGAGCACAGTTCTGCTGTGATGAACATGCGGTCACCATAAGCCTGAATCAACTCAATGACAACTGGTTTTCTAAAATTGTAGGGAGTTATTTTTTCTTCCTTCTTAAGCAAGGTCGGGCTATTGAGAGCCTCAAGTAGTAGCTGGAAGAGAAGCTTTTTTGAATGCACTTCACAGAGGCTTTTGTTACGCCCTCTTCAAAGCTGGCTTAACTGAGACCTCCGAGGAGCCCAGCCTGAAGGCTCATGGCTGTGCAACAGGAGACTTTGCTCTTTCTCAGCACCTTGCTCTAACGCTCAGGGTCTTCTCTCTCTCACCCCACTATGCTGCATGTGGGTGGGTTAAGGAGTCTTGGGTACTCAAAGGGAAACAGGACAAAGAGCCTGCCCTCATTGTGCTACTTCTAAAACAAAGGTCATCTCTTGAATTAAAATGGCAGGGGGAACAGAAAGAAACTGGTTTCCAGTAAGATCTGGCTAACTTAGGGGAGTTGGCTGGAGGAGGAACGTGGCCCCCCAACCCCAGTTTGCTGCCACTGTGCTGAGAATTCCAAACTCCTACTTGTCAAGCCTCCAGGTCAGTGTCAAGCCTCAGATCCCACAGTGGTAAACCACGAACGTGCTTTGGGATCTTAAGTAGTAACTAAACCAGTTGCCCGTCAAGTCGGCTCTAGCCCTAACCCACGTGTGCCAGAATAGAGCTGTGCTGCATAGCATTTTTAATGGCTAATTTTTCGGAAGTAGATGGCGAGGCCCTTTTTTCTGAGGCGCCTCTGGGTGGACTCGAACCTCCAATCTTCCGGTTAGCAGCAGGGCACGTTAACCATTGGCACTGCTCAAGGCCTCCTATTTGGAGTCTTTAAAACCTTGAATCAAATTCTAGCGCTGCCATATATGACATTTCTTATTTTGGGGAACTTCTCAAAGTATCTCATCTATAATAAGTTGAAAAAGTTTCTCATCTATAATAAGGGAGATCATGAATCCAGCCCACAACAATAATATTAGATCCTGACTCTTCCCCCACCACTGAGACTCTTACCTCCACAGGGAACAGATGAGTCAATAAGATGAATTAGTCTGTCATCACTTTTCCTAGTGAAATAACTAACAGGGTTTTCAGGAAAAAAGACTTGGAAGACAGTGTACAGGATAGGGCACTCCCTGTGTTTAGAGGAACTGTTGTCGTTGTGTAGCATCCAGTAGTCGACTCTGACTCATGGTGACCCCCTGTGTTAGAGTAGAACTGCCCCCATAGTGTTTTCCAGATTATAATCTTTACGGAAGCAGATTGCCAGGTCTGCCACTTTCAATCAGCAGCTGAACACTTAAACATTGCACCACCAGAGCTCCTTGATGGGTGACTGAAACCAACTGCCATGGAGTCGATTCCAACTCGTAGTGATGCTATAGAACAGAGTAGACCTGCCTCACAGGGTTTCCAAGAAGCAGCTGTTGGATTTGAACTGCTGACCTTTTGATTAACAGCCTTAACTCTTGGCTGCTGCAACACTAGGGCTCCTGATAGGTCACTAAACCCAAAACCAAACCCATTACTATCTAGTCGATTCCGACTCACAGCAACCTTATAGGACAGAGTAGAACTGCCCCATAGGGATTCCAAGGAGCAGTTGGTGGATTTGAACTGCTGACCTTTTGGTTTGCAGCCGCGGTTCTTAACCACTGCGCCACCAGGACTAGAAGGGACTAAATACCAATGGAAAGTGCAGGAGCAGAGAGAATAACATAGAAGGTGAGACAGGTGACCCCCAAAGGTGAACATCCTCTGTGTTGCCTATTTCACGCGATACTTGGTCCAATTTCATACTCTAGGTCTACCTTTTCACGACCTTCAAAACTGCAAATGAGTGAGAACGAAAAAAATTCTCCGGTTGATATACTACTGCCATTTTCAAAACAATTTAAGGTGGTCTTTTTTTTTTCCCTTATAAGTTCTCAGTTAATTTTCTATAGGCAAATGAATTTTTTGTATAACAAATAGCAACATCAAACTCATATAGGCTGAATTGAAATAGCAATACCTGGTTTTCTCTAGGGAAAACAAACATTAGTTCATCTCTTCCAAAGGACCCAGCCAAGCATACCTTGGAGAATGAGTCTTTCATCCTGAGCATATGAAAAGTTGCACCCCCTCAGGCGACTATAAGGGAATGCAATTAACCTAAATTTATTTCCATTTCAGTAGAAATGTGTTGAAATCCAGTCTTGCTGAAACAGTTGAAAAATACCATGTAGTTTGTGCAGCCTCATTAGAGCTGTAAGTTGCCTTGATAAAACACACATATGTAGTCTACAATGTATTCTCCAGTTTTCCTCATTAGAACTAGAGAATAAGACCAAAATTGAGCTTCTCCTAAGCACTTGATGAGTGTTATCTCAAGGGATTCTTCATGTAATAACATGAAATTGAGTTGTTCTAAAGATCCCATTGTTTCCAGCTGAAGAATCTTTTATTTATAAGTAACCTGCCGAAGGTCAATAGGCTAGTGGGTAGCACAACCCGGCTTCCAAGTCTAGTCTGCCTGTCTTTATTGCAGGGCTCATAGCAAAATGGAACAAGAGATGTGAACGTCCTTGGTGGGCACTCTGTAAATGTTGGTTTAAATTCTCCCTTTCCTTCTTCAAAACTTGTAATGTAGCTCATCATATTAATGACTGGTCCCCATCATAACTTGAGGGCCACAGGTTGTAAGGGTCTACGCTGCAAGGATTCAGAGTCAGAGAGGGGCAAGGCAGTTTCTGAGAATAATAAACACACACATACACAATACAAAAAAAAAAAAAAAAAAACCAAACACAGTGCCGTCGAGTCGAATCCAACTCATAGCGACCCTATAGGACAGAGTAGAACTGCCCCATAGAGTTCCAAGGAGCGCCTGGTGGATTTGAACAGCCAACCCTTTGGTTAGCAGCTGTAGCACTTAACCACTACTCCATCAGGGTTTCCAAACAGGTAATAGTCACACAGAAATGCACAAACTATAAGTAAAACGCACACAGGTCAGGATAAAAGGTTAAATCAGAAAGTAAACTACATCTGTTGCTGTTATTAGTTGCCACTGAGTCAGCTTCAACTCCTGGCAACCCCACTTACAACAGAACAAAATGTTGCCCGATCCTGCACCATCTTCATTGCTGGTATTGAGACAGTGAGACAGGACTAGGCTGGAGCAGCGCCGGTTGGGCCCTTCCCCCTGCACGTAAGCTGTGTGTGTGTTGGCGGGAGGGGAAGGTAAGCAGGACAGAGAGGGGAAAAAACAACCTGGCCCACCCCCTGGAGATCAGAACAGAACACACAGTCCCTGTGGCAAAATGTACCAGCTGAGGGGTGCTATGAACTGAAATGCTGCAAATAAACTGCTAATGTAGTTCTTTCGGGACTCCACAGAGCAGAGTGTGTGCAAAAGAAGTCAAAGCCACCACTGTTTGTCCTTCCCTTGCCCACCAAAGGGGGCAGGCGATGTGACAAAGGGACCCAGTGGCCTGCATCACATCCCATAATAGTTATGTCAAGGGGAACCAAAGACTTCCATCTTGGAGAAATCCCGCATGCACACCTGCATTTGCATAACCCAACTGCTTCTCAGAAATCTCTGCCCTTCCCGCACTCCCGAACCTCATGAAAAACATCAAAACCCCTCCTCCCCTTCTTGTTGAAACCCTGAAATACTTGGCTTCAAGGCAAAACAGTGAGACAGTCTCCCTTTACTGTCTCCTTTTGCTAGCTGCTGGCAAAGTAAATTTGCTTGTTGTTAATATAAGGCTGCCTCAATAGTCTTACTGGGCGGCCCGAATCTGGTTGGGTTCAACTGAGGAAGGGGCCCTCGGTAACAGTATGTTTTGAGTTCATTTTTGTGGCCACTGTGTCTTCTGAGTGCCTTCCCCAACCTAGGGGGCTCATCTTCCAGCACTTTATCAGCCAGCGCTCTGTTGTGATGCATAAATTTTCATTGGCTAATTTTTGGGAGTGGATTGCCAGGCTTTTCTTCCTAGTTTGTCTTAGTCTGGAAGCTCTACTGCTGGTAGTTGAGATATCAGTGGCGTACCTTGCAGCATTATAGCAACACCCAAGCCACCACAGTACGACAAACTGAGAGACAGATGGTGGAAACTACATCTAGTAGGTCTATATTAAAGGCGGAGACAAGTATTACAGGCCTAGAGAGAGTAGAAAGAAATTATGGAGCAGAAGGTTATTGGGAGGAAGAGATATCGTTTGGAAGAGTTGTTAGAACTATATCCAGAAAAGAGATGCAATTCTTGGCCAGCACAATCCCAGCAGAATGCCTTGCACATAGGTGCTCAATAAACATCTGTCAATGATTTACCCAACTTGGCCATTCTGTTAGCTGCTGTAGCTTGCCATGCATACCATCAAGTCAGCTGTGGCTGTTGTGTTTTAGAACACAGTTGCCTAAAGTGAGCTCATATTGCTGAGGTGTAGTTAAGTCAACAAGGAAGAACAGCAGGTGAAGTTTGATAGTCGAAGCCTGGGTTACTCCACTAATTCCTAAGGTGAACGGAGGTCTTTTCAAAAACCCTGGGCCAGGCCCTTCTGGGTAGGTAGCTGAAGACTCTCTGAGAAGTAATTTTCAGATCCTAGTTACTCACTACTACCAAAGTAAGAGATGAATGTGAAAAAGACCGTATTTAGGACTTTTGCCTGGGAATAGGTATCCTGGGGAGGCTGACCTCCAGAAAGACAAGGTTTGTTCTATCTACTCCTTGCCTAAAATGGAGAACAAATTGGGACACAAGCATTTCTGAATGACTCTTGTCATATATTTTTTAGCAAAACCTATCTTTTAAGCCCAAGAGATGTTTCCCAGGTATGTTTTTTCTTTTAAATTAAAAAAATAAAGCATGTTCTGAAAAATTCTAATCCATATGTTTGTTCCCTTTACTCATCAGACTGATGCCTGGCTAATGGGAGTTGATGAGCACATAAATATCTTTTCAATAAAAACAGGAAATTATATTTCTCTCACTGTAAACAAATTAAAACTCTAAGATGTTTGAATTTGGTTTGAAATGCATTTCCCTAAAAGGTCAAGTGAGATCTAAACTAAAATAGGCATTTCCTAAGCCTTGCTTTCAATCTCATGCTTGATTTTCAGAGCTCCTTGGCGTGTTTGATCCACCTTCTACGGAAAATCCAGGAAAAAGGCACTTTGCTCTCGTGATGCTGACAGACAAGGAAATGCATCAGCTTCCTCTGAATCCTGTCAATTAACTCCTTTAAGACCATTCCAGGACTAGCCGGTCACTCCAGCCATGAAAACTGGCTGGAAACTTTACCACCACCTAGCGGTCACTGTACTGAACTGCAAAAGATATATATATATTTGATTGTTGGGCTCAAACGTGGCAACAGTTGTGTGGCTGGCACAGGAACAAGCAGTATTTCGTTCTGCAGTAAGTAGGGTCGCTATGAGTCGGAACCAACTCAGTGGCACCTAACAACAACAAACTTCCAAAGGAGCTCTGGTGGTGCAATGGTTAAGCGCCAAGCTGCTAATCGAAAAGTTGGCAGTTAGAACCCACCAGTTTCTCCAAGGGAGAAAAGACCTGGCACTCTGCTCCCATAAAGATTACAGCCTAGGAAACCCTATGGGGCACTTCTACTCTGTCCTATAGGGTCCCTATGAGTTGGAATCGACTTGACAGCACCAGGTTTGTTTTTTTTGTTTTGGTTTGGTTTTTTGGTAATGGCCCCTCAAAGGAGTCTTGGTGGTGCAGTGGTCAAGCGCTTGGCTGCTAATCGAAAGGTAGACGGTTTGAACCCACCCACCACTCCACAAAAGAAAGATGTGGCAGTCTTATTCTGTAAAGATTACAGCTTTGGAAACCCTATGAGGCAGTTCTACTCTGTCCTATAGAGTTGCTATGAGTCGGAATTGACTCGATGGCACACAACAACAACAACAAAACTCCCATGTGGTCCCTGAGTGGCGCAGATGGTTTGCACTAGAACTACTAACCAAAGGTTGGTGGTTCAAACCCACCTGGTTGTGCCATGGAAGAAAGGCCTGGTGATCTACTTCCATAAAGATTACACACAAGAAAACCCTATGGAGCAGTTCTACTCTCCACACGTGGTGTCACCATTAGTTGGAATGGACTTCTTTGGTCTAAACTTCCAGAGTGGCATAAACAGTCAAGTGCTCAGCTACTAACTGAAAGATTGGCAATTGGTTTCTGCCCAGAGGTGCCCCAAAAGAAAGGACTGATGATCTACTTCCAAAAGGTGACAGCCGTTTGAAACCCCTGTGGAATGTGGTTTTCGTCTGATACACATCAGGTTGCCATGAGTTGGAGTCAACTCGACGGGAACTAGTTTAAGAGAGTGAGGAAGGGAAGGGCACGCAGACTTCCTCGTGTCTTCTGGGTGCTGTGTGTGGTAGAATGACATGACTGCTCCACATCCAGTGTGATCTGAGGTTAGTAAACAAAATTAACAAGTAGTCTTCAAGAACCACAGTCTTCCTCCCAAACAGAACATGTCAAACAAACAGCTCGCAGCTGGTTTTCATTGCATGCAACTGGAAAGGGTGCGCTTTTGCCAGGTTTGCCCTCTTTTGTGTCTGGGTCTGTGGTGGAGTATCCAAGAGTCTTCTGTGGTAAGAAGCTCTCTCCTTTTATGCCGATGCCAGGGGCAGAGTTGGCTCTAGGGATCTCAGAGCATTCCATCTTTCCACTCAAGAAAACTGCTTTACGCCTGCCCAATGTGCTTCTTTGAAACACGAGGACAATAAAGTTCACTGAGACCCTTTGCTAGTAATTAACTGCCTTGGGGCCCAGGATATGCAGACGGAAGCACAGCATCCTTCTTTCATTTATGGGGAAACCATTCAGGCCTCCTTAGATGAAAGCAGCCCGAAATTGCCCATGGAAAGAAAGAATGTACTTAAGAAACAAGAGTGGAAAGCAGCGGAGGAGAGGTTTAAGGCATCACTTTCAGATTAATCACAATGAGAATGGCAAGGAAAACGCAGTGGGAGGCTTGGACATGCTATGTGTTTGCAACAAACCCTCTTTCAGTAATTCCCAAGGTAATGGGGGGAAAAAGACCGTGTCATGTGGATGTCATATGGCATCACATAGATTTCAACCCAATGGAAATTGCATTGATTGAGATGAAATCATGTTAAGGCAAGCGTCCCTGGCATCTATTTGGTGGTTCTACACTGTTATGGATTGAATTGTGTCCCCCCAAAACATGTGTTGGAAATCTTAACTCCTGTAGAGGTTATAATCCCATCTGGGAATGTGTTTTCTTTGTTATGTTAATGAGACATTATTAATGTAGGGTGTGTCTTAAATCAATCTCTTTTGAGACATAATGGAGATTAAACAAGCAGGCACAAGAGCAGAGATGGGGGAAGAGAGATGCCAAGCCACATGAAGATCACCCAGGAGCAGAAGCTCAAAAGAGACAAAGACCTTCCTCCAGAGCTCACAGAGACAGAAAGCCTTCTCCTAGAGCGGGCACCCTGAATTTGGACTTCTAGCCCCCTAAACTGTGAGAAAATAAATTCTGTTTGTTAAAGGCACCCGCTTGTGGTATTTCTGTTATAGCAGCACCAACTCGGACATAAACCTAGCCTAGCACAACACAGAAAGGCCAGTGCTACACAAAGATAGATATGCAGAAATGTCTCCTCGATCATGGACAGACCAAAAGGAGCCCTGAAGGCCACGAATTGGACCAAGGGCAGGTTGTTTGACCAAAGGGAATCTTTGCAACCTGTAGTGGAAGACAGAAGGAGGAAAGAAGGGAGAGAGCTGGGCTCCAGAGAATCTCCTGTCTGAGTGCCAGCTTCAGGGCGCACACCTTTACCTGAATAATCCCCTTTCATCCCTCAAGCACTATCTATACTGAGTGATTTTGATCAAGAAAACTACAACTCAGAATCCGTTTAAATTATAATGAGGAAGTGAGATGCTGGAACTAAAAAGTAAAGAGGTTTACTTTTAGTAGAGTCATTTCTAACAGAAATGCCTGAGGAATTTGGTGGATTTTGTTGTTGTTATTGTTGTTTTATTTGTGTGTGTGTCTTCTTTCGATTTGGGGGAAGCAGAAATGGAAACTCTTTAAAAGCATATTGGGTGTTAATGTATGAAGACCTAGGATTTCAAATGGAGTGTTTGGTCTTCCATGATGAGGGTGACTGGGGTCAGGATTATCGCAGCTAACGATAACCATTCGTGGGGCTTGTTCAGCACGATACAAAGCAACCATCTTGAAGGAGGTGTTTTGGGGGCTTTTTTGTTTTTCATCTCATGATCTCACAGTACTTTAAACCGTATCAGTCCCCCCTAAGAAAGCCAAATCATGTGTTTAAAGACTGGAACTGATTCTATAGGGTTTTAATTAGCTGTTACATTTCAGAAGTAGATCGCCAGGCCTTTCTTCCAAGGTAGCTCTGGGTGGATTCAAACCGCCAACCTTTTAGTTAGCAGCCAAAGAGTTAACTGTTCACACCACTCAGGGACTGCTTGTATCAAATTCCAGCTATCCCTCTAAAGTACGCCGTCAGAAGGGCTATTATATATGCAGACCACGGCATACACTGTTAGGGGACATCCAGGGTGTGATTTGACTGGGAACATTTCCTCCTGTCTCTTGACCTGGGGTAACCACTCCTCGCTGTCCACCCTGCCCCTGCTTATTTGCTAACAAGGCCTAGTCTTCCTGTAGAATTGTCATTATGTTTCTGGGCCTATGCTAACCTCACATTACTGAGATAGCTGGATCTTGAATTCATAGGCTTCAGGAATGTCACTGGGCAGGGGGAAAGTGCCTGAATATACTAGCATCTATGTCTGCATGTTCCTGTATCACTGAGAAGATTGGCTTCCCTGGCCATTCTTTTCAGGGAAACTCTCCTTTCTAAAAGATCAGCCACTTCTTTCACCTCCCCACCACGAAGACTGCGAGGAATTATAAACTAAGTTGAGAAGCAGATGAGAAAGAACGAGCCCTAGATTTAAAAGTAAGTGTTCTCAGCTTAAAGGTTGTCTTATCTTCCTTATAGCCCAAAGTCTATATGCTTTGCCTATAAGGGTGACCCCCTCACTCTTCCTGTGGCAGAACCTTCCCAACTGGCACTAACTCCCGGGGAGTCAAGGAAAACTGTGACCACACTGCCCAGTGGCCCACCCTCCTCCTGGGTTATAAAATACAAAAAATTCAATTCGGTTGAGTTGAATTGAACAGCATTGATGATGAACTGATAGAATAATGACTTGGGTAACAAAGATTTATGTGTTCGTTTATTCATGTAACAAATCCTGCCATCATGAAGCTCATGGTCAAATGTATTTTAGAAAAGATACCCCTAAGGGTACAGTGGAAAACCTGGTGGAGTAGTGGTTAAGTGCTATGGCTGTTAACCAAAAGGTTGGCATTTTGAATCCACCAGTTGCTCCTTGGAAACTCTACGGGGCAGTTCTACCCTGTCCTATAGGGTCGCTATGAGTCGGAATCGACTCAATGGCAGTAGATTTGGATTTTAAAGGGTAGAGTGGGGATGGGAAAAGAGTTTGGAAACCCAAATAGAATAGATACCAAAATTGGTCACCTAAGTATGACAGGTCAACCTTATATATCAATAGAGAGGGAGCCATGTTGGAAGGAATGAAAAATTACATCTAAAATGTAGCGACTTGAAATCCTTTTCCATTTTGTTTACCGAGGCTTACATTTCTGTGCAGCCAATGGATTTCAAAAAAAAAAGGGGGGGCCGCACCAAAGGGATCTTGGGGAAATGCTTAAAAATAATGAGACTTTTGAAAGCAAAGCATGTATCGCAGACTACTTTGCTCATTGTGGTCTCAGAATCAGTTGCAGAAACACAGACCATCTGAGTTCATAAAACAAAAGTGTGAGTTCCAACAATATGGACTTTGAGCAGATTTCCCTAATCAGTCCGGAGCATAATCCTGAAAGGAAACAAACAAGGCTCGAGGCCCAACTTCGAGCTTTCCAGGGGCAAGCTATTGGTGCTCAGAGTCTGGGGCGGGAAACTGGGATACCCTAGAAAGAAGTATGCCGTAATATCTTCCTGCAGGGGAATAAGCTACCCCTCTGGCCTCAACCCACTGCTTGATCCAGGGCCTTTGGCAACAGTTACTGAATCCTGGCACCGTCAAAAAGCCAAAAGGAACAACTGCTCTTTTGGTGCAGGTGGCAAAAAGGAAGATCAGATGGGAGACCTGCTTCGACACTGTGCTGATTTCCTCCATCAGAATTTCTGGAGCAATTGAGACAAAGCACTTTCCTTTTGCTTGGTAGGAGCAATATCAATTTCTTTAGGCCTGAGTTACCTTCACATCATGGAGATGGGGGAAGAGCATTCCTGGTGTAATCTTAGAGTATCTGGAAACTCAAGAACAGAGACAAATTAAGCCTGAAATGTCCAGAGCATTTAGTCTTAAGGTATGGTAATCACTTTGGCTCTCTATATAAACTGAGAACTATAAGCCAAAAAAACCAAGCCCTTTCCCATCAAGATTCCAACTCATAGCGACCCTATAGGACAGAGTAGAACTGCCCTATAGGGTTTGCGAGGAGCTGCTGGTTGGTGGATTCAAACTGCCGACCTTTTGGTGAGCAGCTGAGGTCTTAACCACTTCGCCACCAGGGCTACATTGTTCACACACTACCCTCTACATACACTGAGACCATTCAGACCCAAATAAGAACTTAATGGCATAATGGACACTCAATAAATATTTGATTAATAAATGAATAATGGACTTTATTTGGTAGAAATCAGTTGACATTAAAGTCCAGCCTTCGGTGTTTTGTTCTGTTGTCCACAGGTTGCTATGAGTCGGAACTGACTTGACGGCACCTAACAACAACAACAGTTGACATTATAAGGCCTCAGTATGGGGGTGTTTGGGTCCATTCACCTGTAAGCTCAAGGGTAACAAATCTAGGAGTCCCCGATTGGTGTAAACAGTTGATGTGCTCGGCTGCTAACTGAAAGGTTGGAGCTTCAAATCTGCCCAGACATGTTTTGAAAGAAAGGCCTGGCAACCTACTTCCAAAATAGCAGTCATTGAAAATCTTATGGGTCACAGTTCTACTCTGACACACATAAAATTGCCATGAGTCAGAGCCGACCTGATGACAGCTGGTGGTGGTAGGCAACAAGTTTAAGTTGAACTTCTCTTATCCCAGGACACCAGCAAATGGGCAAAAAACAGAAGCACAGGGTCCAGATGAGTCAGGAAGTGAATAACAAGCTTGCAACCATTAAGTGCTGGTCATAGTTTAGCAACATAATTGGGCTCTTTTGAGAAACAAGGAGTTTGATTGCCAGGCCTTTCTTCCTAAGTTTGATGCCTAGAATCCTGGGATCAAGAACCAGGAGCTGTATTCCCTCCACTCAGCCAAACAGATCTGCACTGCTCTCTCCAAAAATAATGTGCCTTTCTCATCTTCATTTCTTTACCGCTGCTGCTCCAAACACTTAAAGAAATACCCTCACTTAAATGCTCTCACCCTCCCTGTGCTTCTCTGCCCAGATCAAAAGCTACCTTCCTCCTAAGTCCTTACCAGCCAGAGTCAACTCTTCTTCCTTTGAGCCTTTGTAGCACCTTTGCATCTCAGCATACTTGAATGTATCTTTGCATTGGTATTATTAGTAAGTTCCTGAAGAAAAACTGATTGCACAGTGGTTAAATGCGAAGGCTGCTAACCAAAAGGTCAGCAGTTCAAATCCACCAGCCACTCCTTGGAAACTCTATGGGGCAGTTCCACTCTGTCCTATAGGGTTGCTATGAGTCAGAATCTACTCAATGGCAAAGTTTTGTTTTTTGTTATTTCTCTATCAACATGCATATATTGTTGTTGTTGTTGCTAGATGCTGTCAAGTCAATTTTTGACTCACAGCAACCCCATGTGACAGAATAGACTGCCCCATAGGGTTTTCTAGGCTGTAATCTTTATGGGAGCAGATCGCTAGGTCTTTCTCCCACAGTGCCGCTGGGTGTATTCAAACCACCAACCATTCACTTAGCAGCCGAGCGCTCAGTTGTCCTACCATCAGGACTTCTTGCACATACACATGGCTGTGTATACATATGTACGTATGTAGCTTGTATATATTACATTATTATTATTGATATTATTGCCTGCCACAGTCTTAGTTCCATAAACCAAGCACCTCTGCCTGACACTAGGAAATGCTCAGATAAAGAAAGGCTCTTCACAAACCATAACTAACAATGTACAAACACCAGAAGAGAAACTAGATAACTGGGAGCTCCTAAAATCAAGCAATTATGCTCATCGAAAGACTTCACCAAAAGAGTAAAAAGACAACCTAGAGATCGGGAAAAAATGTTTGGCTACGACATATCCAATCAAGGTCTAATCTCTAAAATCTACAAGATATGGCAAAACCTCAACAAAAGAAAGACAAATAAGCCAATTGAAAAATGGGCAAAGGATGTAAATAGGCATTTTACCAAAGAAGACATTTCAGGCTGCTAAAAGATAGATGAGGAAATGCTCACAACCATTAGCCATTAGAGAAATGCAAATCAAAACTACAATGAGGTACCATCTCACTCCAGCAAGGTTGGCATTAATCCACAAAACACAAAATAATAAATGTTGGCGAGGTTGTGGAGAGACTGGAACACTTATACACTGCTGGTGGGAACGTAAAATGGTACAACCACTTTGGAAATTGATTTGGCACGTCTTTAAAAAGCTACAATAGAACTACCATACGATCTAGCAATCCCATTCATTGGAATATATCACAGAAAAAAAAAGAGCCGTCACACGAATAGGTATATGCAACCCATGTTCACTGCAGCACTGTTCACAACAGCAAAAAGATGGAAACAACCTAGGTGCCCATCAACAGACCAGTGCATAAACAAACTATGGTGCATACACACTATGGAATACCATACAACGATAAAGAACAATGATGAATTTGAGAAACATCTCACAACATGGATGAATCTGGAAGGCATTATGCTGAGTGAAATTAGTCAGTCACAAAAGGACAAATATATTGTATGAGACCACTATTATAAGAACTCAAGAAAACATTTAAACACAGAAGAAAACATTCTTTGATGGTTAAGAGTGTGGGGACGGAGCAAGAGGGGTATTCACTAGCTAGATAGTAGACAAGAATCATTTTAGGTGAAGGGAAGGACAACACACAATACAGGGGAAGTCAGCACAACTGGATGAAATGAAAAGCTAAGAAGTTTCCGGAACACAACCAAACACTTCCAGGGACACAGTAGCAGGGACTGGGTTCTGGGGACCATGGTTTTGGGGGGGGATATCTAGGTCAATTAGCATAACAAATTTATTAAGAAAATGTTCTGCATCCCATTTTGGTGAGTGGCATCTCGAGTCTTAACAGCTAGTAAGCAGCCATCTAAAATGCATCAGCTGGTCCCAACCCACCTGGAGCAAAGGAGAATGAAGAACACCAAAGACACAAAGAAAATATTGGCTCAAGAGCCTAAAGGGCCACATAAACCAGAGACTCCATCAGCCGGAGAACCAGATGATGCCCGGCTACCACCAATGACTGCCCTGATAGGGAACACAACAGAGAATCCCTAATGGAGCAGGAGAAAAATGGGGCGAAGAACTCAAATTTATGTAAAAAGACCAAACATAATAGTATGACTGAGACTGGAGGAACCCTCGAAGCCATGGCCCCCAGACTCTCTGTTAACCCAAAGCTAAAACCATTCCCAAAGCCCACTCTTCAGTCAAAGATTAGACTGGACCATAAAACATAAAATAATACTTGCGAAGAGTGTGCTTCTTAGTTCAAGCAGATACATGAGACCAAATGGGCAGCCCTGTCCAGAGGCAGGGTGAGAAGGCAGAAAGGGACAGAAGCTGGTTGGATGGACACCCAAAACCCCAGGTGGAAAGGGGGAGTGTGCTGTCACATCATAGGGATTACAACTAGTGTCACATAACAATAAGTGTATAAATTTTCCATGAGAAATTAACCTGAGCTGTAAACTTTCACCTAAAACACAATTTAAAAAAAAAGAAAGAAAAGAACAACAACAAAAAAAGGGCTCTTCAACTGTCCTCTACGGATATCATTTCTTGGAGCCTACCCATGTAATTGAAGCCCTGGTGGCATAACGGTTAAGAGTTACGGCTGCTAATCAAAAGGTCAGCAGTTCAAATCCATCAGCCGCTCCTTGGAAACCTTATGGGGCAGTTCTACTCTGTCCTATAGGGTCGCTATGAGTTGGAATCAACTCAATAGCAACAGGTTACTGATGTAATGGAGATGTCTGAAGGATCTCTCTGTCCCTCAGAGGTCTGATAAACTTGGCCTAAATCCTAATTCTATGGCCTGGGATAATCCAAAGCCCTTCCCAGGATTTCTGCAAATTCCTGCCCCGTGTCCTCATGAGTCTCTGGGCCTCTGTGCTCCGGCCCCAGACCAGTGGCCTCTGTGTTGCATCACATTGAACAGCATGCCAAACTCTCTCTTCACTCGATTCTAGAAGACATCCAACCACAGCAAGCAGGACTTTTTTTACAGACTTTACTCACTTTGCAGACCAGGGGTGCAAGGAGGCCACCAGCTTCTCGACCACTTGCTGTTCCTCTCCCCTTATCATTCTAGAGTTATGAGTAAATCCTTCCTCCCTTGCCTTGCACAGGGCAACTATACCCACACCCAGGTCCCTTGGGGTTCTCAACAACAACCTCAAAAATAAAGTATTTCTTCCAGAGCCACAGGGTGCTCCCACGAGAAGAATTTAGAGAATATTGTCTTCATTTGTTGCCTGACAGTTAACGTTGGATTGGGCCATGATAAAGACAGCCTATTTGGAATCTTCTGGTTTTCCATATTACTAGAGCCAGACTGTAGTCAGTATTATTCTTTTTAGCTTTTTCACTTCAGTCTTCCTGATTCCCAGTTGTTAGATCCTAGTTCTGCTTTCATTCTTTCCCTCATTTATCTAAGGAACAAGAACCTACTACATGCCGAGCACTTACTTTACAAAAACTAGTAAGACAGATCCCTGCCTCAGAGCCCTGGTTAGAGTTGAGCCTCACTTGCTTACTTCTTCAGCTGGGCCAAAGGAAATGGTTCTGTGTTGCCTCTTATACTAGAAAGTATTGTTGCTAGCTGACATCAAGTGGGCTGCCAACACATGGTGACCTCATGCACCACAGGATTGTACCATTGTGATTCATTGGCTGATTTTTGGAGGGAAATCACCAGGCCTTTCTGCCCAGTCTGTCTTAGGCTAGAAGTCTCCACTGAGACCTGTTCAGCGTCACAGCAACACACAAGCCTCCACCAGCGGACAGGTGGCGGCTGTGTGTGAGGTATATTGGCTGGGAATGGAACCCAGGTCTTCCACAGGGAAGGTGAGCATTCTACTGCTGAACCACCACTGCCTCAGATAATAGGAGGTAGCTGCCCCTTACTAAAATCTGAGACTCAGTGATCAAGGTCTAAATTCCTATGCTTTTAGTAGAAACTCGGCCAAGTTGTGGCTTCAGATTCTCGGTTTAGTAGAAGGAATTAGTAATAAAATCAAGCTTAAGATTAACTGCATATTAAACCAAAGAGCTAAAAACTAAATCCATTGCCATTGAGTTGATTCCAACTCATAGCTACCCTATATACAGGACAGAGTAGAACTGCCCCATAGGATTTCCAAGGAGCGGCTTGTGGATTCAAACTGCCGACCTTTTGGTTAGCAGCCAAACACTTAACCACTGCGCCACAAGGACCCCAACTGAATATTAGACCTAAGGAAATACCTGAAACCTAAAATGACTAGTTGAAAGGTAAAGAATGGGTTAATTTATTCTATCATTTTGGAACAGAGGAGGATACTCTGAAAATAGGCTTTCTTTTATGACCATGAAATGTTCCACTAAGACCAAATATTTCTTCTCCTTGAATATAAATACTTTCTTTTAAATATCCTTGAAATGACTGATTAGCATCTAGGGTTAAAACACTATGTACCTCCATTAATTATCAAAGAAGGAGCCAAATATTTTGAAATGCTTATAATATTTTTAATCCATCGTATCAAGATGAAACCTACTTTCTGACTTACTGAATTGTAGAAAGAAGGGAATGAGCTGTATTAAAAATAAAGTGACTTTTGCTGGATCTATAAGGGAAAGACCGGAAGAGAATTAATAGTTTAAGCATTTCCTATGTGTCAAGGGGAAACCCTGGTGGTGTAGAGGTTAAATTCTACGTCTACTAACCAAAGGGTGGGCAGTTTGAATCTGCCAGGCACTCTTTGGAAACTCTATGGGGCAGCTTTATTCTGCCCTATAGGGTCGCTATGAGGCAAAATCAACTCAATGGCAATGGTCTTTTATTTATGTATTTTGCCAAGGGCTGTGCTAGGCATCTTACATGCCATCTCATTTAATCCTGGGTGGAATCTTGCAATGTTTCTATTACTGTCCCCATTTTAGAGATAAGGAAACTGAGTTCTGAAGATTGAGTCAGATCTGTGAGTTCAAAGCTCATTCTCTTTACTGGAACTCACTTTAAACAGAGGGTTTCTTTGTCTCCTTATAGAGTTGACTTCTGAGATCGCGAACATCCGCTTACAAGCAACTGCAGAACTCCAAAGATGGTTTGTCTACAGATTATTAGACTTGTAACTCATAATTTCACAGGGAGTTTTGCTTGTATGAGGCTTATAGTTAAGACACATCCATTTCCAGAAGGAAAAATATATGTCAAATATTTTTTTAGGTGGGTATTAGTGAGGTCAACGGTGGTTGGGGTTTTATGCAGTCTTTTGCTATCTGGCACATCACACGTGTGTTAAATAACAACCCTAATATAGCAGCTGAGAAAATATGCCATTTTGAAACCCAAAGAGATTCTAGAGTTCATCTAGTCCAATGTTTCTATCATGTTGCTCTGCACACAGTTTGCATCAGAATGACTTGGTCAGAGTTTTAAAAGTACAGATTCCTGGGCCCCTCTCTAGGCCTTCTTTCACAAAATCTTCCAGGCAGGGGACTGGGAATTTGCATTTAAAATTTCTAGATTGATTCCAAGGCACAGCCTGGTTTTGGAACCGTTGATCCAGTCCAACTCCAACTCCATGAAGGAACCCCTCCAGCACACCCCTGGCTTGTAATCAGGCAGCCTCATTTCAGACACATGAAGGAACAGAGAATTCACAACCTCAGAGAAAGCTTTCTTCTTTACTGGACAACACTATTTGTTTGAAAGCCCTTTTAAATTTAATTTAAAATATGTCACCTTAAAACTTCCATTCGTTGGTCCCAATTCTGCTCTCAAAAGATTCACAGAATACATGAAATCCCTTATAACACAAGCCCTCACATAGTCACAGACAGCTAATAGCATTCCCTTGAAGTCTTCTATTCCCTGCATTAAAATCATTGCTTTAATCCTTTTTGATAAGTCATGAATCCAATAACATTTCCTCTATCAAAAAGACAGTTGATAGTCAATCAAATCCAAGTGGCCGACAAATATAAAATTCAGCTAATAGTAAAAAAAAATAGGGACTGCAAATTAAAATAACAATGTAATATTATTGTATACCCAACAGAATGGCAAAAATTAGAATGTGTGGTAGTACTTATTGCTGGTGGAGATATAGGAAGAAGAGTATTCTCTCATTACTGGTGAAAACGTGCTGTTGTACAGACTTTTTGAAAAACAACCTGGCAACATCTGTTAAAGCTAAAAATACATGCACCCTTTGACTCATCAGTTCTACTCCTGAGACTCTATCCCATAGAAATAAAAAACTTCTGTACAGGAAAAATGCCAAGTTTTGGCAAGGGTACTCGTATACACTGTTGGTGGAGGTTAAAAACTATGTGGCAGTGCCTTCTAAATCTGAACATGTGTAAACCCTGTGGTGTAGCAATACCACTCTTGGTATGTGTCCAACAGACACGTGTATATATGTTCACCAGAAGACACGTAGAAAATGTTTGCTGTAGCATCATTCACATAAACCTAAAACTGGAGTCTATTCAAACATCCATGAAGAGTAAAATGCATAAATGAACTGTATCATATTCATTCAATGGTTTACTGTGCAGGAACAAGAGCGAACAAATTATAAGTCCAAGCATCAGCATGGATGAATATCACAAAAGAAGCCAGATGTAACAGAGTACAAATGCATGACTCCAATTGTACACAGTTCAAAACCAAGCAAAACTCATAGACATCAGAAAAGTAGTTGTTAATGACTGGAAGGGGTCATGACGAAGGCTTCTGGGAGCTAGTGATGTTCTGTTTCTTGATCTGGGTACTAATTATGTAGGTATGTTCAGTTTTTTAGGTCCTCAGGTGGTGTGAGCAGTTCACAATTGGATACTAACCTAAAGGTTGGCAGTTGAACCCACCCAGCAGCGCTGTGTAAGAAAATGATGACGATCTGCTTCTGTAAAGATTACTGCCAAGAAAACTCTATGAAGCATTTCTACTCTGCAACACATGGGGTTGCTATAAGTTGGGATAGATTCAACAGCAACGGGTTTGGTTTTGGTTTCGTTTCATTTTTAATAACTCATTAAACAGTTTACCTTCATTTGTGCACCAAATTGTTCTGTTTACCGAAAGCAGACATAAGCATAGGATTTTTTATGGATTGTTCTTAGGAAAAAAATTGTAAATAAAACAAATGCTGATCACTGAGATGATGGCAGATAAATTATTGCATATTCACATTGTGGATATTATGTAGCCATGAATGAATTAGTTCTATACCAAATGGTTTTAAATGATTTTCATGAGATGTTGTTGAGTGAGAAAAGGAAGATGAAGAAAATTGTAGACAATATCCTATTGTCCTATTTGCTTTACCAAAATATAATATCCTATTTTGAGAAAACAAATAATACACAAGAACAAAAAGTATAAAGTATGTGTTAAACATTTAATCCTCATAAGAACCCTATGATATGGATAAGATTTTTATTATTATTTTACAGATGGAGAAATGAAGGCAAAAAAGATTAATTAGTTGACTCACCCAAAGTCACAATGGTGATGTATAGTAAAATTTACATGCATTATAAATTCCTTCCATTTCAGCATAGAGCCGAACAGAGGACACCTTTTCATAAGTATTAAGCCATTAATCAAAACCCTTTGGAGATGGATATTCCATAAGGGCAAAGCCAGCTGATAATATTACCAGCCAGTCACTGTTTAAATGTCTTCTTACAGGACTAATAAAACCTTATATTTGTGGAGTGTTGTCACACACCAGGCAGGGATCTAAGCCCTTTACTCATCTTTCCACTAAACGGCCCCGTCGCAGGTGAACAAACACTGCTTATCATCTACACCCTACAGCTTAGTACCAAATCCTGGGCCTCTCTGGCAAACCCTGCCCCTCCCCAGGAACGCCCATGCTCTTGTCTGTGAGTGAGTGGAAATCCCAAGGCCATCCTGTTAACAGATCCGGGTACAGCCTCTTATCAGCTATGGGACCTTGAGCAAGTTATTTAACTTCTTTTAACTTCCCCGTAAAATTATATAACAACACTTACTTAATGGAGTTGCAAAGAGTTCCTGGGTGGTGCAATGGCTAACCGAAAGGTTGGAAGTTCATGTCCCAGCGGCACCGCAGAAGAAAGCCATAGTGATCTATTTCTGAAAAATCAGCCATTAAAAACCCTATGGAAACACAGTTCTAGTCTGACACACGTAGGGCCGCCATGAGTCGGAATCAACTCAACGGCACCTAACAACGACAAGTCGTGAGGCATAAATAACATAAAGAAAATGAGTCGGTAGCACACCACCTGGCACGTTGTAGACCCTTTGTAAATTTAATGTTCTTTTGGACAAGATTGGCAACATCAGCTGGCAGGAAAAAAAAATACTGTTCTATTGAATTTTTAAACCCGGACCAAGCAGTACAGCTTCGCAGCACAGAGATGACTATCCAAATTCTGTAGATTTAATGTGAACGGTACTGCCACTTACTGAGTACCACTGAGTGCTAGACACAGTGCTATGCGCATGACGTGCATTATCTCACCCCATCCTCCCAGCTCTGAAAGGCAGTCAGTACACACATTGGCACTTCACATTTACTCCGACCTCCTTCTGCTATGCTTCCCTCTACTTTAGAGACTAGATGGGTGCCTGGTGGTGAAAACAGTTAACACACTAGGCTGTTAACCAAAAATTTGGAGATTTGAATCCACCCAGAGGTGCCTCAGTAGGCCTGGTGATTTACTTCCAAAAAATCAACCGTGAAAACCCTATGGAGCATGTTTCTACTCTGACATACCTGGGGTCACCATGAGTTGGAACTGACACGAAGACAACCGATTTTTTTTTTTTTTTTTTTTTTAGGCTAGGAAGCTAAAAACTACATTTCAAGACTCCATTGTATTTGGGGTCCTGGCTGTGATTTCAGTTTCCCCAATCAGATGTACTCACAAGGGATTTGGGAGGTAGAAATGAGGTGAGGGTCTTGCTTCTGCTGTTTCTGCTGGCTAGTAGAGGAGTGGAGTCTTTTGGTTTTCACTGACATGCTCGGCAGAAGCACCAGTGTCCAGTCATGGGTGTGTGGTATTAAGGGGCAGGGCACAGGACATTCATTTTACAGTTATTAATTGGAGCAGGCATGATGAGAGAGCAGTAGCTTCCTAGTCACAGTGGCTTCCAGATTATAAGGGCACCTTTGTCACAACGTGGTATAGTTCAGGAGCTAATGGACTCTTGACCCCAGAGAGGCAATAGTTCCTTTTGACCTGGTTCTGAGGTGCAGCTTTTGGGAGTCTATTTCTTCAGGTCTTTCAATGAGTCTGTAAACCATTTGATATTGTAAAGTTCTCCCTGTGTAAATTAGTTAGCATTGATTCTACAACTAAACCCTGGCAAATATAGTTAGGTATGATATGCTTGGAGGCTTCGGGTGGTACAAATGGTTAACCGGTTCAGTTGCTAACCCAAAGCTTGGTAGTTCCAGTCCACTTAGAGGCACCTTGGAAGAAAGACCTGGTGATCTATTTCTGAAAAATCAGCCATTGGAAACCTTATGGAGCACAGTTCTACTCTGACACACACGAGATCACCATGAGTTGGGGCCAACTGGACAGCAAGTGGACTGTACGTAATGCTTATTTTACAGGTGAGGAAACTGAGGCCCAGAAATGCCGGTTAATTTGCCCAACTGATCTTCAGGCTGGGGAGAATATATTCATACTTTCTGAAGAGAGAACCATGATACTTCAGCATCTTTCATGAGGCCTCTTCATATGATTAACTTTAATGTAAATATCAAGAGGACTCAAGCCTTCTTGGTCTGGCTATTTGAAGCATGTTGCCTCTTCGCCCTGAATTTCATTCTCACTAGGAACACGGAAGGGAAAATGCCCTCAATATCAAAATGACGCTTGGGACAGATTTGTTTCAGATGACTTTCAGTGGTATTCCCTTTCAGAGAACTTGTAAATGTTATAGCTAATAAGTGGAAATCAGTCCATTTCCAAATAATTGTGCCCACGTTGTTGCAAGATTAATAAATTCTATGTATTGTATTTCTTTCTTTTCATCTAATCTAGATCAAGCTCAGATGCTGTCTCAGATATCATTCATTCGTTCATTTATTTGAGGCCTTACAAATATGCCAGAGTTGTTGGAGTAATAAAAAGATGAGTAAGTCATGTTACCTACCCTCTAGAAGTTCACAGTCTACTAAGTATCAGTCTTCTGGGAGATATAACCATATAAACAAACAAAGAAAAATAAAGTGTTCTATGATATGGTTGAAAGAGCCCTGGTGGCAAAATGGTTAATGTATTTTTTTTTTTTTTTACAAGTTGCTGTTAAAAAAAAAAGCATAGCACACAGGGGTCAGGGGAGGGCCCAGGTGCCAAAAAACTTAGAACACCCACACTATCTGCATAAAAATACAGTGGGTAAGTGCTCAGATACTAACCAAAAGATTGGCAGTTTGTAGTCACACAGTGGCTCCGCAGGAAAAAGACCCTGGCAATCTGCTTCTGTAAAGATTACAGCCTACAGAGGTGGGGGTCTGGGGACCATGGTTTCAGGGGACATCTAGGTCAATTGGCATAATGAAGTTTATTAAGGAAATGTTCCGCATCCCACTTTGATGAGTGGCGTCGGGGGTCTTAAAAGCTAGTGAGCAGCCATCTAAAATGCATCAATTTGTCCCAACCCACCTGGAGCAAAAGGCAAGTGAAGAACACTAAACACACAAGGATAATATTAGCCCAAGAGGCAAAAAGGCCACATAAACCAGAGAGACTCCAACAGTCTGAGACCAGAAGAGCTAGATGGTGCTCGGCTACGATCAATGACAGCCCTGACAGGGAGCATAACAGAGTGTCCCTGATGGAGCAGGGGAAAAGTGGGGTGCAGAACTCAAATTCTAGTAAAAAGACCAGACTTAATGGTCTCACTGAGACTGGAGGAACCTCAGAAGACATGGCCCCCAGACTCTCTGTTAACCCAGAACTAAAACCACCCCTGAAGCCAACTCTTCAGACAAAGATTAGACTGGACTATAAAACATAAAATGACACTCATGAAGAGTGTGCTTCTTAGTTCAAGTAAATACATGAGACTAAATGGGCAGCTCCTGTCCGGAGGCAAGATGAGAAGGCAGAAAGGGACAGGAGCTGGTTGAACGGACAAGGGAAATCTGGGGTGGAAAGGAAGAGTGTGCTGTCACATTATAGGGAGAGCAACTAGGGTCACATAACAATGTGTGTATAGATTTTTGTATGAGAAACTAACTTGAGCTGTAAAATTTCACTTAAAGCTCAAAAAAAAAAAAAAAAAGATTACAGCCAAGGAGACCCTATGGGACACTTCTGGGTTTTTTTTGTTTGTTTTCTTTTGGATTTTCTTTTTTTTAATTGTACTTTAGATGAAGTTCTACAGAGCAAATTCGTCTCTCATTAAACAATTAATACACATGGTTTTGTGACATTCGTTGCTAACCCCACAACAAGTCAACACTTTCCCCTTCTCAAACTTGGGCTCCTCGTGATCAGCTTTCCTGTTCCCTCCTGTCTTCTCGTCCTTGTCCCTGGGCTGGCATGCCCATTTAGTCTCATAATAATACATGATTAAGCTACATGTATTATTGTTTGTTTTATGGGCCTGTCTAATCTTTGGCTGGAGGGTGAACCTCAGGAGTGACTTCAATACTGAGTTAAAAGGTGTCCAGGGACAATGGAATACTACGCATCGATAAAGAACAGTGAGGAATCTGTGAAACATTTTATAACATAGAGGAACCTGGAAGGCATTATGCTGAGTGAAATCAGTCAGTTGCAAAAGGACAAGTATTGTATACTATAAGAACTTGAGAAATAGTTTAACCTGAGAAGAAAACATTCTTTCATGGTTACGAGAGCGGGGAGGGAGGAAGGATGGGAGAGGTGCATTCACTAATTAGATAGTAGATAAGAACTACTTTAGGTGAAGGGAAAGACGGCACACAATACAGGGGAGGTCAACACAATTGGACTAAACCAAAAGCAAAGAAGTTTCCTGAATAAACTGAATGCTTCAAAGGCCAGCGTAGCAGGGGCAGAGGTCTGGGGACCATGGTTTCAGGGGACATTTAAGTCAATTGGCATAATAAAATCTATTAACAAAACATTCTGCATCCCACTTTGAAGAGTGGCGTCTGGGGCCTTAAACGCTAGCAAGCAGCCATCTAAGATGCATCAATTGGTCTCAACCCACCTGGATCAAAAGAGAATGAAGAACACCAAGGACACAAGGTGATTATGAGCCCAAGAGACAGAAAGGGCCACATGAACCAGCAACTACATCATCCTGAGACCAGAAGAACTAGATGGTGCCCAGCTACAACAAAGAACCCCTGAGGAAGCAAGACAGCAGTGGGATACAGACCCCAAATTCTCATAAGACCAGACTTAATGGTCTGACTGAGACTAGAAGGACCCCTGTGGTCCTGGCCCCCAGACCCTCTGTTGGCTCAGGACAGGAATCATTCCCGAAGCCAACTCTTCAGACATGGATTGGACTGGACAACTAGTTGGAGAGGGATGCTGGTGAGGAGTGAGCTTCTTGGATCAGGTGGACACTTGAGACTATGTGGCATCTCCTGCCTGGAGGGGAGATGAGAGGGTGGAGGGGATTAGAAGCTGGTGAAATGGACACGAAAAGAGAGAGTGGAGGGAGAGAGCAGGCTGTCTCATTAGGGGGAGATTAATTGGGAGTGTATAATAGGGTGTATATGGGTTTTTGTGCGAGAGGCTGACTTGATTTGTAAACTTTCACTTAAAGCACAATAAAAATTATTTAAAAAAAAGGTGTCCAGGGGCCATTCCCTGGGGTTTCTCCAGTCTCTGTCAGACCAGTAAGTCTGGTTTTTTTTTGAGAGGGGGAAGTTTGAATTTTGTTCCACATTTTTCTCCAGTTCTCTCTGGGACCCTGCACTGTGCTCCCTGTCAGAGCAGTTGGTAGTGATAGCTGGGCACCATCTAGTTGTGCTGGACTTAGTCTGCTGGAGGCTGTGGTGTTTGTGGGCAGTTCCGTTTTTTGATTAGCGCCAGTAGTGTCGGGGTGAGATGGTATCTCATTGAGTTGGAATCAACTCAACAGCACCTAATAACAACAACATGTTTACTTTCTAAGTTAGAACAGACAGCAGTAACCAGCTCTGCCTGGAAGAATCCAGGAAGGACCTTCCATCCTTAATAAGAGTTCACTTAAAACCGAAACCAAACCCCTTGCCGTCGAGTTGATTCCAACTCATAGTGACCCTGTAGGACAGAGTAGAACTGCCCCATAGAGTTTCCAAGGAGGGCTTGGTGGACTCCAATTGCCAACCTTTGGTTAGCAGCTGTAGCACTTAACCACTACACCAGCAGGGTTTCCGAGAGTTCACTTAGCAGCCAAGAAAATTGCACAGGCAAAGATACAAGAACCATTAACAAGGATACTGTTTTCTGCCCCATAAACTAGAGAGATGAGGCATCCAAGGAGGGACTTGGGTGATCTCAGACGGCAAATGGACTCTGTATGCCTTGCTAAGTCTGGGCTTTGTCCTGTGGACAGGCGGGAGCCAGAGGAAGTTATTGAACAGAACTCTGTTCTAAAGACTCCATCGTAAGTCAGTTCTGATGTAAGTCGAATATCTCATTTTTTTTTAAACATTTTATTGTTCTTTAGGTGAAAGTTTACAGAGAAAATTAGTTTTCCATTCAACAGTTTATTCACAGCTTGTTTCATGACATTGGCTACAAACCCTTGAATGTGTCTACACTCTCCCCCCTTCTTCCCTGAGTTTCCCATGGTCATTCGCCCAGCTTTCCTGCCCCTACTGACCTTCTGAACTTTGCTTCTGGGCACATGCTGCCCTTTAGGATTTGTATAATTGATTATTCTGAGGTGTACATTCCTCACAGGTATTAGTGCTCACTTTACAGGCCTATTTATCATATAACTATAATGTGGTCTCCAGGAATGATTTCAGTTCCAAGTTAATGGGCGTCTAAGGGCCATAGTCTTGGGGGTTCTACCAGTCTTTGTCAGACCAGTAAATCTGGCCTTACTTATGAGTTCGAATTTTGTTGTACATTTCTCTGCCCCTCTGTCCATGACCTACTATTGTGGTCCCACTTAGAGTGGTTGGTAGTGGTAGTTGGGCACCATCAAGTTCTTCTGGTCTCAGGCTAGTGGAGGCCGTGGTTCATGTGGTCCATTAGTCCTTTGGACTAATTGTTTCCCTGAGTCTTTGTTTCTCTTTACTCTTCTTTGCTCCAGATAGGAAGAGACCAATCATTGCGTCTCAGATGGCTGCTCGCAAGTCCCACTCGCTACTCACCAAGGTAGAATGTAGAACATTGCCTACATGGATTATGGTATGCCAATTGTCCTACATGTCCCCAGAGACTATGATGGTCCCTAGCCCACAAGCCCAGTATCTCAGTCCTGGGAGGTGTATGGTTATGGCTAAGAAGTTTTCACGACTGTGTCCTCTGTACACACTCTTGCATACATGGGTATATCTGCAGCACGTACACATATATATGTAAGTGGGTGTGCCTCTTTTTTTTTTTTTTAGTTTTCATTATTATTGCCTTTTATTATCAGTATCTTTATAAATCTGATCTTGATTTGTTTTGGGGGTTGGAAACATTACATATAAACTTACAGATATATTTTAATATATATATACATACATAAAAAATACACAAATCATAAATATTTATTCTGATGATGAAGAAGAGTTGGACAACGTTAGCATTTGTCAGTTGCAATAGTAACTCCACTTGTGTAAGATTCTGGATCATCGAGATTATCCCTGGAAATGAGGATAGCATTTCTAGTCAGAAAATTAGTGAGAGTTGTCTGTATGGTCCTTTTACACATGCAACATTGTAGGTAGTATGTACTACTAACGACAAGATGTACCAAAAAAAAGGATCACAAGTGCAGTTCATCATAACTGGAATATGTCATAAGGTGGGGACTACCTGTATTGGATTTAGTTGTCAAGAATTAATTCATTTTTACTGTGAGCTTTATATAAAGTTTATTCAAGGGTCACCCAACCCTTTTCACTTAAAGGAACCGGTTAAATCTCAAAAGGTCTGGGCTTGTTAAGATAAATTTCCTTATCCATTCACTGCAGCTTCAAGTTGCTAATTTCAACACAAATTACTTTAGAGGGAAATATTTGGAACTGTCCCTGTTTGTTGTGTGCCAACACCCGGAGAAGTCAGGGAAAGCAAACTCGTTTCCCAGCTCCTCTGTCAAAACCCTGGTATGCAGACCCTCTCATTTTCTCAATTAATTGTAGCATCTTGACTGCTGAACGAGCATTCTTTAACCTGAGCTGACCATTTGAAATTTAAAATTAGCAAAGTAATTATATTTACTGGGCCACTGATTGAAGGGAAATTGCACTCTGCTGATGAATTTGCATGTTGTGAAATGGGTCATGGCAGCAGATGGCCCTCCAAGAAGCAAAAAATAACTTTGGAGTTGGTTGCTCTTTCTCCTTGACTTCCTTAATTAAACTCTGCTGCGTGACAGTGCAAAGGCTCAAATCAGATCAAGGCAATTTGGGGTGGAGGGATGGATAATCAAGAGGAGTTGTGAGGTGTCAAAGAAAAATATTTCGATCTTAAAATAAATTATCATATATTGAGATTTGACTATAAGTCAAATGCTAGGCATTAAATCATTGTCATCATAATTAAATAATTTCTGACTATCACAGGCATTATTCAAGATGCTTTACTTGTATTGACTCATTTACTCTGCACCAGAACCCTATGAATAAGGACTAGGTTGTTATCATCTGCATTTTACAAATGAGAAAACAGATTCAGAGAGTAACTTGAACAAGTTCAAAAATAAATATTTTGTGCCATCTGCAATATCTAATTGAAGCCCTGGGAGGTTTTATCTATATTAAGATCAAAAAGGTCACATTTAGATTGTGGTTTCTAAATACCATTTCCCACTAAAAGAAACCAGGTTACATCTAAGAAATGAATGATTCTAGGTCTGGAGCTGGAAATGTACAAGATGACCCTAGAACACCTTGTCATACCAAATAGCAAGAAATTTATTAAAAAAAAAGGCTGGGATTATGTCAAAAGGACTCAAGAGCTTTAAATGGGGTGGGGGGGGCAGGGGAGAAAACTCCGTTGCCAATGAGTCAATTCCGACTCACAGCAACACTAAGTTTATTGAGCAAGGAGGGACAAATTTGAGAATCAATGTGGATGATAATTAAAGTAGAAATTAGCATATAGAATATGTTTATTTAAACACATAGACTATGTTTAAATCTATGAGTTCATAATAATACTAAAACCCCACTACACTGATATTCTCTGATGGTCCTAGGGAGCCAAAGCATTGTTTGAAACCGGGAAGAAAGGATCAAGCATTATTTTTTTCCTTGCCTTTTTCTATATGAACTATACCTCAGAAAACCAAATATTTAACACGGGAAAGTTTCTTTTAACAGAAGTAATCCAGCTAATAAAGGAAGAAATGATACAATGTCACAATTTGAAATCTCTAATGAATTGCTCTTTCTGGGCAATGATCAACAATGGCTGATAACATCAAGAAAGGAATATCGCAGACATTACGTGCCCCTCAGTGGAAGTTTGCCACACTACCTGAATAATGGTCTGACCTAAGAAACCAAACTTGAATCTGTTCAAGCCCCTATATCTGACAGAAAATACAGAGGACAGAGGAACATGTTAAGTGATACTATGGGGATGCAGTAGAAAAACCCAGATTATGGGAAACTGGAAAAAAAGGGCCCATTTTTTTCAAAACAACACTAACAAGAAGAAAATGTAAAGAGAGAGAAATTTTAGATTAAAAGAGATTTAAGAGATTATTATTAACCAGTAGTCATATGCCAACTTTTGGATCCTATTTCAAAGAAACTGTTTTAAAAAAATACAACTAAAACTAAGCTGGAACATTTTTAGGCAATCAGGAATATATGAATACTGACTATATTAAGGAATTTTAGTTGGGATCTTGGAGGTATAATGATAATTTTACGATTGTTGTGGATTAAATCATGTCCCCTAAAAAGATATCAGTTGAAGTCCTAACCCCTGTGCCTGTGAATGTGATCTTATTTGGAAATTGAGTTTTTCTTTTGTTATCAGTTCACAAAGTCCTAATCCCTTCTGTCAGCTGCTAACCCAAAGGTTGACAGTTCGAATCCAACAGCTGCTCCTTGGGAACCCTGTCCTATAGGGTTACTATGAGTCAGAATTGACTCAATGGCAACAGGTTTAGTTTTTTTTTTTTTTCATCTCTTCTGAATAATGTCTTTTAAAAGGAGAGAACAGACACATAGAGAAGCACACACAGGGGGACAATACTATGTGAAGCTACATCTACAGGCGGGCAGCCGCTAGAAGATAGGAAAGAGGCATCGAACAGTTCCACTCTCAAAGCCCTCAGAAGGAACCAACGCAGCTGATAACCTAATTGGACTCCTGACCTCCAGAACTGTGAGCCAGTACATTTCTGTTCTTCAGAGCCGCCCACTTTGTGGTACTTTGTCATAGCAACCCTAGCAAACTAAAACAGTGATTATGTTTAAGAGGGGAGTCCTTGTCTTTAAAGATACATATTGAAATATTTTTAGATGAAATTGATGTGATGTCTAGATTTGCTTCAAAATAATTAAGAGTGGTCAAGGAAAATGGGTGGGGCTATAAAGAAAACAAATAATACAGGGACACTATGAGTTGAAAACGACTCGATGGCAACAAGAATGACAATTGTTGAAGCTGGGTGATGAGTACATGTGTTCATTATACTATTCTACTTTTGTATATATTTGAAATATTCCATATTAAAAGTCAGTTTTCAAGGTGGCTCATACATTTAACAATACAGATTTATTTTGGTGGCTATATGGTATAAAGGTATAAAGCCATGTTTATGAATATGTGTGTGTGTGTATAATTTTATTTATTTTGCTGTTGTTGAGATATACATAGCAAACATATACCAATTCAACAGTTTCTGCATGTACCATTTAGTGACATTGATAGCATCCTTCGAGTTGTGCAACCATTTTCCTCTCCTTTTCTGAATTGTTCCTCCCCTTTTCTGAATTGTTCCTCCCCCATTAACATAATTGCGCTGCCTCCTAAGTTTCCTATCTAATCTTTTGAGTAAAGCAATGTTTGTTTTTTTTTTTTTTAAGTACATTCTTTGGAACATTAGTTCTGAAGGTGTTAATAGATTTTTGTCATAAAACAGATTCTGAGACTAGATTAGAAAACACTGAACTAAACAGATTTCTTCATAACTCAGAGTTTCTAAGATGCTAATTTGATTTTCTAAGAAGAGGATATAATATCCCCTGTTTCCCAGTTTATTTGTTCCCAAGAATCCCTTTTACATATCCTCCTAGGGAACTAATGTTCCCCAGAACATACTTTGCTAACCCAAAATTAGGTAATCATATTATTAACTTAAGGAAACCTGGTGACTCAATGGTTAAGGTCTCAGCTGCTAACTAAAAGGCCGGCAGTTCAAACCCATCCAGCAGCTACTTGAGAGAAAGACCTGGCAATCTACTTCTATAAAGATTACAGCCAAGAAAACTTTATGGGGCAGTTCTACTCTGTCACATGGAGTAGTTATGACTCGGAATCGACTCAATAGCACAATCACACTCAGTTTGTGATACTTTGGTGGCTTGCATGTTGCCATGATGCTGGAAACTATGCCACCCATATTTCAAATACCAACAGGATCACCTATGGTGGACAGGTTTCAGCAGAGCTTTCGGGCTAAGATAGACTAGGAAGAAAGGCTTTGCGGTCCACTTCCAAAAATTAGCCAATGGTAATTCTATGAATCACATCAGAATATGTTCTGATATAGTGCTTCTTAGGTTGGAAGGCATTGCAATAGCCACAACAATAGACTCAAACATACCAACAATCATGAAGATGGTGTAGGACCAGGCAACGTTTTATTCTGTTGTACATGGCGTCTGTTGTACAGAACCAACTCAATGGCAACTAACAGCAACAAAGCCCACTCAACCACTTTTGAACTTCCTAATCAAGATAACACATTTCCTTATTGTTTAAACTATGGTGGACAGAGTTCTCTGCCAGTCGGAGCCAAAAGCGTCCTCACTAATAAAGGTGTCCAAAACTACAGCTACTTTTGCAGAGTACAGTTGGTAATTGATTCTTGACAGGCAGCAAAGGAACCATATCCTTGTCATCACAGACTCATGAGGATTTTTAATTTTTGGATCAGCTATTATTCTAATTTGCTTGTATCTGATTATTAGGGAGGCTGAAAATCTTTTTGTTTATTAGCCAGTTGAATTTCCCCTCCAGTGAAATGCTTATTTATATCTTTGCTATTTTTTCCACGGTTTGTCTTTTTCATAATGAGTTTTTAAAGTTTTTAATATATTATTGATATATTACTTGTTGCTTGCATTCATTGGAAATACCCTCTCTCATTCTAAGTTTGTTTTGATCTTTGCTTTTGGTGTCTTACTATACAGAGTTTTAAATTTTAATATAGTTGAACTTATCTGTTTTTGACTTTATGGTTGGTGCTTTCTTTGATGCTTTGCTTGAAAAATCATTTCACACCTAGAGAAAATAAAGGTGTTCTCACATCCTTTTTTAAATTAAAAAACAATGTTTTGCTTTTTCACATTTTGGTCTTTATTACACCTGGAATTTTTTTAATATTTAATGTTGGGAAGAACATAAAATATTTTTTTTTCTGTATGGATTACCCATTTTTCCAGCACCATTTATTGAGTAGGATATCCCTTCCTCAAGTGGCAGTGTAATGCCAATGCTGACAAATACCAATTTCCACGTAATATTGGGTTGGTTTCTTAGCTCTCTTTCCTGATTTGCTGGACTATTTGTATATATCTGTGCCAATATGGCATGATCATAATTATAAGACAGAGGTCCCCAGGCTGCGGAAAATTCCACTGCCTCAAGCATCTTGCTTGGCACGCCCCGTAGCTATACATTAGAATTCTAGTTCCTTTGCTTGGCATGCTCTGTAGCTTTACATTAAAATCCTGATTCCCCTCTGCTTAACTGCTGCCCCAAACCAGAGAAAATTGGCAGAAACTAGTTAAGGACTGTGTTGACATTCAGGATAACCTTTTAGTTCATTAAATACCTCATACATGAAACTTCCCCACCCCTGGGTAGATTTTAACCACCATTTTCTAACATGTAATGAATGAAGTTATATGCAAACCCCATTGCACCCATGTAGCATGATTAAGAATGTTGCGATGTAACTTGTATGAACTTCCTATTTGTAAACCCCTTAGAAGTAACCTTTCCCCTCACGCTCACTGAGCAGTTTTAGTGGCAGTAGCCCTGAATGTTCCTTTCCTTGCACAATGAAATGAAGCCACCTTTCTACTCTTCCACCTCGGCCTCCCGTTTATAGGCAGAGACAAGTCACACCGAGCAGGACCTGTGGTTTCCACCTGGCAACCTTTCTAATAACCTTACAATAAATATTTATATCTTGGTCCTTTAGTTTTCTATACGAATTTTATTAGCTTCTCAAGACCACCCTTCTGGAATTTTAATTGATATAGAGACTAATTTGGGGAGAATATCTTTAAAATATTGATCTTCTCATCCATGAATATTGTATATTTCTCCACTATTGAGGTCTCCCTCCATAATCAGCAGCATTTTGTCATTTATTCTAACAGCTTAAAAAAAATCAACTAACAAAAAATACACTTAATGTTTTATTGCCTGAAGAGATCACCAATATCACACTTATTTTTGTTATGTTGAACAAATACTCTCACTCCCTTTTTTTAAAATGCATTTTTAAAGTCTCTTTTCAAATGTAATAGCTGTAAGATATGAGGTGTGGTCTCTGGCCTCATTTCTTCCTGCATTCAGATCTTTGGTAAAAGATAAAATCATATTTAAAAATTTTGAATTTGTGGGGTTTTCTCATAGTTCCTTTAATAATACTTTGTAATTTTTTCTAAAAAGTATCTTTCCTCTTTTATGGACTTTTTCCCTTAGTTTTTGTTGCTATTACCAAGTATTTCTTACTCTATTACGTTTCTCTAGTTGTATAGTGCTGGAGTTGAGTAGCACTATTTGATTTTGTAGGTTAGTTTTATATTCAACAAAATTGTAGATATATACAAGTTTCCTTGCAAAATAAGTTGAACCTGCCAATATTGCTGGTGGGTGTGTAAAAAGGTTCAAGTCACTTTGGAAAAGAGCTTGACAATTCTTTCAAATATTAAACGTAGAGTTAGCATATGACCCAGCAATTTGATCTCTAGATACATACTCAAGCAAACAGCCACACAAGAGCTTGTACATGAACGCCAATTGCAGCACTTATTCACAATAGCCAAAAAAGCGGGAACAACCCAAATGTCCATCAACTGACGAATGGATAAACAGAACATGGTGTGTGTGTGTGTGTGTGTGTGTGTGTATAATGGAATAATTTTCAGCTATGAAAAGGAATAAAGCACAGATACAGGCTACAACATGATTAAACCTTGAAAACATTATGCTAAGTGAAAGAAGCCAGTCAGGAAAGATCAGTTGTAGTATGATTTTATTTATATGAAATGTCCAGAATATGCAAATTCATAGAGACAGAAAGTAGATTAGTGTTTGCCTGGTGCTAGAGGTGGGAGGTCAGGAATGGGAAATGACTGTTAATGGGCATGGGATTTCTTTTTGAGGTGATGGAATCTTTTATGTAGATTGCTGTGATGGCTACACAAATCTGTGAATATACTAAAAACCATTAAATTGTATACCTTAAATGGATGAATTTTGTGGCATGTGAATTATATCTCAATAAAGCTGTTTTTTAAAAAGTTGAACCAGAAGACCCTAGAGACAACTTCCATTTAAAAGAAATAAGAGAAGATAAAGGAACATATTAAATGGCATAACAAGGAAGAAAACAGACAAATCCAGAGTATAAAATATTCTGTAGGACAACTGACCCAATTTCTGTAGAAAGAAAAAGGGAGGGTGGACAACTCTGGGTTATAAGAGACAAGAGATATGATGATCAAATGTGATGTGTGGACATTTTTGGATTGTGGCAAACCAAAGAGTAAAAAACTTTTTGAAATGATTGAGTAACTGATTATGGATTAAAAAAAACCAAACCAAACCCTTTGCCATCGAGCTGATTCTGACTCATAGTGACCCTGTAAAAAAACCCAAATCACCAAACCCATTGCCATCGAGTCAATTTTGACTCACATCATTGTTTTAATGTTGTCACCTTTTACATAATGTCATCACCGTTTCCCTGTTTTGAGCATTTTTAATCTCAATTTATTTTTATGATTTCCTTACCTGGTTTGATATCTGGTTGCTCTGTCCCGTGTTCTAGTCTTGGGTCCATATCTGATATTACTGATTTTCTTACCAGAGAACTCCCTTTAGTTTTTCTTGTAGCTTTGGTTTGGTTTTTACAAATTCCCTAAACTTCTGTTTATCTGCACATGTCCTTATTTCACCTTCATGTTTGAGAGACAGTTTTACTGGATGTGTGATTCTTGATCGGCAATGTTTTTCCCTCAATGTGTTATATAAGTTATCCCATTGCCTCCTTGGCTGCACGGTTTCTGCTGAGTAGTCCCAGCTTATTCCCATTGTCTCTCCTTTGTATGTGACTTTTCTTTTATCCCTAGCCACTCTTAAAATTCTGTCTTTAGCTGTGTTTTGGCAAGTTTGATTATAATATGTCTTGGTGAATTTCTTTTGAGATCTATGTCATGTGGAGTTTGATGAGCATCTTGGATAGATTATCTTCTCATCTTTCATGGTATCAGGGAAGTTTTCTGCCAACAAACCTTCAACAATTCTCTCTGTATTTTCTGTTATCCTTCCCTCTTCTGGTACTCCAATCACTCGTAGGTTATTTCTCTTGATACAGTCCCACATGATTCTTAGGGTGTCTTCATCCTTTTTTACAATTCTTTCATCTGATTTTTCTTCATATATGTTGGTGCCAAGTGTTTTATCTTCATTCTCTCTAATTCTGCCTTCCATTTTCTCAATTCTGCTCCTCTGACTTTCTATTGAGTTGTCTAATTCTGTAATTTTATTGTTAATCTTATGAATTTCTGATTGTTGTCTCTCTGTGGATTCTTGCAGCCTATTAAATTTTTCACTATGTTCTTGAATAACCTTTTTAATTTCTTCAACTGCTTTATCTCTGTATTCCTTGGCTTGTTCTGTGTTTTGCCTGATCTCCTTCCTGACGTCTTGAAGGGTTCTGTATATTAATCTTTTGTATTCTACATATGGCAATTCCAGGAATACATCTTCATCTGGAAGATTCCTTGATTTTTTGTTTTGAGAGCTTATTGAAGGGACCATCATCTGCTTCTTTACGTGATTTGATATTGATTGTTATCTCTGAGACATGTATAAGTTATTGCACTAATTTATTTTACGTTTGCTTACTGTATCCTAGCTTCTTGCTTTGTTTTGCTTTGATATGCCCAGATAGGTTGGTCGAGTGAGCTAGCTTGATTATTTTCACCTTTGAAGCACTAACATCCTGTCACCAGATGGCTAGAGCTATTATCAGGCATATGAACCTAGGAGTCCATTCACTTTTCTTGTATGGATTCAGTTCAGGTGTCCAAGTAGTTGGTCATCAAGTGTGTGGTATAGGCTCTGTCCTACAGTCTTAGAGGGGCAGGGTGATTAGTGTAGGCACAGGTATCTGGTTGCAGCAGAGGGTCATGCTCTGAACAAGGCAGGAGGCTGAAAACCTTCTCCGGAGTGTCTGTGAGGAAAGCTCGTGCCAACCCCAATGCTATCACCAGCCCTGCCAAGGTCACTCCAGGGGATCGTGCCTGAGGGGCACCGTTTCCTGGCCAGTCAGGTCCAGCAACTCGTTGCTGGTTCTGAACCATCTCTCCCTCCCCCTGCCATTCAGTCCAATTTCCTAACTTTGCATTTGATGTTCAGGGCTCCTAGCTTGCCATATATATAATTGTTTCACTTGTTTTTTCAGATCTTTGCTGTAAGACGGATCACTGGAGGCATCTGACTACTCCACCATCTTGGCCCCACCTCTAGTAGATTTTTTTACCATTGTTGTAAATGCAAAATGTTAGAATAAAAGATAGTCGATAAGTGAGGAGAAGATGTATTACCCAATTCAATTTAGAAGTAAAAAAAAATACGAGGGATGGTGGGTGTACTGTTGTTTATTTTATTGTTATTCTTTAAACAATTGTATCATTGATGTGAATTTTAGTACCCTCAAGGATGACTTTTGCATGCAGAAATGATTTTCAGGTATATTTTGTTCTTTAAAATTGATACTTGAATATTAACATAAATTCAAAGTTCTATTTCACTTTAGAAATCATATCTTTGTATTTATAAGTCCAACTCATTTTTCTAGTAACTCTTAGGGAAACTTGAATAATATTTATTTTCTTCTACAAACTTAAAATACTTTTCTGATAGAGAATATCACTCTAATAGGATGACATTTGTATATGTGTTATATTTTATTTCCTTTTGAAGTAATTTGATAGTTCGACAACAAAAAAAGCCCATTTAAAGTACTTAAATAATACTTAAGAAATAAATCTACCAAGTTGAACTTAAAAATATTGCAAAACATAAGTTTTTAAAGTGTCCCCAATACATAAAACATCAAATGCATGTAGATAATTTATCCTTCCTCTCCTCTTCATTTTTGCTTTTTGGGGTAAAATTTCAAATATATAAAGGAAGAGAGAATAGAATACCCACCACCCAAAATCCATAAGAAAGTTGTCTTTTTTTTTTTTTGCCATATCTGCCTCACCTATTTTTCTTTTTTCCTCTTTTCTCTTATTTACTGAAGTATTTTCAAAATGAATTCCAGACGTCCTAATACCCCTGCACATTTCAGTATACTTCTCTAAAACTGTGGATATTTTCTTAGATAACTCCAATGTCATTATCACTCCTAACAAAATTCACAATGTCTCTTTTGTGTTACCCAAGCCCCAATCCATAATAGGAAACTCTGGTGGCATCGTGGTTAAGAGTTTGGCTGCTAACCAAAAGGTCAGCAGTTTGAATCCACCAGGCACTCCTTGGAAACCATTTAGGGCACCTAAAATACTGACGGCCAAGTGGTTAAGAGCTACAGTTTGAATCTACCAGGCCGCTCCTTGGAAACCCTATCAGGCAGTTCTACCCTTTCCTATAGGGTCGCTATGAGTCAAAATTGACTCAGCGGCAACAAGTTTGGTTTGGCTTTTTGGTTTTTGCAATTAAGTGATTGAATTTTGGGCAAAAAATGTGGGCAGCAATGATATATGACCTCTCTAGGCCTGTTCCAAAACACCTCCCAGGTGATGCTCCAAATTCTCTTTTTACCTGGTCAGAAGTGAAGAACTCAGATACTGAAGATGGAGGACCCACAAAGTGGGAGAAGCCTGGATCCCCATATCACTACACGACATGAAAGTTATCCTTCAATTCCCTGGACACCTGGTTGAATTTTACTTGAGTGAGAAACTCTTATTGTATTATACAGCTGAGATTTCAGGGTTTGTCTGTTACAGCAGCTAGCATTACGCTTAACCCATGCATTAGGCCTTTTTAATTTTGTTTCTATATTTATATCTTTCTAATTTTCTGTTTTTCTATTTTGCATATTGTTGTTGTGTGTTTGGAGGAGAAGGGGTATCTCAGGGGATAATTTACAAGCCCATTTTGAACAGATTCCTGATCATACCCTTTGAATAATCTTTACCTAACATTTTCTATTCTCATTCAAGACAAGTATCAATCACAGGAATATGAAAAGGTGTTGTCATTGATAGGCTTATAGCAATGGTTCTGTGAATTTCATCTCTACCACTAGAGTAACACTCCCCACTTGGAGCAAGGTCTAAGTGTTCGTTGTTTCTTGATTCATTTGTTGTTATTTTAAGAAGCATCAAGTAGCAGACTCCTCAACACAAACTTGTCAGCTTCAAACTGCTTAACTAAAGACATATTTTTGCCAAGCCCCTTTAATAGACGCTATCACTAGGCCAGAGTCCTTAGAGGGCGCAAGCAGTTAATAAGCCTGGTTACTAACAGAAACATTGGTGGTCCAAGTTCACCCAGAGACACCTTGCAAGAAAGGCCTGGAAATCTATTATTTCCAAAAATGCAGCCACTGAAAACCCTATGGAGCACAGTTCTACTCTAATATACATAGGGTTGCCATGAGTTAGAACCGACTCCATGACAACTGGTTTATTGCTAAGTCAGTGGCTAGTTCTGTGGCAGTCCCCAAGATACAGTTTGTCTTAATAAGCAGGCACTGTCAATGAATATTGAACCAAGTTGTATTTGTCCAAGCTCTTCCATGCCAGGGAGAGTGGCCCTTGTTTTATTAGGAGTATAAACAGGCCTGAGTCATCTAGACCACTTGCAGCCTAATTTCTCCCTTGTGGCTTGAGCATATGTCCGCTCTTCCTTTGACACACCACGGCCTCTCAAGAGCATACTAAATATGTCGTCAGAGATTTCTGTTCAGAGATGACAGCGGGAGTAAATGCTTTTGCCTGTCAGGTCTGATTCCATCCCAGAGCATCTCCTGCTGGGTCTTTTGAATTCAGATGCCCTGCTTCCCAGCTGGCCTTTTACACGTTCTCTTCAGATGGTTGCCGGCAACACTGCACGCTTCCTAACACAATTTCGCAGAGCATTTTACTCTGAGGTCTTCCCTTCCTTGGGTGCTACTAGAGTTCAGTTAGGACGAATTCCTGCTGATGCTGTCACAAGTTCTCCCGTAGTCTTCTCTTTGCATTTTCTCAATGAACTTTTTTGTTTTCACTTTTTGAAATTCTGTTCCCTTTAGTTCCCCACTGCCACCTTTAAAAAAAAATTTTTTTTTCAATTCTTACTTCCTTTTTTTATAATTATAATAAAAGGACTTTGAAAATCCTCCTTAAAGCTTATCTGCCCAGGATGTATTTGAAGGTCGCTGTTTTTGCTTTTGTAGCCCTGGTGGCCTAGTAGTTAAGAGCTCGGCTGCTAACCAAAAGGTCGGCAGCTTGAATCCACAAGCCACTCCTTGGAAATGCTCTGGGGCAGTTCTGCTTAGTCCAATAGGGTCACCATTAGTCAGAATTGACTCAACGGGTCTTTTAATGGGTTTTTGCTTTCAGGGCCTCCCACCAGGTTAGAATAAGAGGTTGGTGGTTCATTAGTAGAATTCTTGTCTTCTGCACAGGAGATCCTGGTTTGATTCCCAGCCAATATACCTCGTGCACGGCCATCACCCATCTGTCAGTGGAGGTTTTTGTATTGTAATGATGCTGAACAGGTTTCAGTGAGTTTGCAGACTCAGATGGACTAGGAAGAAAGGCCTGACAATCTGCTCCTGAAAATCAGCCAGTGAAAACCCTATGGATCACAACAGTCCAATCTCATTGTACATGAGGTCCCCACGAGTGAGAGGTCGACTCCACGTCCAGGCAGCTAACAACAACAGTAACCAGGTTAGCATGGGTTTAGGGAGCTTGTGCCTTTGTGTTCATGTGCATTTTTCTGAGAGGAAGGTCCATAATTTATATTAGAATCTCAAAGTCAACTGGGACCAAAAAAATGGAGGATCATTATTATTGTAAAAAGGAATCCTGGTGGTGCAGTGGTTAGAGTTCGGCTGCTAACCAAAAGGAGGAGCAAAGGACAAGTACAATGGATATAGGGAAGAACTAGCTTTGGAAAGATCAGTTTGAATTATTTGAAAATCCTAATTATGAATTTCAAGTATAATTATGATCATTTTATTGCATGCATTTTATAAATTAAGAATATAAGTGGTCGTTAATAAAGGACAGTGAGAGAAGTTAATGAAGAGGTTACAAGTCAAACTAATGATATTAACGAGTCATAAGCCGTTAGCATATTAATACAAAAAAGTTAGTTCCTGGACATATAAATTAAAGGAACAGTTTTTAAGTCACAGAACTCTCCTGCCACTAACTTTATGAGAGAGAGCTCATCCCACTCCTCCCCCTCCCACCAGTGGTTAATTCATTTCTCCTGTTTATTAATGTGCTCATTATTCACTGTCATGATTTTCTTGTGATCATGCGGTAAATGTCCTCCCAGCTCTGTATTTTTGCTTCTTCCCTCTGAGCATTTGTTACTGACCCCCTCAAGTCCTCGCCATAAAGCGTTTGATCATTTTTGGTGGTCTCAGAGCTGGATCCAGAACCTGTCTGTCAGTTCGTGGTTCCGTGGTGGTTTGCATTTTGCTGTGATGCTGGAAGCTATACCATTGGTATTTCAAGTATCAGTAGGGTCTCCCATGGTAGACAGGTTTCTGTGGGGATTCCAGACTAAAATAGACTAGCAAGAAAAGTCTGTCAGTCTACTTCTCAAAATTAGTCAATGAAAATCTTAAGGATCACAACAGAACATTGCTTGACTTTCTTTGGACACACTATCAGGAAGGATCAATCACTAGAGGAGGACATCGTGTTTGGTAAGAGCAAGGAAGACCCTGGAGAGATGGATTGGCACAATAGCCACAACACTGGGCTCAAGTATGCTGGCAATCATGAAGATGGCACAGGTCTTTGTAACATTTTGTTCGGTTGTATACAAGATCACCGTAGTCAGTATCAGCTTGAAGGCAGCTAACAACAACAAAGAGCTGGATGGAGGTGTGTTTTATTGGAAGATACATGTGCTATAGGCCAAGGCTGGTCAAAGTCCAGATGTTTCTTCAGCGCCCATTTCCTCACCTAACTCTCTTTGCAGTCAGCATTCCTTACCATGAGCCCAGCTGGTTGCTTTCTTTCCTGTCTTCACCTCATGAGCATTGCTGTTTACTGAGCTGTCCTCAGTAAACCCACTAGGGAGTACCTGCAACAGCAGGGACTTGAGACACTGATATACAGAACAGAAATGGAAATCCCCTCGAAGAGTCCCAGGTTCTATTTTAACGAGGAAGTTTGTTACCTTTCCCTGATCAGATAATTCATAGGAATTGCTAAGTCCCTCGTAGTGTAACTGAAAGGCTGGAGGCTCAAGTCCACCCAGAGCCACCTCAGAAGAAAGGATCTACCCCAAAAATTGGCCATGGAAAATTCTATGGAGCACAGTCTTACTCTGACACACATGAGGTTGCCATGAGTCAGAATCTATTAGTTTTATTGGTTTAACATGTGGCCAGATTATTTTTATTCTCTTCTCTTTCTTTCTTATCACTTGGTATCAGCTGAATAATGACATCTTCAAAAGTCAGGAAATCCTTAAAAAGGAGGAGAGGCATAAGGCCAGTGAATCTGTGAACCAAATAATCAGCCCTGAATAATCAGGATCAAACTGTACAGTAAACATCCTCCCACGCCCACTTCCTCCCAGAAGCCAAGGAAAGACCAGGCCAAAAACTCTCCCTGCTGGAGATCCAAGAGAAAATTTCCTTCTGCTAACTACCCCCCGCTCCTGCCCCAACCCTGCTGTGCATTCAGGACTACAAACAATTCCCTTTCAGCTTAGACATATCTTTCCTCACATTGAACGGATTTTCTGGACTTGAATGTGAATGGCTTGGATTTTGCAAAAGCACGGCTTCGTGTCTCCCTCGGTTTGCTTCTGTGAACGGATTTTACATCTGCTGGCAAGGCCAGGCAGTGGCTCTTGGAGACAGGGGCATTTGAAACCACATTTTTTGGCTCATTAAAGCTATTCTACCGATGTTGCTCCCCATGTCATTCAACCTATTTTCAAGTCATTTTCTCAATGGCGCACTTCAGGGAGGTTGGGCATGGGTTTTGCTAAGAACTGGATGGCGTCCATAAGTCTCATCAAGGCCAGCTTATTTTGGGCTCTGGCAACCTTTGAATAGCTCTTTCACCTTTGGAGGCTCCCACACAAAGCCTCCTCTGCTCAGTTCACCCAAGGACCAAGATGCTTACTTCATCTAGTTTCTGAGTTCCTGGGTACAGCACTGTTGCCCACAATGTAGGAGCCAGGTCTGTTTCCACCTCACAGCAGTCACCCCAAACATGGACTAACTTAAAGATCTCTTTGGATGTCTTCCCTACCCCAGCCAGTCAGAGAAGTGCTAGAGGCACAGACTGCTTGAAAGCACCAGAAAAAGTACCTCATTTGGAGTTTCCTTGTTAATTAGGGTTGCTTACGAATTTGTTGACTTCAAGTGTGAAAAGAAAACAGCTTACTTGGTTGGTAGGAGTCCCTGGGTTGTATAAAAGGCTAAGGCACTTTACTGCTAACCGAAATGTTGGAAGCTCAAGCCCACCCAGAGGCATCTTAGAAGAAAGGCCTGGAAATCTGCTTCTGAAAATCAGCCATCGAAAACTCTATAGGGCACAGTTCCACTCTGACATGAAAAAGCAGTGGTTTTCTTCTCTTTTCTGTTTCTTCCCTTAGGGGGCATTGTATACGATGGGAAGGAGCTGGGGAGTATGTCCCCACCATGGTCTTAGTTTTGTCTGTACACAATTCCCAATCTCTTCCTCGGTGAACTCTTCCATTGCCCACTCAGACTGAGATTCTGAGGGAATTATCCCAACAGAAGGAACTCCATGTCCAAAGATGTGCCCCTTTTTTCTTTCCTGGCTTCCTAACACTGTCTACGAACAACAGTGTAATAACTCCCCAAGAGCACTCCAGATTAGTCCTTGGTGTCTGAAAATGGTGTTGCTCAGCTGAAATATAGACTGAGAAGTACATAAACCAGAAAACCAAACCCGTTGCCATCCAGTTGATTCCAACTCGTAGCGACCCTATACTACAGAGTAGAACTGCCCTATGTAGTTTCCAAGGAGCACCTGGTGGATTCGAACTGCTGAATCCACCTTTTGGTTAGCAGCCATAGCTTTTAACCCCTATGCTACCAGGGTTTCTGAGAAGTATGTCGCTTTCTCCCGTTGGGGTGGCAGGGTGATCAGTAAGCATTAGCTGCCAGGTTAAAAGAGCTGAAGCACCTAATTCAGCCTTCTCGGATATGAAGGGGGAGTTTGGGGAAGAAATTTAACAAAAATTCAGTTCTTCAGACAACTGAGATAAAAAAACTAAGGTCTGAGCCAGGCAATTAGGCAAGCAAATAAAAGTCATCCAAATTGGAAAAGGAGTAAAACTGTTTCTATTTATAGATAATAAAATCTTGGATATAGAAAATTTTAAAGAATTCACTAAGAAACTATTGCAATAAATCCTGTAAGGTTTCAGGATAAAATATCAATATGCAAAATTCAATTGTATTTCTATACACGAGTCATGAGTAAACTGAAAATAAAATTAAGAAAACAATTCCATTTACAACAACACCAAAAAGAATAAAACATTTAGCAATAAATTGTTTTTAATTGAAAAACTTATACACCTTCTCCTCACTTACCAACATGGTTGAGTTCCAAAGATCAGGTCATTATGCCAAACCGGTGTTATGCAAAAATGAAGGATGACCACATCAGATCACAAAATGGAGGATGACTACATCACTACATAACTGCCAAATTACATCATTACTTAACTGCCAAACCACTGAGAATCATGGTCCAGCCAAGTTGACACATAACCTTAACCATCAAATCCAGCATTACTCTCCTCTTTCACCTTAGTATTCATTAATGCACAAAATAGTTGGAGAGTAGACTTTTTAGTATTGTCATAAATGTGAAATGTAGGATAAGAGATAGTCGATAAGTGAGGAGAAGATATACTCTGAAAACTACAGAATGTTGTTGAAAGAAATTTTAAAAGACCTAAACTAAATGGAAAGAAATCTCATGTTCATGGATAGGAAGACCATATTATTAAGTTAAAAATACTACCAAATTGATCTATAGGTTCAACACAGTCCCTATCAAAATCCCCGTTGACTTCTTTGCAGAAATTGAAAAACTGACCCTAAAATTAGTATGGAAATTCAAAGGACCCAGAATAGCCAAAACAATCTAGAAAAAATTAGGAATACTCACACTTCCTGACTTCAAAACTTACTACAAAGCCACAGAAATCAACAGTGTGATACTGGTATAAGAATGGACATATAGATCAATGGAATAGAACTGAGTCCAGAAATAAGCCCATCCATCTATGGTCAATGGACTTTCAACCACTGGCCATAGATGCATTTCAACAAGGGTGCCAAGAGTATTCAACAAGGAAAGAACAGTCTTTTCAACAAATGGCATTGGGACAACTGGATATCCACAGGCAAAAGAATGAAGTTGGATGCACACCTCACACCATACAGGAAAATTAACTCAAAACGGATCAAGGACCTGAAAGAACTAAAATTATAAAACTCTTAGAAGAAAACATAAGGATAACGCTTCAAGATCTAGTTCTTGACAATGGATTGTTAGATATGACACCAAAAGCACAAGCAACAAAAGAAACAAATAATGAATTGGACTTTATCAAAATTAAAAACTTTTAAACTTCAAAGGACACCTCAAGAAAGAGAAAACACAACCAACAGATTGGGAGAAAATTTTTAGTAACCATGTATCAGATAAGGATTTAATATCCAGAATATACAAAGAACTCCTACAACTCAACAACAAAAAAGACAAACAACCCAATAAAAAAAATGGGCAAAGCACTTGAAGAGACATTTGAAAGAAGAAATACAAATGACCAATAAACGCATGAAAAAATGCTCAATGTCTGTAGTCGAATATTCAAGAAATGCAAATCAAAAACACAATGGAATATCACTTTACACTCACTCACACGGCTGCAACCAGAGCCTTTGTGATGCAGTGGTTAAGAATTTTGGCTGCTAACCAAAAAGGTCAGCAGTTCAAATCCACCAGCCACTCCTTGGAAATACTATGGGGCAGTTCTACTCTGTCCTATAGGGTTGCTATGGATTAGAATTGACTCAATGGCAACAGGTTTTTTTAAAGATGGCTATGACTGAAAAAACTGAAAACAACAGGGGTGAGCAAGGATATGGAGAAATTAGAACACTCATCCATTACTGGTGGGATTGTAAAATGGCACAGCCGCTGTGGGAAACAGTTGGGTGGTTCCTAAAAAAGTTAAACATAAAATTAACATACAATCCAGCAATTGCACTCCTAGGGATATACCCAAAAGAAACACAAACACATCTCACTCATATACCACTGTTCATTGCAGTATTCTTTGGAATAGCCAAAAGGTGGAAACAGCCTTAATGTCCATCAACAGATGAGTGACTAAACAAAATGTAATGCATACGTACAATGGAGTATTACTCAGTCGTAAAGTGAAAGGAAGCACTGGTACACGCTACAATATGGATGAACCTTGAAAACATGTTGACTGAAATAAGTCAGTCACAAAAGGACGAGTATTATATGATCCCATTTACATGAAATATCTAGAATTTAGCAAATGTATAGAGATCAAAATTTATTACAGATTACAAGGGGTGGGAGGAATGAGGCGGAGGGGAGCCATTGCTTAGGGGGCACTGAGTTTCTGTTAATGATGATGGAATAATTTGGGAATGGATAGTGGTGGAAAAAATTGTTGAAATGGCAAATGTTTCATTATATTTTACCACAATAAAAATAATATATTAAAAACAAAAAAGAATTGTTAGAACTCAACAGCAAAAGAACAATCCAATTTAAAAAATGGACAAAGGGTTTGAGTAGACCTTTCACCAAAGAAGAACTACGAATGGCCAACAAACACATGAAAATATGCCCATTAATCATTCCAAAAGAAACCAAACTCATTGCCATCGAGTCTATTCCAACTCACTGCAACCCTATAGGACAGAGCGGAACTGCCCCATAGGGTTTCCAAGACTGTAAATCTTTATGGAAGCTGACTGCCACATCTTTCTCCCACGAAGCGGCTGATGGGTATGAACTGTTGATCTTTCTGTTAGCAACTGAGCACTTTAACTGCTAAGCCACCATGGCGCTTTCATTATTAATTAACCCATTGCCACTGAGTCAATTCTGACTCATACCGGCTCTACAGGACAGAGTAGAACTGCCCCCATAGGGTTTCCAGGGAGTGGCTAGTGGATTCCAACTGGCGACCTTTTGATTAGCAGTCAGCCTCTTAACTACTGTACCACCAGGGCTCCACTTTATTAGTCATCAGGGAAATGCAAATCAAAACCACAACGAGATACCACTTTATACGCATTAGTATGGCTGTAATTAAAAAGATAGCATTAGTGAGGTTGTAAAGAAATTGGAGCCCTCATACACTGCCGGTGGGAATGTAAAATGGTGCTGCTGCTTTGGAAAACAGTCTAGCAGTTCCCCAAAAGGTTACACACAGAGTTAACACTTGACACAGCAATTTCGCTCCTAGAGAAACGAGAACATTAGGTCCACACAAAAACTAGTACACAAATGTTCACAGCAGCTTTATTCATGATAGACAAAAAATGCAAACAACCCAAATGTCCACCAACTGATGAAGAAATAAAATGTGGCATATCCATACAATGAAATATTATTCAGAAATAAAAAGAAATGAGGTACTGATACATGCTACAATATGAATGAACCTTAAAAACATGATGCTAAATTAAAGAAGCCAATCTCAAAGGACCACTTATTGTATGATTCCGTTTATATGAAATGCCCAGAATAGGCAAAGCTATAGAGACAGAAAGATTAGTGGTTGCCTGGGGCTGGAGGGAATGTTCGTGCTGGGAGGTGATGGTTAAGGGGTATGGGCTTTCTTTTTTCAATAATGAAAATGTTCCAAAATTGATTGTGATGGTGGATACACACTTCTGTGGATGTACTAAAAACCATTGAATTGTACGCTATAAATGTGTGAATTGTGTGGTATATGAATTATATCTCAATAAAGCTGTTAAAAGAAGAAAAAAAAAAAAAAGCCAGAGCCTTTTCCTTATGGCTAAGTACTAGAGTAAGCGTCATTTGACTGGACTCCTCTGTAGGCTGGCCTGTTCGATGTTTGTGTGAGGTTTTCTTTTGTCTTCCAGCTCCAGGAAAGGCATCTAGAAACCTAAGGGATTGAGGTGGGTGGTGGCAATGGCACGACAATCAGGTCAGAAATCCAAGGACTGGGTTCCTGGAGCTCAGGAGGCAAAGGGACATGGACCACTGTGGGTGGCAATGATTTTGAAGCCTGGAACTTTTGAACGATAACTGGGAAAATGAATGAGCTCCTGTCTTAAAGTGGAACTGAAGCTTCCAGTGGAAAAGTATCACATCCTATTTACCATTTTCTAAAAACAGCCTATCCTTCCAGGCCCTCTGATGATGGGGCCATTGACCGACACTAATCTGCCAACGTTGGGTTGAACCCTATGTAGTTGTCAGCTCTGCAGGTCAAAAATGGTTACGTATCAGCCGTTTCATCTGATCCTAACAATACTGTGGTTGATGATGAGGTGTTATCAGCATTTCACTATCTCTGAGCCCGTCTGTACAGGGGCCTGTTGTTTGACGTTTCTAGCCCACTCTTAGTTTCCAGAAGATTCTGATACCTCTTGGTGTGGCAGTAGCTTAGCAGCAGTAAGCACACCTGCATGCTTATTCCTTATTCCTAGCCAGAATGTCTTCAGCATTTACAACACTCAGCTTACCTTTCTGTCATAGCTTGGTCTCTAAAGGATTAGCCCAGCTTTGCTGAGAATGTATCTGACCACAATTCCTCTGTTAATACCCCAAAAAGAGTGATGAAATTTCTGAAGCTGAAAGAGACCTCACAGTCTCATATCACAGAGAAAGCAACTAAGGGCTAGACAGGTGAAGTGCAGGAATATTGTAAGACTTTTGTAGGGCCCACCCCATACCATACATCAAACATATTAAAAAACACTTCCTTTCAACTTAATATTTAGTCTAAAAAAATTGAAAAGATTTTCATCATTTCGCTTTTAAAATTATTTGGCTGTGAGTCTGGGGGTCTTAAAACCCCATGAGCAGCCATCTAGGACACTCCACTGGTCTCACCCCTTCTAGAGCAAGGAAGAATGAAGAAAACTAAAGATACAAGGCAAAATTAGTCCAAAGGACTAATGGACCATGTGTACCATGGCCTCCATAGGACTGAGTCCAGTCCAATTAGATGGTTCCCTGCTACCACCACGGACTTCTCTGACAGGGATCGCAACAGAGGTCCTAGACAGAGCTGGAGAAAAACGCAGAAGAAAATTGTAACTCACAAAAAAAGACCTGACTTCCTGGCCTGACAGAGACTGTAGAAACCCTGAGACTATGGCCCCAGGACACCCTTTTAGGTCAGTAATGAGGTCACTCCTGAGGTGCACCATTCAGCCAAAGATTGGACAGGCCCATAAAACAGAACTAGGCTAAAGGGACACACCAGCTCTGGGGCAAGGACTAGAAGGCAGGAGGGGACAAGAAAGTTGGTAATAGGGAACCCAAGGTTGAGAAGGAAGTGTTGACATGTCGTAGGGTTATTAACCAAGGTCATAAAATGTGTACTAACTGTTTAATGAGAAGCTAGTTCTGTAAACCTTCAACTAAAGTACAATTAAAAAAAATTATTTGGCTGCAAGTAGTACCTAATTCATAATTAACAAAGATCTCTCTGCAACAATCAGGCCTACTTGGGAATTCTTGTAAAGTGAGAAAATCTAACTCATAGACTCTTCTAGAATTATGGATTTTTAAAAATCGATGTTTAAAAAATTAATTGGCTGAAACAAAGCCCTACCTGCCACTGTTGGGATGAACCTTGAAAACCTGCTGAGCAAGATAAGCAGGTCGCAAAAGGACAGATACTGTATTTGTGAGTGATCTCACTTATATGAAATATGCAAATATACAGAAACCGAAGATTATTTGAGGTTAACAGCAGTGGGAGGGAGTGGGGAAAGGAGGGCTTCTGCTTAGGGAGCACCAAGTCCCTGTTACTGGTGGTGGGACGATTGGCAGAAGCACGGTGAAAATGGTTGCACGACTTGAAAAGAATGTCATCAGTGTCACTGGATCCTACATGGAGAAGTTGCTGCAATGGCATACGTTTTGCTGTGTATATTTTCACCATACTTTTTTAAAGGGAAAAAAAATCTAATGAACTGGACAGAAATGATGCATTTTTTAGAGAAATACCTTTCAATTTCAGTTTAGTAATTTTCTCTTTTGAATTTGGAGGCAATATTTTCTGTCCCCCCCTCCCCAGTCTCAAAAACACTTTTTTAGATCCTTGAAAAACCTTTAAACCTAGGTACTGCACCTCTCATGCATAATAGAGAAAGAGCCTGGGTGAGGTGACTTGCACAAGATATATGGTTAGAATGGCAGAGAAAGAACTGGAAACCAGGACTTTTGACTCCCAAGCTCGGGCTCCTTCTGCAAGTTCCATTTCCATTCTAATATGTGCAGTATTGTATCTTATTTGAATATTTCTTTTTCTCCTCTACGCCTTGAAACATTTCTTGGTTCATAGAAAGAGTTGTCTCATTTTTATGTTATAAAAGCCAGTGTCGCTGTTTTGTGTTGTTTTGCCTTGTTCTTCGGGTTCAGACGGGCAAGCGTTCACAGAGCGGACAAGGGAGGCTTGCTGGACCTGACTTCCTGTATGTTCCCCAGCTCCCTGGAGACTTAAAGCTCAAATAAATGTTTCTGTCAGGAGGCTGAGCTCCCAGCTGTGCAAATTGGTCACAGATGTAATTGCATTTGCCCTCTGCCCTGGAGAAAAACACGCCTGTGGTTAGGGGTATAGATGTCTCCGAATGAAAGACGTTACTTCTGACTCCGGGTAATAGCTGTGAAGCCCATAATAAGCTGCCACAGAGATGCACCAATGTTGCCAGAAGTAGGGGACTGTTGCTAGCTGGAATCTGGGCCTGGGCAGCCAGTGACCACACTGGGGCTATTTCATTGGCCAGTGGGACACAGTCAAGAGCCACACTTTTCCATTGACTCCTTTTTCTTCCAAACACGGCTCGTCCCTGTCCTTTCACCCAAACAGTTCCAACTCCAAGTGTGTTAAATGCAGGCAAGGGTAGTCCCGTACATCAACACAGCCCAGGCTGCAACTGTTCGAATTAAAATAAATGCAGGAACATGCTGCTAAGCCAATCCAATACTTGCACCAAACCACATTTCAATAGTGCCTGGCACAGAAATTTGACTCTGGAGACCTCAGCAGGAGATTAGGAGGCTGAGTTGGGCCATCATTCCTGAACTGGGCTTTTGAAAAGGAAAAAAAAAAAACAAACAAACCAGTTTTGTCAATTCTGACTCATGGCGACCCCTTGTGTGTCAGAGTAGAACTGTGCTCTGTAAAGTTTTCAATGGCTATGATCTTTTCAAAGTAGATCACCAGACCTTTGTTTCAGCCAAAGGATTCGAACCGCCAAGCTTTCGATTAGCAGCTAGTTTTTTTTTTAAGTGCTTAACCAATTGTACCACCCAGGCTCTCCAGGATGGCGCATGAGGGCCAGCCTATCTTTGCAGTGATGGAAAAGAGGAGAAACATGGTCTGACAATCCCTGAAAATAACACAAAGAATCTTACACCATGGCAACTTCCCACGACGGGAAAGGCTTTGTAGAGACCAGGGACCAGGCAACTGGGCCTTTTGTTCAGGAGCTGCCGGGTAGAAAATCTTCAGGACATGTAAGATTGGTTGAATGAACTTTAGAACAGAGTTCATGGTACATTCCTAGTTCTGGGCTTTTCGCTCTTATTAGAAAACTGGGCAGCAAATATGTGCTCCAGAGCCTGGGACAGAATTGGGTGGTGGTGTGCCACCAGCTGTGAGGGGATGGTGGCTAAGAGCGTAGGCTCTGGGGCCAGGTTGATGGCTTTGAATTCATGCTACCACCTACTAACTTCATGACCTTGGCATTTAACCTCCTTTGGGCTTCAACTTCTTCATTTGTAAAATGGGAATAATACAAGCTCATACTTCATAGAGTTGCTGGGAAACTACATCAAATACTGCATGTAAAATGCTTCTAAGAAAGCCTGGTATAGAGAAGAGAAGGAGAGAGGAAGAGAGAGAGAAGGGGTAGTCAGAGCAGGGGAGGAAGGGGAGAGGAAGGAAGAGAACGGGAAGGGAGGGGAGAGGAGAGGGACAAAGGAGAGAGGGGGAAAAGAAAATTTTTCATGGATGTTTATGCTTATTATGTCCCAAGCACTCTGCTTTGCACATTTATCTGCATATTCTTATTTAATCCCCACAGCAACACTAAGTGGTACCAAAAAAACCCAAACCCATTGCTGTCAAGTCAATTCTGGCTCATAGTGACCCTATAGGACAGAGCAGAACTTGGAAGCCCCATAGGGTTTCCAAGGAGTGCCTGGTGGATTTGAACTGCTGACCCTTTGGTTAGCAGCCATGGCTTTTAACCACTACACCACCAGGGTTTCCATACTAAGTGATAGGTATACTTATCATCCCTAGATCATGGAGGAAGAAATTGAGATTTAGCAAGATGATTTTAATTTGCCTGCTCACAGTGACGATGTGTGGCAGAGTTAGAACTCAGATTTCCATCTGTGTGACTCTGGAGCAACATCACTAAGGTGTGCTGCCAACACCCCCAGTCTTCAAATTGGGGTACACCATCCCTGAGAGAAAGAAATACACAAGTCCTGAGTATTCAGAAGAATCAGTTTCCAGGTCCCCAACGTCCTGAGTTGAGAGCACGTCTAAGGTCAAGACTCCTCTTTTTAAACCTGACTCATGGCAAGTCCTTGCATGTCAGAGTAGAACTGTGCTCCGTAGAGTTTCCAATGGCTGGTTTTTCAGAAGTAGATCACCAGGCCTTTCTTCCCAGGTACCTCTGGATGGACTCAAACCACCAACCTTTCGATTAGCAGCTGAGCAGGATAACCATTTACACCACCCACGGGTGCTCCTTCTCTGTTTTCCCTGGCTTTTTTCCCACTGTACCAAGGAAGGCTTCCGTCTTCCACATCCCAGTCTTGTGAAGGTACGTTGTCCTGGGGTGTAAACACTTCCAAGATGACCTCAAGAAAACAGGGGCAATTTGAAAAATTAGTGTAGATTGAGAAACTGACTGTAAGGACTGAGTAACAAATGTTTTTGCAAATTTGCTTAAAGGAGTTCCTAAGTGATATGTCACTACAATCATTTTTCTTGCAATTTCATGTGGTTTTTAATATAAAATATACAGTTCAAGGAATTGAGCAATTTGCTACAATAAAAGTATATCAATTATCATTAAGTTATTTTAAGGAGCCGTTTTTCAGAGCTTACTCTGTTATAAGAGTGGAAAATAGGAATAGGATTTATTTTCAACTGTCTCAAAACTCTAGCAATAAGTAACACTCATTCATAGACATTTGAACTAACTGGGGAAAAAGCACACCTCTCATTAAAAGAGAGATGTCCAATAAAATCTTACTTTTTCTATGTAGCAATTATTTTCAAAGTATACAAAATATACAGATTGTTTTGATCAGCTGTATATTAAGGATAAATTCGTGATAACTCAGTCTAGATTAATTTTTAAGACTTTTAACTTACAGTCACCAGAAATTTTAATTTTTTATTTCATGTTTTTGTTGAAGAAAAATACAATAGATCAATAAAATACTTTCAAGTATAAAATATATTATTATCCAAAAAAGAACCCGTTACCTCCAACTCATAGCGACCCTATAGGACAGTGTAGAACTGCCCTATAGAGTTTCCAAGGAGCTCCTGGTGGATTCAAACTGTCGACATTTTTTTTGGTTAGCAGCTGTAGCCCTTAACCACTATGCCACCAGGGTTTCCATATTATTATAGTAGGATGTAATTCTTCACTGAAGTGAAATCGAAATACAAGTTTAAGGAGGAAATGGAGCAATCTAGAATTTATGGTCATAGAAAAAAGAATTTGCATTCTTGAGAGATGCAAACTTTGAGATGTCATCTGAAAATGTGTTGTCAAGTCAATTCCGATTCATAGCAAGCCCTATAGGGGATAAATAGTATGTCAAAATAACTATGACACACAAGCAAAAATATTTATAGCTGGCTTGTTTGCTTTATATTCTGTGTGTGTGTGTGTGTGTGTGTGTGTGTAATTATTCCACTTAGCCTACCTTCTGCCTTCAGTAACTCTGCGGAAATATAGAGGAAATCAAGTCTTATTTTCCACGTCTTTTTTTCCCCTATGGCAGGAGTCCCTAGTCCTTTCCCTGTGAGGATCGTTTTAACGATCACCTGGAAAAAGACATTGGCAATGCAAGCTGCAAGGCAAGGTTATTAATTCAGCTTCAACATCAAGACTATGTAGCAGATGGTGACCAAACTGCTGGCAAGTATAATGTAGAGATGACTCCCGCACTGTATGCTTTCAGTTAAAATTCAGTAGATGCTCAGAGAGCTAAGCACATGTGGAATCACTCAGGGAGTGTTTCATAGAGGACATGAGGTGGGCAGAGAAAGATGATGAAGCTCTAGGAATGGCATTCGGGATGGAGGAACTGTATGAGCAAAGTCTCAGAGAAGGAGTGCCCGTGGCTGGGCCAACAACAGTGAGTTGACTTGCTGGCCTAGAGCAAAATTTACCAGCTGAAGAGTGATGGACTCTCTTCACAGCCTGAGATGTTCTAGCACTCAGGATTGCCGGTGCATGAGCCTACTCTACTCCCCAATCAGATTTAAGCTGTCAGGACAAAGACTCTCTGACTGTCTTCCTCTTCTTCCACCTGCTGGGACCTTCTGCACTTGGTATTGAGAAGATCACACCCTCTGACGACTCCATTTATCACCTCTGCACACTATCCTGTGTTTCTCTCATCAGGACATCCTAAATGGATATCTACTACCTCGAACACCACCCTTCAAGCCCTTCATTTACCAATTTTCTCATTCCCTTCATGGACGTCACACTTCAGTCCCCCAGACTGGAACCTGTGAAATATCTTCTCTTCTTTTCTCTTCCCACCATTTTTTTACATCAAATTTGTCTATAATACCTGTCATTCTTTCTGCAAAATGTCATCAAGACAGCTCAATTTTTTGTGTTTCAAAAAGATCATTTGTTATAGATTGAATTTTTTTTTCCAAAGAGATATGTTGAAGTCCTAACTGCTGGACCTGTGTATGTGAACTTGTTCAGAAATAGTGTCTTTGAAGATGCAATCAGTTAAGCTAACATGAGGTCCTACTGGAGTAGGGTGGATCTTAATTCTATCTGCGTAGTGTCTATAAAAGAGAAGAAACACAGAACAGACTCAAAGGGAAGACAGTCCCCTTGTTTACTTCCCTAATTCCAATCTCTCCCCACTTGACCTGTGACAACAGAGTCAGAGATTGGAGTGATACAGCTATAAACTAAGGAACACCAAGGATTGCATACAGCAACCAGAAGCTGGGAGAGAGGCATGGAACAGATTCTCCCCCAGAGCCCTCAGAAGGATTTTGGACTTGTAGCCACCACCCATCTGTCAGTTTGTTGTGCTGTGGTGGCTTGCTTGTTGCTATGTTGCTGAAAGCTATGCCACCAGTATTTCAAATATCAGCAGGGTCACCCATGGTGGACAGGCTTCAGTGGAGCTTCCAGACTAAGAAGAGATTAGGAAGAAAGGCGTGGTGATCTACTTCTGAAAATTAGTCGACGAAAACCTTACAAATCACAACAAAATATTGTCTGAAGCACTTTCTTTGGATGTATTATCAGGAGGGATCAATCACTAGAGGAGGATATCATGTTTGGTGAAGTAGAGAGCCAGCAAGGGTGAGAGGGATCCTTAACGAGATGGATTGGCACAGTGGCCTCAATGATGGACTCAAACATGCCAGTGATCATGAAGATGATGCAGGATCTGGCAACGTTGTACGTAGATCACCATGAGCCAGAGTCAATTTGACAGCAGCTATCTATCTGTCTAGTCTCCAGAACTGTGAGACAACAAATTTCTGTTCTTATAAGTCATCCAGTTTATGGTACTATGTTACGGCAGCCCTAGAAAGCCAATAAAGCAGACCTCTATCACTTTATGCCTAGATTACTCCATCAGTACACTTGTTTACCTTCTTAATTCCAATCTCTCTCCATTTAATTCATCTCGTCTATATGCCATGCAGTGAATTACTTAATATGACCTTTCTAGCCATAGTCTTTGTGACTCTCAAATGATTGGGTGGCACCATGCAAATAAAGTATATGAACCCTAACGAGGTGTGGTGGTTGGTGTTGTGTGTTGGCTTGGATAAGCCATGATTCCAAGTATTTTGTGGCTGTCCTCCTTTTTGTGACCTGATATAATTATCCTCCATTTTATGTGTTGTAAATCCTAACCTCTGTATGTTAATGAGGCAGGAATAGTGTGGGGTGTATCTTGAGTCACAGCCTTACAGGAGGGTGCAACTAAAGTCCCACCCTTACTCAAGTCACACCCTTCCTTGGGGTGTGGCCCGCATCCCATATATATACGTGAGTGCTCTGACAGGGCTCTTTCTCTCTGCATCTGGGTGCTGCATCCTGCTTGTCTGACCTCCAGTTCTTGGGACTTGAGCCAGCGGCCTGCCATCTGACTTGCTGATTCAGGGGTTTCCCAGCTTCTGCTGCCCAGTGGGCCAGCGACCTATTGTCCAATCTGAGATCTCCAGCTTCCGCACCCTCGTGAGCCAGCAGCCTGTCATCTGGCCTGCTGATTCAGGTTCGTCAGCCCCTGAGGCCATGTGAGTGAGGAGAAGTCTATGCCTGACCCAAGGATTTGGGATTTGCCAGCCTCCTCCATTGCATGGGCCATTTCCTTGATATGGTCTGTGAGTTCTGTGAGACATTGCAGCAAACAGAACCCAAAGACAGGAGGGAGAATTCTGAGGGGAAGAGGAGTAGTTGATGTTAGAAATGATAGAGTGGAACAGTAATTTGGAAAAGCTGGACATTTGGGACGTCTTTAACCTTTGCCTCATAGGAACCAGCTTTGTACCGATCCTCATAAAAGAAATTATTCATTCACTATGGCATACCCTTCATCTGGCTACTCTTTTGCCTAAAAATACATCATGGGTTCCTATTGCTTCACATCCAAGCTCCTCTGTCTACAATTATTTTCACAACTTCCCAATATGTTCCCTGTGTTCTAAATCTCCAAACCAGTTTCCAAACAGACCTACCACAAGTGTTCTTACTTGTTCTTCTTTTCAAGTGTGTCCCTCTCTCTACGATTGGTATGGAATTTCTGGTTACTCTATAAGGTTATTGTTGTTAGCTGCCATCTAGCTATCCCCTCAACTCATGGTGATCACATGCACAAGAGTATTGAACCATTGTGGTCCATAGGATTTTCATTTGGATGATTTTCAGAAGTAGATTGCCAGGCCTTTCTTCCTAGTCTGTCTTTGTCTGCATGGTCTGCTGAAACCTGTTCAGTGTTATAGCAACATGCAAGCCTCCACTGACAGATAGGTGGTAGTTGTGTATAAGGCACAATGGCTGGGAATTGAACCCAGGCTCTCCCACAGAAGGCAAGAATTCTACCACTGAACCACTAAATGCCCTCATGAGATTATTAGGATGTATAAATGAATGAGGTATGTGAAAATGTGTTACATGGTGCCTGACACATAGGAGGGATTCCAAAAGTGTTTCAGTGGCATTAGTCAACTGTCCTCTGAGCTCTTTAATGTTGAGGTCAGGTCTTACATTGTATTATTTTAACAATCATAGTGCTGAGCATAAAGCTAGTGCCTCCATGATTAACCTATGTCAGAAGCAAAGGAATTATTTAACAGTCATTAAGCATTAACTATGTGATATACCTATTTTAAGAATTTTACACATATTAGCCTGCTTAGTTATCACAGGATAAGTATAAGATATTGTTATGGATTGAATTATGTTCCCTAAAATGTGTTGAAATCCCAACCCTTGTACTAATTTGGAGATAAGGGTTTCTTTTGTTACATTATAGACATCATACCAGAGTAGGATGGATCCTAAACCTAATTGCTTCTGAGTTTTAAAAAGAGCAGTATAGACACAGAGACACACACAAGGAAAAAACAGATGCCAAGGAATATGAAGGAATGCTAAGGGCCACTAGGAGACACGAGAAACTAAGAAAGAGGCTCACAGAAGGAGTCGACACAGGCAAGACCCTAATTTGAACTTCTAACCTCCAAAACTGTGAGAAAATAAATTCCTCTTCTTCAATGTTGCCCACTTGTTGCAGCAGGTCTCCCCCCAGCATACCTTAACAGCAGCCCCACACTCCAGAGCTAAGTTGGCAAAGATTTGGCTCTTTGAAACCTAGGAGACAGTGGCCCCACCCTTTGAAATTGAGAAGGCCCTGCTTTCTGTGCTCCTTCCAACAGTTTCCTGCTGATCTCTGAGCTGCTCCAAGGATGGTCCTTTTCAACAGATGTAGCTCCTTTCATCTGTTTCCTGTTTGTACAATTCCAAGAGGCAGGCAGCATATTTTTCTTTGTTCTTTTTCTGTCTCATTCAGTCTAAGCTGATGGATTTTCTGCTGTAGTAGTTGGTTAGATCTATCAGTCACAGGATTAATCTCTTTAACAAAAGATTGTGTAGCCATGTCTTTGGTGAACATCCCAGAACACATGTTTTTAGTTTGTACAACAGAATTTTCCCAGTCTTTAAGTTTTGTTTCCATTTGCACAGTTCATTCTTTCCTCTCACATTTTACTATAAGTGGCAAGGAGAAACTATGTGGCCTCTTTAAGATCTTGCTTAGAAATCTCCTCAGCCAAGCATCCAAATTCATCATGTACAAGTTCTACCTTCCACCCAAATTTGAACATAATTCAACCAAGTTCTTTGCCACTGCGTAAAAAGCATCACCCTTCCTCCATTGTCCAATAGTATGTTCATCATTTTCTTTTAAAGCCTCACTAGAAGCTCATTTAACACCCACGTTTCTAGTAACATTCTGTTGTTTTTGCTGTGTGTATTCTCTTCTGAGCCCTCACCAGAATTACCTTTGATGTCCATAATTCTACCAACAGTCTCTTCAAGACAATCTAGGCTTTCACTATTAGGCACCTTAAAACTCTTTCCTCCTTCATCCGTTACCCAATTCCAAAATCACTTCCACATTGTAAGCATTTGTTAGAGTAGCACCCCACTTCTTGGCATCAAATTCTGTCATACTTATCTAGTGCTTCTATAACAGAAATACCACAAGTGAGTGGCTGTAACAAACAGAAATTTATTTTCTTACAGTTTAGGAGGCTAGAAGTCTGAATTCGGGGTGTCAGCTCCAGAGGAAGGCTTTCTTCTTCTGTCAGCTCTGGAGGAATGTTCTTGTCTCCTTGAGCTTCTGCTTCTGGTTGATCTTTGTATGGCTTGGCATCTCTCTTCCCACATCTCTGCTTCTTTCACTTGCTTATTTACTCTCTTTTATATCTCAAAAGAGATTGAGTTAAAACAGACTCTACACTAATCCTGTCTCATTAACATAAAAAAGACAACTCATTCTCAAATGGGATTATAACCAGAGGCATAGAGGTTAGGATTTGCAACACATATTTTGGGGGTACACAATTCAATCCTCAACAGTAGCACTAGGTAACAAAGACAGGTATGTACTAGTAACTCCCCCCTCTTACAGAAAACTGAGGCACAGAGAAGTAACTTGCCGGGTAGTAAGTGTTCAAGTTAGGATTCAAATGCAAGCACCCTAGTTCCAAAAATGGAGCTTTTAAAATTTATCTGTACTATGGAAGACACAAAGAAGCATAAGATGTGCTTCTTGTCTTCTAGGGTAAGACGGAAAAGGACAAATAAAAATATCCATTTATAAACATAAATTAATTAAGAACCTACCATGTTTAAGATACTGTGCTAGTCACTGGCATGGTGTCAACTTTGTCACAGCCATTGCAGGGATGTACCCAGTTTGTTTGGCCATTAACTTATTGAAAGACATCTTGATTGCTTCCAAGTTTTGGCAATTATGAATAAAGCTTCTATAAACACTAAAAAATAAATAAATAAATAAAAGACTATCACATTGTTTAAGAAAACTACAATCTGTAGTAAGTGTCAAAAAAAATGATAAGTCCTATGGGAGCATAAAAAATTTCTAGGGTTATCCATTCATCTCTCACTCAAAGAAAAGTTATTGAGGATCTCCTGTGTTCCAGGTATGGTGCTTGGCTCCAGGAACCCAAGCAGCTGCACTTGAGGGAAATGTAGTTTAGAGATTAAGTTGGGGCCAGGGATTCATTTCAGACCTCTGTAAAAAAGGTAATCTACAGGCAGGAAGAAAGGAGAACTGGGATTCTAGCAAGGACACAGGAGTGGTGGAGATATGAGAAACAACATAGAAATAGGATGTATAATGCACAAAGAGGAGCTGAGGCAGCTGGATTCATTTGCTTACAAGGGACAGAAACTCGATATAAACAACCTTCAGCAAAAAAAAAAAAAAAAAGAGAGGGGTATATTGTCTCATGTATTTGGAAAGTCCATGATTAAAGCTTACCTCAGAAATTAATCCAAGGGTTCAAATGTGTCCAAAGGTTGTCACCAGCTTATTTTCCTTCTCTTTCTTTGCTCTACTTATCCACTATACAAATAGGTTTCCTCCAAGGAGCAGAAGTGAGAAGTTGGGGGATCTGGGAGATGGGGTTTGGGGAATGGTAGTTATAAAAAGCTCCAGGCTTACATCATCCCAGAGAGTGCACTCAGAGAAAAATGTAGCCAATCCTCTCCCAGGGAAGGACTCTGGTATGGTTGGGCTATATGCCCATCTGTGGGCCGACCATTTTGTTTGAAGCATTGCATATAGTGATTGGTCAAGCCTCTGTCATAGGTTCACCTTTGTGGCCAGAGTGGGTTCTGGAATTGACAGCTTACCAGAACTGCGTGGGGGGTGGGCTGGAGCGGAGGAAGAGTTCCCCAAATGAAGTGTGTAGATGTCAGAAGAAAGACAAAGAATGCCAGAGGGCCCAAAGCAGCACATGACCACTGGGGTCTTGAGGAGAACAACTTGGTTTCAGAAGAGATTTTGGGTGGATGCAGTAAGACTAGAAGACAGATTGTGAGGAGTCTTGAATGTAAGGGTAGATTTTACATTGGGACAAATGGAAATCATCAAGTGATCCTAGGAGCTGAAGAATGCCATGATGAAACCTATAGATCTGAAACATTCTTCTAGTAGCAAAGTATAGGATAGACTGCAGGAGGGAGACAGGAAAGGCAGGACATAACCAAGTAGAGAAGTAACAATGGCCTGAACTAGGAAGCTGCCAACAAGAAGAAATAAATGTCTAAGTCTTCCTTTTCCTTATCCAATTGGTATATAACATATTGAAGACAGTGGGAGCAAAGAAGAAATGAAAGGAGTCAGAGACACTTCTGCAATAATGAATCTGGTTAAAGTGAAGAATGATGGTACCACCAGAGGAAGGGCATTAGGAGGCCAGGGCAGAGAGCTGCTCTGGGGTATAATCAATGCTTGCTGCATGAATAAAGTTTCACTTTTTTGTTGTAGGGTAAACGAGGAATTAATAGCAATTGCTTACATTAATGTTTGAATGAATTTTTACACTGTCGTGCATGCAAATGTAGCCAGTTTTAAGGATTAAGCCATCTTGTTTGGGACATGCACTTGAAAATGGAATAATGAAGAATTTTGAAAACATATGCTGATGTCAGTTTTTACTGAGAGTATTTTAATTAGTATTTTAATGTCATGAGAAATAGCTTTAGAATTGATAAAGCCTGTGCTTCTGTGTGGAAACCCTGGTGGTGTAGTGGTTAAGTGCTACGGCTGTTGACAGAAGGGATGGCGGTTTGAATCCACCAGGCGCCCCTTGGAAACTCTATGGGGCAGTTCTACTCCATTCTATAGGGTCGTTATGAGTCGATATCAACTTGACAGCAATGGGTTTGGTTTTATTAGTTTTGGTGCTTCCGTGTAAAGGATTTTGTATCCTTGATCAGCGATTCTCATCCTTTTTTAAATCTCTATCTAATGTGGGGGTTCCTGGCCCTTCCATGTTCTTCAATGGAATTCTTCTTCACAAAATAATGATCTCACGAAAAATAAAACAGACCTTCTTATTGAAGGGGAGAGTGATACCATCTTAAGAGTTTTTTTGTACTTTAGGTGATGGGAAAGACAGTACACAATACAGGAGAGGTCAGTACAACTGGACTAAACCAAAAGGAAAGAAGTTTCCAGAATAAACTGAATGCTTCGAAGCCCAGTGTAGCAGGGGCAGGGGTTTGGGGACCATGGTTTCAGGGGACATCTAAGTCAATTGGCATAACAAAATTATTAAGAAAACATTCTGCACCCCACATTGGAGAGAGGCGTCTGGGGTCTTAAACGCTAGCAAGCGCCCATCTAAGATGCATCAATTGGTCTCAACCCACCTGGATCAAAGAAGAATGAAGAACACCAACGACACAAGGTGATTACGAGCCCAAGAGACAGAAAGGGACACATAAATCAGAGACTACAACAGCCTGAGACCGGAAGAGCTAGATGGTACCCGGCTACAACCAATGACTGCCCTGACAGGGAATGCAAGAGAGAACCCCTGAGGGAGCAGGAGAGCAATGGGATGCAGACCCCAAATTCTCATAAAAAGACCAGACTTAATGGTCTGTCTGAGACTAGAAGGACCCCAGTGGTCATGGCCCCCAGACCTTCTGTTGGCCCAGGGCAGGAATCATTCCCAAAGCCAACTCTTCAGACAGGGATTGGACTGGACAACGGGTTGGAGAGAGATGCTGGTGAGGAGTGAGCTTCTTGGATCAGGTGGACACTTGAGACTATGTTGGCATCTCCTCCGTGGAGGGCAGATGAGATGGTAGAGGGGGTTAGAAGCTGGTGAAATGGACAGGAAAAGAGAGAGTGGAGGAAGGGAGCAGGCTGTCTAATTAGGGGGAGAGCAACTGGGAATATGTAGCAAGGTGTATATAAGTTTTTGTGTGAGAGACTGACTTGATTTGTAAACTTTCTCTTAAAGCACAATAAAAAAATTTTAAGAAGTTTTTTTGTTTGTTTGTTTGCTACTCCCCAACCAAGACAAAAGTAATGTGGGTGCATTATAAAGTCAGAGGAAGAGAATAAGGAAAAGAGATAATAATCCCCTAGTAAACCATAAAAAGCAACAAACAGGGATTTAATACATCAGAGAAAGAAGGAACTTTTTGAGTTGAAAGTGTCTTGAGGGAATGTTACAGACAAACCTACTTGCTAAAGATTAAGTTGAGTCCACCCAAAATATCTGTTATAAATCTTAAACTGCTATACCTGTGGATGTAATCCTATCCAGAAATATGGCTTTCTTTGCTATGTTAATGAGACCACATCAGTGTAGGGTGTGTCTGAAGCCAATCGACTTTTAAGATATAAAAAGAGTAAATTAGTCTAAGAGAAGGAAGCACAAATGGAGGGGAAGATATACACCACGTGAAGGTTGCCAAGGAACCGAGGAACAGAACCTGAAAAGAGACAGAGAGACCTTCAGAGCCAACAGAGAGAGAAAAACCTTCCCCTAAAGTAGGTGCCCTGAATTCAGACTTCTAGCCTCCTGACTTGGAGAAAATTAATTTCTGCTTGTTAAAGGCAGCCACTTGCAGTATTTCTGTTACAGCAGCACGAAGAACTAAGACCCTACTCATTTAAAAAATAAGAAAATCTACTTTTGCTTTCAGAAAGGTTGAATCAGCATACTTTTTCCTATTCCTTCCACTAAATTAAATTAAGAACTCTCAACATTATATGTAAAGCGAACTTGAGAACACTCTGAAAGGTGGAAAGAAGAAGGCAGATCAAGTAGAGATAGCAGAATATACATTATTTTCAAGTGCCATGGAACATATGCTAAGATAGACCATATCCTGGGCCATAAAACAAACCTCAACAAATTTTCATAAAGTGAAATTATGCAGCATGTGCTCTTTAACTACAATGGAGTCACAACAGAAATCAACTATGTAAAGATAACAGTAAAAAATCCAAATATTTGGAAACTAAACAACATATTTCTAAATAATCCATGAGTCAAAGAAGTCTAAAGGGAAAAAAAAAAATACATTGAACTGAATGAAAATACAGCATATCAAAATTTGTGGGACTAATGGTCTTGGGGACATCTACCTCAACTGGCATAACATAGTTTATTAAAGAAAATGTTCTACATATTACTTTGGTGAGTAGTGTCTGGGATCTTAAATGCTTGTAAGTGGCCATCTAAGATATTCCACTGGTCCCACCCTATCTGGAGCAAGGGAGAATGAAGAAAGCTAAAGATACAAAGGAAAGATTTGTCCAAAGGACTAATGGACCACAACTACCCACAGTCTCTACCAGACTGAGTCCGGCACAACTAGATGATGCCTGGCTATCACCACCAACCGCTCTGACAGAGATCACAATAGAGGGTCTGGGACAGAGCTGGAGAAAAATATAGAACAAAATTCTAACTCAAAAAAAAAAAAAAAAAAACAGACTTACTGATCTGACAGAGACTGGAGAAACCCCAAGAGCATAGCTCCCAGACACCCCTTTAATTCAGTACTGAAGTCACTCCTGAGGTTCACGCTTCAGCCAAAGATTAGATAGCCCCATAAAACAAAAAGAGACTAAATGGCCGCATCAGCCCCGAAGCAAGGATGAGAAGGCAGGAGGGGACAGGAAAGCTGGTAATGGGGAACCCAAGGTTGGGAAGAGGAGAGTGTTGACACGTCATGGGGTTGGCAACCAATGTCACAAAACGTTTACTAATTGTTTAATGAGAAACTAATTTGCCCTGTAAAGTTTCATGTAAAGCACAATTTTAAAAAAAGAAATAACAAATAAATCCAAAGATTAAATTTTTTCCCCCCGTGGGATTAAGAGGCAAATTTAGAAAAGAGGAAAAATTATAAATCAATAATCTAATCCCCACCTCAAGAACTTAGAAAAAAGAAAAGTAAAATAAACTCAAATCAAACAGAGGAGAGTAGCAATAAAATTAAAGGCAGAAAGCAATGAAAATGAAAACAGAAAAAGAATGGGGAATGATGTGGTTCTTTGAACAGATCAATAAAGTTGACAAATTCCAGTAAGACTGACAAAGAGAAAAAGAGGCAGTGGAGAAAAAAAAAAAAGACACAAAATACTAGTATTGGGAATGAAACTGGAGATATTACTATGGACATCAAAAAAATAATAATAATAAAAGAATAGTACGAACAACTCTACACACACAAATACGACAGCTTAAATGAAGTGAACCAATACCTCAAAAAACACAAACTACTACAACTCACCCAATATTAAATAGGCAATTTGAATACCCTACATCTATTAAGGATATTGAATTTGTAATTTAAAAACTTCTAAAACAGAAATACCTAGGCCCATGTGGTATCAGCGGAGAATTCTGCCAAACATTTAAAGAAGAATTAACACCAATTCTCTACCAATCTTTCCAGAAAAATAGAAGAAAAAAGAAAAGAACAGCCACCTAAGTCTGACACATTACACAAAAATTAACTTAATATGGGTCATGGGCTTAAATGTAAAATGTTAAAGTATAAAACTGTTAGAAAAAAACACCAGCGAGATCTCTGGGATCCAGGGCTGGATCAAGCATTCTTAGATTTGACACCAAAAGCACAGTTCACAAAAGGAAAAACTGATAAATTTGGACTATATCAAAATTTAAAACCCCTGCTCTATGAAAACAAAAGTTAAGAGGATGAAAACAGCCTACAGACTGGGAGAAAATATTTGCGAACCACATATCCAACGAAGGACTAGTAACAAGAATAAAAAGAGCTCTCAAAACCCACAATAAAAAAGCAAACAATCCAATTAGTACATAGGCAAAAGACATGAATAGACATTTCACCAAAGAGGATATCCAAGAAAAAACCCATTGCCATCCAGTAGATTCCAACTCATTGCAACCCTATAGGACAGAGTAGAACTGCCCCCATAGAGTTTCCAAGGAGCGCCTGGTGGATTGGAACTGCTGACCTTTTGGTTAGCAGCCGCAGCTGTTAACCACTACGCCACCGGGGTTTCCAAAGAGGATATAAAGGCATTAAAAAAAATAATAATACTTGGAAAAGTCCTCAACATCATAAAGTATTAGGAAAATGCAAGCTAAAACCACAGTGAGATCACCACATACTTACCCAAATGGCTAAAAAAAAAAAAAAAAAAAAAAAATCCTGGCATAGACAGAGAGAAGATGCATCGCTTTCACATTCCTGGTGGGAATGCAAAATAGTACAACCACTCTGCAAAACAGTTTGGCAGTTTCTTAGAAAACCAAACATGTGACTATCATACGTGTTGCCATCAAATCATTTCTGACTCATAGCAACTCTGTATGACAGAGTGGAACTGCCCCATGGGGTTTCCAAGGCTGTAATCTTTATGGTCTGGAAGTGAGAAGGGTGAAGAGAATGGATTGAGACAGAGTGGTGAGACTGGGTGGTTCAAAGTCACCGCAGAGCTCAATTGTGCATCATCGTCATTCTCTAATTTCCAACTTCTGTTGCTTTGAAAGATTGTTCAAGTTTTTCAGTCAGTATGTATACGTTGTCAATTCTCCACCTTTCAAATAAGGATCATTTCTGACTAAAGGAAGGGATCATAGCCCACTTCTACTCCTAACTTTGAATGTTTTCAATGTTAGTCTTCGCTAGAATGTTGGTGGTGTCAGGAAGGGGGACGTGTGAAGGGGATACTGTTAACCTCAAAACACTTTAGAATTTGTCGCCCTTTTTTTCTTCTGTAAAAAATTCAATAGACTTATTTCACCCAAGTTTTTGATCCTTCTACCCCTAATGAGTTTTTTATATTATTTTATTTTTAAGTATTTTACCCAGTTTTCTTCTGCCCTTCTTCCTTAGTAAAATCCTAACCTTCCTGGTGACTGACAGCCACATACCAGCGTGGGATGGGGTCTTAACCCGGATGTCTGACTTATTTATCTAGTAATTCATACTATTATCCTAGGGGTGGATACTACCAGGGTAGACAGTCAAAGCATAGAGTACCAGTCTTCCGGGTCCTTTTCTGGTCCACACATTTAGACTTCTACTCCCCACTGGTCAGTAACACCATCATCAGTTTCCTCTTAATTAACTAGAATCCATTGTAACCATCCTCATCATCAACCGGTATTTATTAAAGATCACACACTGCCATTGTTGTACAGGGAGAACATTTCTTTCGAGCCACCACAAAATTTTACTGAGGCTATGGTCACAGCAGCAGATAGAAAAAAAAGATAGAGATCATCATAATTTGGCATTCTGAAAATCTTTAGATTCAAAAGAAAAATGTTGAAGTGCCCTCTAGTGGTGGATGCCGCACACTACCCTACAGCTTCCTTTTCCCAGAACGGAGGAAACCAAAGTTGCAAAGATACAGACTTTTTGGAAGCCTAGTGTCTTGGCCTTCTAGTGCTGCTATACCACAAGTGTCTGGCTTTAACAAAACGAAGTCGATTCTGTCACAGCTCAGTAGGCTAGAAGTCCGAATTCAGGGTGCCGGCTCCAGAGGAAGGCTTTCTCTCTCTGTCAGCTCTGGAGGAAGGTCCTTGTCATCAGTCTTCTCTTGGTCTGGGAGTTTCTCTGCACAAGAACCTCAGATCCAAAGGACACGCTCTGCTCCTAGCACTGCGTTCTTGGTGGTATGAGGTTGTCCTGTCTCTCTGCTCGCCTCTCTCTTTTGTATCTCAAAAGAGATTGGTTTAAGACACTATCTAATCTTGTAGATCTCATCAATATAACTGCCACTAATCCATCTCGTTACATCATAGTGATAGGATTTACAACACACACGGAAGTCACATCAGATGGCAAAATGGTGGACAATCATACAATACTGGGAATCATGACCTGGTCAAGTTGACAGATATTTTGGGGGGATACAGTTCAATCCATGACACCTAGCTATTTGGATCTTATTTTCTATTTCTTCCAGAAACCCTGAGATTCAGACTAGATATGACACATGAAGATTTAAGTTAGTTAAAAGAGGCTGCTGGCATCCAAGGCCAGAAGGAAATAATGAATACCAAGAGGCTACGTAAAAGGAAGTGGCCTCCATTTTGTGCTAAGGGTGAGTATCCTCTGCGTTTCTTGTCAGGTCTCTAAGAAAGATTGAGTTCTGGCAGCAGTTTTTCAGCCACGAGTGACACAGGCTGATTGGCTAATGATTTATTGCTTTGTTACATGCTGTCCCAGAGCAACCATCTCTTCTCAATTCTTTTCAATTCGGTGACAAGCAACCAATGATCTGGAGTGAGCAGGGGTGGATTTTTCACTAGGTAAGGTAAGCACAGTGCTTACCCTGCTTACCAGGTTATCGGTAGTGAAAAGTTTCACATTTTTTCATGACATCAAAAATTCTGCTTCTAGATATGGCTGGTGTCTGTCTCTCTCCAACCCCACAGCATCTTCCTGCAGAATCAAAGCCTCTTTTCAAGTTTACAGTCCCTGACAAGGATGGATTTACCCAGTAAGCAAGTTAAAAACCAAACCCGTTGCCGTCGAGTTGATTCCCACTCATAGTGACCCTATAGGACAGAGTAGAACTGCCCCATAGAGTTTCTAAGGAGCGCCTGGTGGATTGGAACCGCAGACCTTTTGGTTAGCAGCTGTAGAGCTTAACCACTATGCCACCAGGGTTTCCAAGCAAGGTATGCAGGGGCTTACTTGTGCTTACTTACTAATCTGTAGAGAACAATTTTACATGGGTTTCACTACATCTTTGGGAAATTGTTCACTACAGATTAGTACGTAAGTACAAGTAAATCTATGCTTACCTTGCTACTGGGTACTCTGACCCTAAGAATGACCAAGAAATACTCCTTTCAGAATTACTTGAGAAACATGGGGCTTAATTTCGGTTTTTTTAGTTCTTCTGGTACAGGTAACAAGACAGTATCACTTTTCTAGAAAACTAAAGACACAAGGGAAAGATTAATCCAAAAGACTAATGGACCGCAACTACCACAGCCTCCACCAGACTGAGTCCAGCACAACTAGATGGTGCCCGGCTACCACCACTGAGCGCTCTGACAGGGATCACAATAGAGGGTCCTGGACAGAGCTGGAGAAAAATGTAGAACAAAATTCTAACTCACAAAATAAAGACCAGACTTACTGGCCTGACAGAGACTGGAGAAACCCCAAGAGTATGGCCCCTGGACACCCTTTTAGTTTAGTAATGAAGTCACTCCTGAGGTTCACACTTTAGTCAAAGATTAGACAGGTCCATAAAACAATATGAGACTAAATGGGTACAACAGCCCAGGGCCAAGGACTAAAAGGCAGGAGGGGCCAGGAAAGCTGGTAATAGGGAACCCAAGGTCGAGAAGGGAGAGTGTTGACACATTGTGGGGTTGTTAAGCAATGTTATAAAACAATATGTGTACTACCTGTTTAATGAGACACTAGCTTGTTTATAAACCGTCACCCAAAGTAAAATTTAAAAAAAAAAAGATTGTATCATTTTTCATTAATATCTTAAACGTCAGTGTATCAGAGACTTTTAATGTAATAATTGAGTCTCTACGTAAGAGACAGCACGATGTTCTGGAAATAATAGAGGCTTGAAAGTGCAGGCATGGACCCCAGCTTTGCCTCTACCACTAATTAGATGACCTTTGGCGAGTCCTTTAGCACCTCTGAGCCTCAGTGTTCCTAAGGGGAAAAATAAAAATAAAGTGGGGGGGGGGATCAGTTCCTGTGGAGTCAGTCCCGACTCTTGATGACTCCATGTGTGCTCCACAGGGTTTTCAATGGTTATGACCTTTTGAAAGTGGATCACCAGGCCTTTCTTCTGAGGCTCCTCTAAGTGGATTTGAACCACCAACCTATCCATTAGTAGCTGAGCCCTTAACTGTTTGTGCTACCCAGGGACTTCTGATAAAGGAAAGGACTGGACTAATAGCTTTTAAACTTTTTCAGCTCTAAAATGCTCTAATGTTAAGAAAAATTCTTTGGCAGGATTATATTTTTAAGTAGTGTGTATGTGTGTGTGTGTTTTCTTCATCAACCCCGGAGTACCCTCACCCAGCCTACTCCTAAGCAGAAGCTAAAATTCAAAGAACCAACTGAACTAAGGGTGAGACACAGATTAGGACGTAATCCCACAGAGCCTGTTTTTCCTCTCCCTGACACTACAAAATGTAGGGGCTGGGGAAAAGGGAAAGAGGTGAGAAGGTGGCAAGTGACTCAAACTAGAGAGAAAGCATATAGTTGGGTGGAGATGGGTATAGCTAGGGTGTCTCAAGGAGGAGGGGGAGGAACTTTGCAGCTTGGATATCGGGAACCAGACAGGAAGGGATTCAGAATGACAGGCCTCCTTGTGTGCAGACCCCACTACTCCATCTACAGATAATCTGGTGCTGGGAGCAGTAATCTCTCCTGCACAGAGGTTGCTGTTGTTTGTTTTCTAGTTGATTCCAGCTCATAGGGACCCTATACAACAGAGTAGAACTGCCCCATAGGGCTTCCTAGGCTATAATCTTTACGGGAGCTGATTGCCATGTCTTTTCTACTGAGGAGCTGCTGGGTAGGTTTAAACCATTGACCTTTCGGTTAGCTAGCAGCCGAGTGCTTAACCATTGCACCACCGGGGTTTCTTGCACAGAGGTGGGGTCGTGGATTCCTCATTAGAGGTGGGGACATGAAAAGAACACTTCCTTCACCCCCTCACCCTGATGCCTGGTGTCCTGGTTGCTCAGTGACTAAAAGCCCTTGGCTGCTAATGGAAAGGTCAGCAGTTCAAACCACCAGCTACTCTTCAGGAGAAAGATATGACAATCTGCTCCCATAAAGATTACAGCCTTAAAAACCCTATGGGGCAGCTATTTTCTGTCCTATAGGGTCGCAATGAGTCAGAATTGACTCCACAGCAATGGGTTCCCACCCCACTAGAGAATAATTTGGGAATATCTCCAGGAAAGAGATAGCAGTACACTGCCCCTGGTGCATTACAAAGAGCAGAGCTTTTGTGTGCAGGTATACGTAGTATTACTAATAATGTAGATAGATACATGTGTAAATCAAACTGCATCAATCAATCATGTTTTAGAGGAACTTTCTATTTTATAAAAATGGAAATTGGCCTTTGGCCATACAAATAATTGCCTCTCTTAATTAGATTAAGTCACCCCTAAGATTCTAAGGCTTAGATGACCTCTTAAACTCACCCAGATGTGAAGTGTAGTTATTCCAAGACTTTTCACAGCTCAGATTGTTGTGTCAAGCCTTAGTTTGGCTTAATTGTATCAGAATTTTATGACATGAAAAATTACTTGAAATGTGGAGTTCTTTCTTTTATGTGGTAAGGCTGTATATAAAACCCGTTGCCGTCAAGTCAATTCCGACTCATAGCAAACCTACAGGACAGAGTAGAACTGCCCATAGGATTTCCAAGGAACAGCTGGTGGGTTTGAACTGCTGACCTTTTGGTTAGCAGCCAAGTTTCTAACCACTATGCAACCAGAGCTCCAAGGCTATATAGAGCAAGGGATTATGCATTTAGTTTATATATGAGGCTATCAGCCAGAGACAGGGCAGATGCCACAAATAAATGTTAAAATTCATGTAATCGTACTGAAAGAATACTCTCAATCAAACATAGTAGATGCGACAGTAAAAATAGAGGTAGTCTTGGGTTTTCACTGGCGATAGAGAAAAGACACAAACAGGAGAGGTTGTTTCACCACTAAGGGAAAAGTCGGTCAATATGCAAATTTATAAATGTTCTAGGTTTTCAAGGAAGATTTCTTAAAAGACAGGATTTTCATTTGCTGTTGTTGTTGTTATTTTTAAGGTGAGATTGAAAGAAGTCGAAGAAATCAATAAAACCCTAATGGCTTGATCACATGAGCTGTTTCCAAGGCAACAAAGGAGGGCAAAATGCTGTGGATTTGAAGGATAGGGCCTTTGACTAAAGCACTGGCAGAGGTGAGAAGCGACAGAGATAGAGATCAGACTGTTGGCAAAATTGAGGAATAAGGAAAATGTGACTTAAATCTTTGCAGTGTCTTTATTTAACGCTCCAAATTGCCCTTCCCCAACTCCCAGCCCCCTAGCTCTCCTCCCAGCTTTCTTAAGTTCGCAGGAACTTCATGCTTACAGTCTCTCTTCATCCTCCAACAAAACTTTGGCTCAGGAAAATATCAGAAAAGCCCTATAAAAAAAAAACCCACTTCTCACAGAGGCATTGGCATTTTAACATAAGAAAAAGTCTTATGCTAGAGGTTCCCTGGGGATGGTGAATGCTTCTCCCCAAGGGTCTAGGTGACAGACACCCAAGAAAGAGGAAGAGTGGAATTTATATGAAGGTCAATGTTAAACCTTTAAAATGTATTCAAATGTTTATGTTCTTGTTGTTAGGTGCCTTTGAGTTCCTTCCGACTCATAGTGACCCTACGTACAACAGAATGAAACTCTGCCCAGTCCTGCACCGTCCTCAGAATCATTGCTGTGTTTGAGCCCACTGTTGCACCCACTGTGTCAATCTATCTCATTGAGGGTCTTCCCCTTTTTCGCTGACCGTCTACTTTACCAAGTACGATGTCCTTCTCCAGGGACTGATCCCTCCTGATAACATGTCCAAAGCACGTGAGACAAAGTGTTACCTTTCTCGTGTCTAAGGAACACTCTGGCTGTACTTCCAAGACAGATTTCCTCTTTCTTCTGGAAGTCCATGGTATATTCAATATCCTTCACCAACACCGTAATTCAAAGCTATCAGTTCTTCTTCAACCTTCCTTATTCATCATCCAGCTTTCATATGCATATGAGGTGATTGAAAATACCATGGCTTGGGTCAGGCTTACCTTAGTCCTCAAAGTGACATCTTTGCTTTTTAACATTTTCAAGAGGTCCTTTGCAGCAGATTTGCCCGATGCTATATGTCCTTTGATTTCTTGACTGCTGCTTCCATGGGCATTGATTGTGGATCCAAATAAAATGAAATCCTTGACAACTTCAATATTTTCTCTGTTTATCATGCTGTTGCTTATTGGTCCAGTTGTGACAATTTTTGTTTTCTTTATGTTAGGTGTAATCCATACTGAAGTCTGTAGTCTTTGATCTTCTTCAGTAAATGCTTCAAGTTCTCTTCACTTATAGCAAGCAAAGTTATATCATCTGCATATCGCAGGTTGTTGATTGTTTTGCCTCCAATCCTGATGCTGCATTCTTCTTATATAGTCCAGCTTCTCCGATTATTTGCTCAGCATACAGGTTGAATAAGTATGGTGAAAGGATACAACCCTGACACCCACCTTGTTTTATTTTAAACCACACAGTATGCCCTTGTTCTCTTCAAACTACTTGCTTTTTGGTCTATGTACTGGTTCCACGTGAGCACAGTTAAGTGTTCTGGAATTCAGTTGTTGATACTACTCTTTAATTCATCTGAGTTTGTTTGAAGATAAAATAATGCTAACAATAATATATTATTACAGCTACCATTTATTAAAACACTATAAGGCAGACTCAGTGGCAAAGACTTTATATACATTTTCTTATGTAATCCTCTGAGTAAATCCTTTGAGGTAGGTATTAATGTAGTTGTTGGGTGCTGTTGAGTTGATCCCAACTCATGGTGACCCCATGTGTGACAAAGTAGAACTGCTCCATAGGGTTTTCTTGTCTGTAATCTTTACAGAAGCCGATCACCAGGTCATTCTCCCGTGGAGCAGCTGGGAAGGCTTGAACTACCAACTTTTTGGCTAGCAGGCAAGTGCTTAATCGTTTGTGCCACCAGCGCTCCTTAGGCGTTATTGTTACCTGCATCTATTTGAGAAAACAGAGACTCAGAATGGATGCCTAACTTGCCTAAGGTCCCATAACAAATAAGTGGCAAAGCTGAGTTTCAAACCCATGTAAACCTATCCATAGAATGACCTTGAAACTTAGGACTTACTAGTCAAATAAAGCCATGAGATGTATTCAAAATTCGATTAGCTGTAATTTTAATATCTGTAAATGTAGCATGGTCTTAAGAGGCAGGAAGTTTATTGACAAGACTGTAGGATTCCAACAAGTTCAAAGACCTTTAAAGTTAGCCAAAAAAAGACACTTAAACATCTTATGAGAAAAAAAATCCAATCAAAGGACTAGTCTGGAACCCAGAACCTGGGTTTACATGGGCTACGTGGTCAACCCCTAAAGTTGTCAGCTCCCTGTTCTAGACCATGACCAGAGCTCAGTGTGTTACATCAGGATCACTGACAGAGTGCTGACAGGCCCCTGGCCAAAACTGCTGGTTGTTATGCAACCTCATGCAAGTTGAGAAGCTATCCAAACAATTACATGCAAAGATAACTCCCAAAATCAATAGTATCCTTAGGGGATAAGCGTATTCAGAAATAATTGTCGAAATGTTTAAGGGAATTTAGAGCATAGTATTAATGTTTTGAGTTAAGCACAAATCTGTGTACATTTAGTATTTAGGCGTTTTTAATCTTTAAGAAAATTTGGCTTTGTGATTCCAACTTGGAGGTATATTTAAATGTATTCGTTGGGATTAGGTTTGCTTGTGAATAACAGAAAAACCCCAAAATAACACTGACTTAAATTAGAAGTAAGTTTATTTCTCTCTTGTGACTAAGAAGTCCAGAAATGGTCTGCAGGACTGAGATGGGCGCCATGGTGACAGGGACACAGGATCCTTCTATCGTGTGGCTCTGCTGTTCATGGCTTCCAGTCCTGAGGTCACATATGGACCAAGACAGTCAGCCATTACATCCTGATTACAGCCAGCAGGACTAGGAAAGAAGAAGAGGGCACATCCCCTACCTTTAAGAACACTTCCTGGGACTTTTAAACACCACTTCTGTTTGCATTCAAATTCATTGCCAGCAAGCTGGTTCCAACTCATAGCGACCCTACTGGACAGAGTAAAACTTGCCCCTAGGATTTCCAAGGCTGTAATCTTATGGAGGCAGGTTGCCACATCTTTCTCCTGAGGAGTGGCTGGTAGGTCTGAACCACTCATCTTTTGGTTGACAGCAGAGTGCTTAACCTCTGTGCCACCAGGGCTCCTTTAGTAAAAACTTAGTCACATGGCCACTTCAAAGTTCAAGGGAGTTTAGAAAATGTAGTCCTTTTTCCAAATGATGAGTCTGAAAAAAATTTGAGGACCCTTTTATGATGGAAAAAAGTGAAAATATATATTGGGGACAAGTAGCAATCCTCATCACACTTAGATTTATAACTTTAAATTGAACACTTGCTATGTGTTTAACAGAAATTAAGTTTAGCTACATGCATATAAGTAAATATGCTGGAGTCCCTGGGTGGTGCAAACGTGTAACACCCTTGATGGCTAACTGAAATGTTGGAGGTTTGAGTCCACCCGGAGATGCTTTGGAAGAAGACCTGGCAATCTACTTCCAAAAAATCAGCCATTGAAAATCCTATGGCGCACACATCTGCTCTGACACGCATGGGGTTGCCGTGAGTCAGAATCGATTACGTGGCAACTGGTTTTTATATTAGATTTATCTCAGTAATTGAGTAGTTACAAAGATTTTATTTATTAAGATAGAAAACTAAGAAGTACTTTAAAAGGAAATAAAATTTATTAAAGGTATAAAAGATTAAATTTTTTGAAGGTGATTAAGTAGATAAATTTGTAAATGGGACCAAACATAAATAAAAAACGTGACAAGAAATTTGGCCTCTCCATTAACCATCAAAATTTCTTGTCAAGTACTGTAAACATTAAAAAATATGTATGAGCCAATCAAAAAATTCTTAATAGTTTCCTCCCCTGGAAAATACTGTAAACACTTTATAAATAGTCAATATTCTTCTCCTGGGCAAGTCTTAAAAGTTTTTATAGATGCTAAATATACCACTACGTGAATACTGTATTTCAAATGAATGTTTAAAAACCACTTTCAAATAGCCTTTCTGAAGTTTGCTAATTTACCTTCAAAATGTCCACTGTCTTTCACCTGATGGGCATCACGATGTCTCATTGTCCCTATCTGAGCATCCCAAGGCCCTTCTTCCCCTGGAGATCCCAAGGAAAACCTTGGAAGGGGTCTTGGGTATACTAAAAACCAAAACCAAACCAGTTGCTACTGAATTGATTCCAACTCCTGGCAACCCCACGTGTGCAGAGTAGAACTGCTCCATAGGGTTTTCAAGGCTGTGCCCTTTCAGAAGCAGATCACCAGGCCTGTCTTCCAAGGTGCCTTTTGGTGGGTTCGAACTGCCAACATTTTGGCTAGTAGTCAAGTGCTTAACCGTTTGCATCACCCACTGTAATTTGTGAGGTGTGGCGATCCCATCGCCAGTTGGAGAGCACTTTCCCACTTCCTGCCTATAACAATGTTGTTATAAAAAGCAAAATTTTTAAATTCTTTGTGGTCTTTTGTCTACAACTTGACATTGTCAGCAGGATGTAGAATGACATGGACCCTGAGAACAGTGGAGGTGTCTCTAGGACATGGGCCGAGGGCTCACAGAGGAAACCCCTCGATGTCACACTCTTCTTATCTCTCCTCCCCTGTCCAAGGTACCCCAGCTAAGCTAAGTAAAAAAAAAAAAAGCTAAGTACCTGGGCTATATTCAGTCCAGAAAGGATTTGTCGTTTCAGGAAGAGACCATAAACTTCATCTCTCTATCTAGTCTCTAGGCTGTTCCTCTCCACCTGAACCCCAGAAGAATTGGATGTACTGCAGGACTGAGTTTCTTGAGTGATCCCCAACCCAAGGGTCTGGAAGGGAGCTTCACCTCTACTTACTTTCAACGAGTATGGCCTCCCATCTTGTATAATTTCAAATTCATATTATAAAGCTCACCCAAAACAGTTATCTTCCACTGATTATCCTAGATCCAAAATGTTTTGAAATATGTGAGGGAAAAGATCTGGGAAAATACCCAGATGAAGTCATCATATCTATGGGAAGATGAGACTTACAAAAGAAAAACAAAATACTCAGTTATCTCCCTAACAAATACACAGGAAAGCTGCAAAACATCATTTTGGACATAGAGAAAAAAACAAACAAAAAAACTCAGAAAGCAGTCTTTTCAGATGCCTGAAAAAATCCCTCAAGAGCAAAAGACCAAACTCTTAAGAAGGCATAAGCCCCTGTTCCTTCACTCAGCAGTGATGGGAACACCATAACTATTGGAAAAGACATAAAAATGGTCATTGAAAAACAAGTTCTCAAAAAAAAAAAAAAAATCCAAGCACTCAAATAAACAACAACCTCCATATTTTGCTGTTAGACTTAAGGCCACCTTGAGTTCCCACAAACTTACAGATCAAACACATCAAGGTACATGTTCGATCAAACAGATAAATAAACCTTCCACTGAATTGCCTTCAACATGAAATCATTCTGTCCAAGCATTGTCATTAAAGCCTCTGTTCCTAGAAATAATAGGTTTACAACACCAGAGGGAAACACCAAAATTTGAAAAGCCCTGGGTTCATGATAGACAAAGAATGGAAGTTAACATACACTGCTCCAAAAGCAGGTAAATAAAATAAATTTTTATTGAACCTTGTTATTGGTATTATTGCCTCATTTGTTGGCCAAAAAAAAAAAAAAATAGTCCAAAAAACCCATTACCGTAGAGTCGATTCCAACTCATAGCGACCCTAGAGAACAGAGTAGAACTGCTCCACAGGGTTTCCAAGGAGTGGCTGGTGAATTCAAACCGCCGACCTTTTGGTTAGGAGCCAAGGTCTTAACTGCTGCGCCACCAGGGCTCCTATTGAGACAAGGAAACAGATCAAAAAATGCTTGATTTTGTCTGGAGTTTCCAATAGAGCAGCTTCTCGTTGTGTGCACTGCCTTGTTTGCAGCCAGGCCAGGTACCATACAGCACCCAACTGTGAGATTAGCGGTCCCGTGGCCCCCTTGCAAGCTGACTTTTACCCTTCTTTGGTCAATAGCATATTCCCATGTCTTAAGTGTAACACTTCTAGTTTTCAGATGACTCCGGGCTTTCCCCTGCAGGAAGGCAATGCTACTGCTATAGCAAAAACTGCTCCAGAAATAGTTTCCTCCCCAGGGAATTTCCTTGGTAGGAAAATTCTCTTCACACAGACTCAGGCCAAGATTCCCATTTTAAGGGGAAAATTTTCCAACATGTTTATAAATTTCCACCAAGTAACTTATACCACCCTCAAAGCTCTGGCAAGGTAGAAAGGAAAAAACTAAGACGTCAAAAAAAAAAAAAAAAGCGAGGGTTAAATAAATTTGCTTTAAGTGGCCTGAGGCCTTTCCAATGATCATAATAAAAATGGGGCCACAGTTCAAGTGACCCAAGAGCTCAGACAATATGCAACAGTCATGAGATGAGACAGAATGACCTCAGCTCATGGTTCTACTACTTCCCTCCAGCACCTGGAGGACACAGTGTTGTCGTTATCAAAAATTTCCTTTGAAGTATGGGTGGGGGTTGCCCCAAAATATCGGTTCCTGCCCTGGAAACTGATTCTATGTAAAGGAATTTTTTTGGAGGGAAAAAAAAAAAAAGGACTGACTGACCCAGATAAACTGAGCCGATAAAACTCTCTTAATTACCCCCCATGATTATGAGGTCCCCTCATTATCCTTTCGGATACATGAACCTCATTACAAGTCTGACTGTGACACCAAATGGAGACCTGTGGGCAATAAACCCCAATCACATCATAAACCAGAAACCAGTTGCCATTGAGTTGATGCTGACTCATGTCAACCCCGTGTGTGTCAGAGTAGAGCTGTGCTCCACAGGGTTTTTAATGGCTGATTTCTCAGAAGTAGATCACCAGACCTTTCTTCTAAGGTGCCTCTGGGTAGACTCAAACCTCTAACCTTTTGGTAAGCAGCCAAGCATGTTAACTATTTGCACTACCAAAGGATTCCAACCACATCATAACCATTTGCTGTCGAGTCCATTCAGACACATAGTTACCCTATAGGACAGATAAAACTGCCTCACAGGGCTTCCAAGGAGCAGCTGGTGGATTCAAACTGCCCATCTTTTGGTTAGCAGCCAAGCTCTTAACCACTGCCCCACCAGGTCTCCTACCTACTGCTAAAAAAAGCTGACCCTGACAAACACTTAGACAGGAATTGGTAGGTGTTCATCACCCTGGAATAGCTTTAGCCTAGAAGGTAGGAAGATTATCCTGTTCTGTTGTTGACTGACTGAGGGAAGTCCACAGTAAACTTGGAAAGAACTACATGGAGATGCAGAATAAATAACTTGAGGCCAACCGGCATGAACTGGACAACCACTGAGCTAATATTGATTAGGATTCACATCATCTTTAATTTGTAGTTTGCTTCTGCCAGGACTAGGAAGAGACAAGTGATGTGCTTAAGGTGCAAAATTTAAGAAGGCATTCATTCTCGGGACCCTGTATGCTAATGACTTCCTTCTCCACCTCTCTGTGTCTATGGCCTTCAAGTAATTGTGAGCAATTACATTTCTTGGAAAGGCATATTTATAGTCAGTATGGATGAACTATTACTGAATAATAAACCACTCTGAAGCTTAGTGGCTTAAGACAACAATCATTTTACTTGTTCATGATGCTGCAATCTGATCTGGGCTCAGCTGGGTGGTTCTTCTGCTGTCTTGCCAGAAGTCATTATAGCCACATTCAGCTTGAGGGTCAGATGAAGGCTGGACTCAGCTAGGAAGGCTGGACTTCACTTTCTCCACATAACCTCAGGGTCTTTCTTTCTTCATGTGGCCACTCCATGTGGCCTTTCCATGTGATCTCTTAAGGGTGGCTCAGGGCTCCCAAGAGGACAAAGCAAAAGCTTCCAGTCCTCCTTCAGTCTTATATCTGGAATTGGGCACAGCAGCATCTCTGTAGCATTCTACTGATTAAAGCAATATCTGGAGTCCTTGTAGAACAAGGGGAAGGGAAAACACAAGAGGATGTTGAAGCTTCCATGAGTCAGAGTCGACCCAGTAGCATCTGGTGGTAAAGTGAAGGACCATGCACTCAGCAATGGGCTTCATAGATAACATGATATTCTGAGCTCACACTTAGTTCAAGAATAGAGATGGCCCAAGAATAGGCCTGGCTGTAAATAGCATCACAATTAGCTCTAAAAAAAAAATCTATAGTTTACAAAGGAAGGAAAAAAAAATACTGGAATAGTAATTTAAAGATATATTTAGATACACAATACTGTGTAGGAGCACCTCTCATCCACAAGGACTTAAGATCAGTGATGAGTCCAAACTAGAGACACGATCAATGACTCTGCCCTCTATTTCTTCAAGCTTGTCTCCTTTAACAATTCTGGAGAGAGCACAGGTGCTGGACCACAGTGATGCTCAGTAAATGCTGCTAACTGCAAGTGCTACTATCAATTTATTTTTCCTTCTACCTTCTCCCATTTTAACAAAACACTTCTGCAGCCAGGAAGCAGTGCGACATACTGGCTAAGAGTTGGGTTCTGGGAGTGGAGAGATAAGAGAGATCTTTGCTGTTCAACCTTAAGGAAGTTACATAATTGATCTATGTGTCTCAATGTCCACATTTGTAAATTGGGTATACCAATAATACTTGATGCATTTGAAGATTGTTGTTATTGTCGGGTGCCATCGAGTAGAGCTGCCCCATAGGGGTTTCTTGGCTGTAGTTGTTATGGAAACAGATTGCCAGGTCTTTCTTCCATGGACCCACTAGGTGGGTTTGAACAGGCAACCTTTTGGTTAGTAGCCAAACACTTAAGTGTTGTGCCAGCAGGGCTCCTTAGTTTCACTATATGTATAAGTAAGTATGCTGGAGTTTCTGGGTGGTGCAAATGTGTAACATGCTTGGCTGCTAACCGAAAGGTTGGAGGTTTGAGTCTTCCAGAGGTGCCTTGGAAGAAAGACCTGGCTATCTACTTTTGAAAAAGCAGTCATTGAAAACCCTATGGAGCACAGATTAAATGAAATAATATACTCCAGGTACTTAATAGGGTGGCTAGAAAATAATTGTTGGGTAAATACTAGCTAATATTATTATAAGTCTTTATAATTGTCAGTGACTTTCATATTCAAGAATTTAATATCTGGCATGTATACAGCAACTGTTCTCAATTAAAGAGCTTTATAGATAATAATTCTGCTAAAAAAAAAAAACAAACAACTGTGTGCTCATTTGCTAAATAGGCTAAAAAAAAAAGTCGTGGAAGTAGGCTAAACAAAACAGTCAGCAGTTCAAATGCTGATTAAAAAGCTTCCTGAAAGAATAGAAGGAGTGACTTTCTTCCTTTTTGTTTCTTCTCTTATTTCCTCTTTTCTTTAAAGGAATATGTACTTAAACGTGACCTTTATTTGCTATGTTTGTGTAATCAGATACCTTATAGCAAGGTATCTTTTCTCAGCTATTAAGCTGTATTTTGCTCTCTGTGTATTTTCATTTTCCTATTTCAAGCGCATAGCTTAATAACTTCTGTGCCTAGAGAATTTTTGCAGAGGTGCAAGCAGAAGCCATTTGAAAAGCTAGCAGCTCTTTTAACAATGGATTATCTAATATAATACAAAAGCACAAACAGCAAAAGACAAAATAAATAAATGGGACAGCAGAAAAATTTACAAGTCTTTTGTTCATCAAAAAAGTGAAAAGACAAGCTACTAACTGAGACAATATCTTTGGAAACCATGCATCTAATAAGAATCTAATAATCTAATAGTTATATGTATATATAACTTTGACGACTTAACAGAAAGAAAATAACCCAATCATAAAATGGGCAAAAGACTTGAATAGACATTTCATCAAAGAGGACATTCCAATGGCCACCAAGCACATGAAAAGAACGTGAATACAGCACGTGAAACATCACTCGCCATCAGAGAAATGAAAACAAAAACCACAATGAGATACCACCTCAGTCCCACTAGGATGGTATCCTGGATTGAATTATGTTCCCCCAAAATATCTGTCAACTTGGCCAGGCCATGAGTCCCAGTATTGTGTGACTGTCTACCATTCTGTCATCTGATGTGATTTCCTATGTTTTGTAAATCCTGTCTCTATGATGTTATTGAGATGGGATTAGTGGCAGTTATGTTAATAAGGTAGGACTCAATCTATAAGATTAGATCGTGTCTTAAGTCAATCTTTTGAGATAGAAAAGAGAGAAGTAAGCAGAGAGACAGGGGGACCTCATACCACCAAGAAAGTAGTGCTGAGAGCAGAGCATGTTCTTTGGATCTGGGTTCCTGACAGAGAAGCTCCTAGACCAAGGGAAGATTGATAACAAGGACCTTTCCCTAGAGCTGACTTGTAGCCTACTAGACTGTGAGAGAATAAATTTCTCTTTGTTAAAGCCATCTACTTGTACTATTTTTGCTATAGCAGCGCTAGATAACTAAGAAAAAAAAAATAACTAAGGCAGATGGCTAAAATGAAAAAAAAAAAAAAAAGCCAGAAAATAACAAATGCTGGTGAGAATGTGGGGGAATTGGAACCCTTATCCATTGCTGGTGGGAATGCAAATGGTACAGCCATTGTGGAAAGTAGTGCAGCAGTCCCTCAAAAAACTAAAAATAGAACTACCCTATGACCTAGCAATTCCACTCCTAGGTATAACCCAAAAGACTTGAAAACGGAGACCCAAAAAGAGATTTGGTCACCAATGTCCATTGCAGCACTATTCACAATAGCCAAAGGTGGAAACAACCTAAATGCCCATCAGTAGATGAATGAATACAATGGAATACAATGGAATACTACTCAGCCAGCAGGAGAAATAGTCTTGATACACGCTACAATATGGGTAGAGCTTGAAGACATTATGCTGAGTGAAATAATCCAAACACAAAAGGACAAATATTGTATAATCTCACTTATAGAGAAGACAAATGTACAGAGATCAGAGTTTATTAGTGGTCACCAGGGGTGAGAGGGAGGGGAAAAAGGGTGGTTAATAGCGATGGAAAAATTGCATTGATTAAGGGTAGGGTTACGTAGCTGATTGTTGTCATTGCTGTCAGTAAGTTTGTATACATGTAAAAAATTGAATTGGCAAAAGTTGTGTTATAGGTACATTTACAAAAACAAAAAGTAAAAAAAAAAAGAGAGAGAGAGAGAAGCTGCTGAGACAGCTTATGTACAACCAAATGGCTCATGGGATTTGATTTCTTGATTTGGAGGTTTAGGGTAATGGTTTCATGGGACATCCCAGTTAATTGGTCT